>NC_073254.2:56982500-57608214 GCF_029289425.2 Pan paniscus | reverse complement strand
AGACCAGCCTGGGCAACACGGTAAAACCCCGTCTCTACAAAAATATTACAGAAATTAGCCAGGCATGGTGGTATGCGCCTGTAGTCCCAGCTACTTGGGAGGCTGAGATGGGAGGATCATTTGAACCCAGGAGATGGAGGCTGCAGTGAGCTGTGCTCGTGCCACTACACTCCAGCCTGGAAAACAAACTGAGACCCTGTCTTTAAAGGAAAAAAAAAAGGTTGGCTGGGCGCGGTGGCTCATGCCTATAATCCCAGCACTTTGGGAAGCCAAGGCAGGAGGATCACCGGAGGTCAGGAGTTTGTGACCAGCCTGGACAGCATGGGGAAACCCCGTCTCTACTAAAAATACAAAAATTAGCCAGGCATGGTGGCAGGCGCCTGTAGTCCCAGCTACTCAGGAGGCTGAGGCAGGAGAATCGCTTGAACCTGGGAGGCGGAGGTTGCAGTGAGCCAAGATTGCACCATTGCACTCCAGCCTGGGCAACAAGGGCAAGATTGTCTCAAAAAAAAAAAAAAAAAAAAAAAAAAAGTTAAAGCAGCTTTCTGGAACAAATTTGGAAAACAAGACAGAAGTTAGATAACAATGTGCCACCAACTGAAATAATAATCGTGAACACACATTCTCTTTATCTTCTATTACTCCCGTAAATAACTGTTAAAAACCCTAATACCGCTATTTAACATTTCATGTGCTTACAACTCTGTCTTCCCCACTAGATTCTAAGCTTCCTGAGGACAGATGCAGATCTCGCACTTGGTCTCCTCTATGGCAGATGCCTCGCCCATGAGAGGTGCTCAGGAAATATCGGCCGATTTGTGGTGGTTTTACTGAGCCAGATAATTTGGTCGCATTATCCCAACATGATGTGGAACCAGCAGGGGTCAAAGCCCAATATGGGATCCTGGTAGGCAATTATATTAATTATCATTATTAATTCAACAATCATTTACTTAGAGCCTACCATGTGCCAAGTACTTCATAAGACACTGGGGACAGAGAGAGAAACACACAATTACTGCCTTTAAGTGTCTCAGTTTAGTAGGAGAGTCAGGCAAGTAAACATATAATTAAAGTAACAGCTACCACTTACTGACCACTTACTATTACTGTTCCAAACATTTAACCATATTAACTTGTTATAATGCTAATGCCCATCTGGTAGGGTAGGTACTATGATCCCCATTATGCAGCTAAGGAAACGAGACAAAGAAAGGTAAAGCAATTTGCTAAACATCACACAGCTGATGAGTAACAAATGCCGGCTTCAAATCTCAGGTCTTCCGGCCTGAGGAAAGTCTATCATAACGTGTAGGCTTTGCTGTATTATCACACAGGATGATGGGTGGGTGCAAAGGGCACACAAGAGAAGCATCTAAGTCAGAGTCAGGGGATTAAAAAGTCAGGGAGTCCAGGCGAGGTGGCTCACACCTGTAATCCCAGCACTTTGGGAGGTCGAGGATGGCAGATCACCTTGAGGTCAGGAGTTCGAGGCCAGTCCGGCCCACAAGGTGAAAATCCGCCTCTACTAAAAATACAAAAATTAGCCAGGCATGGTGGTGCACACCTATAGTCCCAGCTACTCGGGAGTCTGAGGCAGGAGAATCGCTTTAACCTGGGAGGCGGAGCTTGCAGTGAGCCGAGATGGCGCCACTGCACTCCAGCCTGGGTGACAGAGCAAGACTCTGTCTCAAAAAAAAAAAAAGTCAGGGAAGAGGCTGGGCATGGTGGCTCACATCTGTAATCCCAGCACTTTGGGAGGCCAAGGTGAGGAGAGCACTTGAGGTCAGGAGTTCAAGACAAGCCTGGCCAACATGGTAAAACCCCGTCTGTACTAAAAATACAAAAAATTAGCCGGGTGTCACACCTGTAATCCCAGTTACTCGGGAGGCCAAGGTTGCCGTGAGTCGAGATCACACCACTGCACTACAGCCTGGGTGACAGAGCAAGACTCTGTCTCAAAAAAAAAAAAAAAAAAAAGTCAGGGAGGAATGTTGGAAGGATCTTCAACATAAGGTTTTATGAAGGAAAGGGGCGGGTGTGGTGGCTCATGCCTGCTATAATCTCAGCACTTTGAGCATTCTGGGAGGTCAAGGTGGAGAGATCACTTGAGGCCAGGAGTTCGAGACCAGCCTGGGCAACACAGTAAGACCCCATTATCTAGGCATGGTGGTGCAAGCCTGTAGTCCCAGCCACCTGGGAGGCTGCGACAGGAGGATCCCTTGAGTCCAGGAGGTCAAGGCTGCAGTGAGCTGTGATTGTGCCAGGGCACTCCAGCCTAGGTAATCGAGCAAGACCCTGTCTCAAAAAACAAACAAACAAAAACAAAAAAAGGAACGGGACTTGGCAAATACAGCAAGTCAGAAGCACAAAGACCAGGCATGATCAGAGAACTCTGAGTAATTCAGGATGCTCAGGGTTAAAAGGATGAGGAGAAGGAAGCCCACCAAGAGGCCATTAGAACTCCACTTTGGGGCAAGCAGGCAAAGGAGGTGAAATGCAAACCCACCCTGCTCAGGCTGTCCCCCAACAACAACAAAAAATCACAACCACAATGAGTCCCTGTTTCCAAGGAGGTGGTTGCTAGGGTAGGAAATGGACTGAAGAAGCTCTTTGTCATGGAGAGAATGGCAGGCGCAGTCACAGAAGGCACGGCTACGGGATAATGCCATACCTGCTCTATCAGTTTCCCAGGGCTGCCATAACAAATTACCACAACTGGGTGGCTTAAAATAACAGAAATTTATCCTCTCACACCTCTGGAGGCCAGAGTGCAAAATCAAAGTGTTGGTGAGGTTGGTTCCTTCTGGAGGGCACAGAGGGAGAGTCTGTTCCACGCCTCTGTCCTTGCTCCTGGTGGCTGTCAGCAATCCCTGGTGCTCCTTGGCTTGTAGCCGCATCACTCCAACCTCAGCCTTCGCTATCACAAGCCGTCTTCCTGTGGTGTACTTCTGTCTCTGGGCCTCTTCTCTTCACATGGGGCGCCACCAGTCATACAGGATTCGTCATTCACCTTAATGAATTGATCTTACCTTGATTATATCTACAGAGACCCTAATTCCAAATAAAGTCATATTCACAGGTACTGAGGCTTAGGACTTCAACATATATTTTGGGAGGACACAATTCACCCTCTAATATCTGCTATTCTGCAAGTTGCTTTTTTTTTTTTTGCTATACAGTTAACCACAGATGTCTTTCCATGTCTGTTCATATAATTCTACCTCATTCACTTCAACCACTGTGTGTTATTTCACTGTATCAATTACCCATAACCTATTTATCCAATACCCTAATAATGGGCATTCAGATGGTTTTCCTTTTTTTTTTTTTTGCCATTTTTTGCCATTATGAAGAATATTCTTATTCTCTGTACAGGCATCTATGCACACTGATAATGAGAGGGTTTCTGTAGGATGACTTCTAAAGAGAATGGAAACAAAGAGAATATAATTTCAAGCTTTTGATAAATGACATCCAGCATTATCTCCAGAGAAGTTTAAAAAAAAAAAAAAAAGGCTGGGCTTGGTGGCTCACGCCTATAATCCCAGCACTTTGGGAGGCTGGGGCGGGTGGATCACAAGGTCAGGCGATCGAGACCATCCTGGCTAACACGGTGAAACACCGTCTGTACTAAAAATACAAAAATTAGCTGGGCATGGTGGCGGGCACCTGTAATCCCAGCTACTCAAGAGGCTGAGGCAGGAGAATGGCATGAACCCGGGAGGCGGAGATTGCAGTGAGTGGAGATCACGCCACTGCACTCCAGCCTGGGCGACAGAGCGAGACTCCGTCTCAAAAAAAAAAAAAAAGTTGTGCTAATTTATGCTTTCTTAACCAACACTGATGCTTAATATCTTTGTCAACCTGAGAGACATAAAATAATACTTTGTGGCTGGGTATGGAGGCTGACACCTGTAATCCCAGCACTCTGGGAGGCTGAGGTGAGCGGATCACTTCAGGTCAGGAGTTCAAGACCAGCCTGGGCCAACATGGTTTTCACCATGTTGTATTTTGTATTTTCTCTACTAAAAATACAAAAATTAGCTAGGCGTGGTGGCATGTGCCTGTAATCCCAGCTTCTCAGGAGGCTGAGGCAGGAGAATTCCTCCCTCCCGGGGGGCAGAGGTTACAATGGGCCCAGCTCACACCATTGTACTCCAGCCTGGGCGACAGAGCAAGAATCCATCTCATAAATAAATAAATAATTTTAAAAAAATACTTTGTTTTAATTAGCATTGTTTCTTCTTAAGAAAATAAAGCAATTTTTCATTTTTAACTGGTTAGCTAAATTTCTCCCCCACCCTCAACCAAGATTTCAATTTAAATTGGTACTTGGGGAACAGAGAATATGAGATATTTTATTGCCCTAAATTTCTTATTGTCCATTTTATGTTCAACTTTGTTGCCTTATTTTCCTTACTGTTACCTTATTATTATTTTGTAATTAATAAGATCAGAAATATAAGATCTGATTTTCTGTATTACATGTGGCACTCACCCTCCCTCCTCCAGAATAGTCATTAAATTACTGAATGACTTATATGTGCCAGGCACTGCTCTAAGTACTAAGAATACAGCAGTGAACAAGACAGTGAAGGTTCCTGTTCCTAATCGTTACTTCACCGAAGAAGAAAAAGTGTTTGCACATGATTTGAGAAAACAGATGGGAGTGAGATTTTCACCCCGGGTGCAGACTTGCCTCAAAATTAATTTAAATACTGTCCTATTTTGATCCATTTGAGAGCCTTCTAGGGAAAATCTACTCTGTTCTCCAGGTGTCCTAGAAGGATTCACCAAAGGAACAGTGTGGTTAGTGAAGGTGGGAGCAGGAATAGTTGCCAGACAGCTGTGCCCCTTCCCTGGAGGGAAGGGTCATGCCCCCAGGCACCCAGTGCCTTCAAAGGTTAAGGCTGTGAGTTCAGAGAACAAAGGAAGTTTTAAGGAAGAACAACTCCTCCCCACTCCAGGTAAAGGGGGATGTAACTGAAGCATCACTCCCAGCCTCACTCCACCTCCTTCCATCAGCCCCAAGGTGGGGGGATGTCTGATTGGGCATATTTGACTCCGATCCTTCCTCCTTTCACTTGGGAGTGGGGGGTCTGCTCCACCTGCAGGGAGCACACATTTTTTATAGGTGGCTACACACACACACACACACACACACACACACACACACACACCTGTAATACTCCAGCACTGCTATGACAAGGGAGTAAGTCTGCCTAATTCAAGGATGAATAAGACATTTATCCACTTCAGATTAAAGCCTTGTTGCTTGCTCAACCTAGCCTTTAAAACAAATAAAAGTGATACTCTGATCTCCATCGTCCAATCCCTGGTCTGTCTGTTTTTCTCCCTCTCTTTCACCCCCTTCGACTGGTTTTAAACTCAGAAGGGAGAAGGGTATTTACTGATGCTGCAATACAGTTTCCATTATAATGGTTTATGCCTGAGCATTTTGTTTTTATTTTTATTGATTCTGTGAATGGATAAATGTTCCTGTTGTATTTTCTAAATGGTTACTTGCTGATAAGCGGCAAACCTTCTGGGTTTTGTGTAGGTTTTGTATTCGCCCAAATGACTCAGTTCTCTCACTGATTGTAGTAGTTTTTCAGTTGATAATTGGGTTTCCCATGTAAAAAAGGTACCTCTGCAAAAAACACGAACTTTATTTAGACTTTCAGTCTTTTTTTTTCCTGTAAGTGACAGGGTCTTGCTTAGTTGTCCAGGCTGCAATCCTCCCACCTCAGCCTCCCAACTAGCTGGGACTATGGGTACACGCCACCTGGCTATATTCTTTCTTATAGCATTATTTCAGCTAAAATAATAATAAATAGTAGTGACTTTATTATTTTAATTTAGTGACTTCATTTTAATGCAAATAGCATTGTATTTCATTTTTAAGTATAATGATGGCTATGTTTGTTTTTTTAATCAGAAATGGATGTTAATTTATATCTAGTGTCATTTTTGCCTCTATTGAGAGACTTGTGTGACACCTGTGCGGTTGGTTTTTTTTTTTTTTTTTTTTGGTGGGGTAGGGGGAACAAAGTCTTGCTCTGTTGCCCAGGCTGGAATGCAGTGATAGGATCTCAATGCACTACA
Organism: Pan paniscus; assembly: GCF_029289425.2. Classification (NCBI taxonomy): domain Eukaryota; kingdom Metazoa; phylum Chordata; class Mammalia; order Primates; family Hominidae; genus Pan; species Pan paniscus. The sequence goes on along the minus strand of NC_073254.2, from coordinate 57,602,106 downwards.
ACCTCCACTTCCTGGGTTTAAGCAATTCTCCTGCCCCAGTCTCCCAAGTAGCTGGTATTACAGGGGCCCGCCAACACAAACGGCTAATTTTTTTTTTCTTTGAGACAGAGTCTTGTTCTGTTGCCCAAGCTGGAGTGCAGTGGCACGGCCTTGGCTCACTGCAACCTCCATCTCCCGGGTTCAAGCAATTCTCCTGTCTAAGCCTCCCAAGTAGCTGGGACTACAGGCGCCCGCCACCACGCCCAGCTAATTTTTGTATTTTTAGTAGAGACGGGGTTTCACTGTATTGGTCGGGCTGGTCTCAAACTCCTGACCTCAGGTGATCCGCCCACCTCGGCCTCCCAAAGTGCTGGGATTACAGGCATGAGCCACCTCACCTGGCCAAGAGATGCTCCCAAGAATGGGCTGGAACCACCCACCTCCAGAGCTGGAGGCAAGCACACCAATCAACTGCAAGACACAGAGGGTCAAGTGGCACTCTGTATTTTTTTTAGTAGAAACGGGGTCTCACCATGTTGGCCAGGCTGGTCTCAAACTCCTGACCTCAGATGATCTGCCCGCCTCGGCCTCCCAAAGTGCTGGGATTACAGGCATGAACCACCACGCCCAGCCACCTCTGACATCTTATGTTGATGAATTATAAAGGGTAAGCCACCCATGCATTTTTGGGAATACATCCTTTACTTGTTTATGGCACATTACCCTTTATCATAGTGTTAGATTTAATTTTCAAGTATTCTATATTAGACTTTTACACCAACGTTTCTAAGTAGTGTGGTTTTCTTTTCTGCACTGTCAGCATTTGAGAACAAAGCTGTATCAACTTTGTGACACACACAGGCTGTTGTCCATCTGTTCCTTGGCTCTGTGACAGTGTCTACAAAGCATTTACAGGCTCTACTTCTTCAACATTTTTCAAAATTTCCCCTCAAAACTATTTGATACAACTATCTTTCTTTTTTTTTTTTTTTTTTTTTTTTTGAGACGGAGTCTTGCTCAGTGACCCAGGCTGGAGTGCAGTGGCGCGATCTCAGCACACTGCCAGCTCTGCCTCCCAGGTTCATCTCATTCTCGTGCCTCAGCTTCCCAAGTAGCTGGGACTACAGGTGCCCACCACCACGCCCGGCTAATTTTTTGTATTTTTAGTAGAGACAGAGTTTCACCATGTTAGCCAGGATGGTCTCAATCTCCTGACCTTGTGATCCGCCCGCCTCTGCCTCCTAAAGTGCTGGGATTACAGGCGTGAGCCACCGCGCCCAGCCTCCTTCTTTCTTGAGACAGAGCTTCGCTCTTGTTGCCCAGGCTGGAGTGCAATGGTGCGATCTCAGCTCACAGTAACCTCCGCCTCCCGGGTTCAAGCCTCCGGAGTAGCTGGGATTACAGGCATGCGCCACCATGCCCGGCTAATTTTGTATTTTTAGTAGAGACGGGGTTTCTCCATGTTGATCAGGCTGGTCTCGAACTCTGGACCTCAAGTGATCTGCCCGCCTCGGCCTCCCAAAGTGTTGGGATTACAGGCGTGAGCCACCGCACCCAGCGATACAACTATCTTTCAATCGTTTTTAAGAGTTACTGTCTATCCAGTCATTTTAATTTTTTTTTCACATCTGCTTAGTTTTTTATTTAGTTAAGTATTAAGGACCAGCTAATCAACTCATTAGATTGGTCAAGGCAAGACACTTGAACTACACAGCAGGATTTAAAAAGCAGTTGGTTTTTGGTAGTTCTCTGGTAACCACACAAACACATACACATAAATTTGTAGAGTACTCTGAATATAGGATTTCCCCCGTGATCTTGTATAATGCCCTGTTCACAATCTGCAGTATTTTGGAAATTATATAAATTGGACACGGCCAAATTAAAGATATCTCATAAACTCCTATAAAGTATTTGGGAACTTCAGCTGTATTCCCAAAAAAATCAGTTTTAAACTATAAAGAACAAAAATGCATATAAAATCAAAACAGATTTAACAGACATCTTTGAAAAAAATCAAATTACAGTTCAATTTTCTACTTTTTCAAATATGACTAAAAAAAAAGTTACAAGTAGTAATGTCTATCATTTTTAAAAAAAAAACCCTAATTTTTTTTTTTTTTTTTTGAGATGGAGTCTCGCTCTGTCACCCAGGCTGGAGTGCAGTGGTGTGATCTCAGCTCACTGCAGGCTCCGCCTCCTGGGTTCACACAATTCTCTTGCCTCAGCCTCCTGAGTAGCTGGGACTATAGGCGCCCGCCACCACGCCCAGCTAATTTTTCATATTTTTAGTAGAGACGGGGTTTCACTGTGTTAACCAGGATGGTCTCGATCTCTTGACCTCGTGATCCGCCCGTCTCAGCCTCCCAAAGTACTGGGATTACAGGCCTGAGACACTATGCCCAGTCATGATTTTTTTTTAAGAGACAGGGTCTCAGGCCAGATGCAGTGGTTCACACCTGTAATCCCTAAATCTCTACTAAAAATACAAAAAACTAGCCAAGCGTGGTGGCACATGCCTGTAATCCCAGACACCTGGGAGGCTGAGGCAGGAGAATCGTGCCATTGCATTCCAGCCTGGGCAACAAAAGTGAAACTCCATTTCAGAAAAAAAAAGAGATGGAGTCTCAAAAGCTGGTCTCGAACTCCTGCACTCAAGTGATCTGCCTGCCTCGGCCTCCCAAAGTGCTGGCATTACAAGTGTAAGCCACCACCCCCAGCCAGATTCTTTAATAAATTTCAGTCATTATATTTCCCTGGCACAGATTTATTAGCATAGCACCAAACATGGTAACCCCGATAAATATTAAAATATCTTCCTATCACAATGATCACAAATCTAATTATTAGTATACATTTCCTTAAATGGTAGCCCTCTGTTAAATGGTAAGCTCTCTGGGGACAGTGAATTTTTTCATCCCATTCCCTGCTCTATCTATATCCCTAGTACCTACTGGGTACCTAGAATGTACTCAAGAAATAGCTGTGGGCCAGGCGCAGTGGCTCATGGCTGTAATCCCATCACTTTGGGCAGACTGCTGGAGTTCAGGAGTTTGAGACCAGCCTGGGCAACATGGTGATACCCTGACTCTATAAAAAATTTTTTTTAATTAGCCAGGCATGGTGGTGCTTGCCTGTAGTCCCAGCTACTCAGGAGGCTGAGGTGGGAGGATTGCTTGAGTCTGGGAAGTCGAGGCTGCAATGAGCCATGATTGTGCCACTGCACTCCAGTCTGGGTGACAGAGTGAGACCCTATCTCAAAAAAAAAAAAAAAAGGAAAAATAGTTGGGAAGCTATGAATGAAATTAAAGCCTCTTTTTTTTTCTTTGTTTTACCTATTGTCCTTTTATTTTTCTACATTAGAATTTCCAAAGTCACATTTTTTTCCCTTTTTTTTTTAAGTACTGGATCCTAAATGACTTATCTATTTTATATTTTTAATTTCAAATTTATTAATTTCAAAGTTGTATTCAAAAGAAAATTAATAATCTTAAATTATTTCCTAAAAAATGAGACTGAAATAAATGAAAATAAATTAATCTATTGGCCTAAAGTTAGAAAAAAGAATAAAACAAACTTTGCCATTATTTTAGGTTTGTATTATGTAAAGAACATGAAACTTTCTTATTCAATCTAAACTCCATTTCAGTTGGAGACTTATTCCACTGAAATTTATCATCATGACTGATATATCTGTCTTTGCTTTTATCTGTTTCACATTTTAATATTACAATGCTGCTTCCTTTGTTGTAAATATGATTTTATTTAGTTTCTTCACCTCTTATGATCTGCAAAGCATATTTCTTGCTTTTCAATTCTAGTAGCATACCGTTTACTACTTTTAAAAAATCTTGACTCGGCAGGACGCGGTGGCTCACTCCTGTAATCCTAACACTTTGGGAGGCTGAGGCGGGTGGATCACCTGAGGTCAGGAGTTCGAGACCAGCCTAGACAACACGGCAAAACCCCATCTCTACTAAAAATGCAAAAATTAGCCAGGCATGGTGGCAGGCGCCTGTAATCCCAGCTACTTGGGAGGCTGAGGCAGAAGAATTGCTTGAACCCAGGAGGAAGAGGTTGCAGTGAGCTGAAATTGCACCACTACACTCCAGCCTGGGCGACAGAGCGAGGCTGTCTCAAAAAAAAAAAAAAAAGTTTGCTTCTTTTTTCCAGCAGCATTCCAAGAGAGAAATGACAGGACGTGAACTAAGTCCAGGACTAGGCAATTAAAGGAGAGGGAATAGATTTGAGAGCAGTGAAGGGCATACTAACCAATGGAGAAGAAGAATAAACAAAGCTAGGCAGCAAGCAGTGCCTTAAGGGCCCCCAAAGTCCATGTTGAGGAGGAGTTGGGGGCTCATGCTGAGTGTCTCTCAAGCTCACTTCCCACAACAGCAACCCTTGCAACACACACCTCACTAGACCCTCACCCCCTCACCGTAACCCATGAGGCGGATATTATCATTTCCATTCTACAGATGAAGAAACACAGTTCAGAAAAGTTCAACTGAATTCTGGTCTTTGGAATCCAAAAACGTCTTGAGCTACCACTGGGCAGCTGAGGCAGGGTTAGGCTGTGTGGGAAAACCAAGGACAAGACTTTGACCCACTGGATCAACCTTACCATCGAGTTGTAGGCAACAAAAAGAACATACCTGATAAAATGGAAAATAGAAAGCAGCAGCTAATTCAGCGCTAACTGGTGGTGAACAGAGAACACAGTCTCAGAGATCAGGGATAAGATTTCCAGTGGGCACTGGGCTCCCACACTGCCAGTTACCTGAACAACCCTGGGTTATCTGGCCATCTCGGCATAATTAGTAATCGTGGAGGTGGGGATGTTTGGATGACAAATTATCTGGTCACCCCAGCAATGCCCCGCATTTGAACCATGTTTACCAATTTTTATAGATTATCCTGTGCGAATTTCACAGGCCCACTGCAGAGCAGTGATTCAGAAACCTTTTTGGTCATAGACCTGTTAAGAATCTGATGAAAGCTATAATCTCCCTCTCCACAAAAATAACAAATACAAAATCGTGTATGTAATTTTGACACGTTCATATCCTTTGACAGAGCAACTCCACTTCCAGGAATTTGTCCTACAGATATACAAGCACAAGGACAAAGACAGGTACAAGGATATTTGTGGTGGCATTGTTTAAAATAGGAAACCCTCTGAAACAAACCTGAAGTCCACCAGTAGGGCACTGGTGAAATAAACCAGGGAAGTGGGGGCAGGATGGGGTGAGGGAGTACAGACAGCACCGGCTTCAGGTTTAGCTTCCCCTTAAAAGATGCAGGGGCCTTCCTGCCCCCCACCCAACCTGGTGCCCCCAACTCAGCAAGGTCCCTGGAGAGGAAGAAATGCAAGCAACCGCGCAGGAGGAGGCTAAATAATGAATTGTAAGTGTGTGTTTTCTTTGGCCAGGGCAGTCTGGCCAAGCTCTGGGGGCTGCTGGGCAAACATTTTTCATATTTTAGTAGCTGGCCTATGCCCAAGGCAGTCAAAAGTTAAGCAAGCTTTGAATGAGCTGCTCCCTTGCTCTCCATGGCCTTTGAATGAGCTGCTCCCTTGCTCTCCACGGCCCCAAGAATTCTTAATGAGGTTCTAAGGTAGCAGCCTCCAGGCCCCCAGCAAACTGGTCATGTTGCCTTAAATATCACTCACCCTTCACTACTTTTAATGAATGCAAATGATTCAGCAACAAAACACTTAGCCTGAAGTGAAATCCGTCTTTGTGCAGCCGGTTTCACCAGCTTGCTGACAGCCCAGCTCAGGCAGGGCCCTACCGGACAGGCAGGCAGGCTGGCCCAGCACAGCCACAGGTGCCCAGGCTAGCCCAGGCAGACCCCTGCACACCCAGGGCAGCAGCAAAAGGCAGGAAGTGCAGAGCACAAGGGAAGCTCTCCATCCCACCTACCACCCCAGCGACCAGGTGCAGACCTTCACATCTCCACCTCTTTATGACTCTGGCTCCAGGGCAGAGGAAAGTGTGAGCAGGAAAAACAAAAGGTATTTATTTGATCTAAGGAATGGGGCTTGTTCCAGGCACCTCAAAGGCTTGTCCGGTCACCACCCACCCCCACCTCCCCTTCACCTGAGGCCAGGTTCCAGAGGAACTCAGAAAGAGAACCCGCAAAGCTCCCTTGGATCCCGGTCCTCCTTCACCAACTGCAAGGAAGTGACAAAAACGGAGACAGTGTGAAAAACCCAATTTACACCGTTTTCGAAGTTCTGTTTTGGCAGCAAAAACTGAAAGCAGTTTTTCAGGAGTCTGAGAGCAACTTTTAACTAATTTCTTTCCAACCTGAGGCTCAGGGGGATTTCTTGCCCTGTCAGCCTGATCAACACCTCTCCCCGAGGCTGAGATAGCAGGCCTGGCCCAGAACAGGCAGCTGTTAATTCAGCTGCCACGTCTTCACCAGAGAGGCCAGCCGCTGGCGGGAGACCCACAGAGGTCCATGCAGGCTCTCTCTAGGCTTTCTTGGTCGTGGATACAAATATGGAATCGGAGGGCATTAGACCCAAACTAGGCAACTGGCTGAACTCAGGACTACTGAGAGCTTACACATATCTGTGTAGCTGCATTAGATATAAAAAGGGCTTTGAAGTATTTGTTGACTTGGTTTAAAAGAAACCATGGCCCCTTTCAACCCTCACAGGACAACGAAGACAAGATCAGTCTCCCCAACAGAAAAAAGTTTCTCATTGTATCTTAGAGGGCCTCCAAAAATAAGTTGTATTGCATAAAAAATGCCCTTAGCTGTACATCCATCTTTTAGAAAAAGAGCACTGCAATTTTCTTAAAACAATCAGGAAGAACATTTCAATGCTGTTCTTCCCCATCATTTAAGGCACACCATCTATTATACAATACCTTATTCTTCAAAACACTCTCATAGGAAGCCAACCGAAGCGGAGAAGAGCATTCCTTAATCGAGGGGCTGAGTCTCCTAGCCCCTGGGACTCTTAAGTTCTTGCCTTCCATAAATTGGCCTCTTTCCTTCCTGGGCCTCAGTGACAACGCAGAAAGAATGCTTTCCGAAACCCATATGTGGTAAAGTGCTTAAGCCTACAGAAGTGAACAGGTAGAAGGCTTGACACACACATCTACACAGCAATCTACTGTGGTTTTTTTTGTTGTTGTTGTTTTGGTTTGTTTGTTTGTTTAAGACAGAGTTTCATTCTTGTTGCCCAGGCTGGAGTGCAATGGCACAATCTTGGCTCACTGCAACCTCCGCCTCCCAGGTTCAAGCAATTCTCCTGCCTTAGCCTCTCGAGTAGCTGGGATTACAGGCATGCGCCACCACACCTGGCTAACTTTTTTTTTTTTTTTTTTTTTAGTAGAGACTGGGTTTCTCCATGTTGGTCAGGCTGGTCTCGAACTCCCTACCTCAGGTGATCCGCCTGCCTCGGCCTCCCAAAGTGCTGGGACTACAGGCGTGAGCCACTGCGCCCGGCCTTTTTATTTATTTATTTATTTATTTATTATTATTATTTTGAGACAGAGTCTCGCTCTGTAGCCCAGGCTGGAGCGCAGTGGCATGATTTCAGCTCACTGCAACCTCCGCCTCCCGGGTTCAAGCAATTCTCCTATCTCAGCCTCCCAAGTAGCTGGGACTACAGGTGCCCACAACCACGCCTGGCTAATTTTTGTATTTTCAGTAGAGACAGGGTTTCACCATGCTGGTCAGGCTGGTCTTGAACTCCTGACCTCAGGTGAGCCACCGTGGCCTGGCCAGCAATCTATTTTAAAAAACAATTTTGTGGCCGGGCGCAGTAGCTCATGCCTGTAATCCCAGCACTTTGGGAGACAGAGACGGGCGGATGACGAGGTCAGGAGATCGAGACCATCCTGGCTAACACGGTGAAACCCCGTCTCTACTAAAAATACAGAAAAATAAAAATAAAAAATTAGCCAGGCATGGTGGCAGGCGCCTATAGTCCCAGCTACTCGGGAGGCTGAGGCAGGAGAATGGCGTGAACCCAGGAGGCGGAGCTTGCAGTGGGCCGAGATCGTGCCACTGCACTCCAGAGCCTGGGCGACGAGACAGACTCCGTCTCAAAAAAAAAAAAAAAAAAAAATTTGCTTTTGATATTCATACAAAAGGGACACAACTTTGTCTCTTCACCTACCATATAAACCCCATAACCAAACCACCCCACCATCAAATGAACCAGAAAGCACAACGTGACTGAAGGGGGAAAACTGGTGAGGCAGGAGAACAGGCTCTGCAGGCAGGGAATCTAAGGCTGTTTCACACCGATGTCCTCCAACTAAATTGAAATGAAAGCCCTATCTACTTTCCAGGCCTAAGTAACAAAAAGAGCAGAGGCTACTACTCCCTTTGAACTTTTTTGCCAGGCAGATGGGAAATTGGCTGTCTGCAGCCAATCAGACTGAGTGCGAATCCTGTCTTCGTTTGCAACTTTGTAACTTTACTCCAGCCTCTGAATGGTTGCTGTCCACAACCAATCAGACTGACTGCTGGCCCAGTCTTCCTTTGCGTAGAAGTATAACTTTAACTTCACCCTAGCCTCTGACTGGTTGCTTTTTCTAACCAATGAGATGTTTGCACAGGAGCATGACATTTGCATGAAGTGGCCAGTGGGAAACTTTTAAGGGGTATTTGGGTCCAGGAAGATTCTGTATCCCAGCCCTTAAGCTGCTGCTTGGGTCTGCTCCCACACTGTGGAGTGTACTTTCATTTTCAATAAATCCCTGACTTCGTTCTTCTGTTGCTTCATTCTTTCTTTGCTTTGCTGGGGGTTTTGTCCAATTCTTTGTTCAAAACACAAAGAACCTGGACACTCACAGTCATGACCCTTTACCAGTGACAGTGGCATTCAGCAATGCTTGGGTAGCACAAAATAGAATGGATGGCAACCAGCTGTCTCCACAAAGTTAGAATCAGCCCCACACAAGTGTGCTGCTGGGGAAGAAAACGCTACCATCTCCTGTCCGTCTCCTGCCTGCCTGACCCAGGTCTCCATCCTCTGAGCTCCTGACATTTACTGTGTGCCTCTCTTTGGTCTTCTCTGTATCCTTGTCTTGTTAATCACTCTCTCCAGATTCTGTCTTGATTCACCTACCAGCAATCCATTCCTGGAGTGAACCTCCAGTGTCCCCCAGCTCAGCCTTTCAAAATGGAGACTTTGAATTAGCCGGGCGTGGTGGTGGGCGCCTGTAATCCCAGCTACTCTGGAGACTGAGGCAGGAGAATCGCTTGAACCCGGGAGGTGGAGATTGCAGTGAGCTGAGATTGTGCCATTGCACTCCAGCCTGAGCAACAAGAGTGAAACTCCGTCTCAAAAAAAAAAAAAAAAAAAAAAAAAAGGAGATCCTATCATCAGAGAGTCACTGTATTCTTTCCATAATAGATAGACTGTTTGCCTTCTTAGGGACACCTACCTCCTCTTGTAAACATCTCTTGCCTTATAAAGACTTAAAGTCACCCCGCCCCCCTGCCATCAGCATGCACACATGCATACAATACTTAGCATGATGCTTTATGCCTTAAGCATCATTTGTTATTTACATGCCAGACTAAAAGGAAAACAGGTTTTATTGAAAGATACTGGTAGATGGGAAGCAAAACTAGGCCTGTAAATTACAGTTATAACCATCACAGATAACCGTCACAGCTATAACCACCACAGATAACCATCACAATTATAACTACCGCAGATAACCATCAGTTATAACCTCCACAGATAACCATCACAGTTATAACCTCCACAGATAACCATCACAGTTATAACCTCCATAGATAACCATCACAGTTATAGCCAACTTTTACTGAGCATTCACAGTATCACAGACTAAGTCCTTCACATATACTGAATTTAGAAGATGCTCCATTATTTATGTGCACCAAGAGGACAAAGTGGTACTAGTTGAACTAAGGCACAATGTTATATACAGTAGTCCCCCCAATCCTGGGGGGGATATGTTCTATGACCCCCCAGTGGATGCCTAAAACCTCAGGTAGTAACAACCCCCAAATGTTATGTTTTATGCCTATATATACATACCTACAATAAAGTTTCGTTTATACATTAGGCACTTGACATCTGTAATCCCAGCACTTTGGGAGGCTGAGGTAGTAGGAGGATTGCTTGAGTCTAGGAGTTCAAGATCAGCCTGGGCAACAGAGCAAGAGCCTATCTCTACAAAAATTTAGCTGGGCGTGATGGCACACACCTGTAGTGCCAGCTACTTGGGAGGCTGAGGTGGGAGGATCACTTGAGCCCAGGAGGTCGAAGCTGCAGTGAGCCATGATTGCACCACTGCATTCCAGCCTGGGCAACAGAGCAAGACCATATCTCTAAAAAATTAATAAATAAATTAGGCACAGTAGGCCGGGCATGGAGGCTCACGCCTGTAATCCCAGCACTTTGGGAGGCCGAGGTGGGTGGATCACGAGGTCAGGAGTTCAAGACCAGCCTGACCAACATGGTGAAGCCCCATCGCTACTAAAAATACAAAAATTAGCTGGGCGTAGTGACACGCGCCTGTAATCCCAGCTGCTCAGGGGGCTGAGGCAGGAGAATCACTTGAACCCGGGAGGTGGAGGTTGGAGTGAGCTGAGATCGCGCCACTGCACTCCAGCCTAGGCCACAGAGCAGGACTCCATCTCAAAAATAAAATAAATTAAAAAAAGAGTTACTTGAACCCAAGCATCTGATACCCTGACATTCGATAAACTGGACAAAGGGATGATTCATGTCCTGGGCGGGATGGAGTGGGATATCAAGAGATTTTATCATGCTACTCTGAATGGCATAAAACTTAAAACTTGTAAGTTGTTTATTTCTGGAATTTTCCATTTAATATTTTTTGACCATGGGTAGCTGAAACCACAGAAAATGAAACCACGGATAAGGGGTGACTACTGTAATTAATTATAAGTTACATCCCAATTTCAAAGATGTGCAAATGTGAAAAGAAAAAACATCTAAGAGTTAATGAAATGCAGTACCATCTCACTCAACTCTTGCAAGAACTCTAACGAGACTGGTATTATTATTCCTATCTTACAAAAGAGGAAACCGGCCAGGCGCAGTGGCTCACGCCTGTAATCCCAACACTTCGAGAGGCCGAGGTGGGTGGATCACCTGAGGTCAGGAGTTGGAGACCAGACTGGCCAACATGGTGAAACCCCATTTCTACTAAAACAAAAATATACAAAATTAGCCAGCCATGGTGGTGTGGGCCTGTAGTCCCAGCTAGTTGGGAGGCTGAGCCAGCAGGGTCACTTGAACTCAGGAGATAGAGATTGCAGTGAGCCAAGATCACGTCACTGTACTCCAGCTTAGGCGACAGAGTGAGACCCCATCTCCAAAAAAAAAAAAAAAAAAAAGAGGAAACCGAAGCTCAGAGAAATGAAGTAAACTAAGGTCTCTCAGCCAGTAATCTGTGGAGCCAGAAGTCAGTTCCTGAACAGATTTCTGAATTTCCCTGGGAAGCAGGGAGCAAGGAGGGGGCAGCCAGGCTTCAGACAGATCCTTCTTGGTTACGCTGACCCATCAGAGGCAAATAACCCTGACTTGGCTGATCCCTAAAATCAGGGTCTTTCTTCAAGTGCACCTTCACAGGTCCTACTTCCAGAAACAACAACAACAAAAAAGAAAACAGGTTTCCCTAGCTCCTTCCTTACAAAACTGGCTGGAAGTGAGGGGGGAACCTCTCAGCCAACTTGTTATATATAAAGCACATTTAACGAGCCTTTCAAGTCCTGGGAGTAGAAGAAGGAAGGATTCATTGGAAATCTGATACTTTGGCAACCAAGCGGGAGGGACAAGGCCCTGAGCATCAGACCCTGAGGATAAACACCATCCCAAACCCCTTTGTCTTCCAGAAGGAGATACTTCCTGGGGGAGCAGGAGGCAGCAATGCTTTTTATGACAAAGCCCACCTAACAACAACCTCCACCGGAGACCTGGCTAGGGTCTTTGTACAACCCACCTAACCATAAACCCTCTATCTTTTCCCAAACCTGCTGGGGTCCCTCTCTCCACAAATACCTGTGACCATCATAAACGCCCTTAAACAGCCCCAGTTTACTGCTCAGCCTGCCTGCTGCTAAATGAGGGCATTTGTTTCAAATTTGCAAATACCGACAGCAGTGGAAACCTAAGTCCACCCCTAAAATGAAATGTTCTGCATTCCTCCAGGCCTGAAGCACCAGCTTCAAAAGCTGCAAGAGGCCCTGGCTGTTTACTCACTGGTGGGGCTATTGGGAGAGGTATTTTCCTGCTCCCTGAGGAGGCTCCTTTGATCCAGGCAGAGTGGGAAGGGGCAGAGAGGGGTGCCACCCGCACCAAGGCTAGGCTGAGCCCACGCTCTCCTACCCCTTTCTGGGTCACCAGCGGCAGCTGTGCAGTGCCTGGAAAAGGAAGTCTCTTGCAAAGGCCCAAGTGGAGACTCGCCTAAAATTGCTGTCTGGAGACAGAGCAAGCTGGCTTGGTGGCTTCCGCAGGATCTCTCAAGCCATGTTCAAAGGCCCTTCAGGCAAAGGTAAAGAGGGTAAGGAAAGACACAGGAGGCTGTACAACCCCTGAGAGCACCCCAGCCTCTTACATAGGCAGTAACAAAGGACAAGGTCCCCACCCTGTTTTTCCCAGTCCATGGCACAGCTCAGGACACTCCATCAAAACAGGGTGCAGGTGTTTACTAAATAACAGCCTTTTGTTCTAAGAAGTTTTGCTAAAGGGGAGGGGGGATAGGAGAGAGAGAGACCTTCCTACAGGTCTCCAGGGCTGTTCCAGGACCCAGCCTAGCCCCGCTCCCCCCCCACCCACCCCCCCCCCGCCCCCCCGCTCAGTACTCCTCCGGCAAGAGGCCTGGATCCCTGGGGTAAAGGAGGAGCTCAGATCATGGGCAGAAAAGCTGCTGCGTAGCTGGGCATTTTTTTAATTGGTCAGTTTAACAACTGGTTTAATCTGCTAAAGGAACTAAACTGATAGAATGCTTTGTTCTTTGTGCTGGAACTATAAGAGATCGACAGCATTTCCTTTTTTTCTCCCCCCTGAGGCTGTAACACAATGTTTTCTTTGTGATTTGTTTTGTTTTTCAGGTGGCTGGAAATTAGGTTTGGATCTCAAATGCCATCCTAGCACTCTCTAAGACTGTTGGCCTGACAGAGCCTTCTCCCTCTTCTTCTAGGTGGGAAACAGCCCAGCTTTGTAAACAGATGAGCTACAATGGAATCAGATCACCAGAGTTGTCCCTTTGCATCCTTCCGTGACAGAACATAGGTTCCCACACTGGAGTTTGAGAACCTCCGAAGCAGAAGAACAAACTCAGTGGAATCACCAAGAGTGGTCAACAGTCCAGCCAAAGAGAGATACACCTGGCACAAGAAAAGTGGCATCACCCGGAATGTCAAGGTCATGATCCAACCTCACCTGAACACTCCTGAGGGTTAAAAGACTTGACTCCAAAGTCAGAAATTAAAGGGAAATCTACATCATTAGGCCCCTACTATGAGGCAGGGCCTGGAGCACCAAGCGTGGGCACATCTACCTACACAAAAGTAGTATGAGGTGGCTAACTCTATTAACCACTATGGGGATGACTCTATTACCTCCTACGTGGTCTCCACCACAGCACTGCTCAGCGTACATCTCCCAGCAGGAAGCAATAGTCTGGAATGCACCTACAAGCCAGGGCCTGCAACTGCCTGTGACCTTCCAGCAGCATGAGGAGGAGGAGGCTAAGGACTCATGGGTTCATGAGAAAAGCTCAAGCCATCGGGATTTAGGCACAGTGTTCTAGCCTTTTAGATTACATATAGTTTCACCATAACTCTTTTTATTTATTTATTTATTTATTTATTTATTTATTTATTTTGAGATGGCATCTCACTCTCACCCAGGTTGGAATGCAGTAGCACGATCTCAGCTCACTGCAACCTCTGCCTCCCAGGCTCAAGCCATTCTCCTGCCTCAGCCTCCCGAGTAGCTGGGATTACAGGCATGCACCACCACAGCTGGCTTATTTTGTGTTTTTAGTGGAGACGGGGTTTCACCATGTTGGTCAGGCTGGTCTTGAACTCCTGACCTCATGATCCACCCGCCTCGGCCTCCCAAAGTGCTGGGATTACAGGTATGAGCCATGGCAATTGGCCATGTGTGCAGCATATCATAGCACAGTAACACCTGGACATACAAGGACTCTAAGTGAAGGCACAGGAGGGACTGGCACTCTGGTCTCAGCTCTCTACCTTTGTTTTTTTGAGACAAGGTCTCTCGCTGCTGCCCAGGCTGGAGTGCAGTGGTGCAATCTTGGCTCACTGTAGCCTTGACCTCCCAGGTTCAAGTGATCCTCCCACCTCAGCCTCCCAAGTAGCTGGGATCACAGGCACGTGCCACCACTGCTGTCTAATTTTTCTTTTATTTTCTATTCCGTAGAGATGGGGTCTCGCTATGTTCCCCAGGCTAGTCTCAAATTCCTGGGCTCAAGCAATCCTCCCGCCTTGGCCTCCCAAAGTGCTAGGATTACAGGTGTGAACCACCACACTGGCTTCAGCCCTATTCCTCACCAGCTCTGTAGTGCTAGGCAGATCGTACTTTTGTGCCTCAGTTTCTTTCCCTGTCAAATATTCTCCCTCCTAAATCTTTACAGCACCCTTTGCACCCAGAAAATTATACTCTAATACCCACATCACCAGTTGGTCAAGTCTAAACACATCTGTGCCCACGCACTAGAGACTCCAGAATAAAAAGCAGCCCTTAGATTAAAGTGCTCTCCCTAAACCCAGGGTAAGGAGAGCCTGTAAGGTGTGGCAGAAACAAGGCTGGAGATGCCACACTGAGTGAGCCTCAGCAAGGGCCCTCCAAGGTCTTCTGTTCTGAAGTTGAAGCCTGGAGAAGAGGATGGGACCTGCCCATGGTCACACAGGCAGTTTTAGGCAAATGTGGAAGGAGAGTCCATGTCTTTCAACACTGACCCTAGTGCTCCTCCTGGTGCCTCCTCAGGCTCAAGAGGTATGAACATCACCAGGATACCCAGCGCTGGAGCTCAGCAAGACCCAAGACCTGCCTTTGGGACTGAGGTCCTGCCACTTCTCTTGCAGGAATTCCTCTAAATCAGGAATGCCCACACACTTTACCTGGAGACCCTAGGTCCCCAGGGAGAGAGGAAACAAGAGAAAGGAAAACTGAAAGCTCCTAAATAAAACGTGAAATAAACTCTGCGGCCCACTCTTCCCAAGGATTCAGCCAGCCTTCCACACCAATTATCACATAAGGCTAGGAGCCTGTATCTGCAAGACAGCAAAATCCTCTCACAGGGAAGGGGCCCAGAAACAGGTCAAGACTTCAGCAGCCACAGATATACAATGTGGGGTGGGTACAGTAATGGGGCTCCACCCTCACCGGCTTCTCCTATTGTATGTTACAGGCAGGATTGCCCCATCCCACCACCATAGGAGGCAGAACAGTAGTGAAGAGGGCTCACTTGAAACATGACTTTAGAACAGAGGCATCAAAATCATCTTGGCTCATCAGCTGGGAAACAAAGAGCCACAGCTGCAAGGCCTTCATGCCAATGGAACAGCCACCTTTGACTGTACAGGTTGTGCACTGCTCAAGATGTCTGACCAAAGAGTCAACACTGAAATACTGCCTAAACCCTGGTGCAGGACTGCATCTACCTGGAGGAAGGGTTTTTTTGTTGTTGTTTTTTTGTTTTTTTGAGATAGGGTCTCGCTCAGTTGCCCAGGCTGGAGTGCAGTGGTGCAATCACATCACAGCTCACCCACTTCAGCTCTGACCTCCCAGGCTCAAGCAATCCTCCTGCCTCAGCCTTTGAGTAGCTGAGACTACAGGCGTGCACCACCACACCCAGCTAGTTTTTTTGTATTTTTTGTAAAGACAGGGTTTCATCTTGTTGCCTAGGCTGGTCTCAAACTCCTGAGCTCAAGTGATCCACTTGCCTCTGCCTCCCAAGTGCTGGGATTACAGGAGTGAGCCACTGCGCCCACGACTGGGAGTACTTATTTGTAATGTGCACAAAGGTACCATACGAGCTAGCTGCTGGGACACCTCAGCAGTCCCAAAGCAGACAAGCGTTCCCCTCATTGCCCCGCCACCACCCCAAGGAGGAGACAAAAAAAAAAAAAAAAAAGCCAGAGTGTCTCCTGGAGGGGAGGTTGTACATGATAGTGCCCATGCGGGCCCCCATAACCACCCCCAGGGAGAGCCCACTGCCCTTGGCCACACAGAATCTCAGGAACCTCCCCACAGCACAGACAGAAGTTCCCACAAATTAACAGAGTCGCTGACTGGGGAAACCCCCACAGTCATCCAGTGATTATAAAAACCCCTCCCTTGGGTATCATAAAAGTCTGCCTAGGCTGCCTGAAGCACAGTTCACTACCCACTCCCTGAGAACCTCAGCATGCCAGGAGAGACAGTGGCCCTGAACCAGCACCAACCCACCCCTTGGGAGAATCTGCTATTGAGACAAAGAGAGAGGGAGAATTCCCACCAGGAAAATGTGGCTGTGTGTGGCTCCCACATTTCTGGGCTGCTGTTGGAATACTGAGACCCATTTAGAAAACTTGTGCTTTTGAATGAGGAAGCCATGTATTTTTTTTTTTTTTTTTGAGACAGAGTTTCGCTCTTGTTGCCCAGGCTGGAGTGCAGTGGCGCGATCTCAGCTCACCACAACCTCGGCCTGCCGGGTTCAAGCGATTCTCCTGCCTCAGCCTCCTGAGTAGCTGGGATTACGGGCATGCGCCACTACGCCTGGCTAATTTGATATTTTTACTAGAGATGGGGTTTCTGCATTTTGGTCAGGCTGGTCTCGAACTCCCGACCTCAGGTGATCCACATGCCTCAGCCTCCCAAAGTGCTGGGATTACAGGCGTGAGCCACCGCACCCAGCCCAAATGAGAAAACCATTTCTAAGGCTGCTAGTCAAGAGGGACTTTGTTGAGCCTTTGGCAAACCATTCTAGGGTCAGAAGGCTGGAAATAAAGGCTGACACCTCTGGCCAGGCACAGTGGCTTATGCCTGTAATCCCAGCACTTTGGGAGGCTGAGGCAGGTGGATCACGAGGTCAGAAGTTCAAGACCAGCCTGACCAATATGATGAAACTCCGTCTCTACTGAAAATACAAAAATTAGCCGGGCGTGGTGGCGGGCACCTATAATCCCAGCTACTCGGGAGGCTGAGGGAGGAGAATGGCGCGAACCCGGGAGGTGGAGGTTGTAGTGAGTGGAGATCGCACTACTGCACTCCAGCCTGGGCAACAGAGAGAAACTCCATCTCAAAAAAGAAAGGCTGACCCCTCAAAAGGAAACGGCTAGCCAGGACAGTCTCTGGGAAGAACCATCAGGGCTAGCCAGAGGGGCTGCTTCCCAGGGGTCACCCATTTCCACAGTTGAAGAGCATTATATCACAACTTCACAGGGGCCAGCAAGGCAGGCAACAGCATCACTTGCATTGTGCTCACGAGGAAACTGAGGCTCAGAAAGGTTAACTAACCAGCTCAGGGTCATGTGGGTATGCAGCAATTGAGCCAGGACCAGAATACAGAAAAACTGGTGTCACAGGTCTATAGATGTCTCTTCTATTACTTCATCACTTGTGGCTGCCATGTGATATTAGAACAATACCACCCAGGTTTTCAGAATCCTGGTCCGATGACTTTACATCATTCTGAGGCCGTCACTGACTACATCTATTCATCATTCTGAGGCCGTCACTGACTACATCTATTCAGCAATGTAGGGTCTTCTCTCCTCTCTGAAGCCCTCCCACCCCCTATTTGCTCCTACATCTCAGACTTACCATCCCACACATTCTAGAATGTTCTTCTATTCTACTTAGCACTTTACCAAATGGTGTCTTTCATACTTCATCTGATTCACGTTTCTCCATCTTGTCTTCTTCCTGCATTCCATGCCTCCTCAGACAGCTTCACCCATAGAAGACACTGAAGCACTTTGAATGAACTCCCTCCTAAGCCCCCCACTATTAATATCACCCTTTTTCTCAACACCACACCTCCGCTTCAGACTGATAAATTCTCCTTATGGCTACCCAGTGGTTCTCACACTTAAGCGTAGGTAAGAATCTCCAGGAAGCTCTTTATAAATGCAGTTTCCAGGCTGGGCGTGATGGCTTACGCCTGTAATCCCAACACTTTGGCAAGCAGAGGCAGAAGGATAGCTTGAGCCCAGGAGTTCAACACCAGCCTGGGCAACACAGCAAGACCTCGTCTCTATTAAAGATAAAAAATAAATTTAAAAAACTAGCCAGGTATGGTGGCATGCACCTGTGGTCCCAGCTACTTGGGAGGCAGAGGCGGGAGAATCACTTGAGCCCAACAGGACAAGGCTGCAGTGAGCTGTGATTGCACCACTGTACTCCAACCTGGGTGACAGACTGAGAACCTGTCTCAAAAATAAATAAATAAAAATTAAAATGCAGTTTCCTTTTGAAATCTGGCCTATGTAACTGGATCAGCTATTCAAAAACAGCAACATAATCTAACAAATAAATAAAATGCATTTTCTGGCCTCTCCCTCAATAATTCTGATGGGCAGGTCTGCAGTAAGGCCCAGGAAACTAAACTTTTCATCAATACTTTGGTGACCTGCCCTATACTCTCCACTCTAATTTGAGAAACACATATCTACACCTTCCTAATATGTAACTTACAATCCCTACCCCGCGACTCGGGGCTTTGTCTTCAGAAATTACATACACACCTAAACCTGTGAGTGCATATCCCGCTTATCAAGGCTTACACTTCTAACAGGGGCTTGGGATCTGCAGGACACCTGGTGGATGACGTTCTAGTCACCTGAGCGTTCACTCAACACATACCCCAGTTAATGCACACAGCAGATGAGAGTTTAGCAATGTAAAACCAAGTTGCGAGAGGGGAAAGGCGCCTGTGTGTGTGTCAGCCCTTCGAACCAAGCTTCCTCCCTGCCCCACTGCTGTTTGTGTAACATTATTGGGAGGGAAACGGCCTAAATGCAGAGAAGAAAAGAGGATGGAAAAAGTGACATACTACAGAGGGCTTCCTCAAACCGCTGATTAGCTGTGGCATCTCTCAGGCCAGCTCCACCAAAGCGCCAGGGGGCTCAGCAGTGAACTCAAGAGAATTCCAACATAGGACTCTAACCAGCTACAATGGCAGGACTTTCACACCCTCAGAAGAAGGACCAGGCAGATGGGGGCCAGAGCAGGAATCAGGAGAAGGGCAGGCGGCAGCTCCAGGGCAAGGTGAGGGCCAGTGCCAGCAACTGTGGGCCCCAAGACTGTAACCCCACCACGTGGCTCTGGCCAGGGGTAGTGCCCGGGCACAGCAGCAGAGAGGCATCTACTGAGGTTAGGGAGAGCAGGAGGTTGAGGGACACAGGCCAAGGACACCCAACCCTATTTAATGACCCTTTCTTCCATCAGGAAAACACCAAAGACTGAATCCTTGGCCCCAAACTGCTCTTGGCTCCAATATTAGAGTCTGAACCGGCCAACCTCTGTCCCAGACGAGTCTCACAGAAGCTGCATTGGCTTAAACACAGACTCACACAAACCCCCTCACTCCAGAATATGAAATGCTCCAAAGACTAACAACACTACAGCTGTCAAAGCCCAGCTGAGACATGCCTCCCTTTATGAGCCAAATGTATTCCTGAAAAGTTGTCTGTCGACCAAATTTCTGCCTAACAAATCCAGTTTCTCCACTGGCTTTCGTTATAAAATCAGCCGTATTCTCCTCTAGGAAAAGCTGAGGTTCTGAGAGGAGCTAAACATCAGGCTGAATATTGCAGACTTCCGAGAGTCACACATTTAATGGAGAAATTTCTTGACAAAATCTAATTCAATTTAAACCCAAAGGAGGTAATTTTAAAGCGTACACATCACCCCAAGGAGTGTTCACATAAAGTGAGTTATTTAAAGCAAATCTTCAAATACTGTGCAGCATCTCAGCTCCCAATTTATACTGTTGCAACAGGAAAGCTCTGTGCCTTGAGATTCTGTATAAAGAAGGATGCCTAGGCCAGGACTTCTGGAACTCTGGGGTACAGAGTCACCTGAGCATCTTGTTAAAATGCAGATTGCGGCAGGGCACGGTGGCTCACGCCTGTAATCCCAGCACTTTGGGAGGCTGAGGTGGGCGGATCATGAGGTCAGGAGTTCGAGACCAGCCTGACCAACATGGTGAAACCCTGTCTCTACTAAAAATATAAAAAAATTAGCCTGGCGTGGTGGTGCGCGCCTGTAATCCCAGCTGCTCAGGAGGCTGAGGCAGGAGAATCGCTTGAACCCAGGAAGTGGAGGTTGCAGTGAGCCAAGATCGTGCCACTGCACTTCAGCCTGGGCGACAGAGTGAGACTCCATCTCAAAAAGAATAAATAAATAAATTGCAGATTGCGATTCTGATTCATGCTCCCAGGAATGCTGATGCCACGTGGCCCTGGGTCTTTCTTCAAGTAGCACAGTTATAGATACTCTAGGCCCCTACCCAGTTCTCTGAGAAAGCAACTTTAGCACCAGTTTTTAAGTTGCAGTCAGCTTCATATGTAGCGGTGCTTACCCACGCACAGAACTTGGAGAAAGCTAGAAGACCCACCACATCAAAACTGAGAAAAACCACCACCAAAACCAGCCAGCCCAGGATCAGGGAAGGAAGGTCTGATCCTTAATTTGGTCACCGTAGAGCAGGTGCAAGGAGGAACAGGCAACCCCAACCCAAAGAAGCTGGGGAGGGTGCAAAAGACTCCCCATGCCTAGGACGCAAGGGGATATTTAACTCCACCCTTGATCATTCTGCCCTGCACCCAAATGGTTCATTCACTTTTTAAATAAACCTACATGAGGACCTGTTATATCAGCTGGGTGCAGTGGCTCACGCCTGTAATCCCAGCACTTTGGGAGGCTGAAGTGGGCAGATCACCTGAGGTCAGGAGTTCGAGACCAGCCTGGCCAACATGGGGAAACCCCGTCTCTATTAAAAATACAAAAATTAGCTGGGTGCAGTGGCACACGCCTGTAAACCCAGGTACTCAGGAGGCTGAGGTAGGAGAATCACTTGAACCCGGGAGGTAGAGGTTGCAGTGAACCAAGATCGTGCCAATGCCTCCAGCCTGGGAGACACAGGCAGACTCCATTTCAAAAAAAACAAAAACAAACAAACAACAAACAAAAAAACCACCTACATAAGAACCCATTATAAATAAGTACTGTACTAAACTCCATGGGGGAGCCCTTCAGTAAATTAAAACAAAACCCAATAGGGGCAAAAATATGGATGGTGTCGCAAGAATGACAGTCCAGAAGTTCTACAGTGTCTACCTTCTGGCAGGAGAGACAGGACAGCTTCAGGGAAGAAGAGGCGGTGGGGCTGGGCAACAGAGAGACAGGAGAAGGCAATGTACAACCGGGGACTGGCCCGAAGGAAAGAAAGGTGGGAGAAAACCAGATATGTGTTAGGAGATGGCAAATATTCCAGCTGGACTTGAATGGAGGGTCCCAGTAGGTAAAATGTCTATTGTTGGGAATGACTGTAAAGCTGAAGGAATCTTTGAAGCACACCACAGAGGGAAGACCAAGAAAGGGCTGTGTGTGTGTGTATTTTTTTTTTTTTTTCTGAGACGGAGTCTCGCTCCGTTGCCCAGGCTGGAGTGCAGCGGCGAGATCTCAGCTCACTGCAACCTCCGCCTCCCGGGTTCAAGTGATTCTCCTGCCTCAGCCTCCTGAGTAGATGGGATTAGAGGTGTGTGCCACCACACCCAGCTAATTTTTGTATTTTTAGTAGAGACGGGGCTTCACCATGTTGTCCAGGCTGGTCTTGAACTCCTGACCTCAGGTGATCCGCCTGCCTTGGCCTCCCAAAGTGCTGGGATTACAGATGTGAGCCACTGCACCCGGCCTACTTCATTATACTTAATCCTCAGCACAACTCTAGGATGTCCCTTTATAGAAGAGGCTGAGAAGCTAAGAGGTTCATCCAGGGCCACAGGGCCTGCCAATGAGTCTGAGTTGCTGCTTTGCCAGATATACTCCTTATCCCTGGGCTCCACATCCCTCAACAGAGGATCAAAAACACTGGGGGAAGATAAAAATTAAAAACAATACAACAATAAAAAAGAATACAAATTAAAGAATACAACAGTTATTTACATAGCATTTCCATTGTAATAGGTATTACAAGTAATTTACAGATTTTTTTTTTTTTTGAGACAGAGTCTCGCTCTGACACCCAGGCTGGAGTGCAGTAGTGCAATCTCGGCTCACTGCAAGCTCTGCCTCCCGGGTTCACGCCATTCTCCTGCCTCAGCCTCCCAAGTAGCTGGGACTACAGGCACCTGCCACCACGCCCGGTTAATTTTTTGTATTTTTAGTAGAGATGGGGTTTCACCATGTTAGCCAGGATGGTCTCGCTCTCCTAACCTCATGATCCGCCCACCTCGGCCTCCCAAAGTGCTGGAATTACAGGCGTGAGCCACTGCATCCCGCCCTTTTTTTTTTTTTTTTTTTTTGAACTCTGTCACCCAGACCGAAGTGCAGTGACACAACCATGGCTCACTGTAGCCTCAACCTGCTGGGCTCAGGCAATACTCCCACCTCAGTCTCCTGGGCAGCTGGGACCACAGGCACGTGCCACCATGCCTGGAAATTTTTTTTTTTTTTGTACAGGTGGAGGTCTCATTGTGTTGCCAAGGCTGGTCTTGAGCCCCTGGGCTCAAGCGATCCTCCTCCCTCTGCCTCCCAAAGTGGTGGGATAACAGGTGTAAACCTGGCCCTTAGAGATGATTTAAAGCATACAGGAGAAGCTGGGCATAGTGGATCATGCCTGTAATCCTCATACTTTAGAGCACTGAGGCAGGAAGACTGCTTGAGCCCAGGAATTTGAGGCTTCAGTGAGCCAGGATTGTGCCACTGCACTCTAGCCTGGGTGATAGAGGAGACCCTGTCTCATAACAAAACAAAACAAAAGTATACAGGGAAGTTGTGTGTACGTTATATGTAAATACGACACCATTTTATATAAGAGACTTGAGCACCCTTGGAATTTTTTTTTTTTTTTTGAGACAGAGTCTCGCTCTGTCACCCAAGCTGGAGTGCAGTGGCACGATCACTGCAAGCTCCACCTCCCGGGTTCAGGCCATTCTCCTGTCTCAGCCTCCCGAGTAGCTGGGACTACGGGCACCCACCACCACGCCTGGCTAATTTTTTGTATTTTTAGTAGAGACAGGGTTTCACCGTGTTAGCCAGGATGGTCTCAATCTCCTGACCTCGTGATCCGCCCGCCTCGGTCTCCCAAAGTGCTGGGATTACAGGCGTGAGCCACCGCGCCCGGCCGCACCCTTGGATTTTGTTATTCTCAGGGAGTCCTATTCCAATTCCCTGCAGATGCCAAGGAAGGACCATACTTTATCTCCATTGCTTGAGCTCTGTCCACCACTCAATGCTGCTCTGAACACCAGGAGTTTGAGTATATCATTTGACAAGTGACAAGAAGAGCACCCTTGCCCTGCCACCATACTTCCCAACAGCTGAGAAAAGCCATCACTAATAAAAGCAACTCCTAGGCCTGAATTACAGGCTGCAGAGCCTTGAGGAATCTGCAGACAGCCTATCCCAGAACATGACGACTCAATTTCCCCAAAGAAACAAGAGCCCGGAGGAAAGAAACCAGGGAGGGGGATGGGAATCGGAATGAGAAGTGACCACAGCTGACTGTACAAGAGGTTGGGGTTAAGAATCCATAGTTTCAAACATCAAGCCTCCTCCTCCTCCACCATATTTATTACAACAGCATCTCAAAGTTTGGAAAGTAACTCAGCCATTTATGGCATAATTACCCAGACTTTAAAATGGTCTAATCCACAAACCTAGCCAGCCTAGGTTCCTTACTCCAGCCTTATTAACAGTGGGATCTCACTACAACTCCAGTTAATTACACAGTTAAACAATGAGATGGAAAAATCTACTGTGATCTATTAAAAAACCGTTGCCCCCTGAAGTCATGCGTCTGGGGGTGGGTTGAGTCCCAGGATTTCACTAGAAGCCAGCAGGCGCCTCGGCCTCCACTGAAATTGTTTACAGCACATGGACAGGTTCCACAACAAGGCACATTTGGTGGAATTGATTTAAGGCTCTCATTAAAATGTTCCTTTATTGAGCACAAGACATCCCCCCTGAGGAGACTACAGACCTCCTGTCCTAAGCCCTCAGCCTGCCCTAACTTCCCCCAACAGGATCCCCCACACACACGCGCACACACACACTAAACACCAACCAGTCACCAGATTAAGTCAATTAATATCAGAGTCATCTTCTCATGGAAGGAATTTAGGAATTTAGCATTTGTTGAGCAAGAGCCCCATCTTCACCAGAAACTCCCCTTGACTCTAGTACCCTGAACAGCAGCAGTGAAGGCAGCCTCATTGGGCAGACCCACACACCAAAACCCAACCAGGACAGCCAGGGGTCCTGTGAGCTTGGGCTGCTCGCCCAGATGGCTGGGCCCCCATCCTGGCTGTGCAAAAAAACTTCCATACTTCCTCTGGGAGCAGATGTGGATTCTGCCACGAGCAATAACCACCACACACATCACAAGAAAAATGGGGCAACTCCAGAAACACCTCCTCCAAATCCCTGGAGATTGGTCTCTTTCCTGGGTTACATTTACCTCTCCTTTTACAACTGGGGGCAGGGGAGATGTTGATTCCACCAGCACCAAAACCCCTCCACAGCTGGCAGGCCAGAAAGATATTAGAAAGGCAATTCCTTACCCATGCCCTTCCCATTGCCACCTTCAAAGGAGATGGAAGGTGATCACCTAGGACAGGTCTCCTCGACAGAGCTCCCCAAGAGAAAGCTGCTTCGAGGACCACCAAGGAGTGTTGTGGAGGGTCGGGGGCTTTATTTCCAGTTCGGGCTATTTGGGATGTGCGGGTGGCTTGGTGCTTTCCTGTAAGGCACTTCAACACCTCAGTGATGACTCTTAGGTGTGACCAAGCCAGGAAATAAAAGCTGCGGGAGTTGGGGGGGCGGTGCTGTCTGCCCTGGTGATGAGGGCCACACCCTCGTTAAAATGCTAAGCCCCCCCCCCCCAAGAAAAGCCAGAATGAGCTCTTTTTGCCTTTCTTCCCTTAGAAATACTTCCTTTCCTCTGTGAGGACAACCAGGATGGAAATCCAGGAAGGAGCAGAACAAACCCCGTCCGCACCTTTGCAGCCAGGCCATGCCCGATTTTGGCAGCGGCCTTCACACATTAGTCACCGCGACAGCCTGGGACCCTCGGATCCCCGGATTCGGCCCTGGCACGGAGTGGGCGCAGGGTTCCAGACCAGTAGCTAGAGGCCATGGATGGGGGCGGCCCCTAACTCTTCCCTTCTTCCGCCCTCACCCGCAGGGCCATCTGGGGTCTCAGCTTTGCCCAGGAACTCGGAGGAGGGAAGCCGGGAGCGTCGGGTCGGCGTAGGTAACAAAGCTCCGCGCTTTGCGCGCCGCAGGTCTGTCCGGCATCGGGCCCCAAACCAGCAACTCTTACCTGGGCCGACCCTGCCGGGTGGGGTGGGGAATTCCTTTTTCTCCATCGCGCTCCCCACGGTGGGTGCGGATGGTCTTTTCTCCCCCGACAAGAAACTCCCCATCTGGGCCCGAGAGCCAGCAACTCTCGGCAGTTCTCGAGCAAACTCTCGGCTCAGACCAGAAAAACTCCGGGAGGCTGGAAATGCGTCCCCGCGGCGCGAGTGGGAGGGGTACCCTGACCGCGTCCCTGGAGGCTTCGCCAGCCTCCCGACCCCCGGGCTCCTTGCGCCCTTCCGCCGCAAGCCTGCACCCCCAGCGAGCCTCTCCACCACTCCAGGGCCGTTCCAGCCGCCCAAACCCACCGCCCCGGGTGCAGCCTTTTGCCCACGGGACTCCCGCGCTTCCCAAGCTCTGTGCCCCCAACTCTCGGGTACTCACCGCCCAGCAGCGGCAGCAGCAGGACGCTGAGCAGAGGCAACCGGCGGGGTCTGGCCGGGGATCCCCGCGCAGCTCCCATCGCGGCGGGCTCAGGAAAAGGAGCTGAGGGCGCACGGCGGGCGCGCAGACTGCGCTCCGCGGCGGGCACAGGAGGCGGAGCGCACCGGAGCGCGGGCGCCGCAGCAGCAGCCGCAGCCGGAGCCCGACCCCGAGGCGTCCCGAGCCGGAGCCGCGCGCGCCCAGTACCTCCGAGTCCTCGCGCGCCGCCGCCGCCGCCGCCAAGCCCCGCCCCACGACGCCCCCTCCCCTCCGGCCCCCGCACGGCGCCCCGCCCCCTCGGCGCCCCCTCCTCGCCGAGGCGGGGAGGAGCTCAGTAGGGGGAGGGGTCTGGAGAGGGATGGAGAATAGAGAGAGCAAGGCTCAGGGAAGTGCAGGGGACCTGAGTATTTGCTGTACCCACCACCGACTCTGCAGGGATCCGGGAGAACCTAAGTGACTTGTGCGATTCCGTGGACCCTGGGGAGAATGGTCCATTCTGGGCATACCTGGAGGCTCTGGCCAACAGTTCCCCCAGAATTCTCCAGGTGGGGGCAGGGGAAGAGGCGGGCCCCGCCAACTCTTCAGCAACCCAAAATCTTAACGGCAGACCCAGAACAGCAGGGTGTCCTTAATGTCCCCAAGTAACCTGAAGATGCTGTGTAGCCCGGAGAGGGGCTGAAGTGTGCATGACTGGGGTCTGGTTTGGCTGTAGACCAATCTGAACCCAAAGGTAGAAACACGCTGGGCTCTGAAAGCCAGGCTGAAGTCTGCTAACTGACAAATTCATCCCAAGTCCATCTCCAGGCAGTCTGGGCTGTGTCAGGGTATGGCCAAGTCTCCAGCTGTGGGGAGGCCCAGCACAACCCTTGTTCCAGGCACCCCCACCCCCAGCGCCACCACCCCCACATTCTTTCTTTGTTGTGAAAGCAGCAAGGGGTGTAGGAGGCGGGTCAGGAGGAGTCAAGCTTTAGAAGATGGGCCCCAGCTGCTGCTCAGGCCTCCAAGATATGCTGAGAGGGGATGGATAGTGCCTTGTCTCCCCTCTGGTTCCGGAGGGCCCCCCAGGCCTGTTTAGACCTCCCTTCCCCCAAGCAGCTGGGAGGAGGAATGGCAGCCACAGAGGGCCTCACAGCCAGGAGAAGTGGCGCCAGGACTCCAGGGTCCTGCCACATGGCCACCACATGTCCCTGACAACCCAGTCCACAGCACCTTCTCCTTGGGTTGTGAGCCTCCTTCTTCCCCATCCCCCAGATGCCTTCCTACAGGCCCTGCTGGAGATGATACAAACAATGGGAGGAAGAGAGGAGAGATCCAAGAATCAACACTCCTCCTGCTGCCCCATCCATCACTGCCCCACACCCTCTGTGAAGGGCCCCAACACAAGCCCTGCTTCATACCCTCTTCAATCAGGACTCAAGTCACAGAAAGGTTACCTGATTCTTTTATTTAAGAAAAGTGAAATACATGGACCTGAAGTGAGACAGCAGAGGGAGGGAGTAAGAGCGGCCAGGGCAAGGCAGCTTGGCTGGCCAGCCCCCAACCCTCTGACTGAAAAGCCAGCAGCAGGCTGCATCTCTGAAGGCCATACCTGCTTTGTACCCACCTTGGGGCCTCAGAGCTAGCTACTCTAGAGGACCACAGGGTGCAGAGAGGGTGTCCTGAGGGTCCTTCCTAAGAGGGATTCCTGAGGAGGGAGCTGAGACCCTAAGGGCAGCAGCAATCTTCTGGTTAAACTGCTCCCCTTCACTGTCCCACCTAGGGGTGGGGAAGAGCCAGGAGCAATGGGGAATGCTGTGAGGGCTGTGGGGGTGGGGGGACCCAGCAGACCTGGGGGCCGGGTTGAATGTCAGCTGCTTGAAGAGAGGTCCATGGTGCTGGCACTGAGGCCCCGGGAGACCTGAAACAGACAACACTACCCCATCAGCTCAGGGACCTCGGCCTCCCAAAGACTGGCTCCTAGAGTCCATCCATCCCATGGTCACAGTGTATCTCTGGACCTAGGATCACATCTGTCTCTGGACCAGTCTATCTCTGGACCTGGGACTTTGTTTAGCCTCTGCTAGGGTTTTCCAGAAGGCCACAATCTGGTGGAGAAGCTACCTGGAAGAACCACATGAATACTAGCATATACTTTGAGTGTGTTGATACAAGAAGTCATTTGCCATTAAAATATCACTAGTGTTTTCTCACATGGGGATTATTTAATATTTTTCTTTTTCCATTCTCATCTACTACTAAGGCAGCTGCAGGATGAAAAAATAATTCGTATCTCCAAATAATTCTTAAATTATTCATAATTCCAAAGTACCAGTTTACAGAATATTCCTATTTCCCTCCTTATTAACTTATTTGCTACTATGTCTGGCCTGAAACTGTCCCTTGGTGGTCAGCACTCACCACAAGCTATCTGCCTGATTCCTTAATGACTGCAATCCCCTGGCTCATCTTCATCCCAGATGACTCCTCTCCCTTCCCTCTTCCCTTACTCCACTGGGCTTGCTCACTGGCTGTCCTTTTTTCCTCACCCACCAATATGCTCACAAGCACTGCTCTCACCTGGAGGGGTGCTGCACTAGGTTGGTTCAGATAGTTCAAGGAGGCTGCTCGCTTCATGTTGCTGCTACAATGGAAAACGGAAGAATTGAGGCCTCCTCTCTTCCTCCTGAGTGGCCTTAAGGCTGTGGGCCTCTTGAGCACTGCCACACTGGGGCACCCATTCTACCCAAACTCTCTCTCCATGGCTGTCCCGTTGACTTCCTCCCTGTTTCTCTCCGAGATACTTCTCCAGAGATCAGGAGCCAAGAGGAGTTGGAGGCAAGGGCTTACTTTACTTGCCTGCTTTACCATATCTTTTTTTTTTTTTTCTTTTTTTTTTTTGAGACGGAGTCTCGCTGTTGTCGCCTGGGCTGGAGTGCAATGGCATGATCTTGGCTCCCTGCAACCTCTGCCTCCTGGGTTCCAGCAATTCTCCTGCCTCAGCCTCCCAAGTAGCTGAGATTACAGGCACCTACCACCACACCCGACTAATTTTTGTATTTTTAGGAGAGAGTTTCACCTTGTTGGCCAGGCTGGTCTCAAACTCCTGACCTCAGGTGATCCACCCGCCTCGGCCTCCCAAAGTGCTGGGATTACAGGCGTAAGCCACCGCACCCGGCCACTTTACCGTATCTTGACTTCCATGTATACCTGGAGGGCCGAGGCTCAGTCCCCTGGAGCTTCCTCACCAAGAGTTCACTGCTTCTGCGGAGCACATCCCGGATCTTGCCAAGAGAGCCACTCCTCTGCAGGGTCCCACTGCCATCCTGGCAGAAAGGAGTGAGCAATGAAAGCTACAAGGATCCCACACAAATGGGTTTCTGAGTCTACTCCTAGCATTTATTCTGCACACATCCCCCACCCCCAAGGCCCAGTGACTGGAAATAAAAGTCCTGTCAAAAACTGGCTCCCAGAGATACCCCTGAAGGATTACACTATCTAGACTGGGACAGCATGGCCAAGAGCCTCTCACCACCACCAGCAGGAGTGGGCAGGAGAGATAAAAAGGCAATGATCAGACTTACCCCGGACCACTCCACAGCCACGGAAGCATCTTCACCTCCCTCGAATTTCACACTGTCTCCAGGGCCCTCCTGGGAGGTCCTTCTACCATCACTCTCCCCAAGCAGCTCTGCCACCTTGGTCTGGCTGATAGGGTCAGTGCCCTGGAAGGAAAAGGAAGGACCTGGGACTTCCTACTCCTTAACTCCTCAGGATGGGGCTTTCAAATTTTTTTCACCATCAGCCACTGGAAGGAAAACATTTTTCCTTGTGATGTCTCAGTTTATACCTACTGGAATAATACTTACCTTTTCTATTTGCAATGCATTGCTATATATAGATCTGTATATATTTTTAGCCCCATGGCCCATACTGAATTGATTTCACAACCTACTATTGAGACCCACAATCTAAGAAATTCTTGATTTAGGCTCTCCCCAACCTCACTCCTCTCACCCACACCACCCAGGCCCCCTCCTTATGAAAGGGCAGGGTTTCTCCTTCATATCCCCATTTAGTGAATCTTGAAACTAGAGTCCTGACCACAAAATGCAGGTAGGGGGTAAGAACATGCTTAAAAACAACCACAATCACAACACTGCCTCACTTGCCTCTCCCTCCTGGCTTCATCAGCCTTTCCGCTTATTCTTAGGAGACTCCCAAGAAACCTCGGGACTCTCTCACCCCCAGGGCCCTTCCCTCTAGGACCTCCTTCCCCTCTGGGCTTCTGACCTGTCTCCGGGACCGCAGGGCACATTCCTCCAGGGTCTCAGCGGCCTCCAGCTTTCCCTGGCGCCTATACAGAGCTCCCAGGTTTCTCAGAGTAGTGTTCACTGTGGGGCTGTGGTGAGAAAGAGACCAGAGAAGGAAGAGAGAATGAGTTCAGAAAACAAAACATTTGTCTTCCAAGCAAGACAAGAGGAAAAAAAAAATAAGAAAATAGGAGAGAGAACAGAGCTAAAGCTGAAGGAAAGTCTACGGGAGGAAGGGAAAAGGTCTGGGAGGCTGGGAGCAGGGACTGGATGGAGGGCATCGGAGGCCAAGCTGGCTTTTCACTGTCAGCTCACCTGCTCACTTTGCAGGCCTTGTACCAGCCTCCATACTCAGCATAGGGTGTCCCACCCTCATGGTGCCGGCTCTGCAGGACAGAGAGAGGCCAGAAAGAAGGGCAGGGAGAGCCAAATATAAGAATACAGAGATGCTGAGATGCAAGGTGGCATGGGGCTAGGGTGCAGGCTGGGCTGGGGAGGACACCATGCATCTGGGGCTGGTGCTGGGGTGGGAAGTGAGAGTTGGGCTCATGCAAGGAGTAAGACAAGAGACCCTGGTAGCCTTGAGCTCCCCAGGCTGGCCCCCCTTCCCCCCACTCACTTTGCTCATTTCCTCCCGCTCCTCTGCATGCATCCAGATGGGCTTGTGGTCATCTAGGGGTGATACATGGGGTGGGGAGGTTAGAGATGGGAGCTAGACAGTGTCGGAGAGCCAGGACCCAGAGGCTGACAGGCTGGACTGAAGGGGTCTGGCTCCCCCTGGGAACCGCTGTGGCCTAACCCCCGACCTTTGGTCTGAATTTCTTTTCTTCCCCACAGCCCCTTCCCCAGGCCCTCACCACTCACCATCCACAGACCCAAACTCCTGTACATGGGCACGGGTCAGGATCTCTTTGTATAGTGTCTCAGCCTCAGCATATTTGCCCTGTTTCAGGTAACAGGAAGCCTGGAAGACAGAAAGGCAAAAATACAGGAACAAAACATGGAGGGAGGCAAGGTCTTTTTTTTTTTTTTTTTTTTTTTAGACAAGGTCTTCACCAGGCTCAGGGAGTTCCACTTCTCAGTGTCTCTCTCACTTTCCCCAGAGATCTTTCTCACACCTCCTTCTCCAGGTGTACGGTCAAGGGTATTCCCAGCCCACTCCCAAGAAGCTGTGGAACTTCTATAACCGGAATGAAGCAGATCCTTCATCCGCAAAGGCAGCCCCAGACATGAGCACAAAGTTGATGAGAGCAGTGTGCCAGATTGTGATGCTTCCTGACTCTAGGACCCAAGTGGCCTCTCCGCCCGCCCCCCCTCCACCCACCTCCGTGCCCCCCTCTCCGTTTCTTCCACCTACTTTGTCCCTCCTCCCATACCAGGTTGTTCTTGGTCCGGGCTACATTAGGGTTGTCCGGCCCCAGCTGCCCCTCGTAGATGGCCAGTGCTCGCTGGTAGTAGCATTCCACGGCCTCATACTTGCCCTGGTTTTGGCACAAGAGGGCCAGGTTGTTCAGCTGTTTTGCCACATCTGGATGATTCGTGCCCAGGACCTGAAAGGGAACAAAGGAGTGGATAAATGGCTATGAGAACATGTGTGTGCACAAGCACACGTGTGTTTGCATGTAGGCACACACATGTGGAAAGCAGAGGAAAGGGAATGAAGGAAGAGAGAACAAAGCAGAGATGGGGGTGAGAAAAAAAAAAGTGAAGGAGGAGGGTTAGACCAGAGGAGCCATGTAGAGAAGGGTCACAGCGACAAGAGAAGAAGGGAGAGAGGGCATGGGTACCTTTTCTCGAATCTCCAGTGCCCGCTGGCACAGAGGCTCTGCCTCCTTGTACTTGCCCCTTTTGCCATAGAGCACAGCCAAATTGTTGAGTGTGGCAGCCACCTATGAAGACAGGCCTGTCCCCATCAGACATTTGGGTTGCAAAAGACCTATGGGAATCTGAGGTTCCCCACCTCCCAGCAGGGCCCAACACTCACTGCACAACTCTAAGAGACAAAGTCTACTACCCTGGAGCCAGGGGCTGAAGGGAGGGGAAATTGCTGAACAGGATGGCTCTGAGGCTAAGGGACAGTATCGCCCTCTAGGGGATTTTAAGAAATTTCTGGAGGTGTTTTTTCTTTCTTTTTTTTTTTTGTTGTTGTTGTCACCATGAAGATTACCTTTGAGGAGGCAAGAACGCTATAGATGTTCTGCATGTGTGGGACAGCTCTGCCAATTTTTTAATGTTCTGCCAGACATCCAAACGCTAAATGTAAACATTGATATTTGATGGGATATCAAGATAGGAGTATGATTTCTGAGATACATCATCCCTGCCTATCATATGTCATACCATAGGGAATTATTTTCACACAGATCACATTCAAAAATAGCTTTTTGGCTGGACGCAGTGGCTCACGCCTGTAATCCCAGCACTTTGGGAGGCCGCGGTGGGCAGATCACCTGAGGTCAGGAATTCGAGACCAGCCTGACCAACATGGAGAAACCCCGTCTCTACTAAAAGTACAAAATTAGCCAGGCATAGTGGCATGTCTGTAATCCCAGCTACTCGGGAGGCTGAGGCAGGAGAATTGCTTGAACCCGGGAGGTGGAGGTTGTAGTGAGCCAAGATCGTGCCATGTTGCACTCTAGCCTGGCAACAAGAGTGAAACTCTATCTCAACAAAAAATAAATAACTTTTCAGCTGGGTGCGGTGGCTCACACCTGTAATCCCAGCAGTTTGGAAGGCTGAGGTAGGTGGATCACTTGAGGTCAGGAGTTCAAGACCAGCCTGGCCAACATGGTGAAAACCCATCTCTACTAAAAATACAAAAATTAGCCTGGCGTGGTGGCACGCACCTGTAATCCCAGCTACTTGGGAGGCTGAGGCAGGAGGATCACTTGAGCCTGGGAGGCAGAGATTGCAGTGAACCCAGATTGTACCACTGCACTATAGGCTGGGTGACACTGCGAAACTCCGTCTCAAAAAACAAAACAAAACAAAACAAACAAACTTTTCATTTTTCATTTTCTGTACATTGACAACTCTATCATTTGCCTTGGCATGATATCTCTACTTAAGGTTGTTTCTCTCTTTCCTTTTATTTTTATTTATTTATTTATTTATTTATTTATTTATTTATTTTAAGATGAAGTCTCACCCCATCACCCAGGCTGAAGTGCAGTGGTGCGATCTTGGCTCACTGCAACCTCAGCCTCCTGGGTTCAAGCAATTCTCCTGTCTCAGCCTCCCGAGTACCTGGGACTACAGGTGCATGCCACCACAACTGGCTAATTTTTGTATTATTAGTAGAGACAGGGTTTCACCTTGTTGGTCAGGCTGGTCTCAAACTCCTGACCTCAGGTGATCCGACCACCTCGGCCTCCCAAAGTGCTGAAATTACAGGAGTGAGCCACAGCGCTGGGCCGCTTCTTATTTTGTTGAGACGGAGTCTTGCTCTGTTGCCCAGGCTGGAGTGCAATGGTGCGATCTCGGCTCGCTGCAACCACCAACCCCCGGATTCAAATGATTCTCCTGCCTCAGTCTCCAAATAGTTGGGATTACAGGCATATGCCACCATGCCTGGCTAATTTTATATTTTTTTTTTTAGTAGAGACGGGTTTTACCATGTTGGCCAGGATGGTCTCAAACTCCTGACCTCAGGTGATCCACCTGCCTTGGCCTCCCAAAGTGGGATTACAGGCGTGAGCCACCAAGCCCAGTCTCTTTCTCTTATACACAAATAAATCTGGTCTGTCATTTATTTTCTTTTTTTTTGAGACAGAGTTTTGCTCTTGCTGCCCAGGCTGGAGTGTAGAGGCGCGATCTCACCTCACTGCAACCTCCACCTTCTGGCTTCGAGTGATTCTCCTGCCTCAGCCTCCTGAGTAGCTGGGATTACAAGCGCCCCCCACCACGCCCGGCTAATTTTTGTATTTTTAGTAGAGACGGGGTTTCACCATGTTGGCCAGGATGGTCTTGAACTCCTGACCTCGTGATTTGCCCACCTTGGCCTCCCAAAGTGCTGGGATTACAGGCGTGAGCCACTGTGCCTGACCCTTGTGATTTCTTATAATACTGTACTTTAATAAAGTGTCCACCTATATTTTCAGTTTTTTTTTTTTTTTTTTTTTTGAGACGGAGTCTCGCTCTGTCACCCTGGCTGGAGTGCAATGGCACGATCTCGGCTCACTGCAAGCTCCGCCTCCCGGGTTCACGCCATTCTCCTGCCTTAGCCTCCCGAGTAGCTAGGACTACAGGCGCCCGCCACCACGCCCGGCATTTTTTGTATTTTTTTTAGTAGAGATGGGGTTTCACCACGTTAGCCAGGATGGTCTCGATCTCCTGACCTCGTGATCCACCCTCCTCAGCCTCCCAAAGTGCTGGGATTAGTGCTGGGATTACACTCGTGAGCCACTGTGCCCAGGCCACTTTGCTATTTCTTTTAACAAAGTTGTACTCAATACAGCTACTGTTGTTTTGTATTTTTACCTTATTATATTACATTGTATATATTGTCCTTACAAATTACTTTTCTTGTTTTTCTTTTATATTTATTAGAGTAGCATATTAGCTTTTGTAGAAATCATATGTGGATTTACCTATGACTTATCTATTAATTAAATTCAAGCAAAATATTTGTTATAAAAAGGAGTCACTGAGTCTCAGAGAATTGAGAATCATTAGGATCACTGGACAGTGCCTGGAAGAAAGGACTTCTTATGCCTCCTTCCTCAGCACCCTTAGTGAGTGGACTGAGGGCAGCAGATGGATGAGCTAAGAGAGGCCAAAACAGCAATGGTGGGGGGTGCGGGGCATGGGGCGGGGAGGGCAAGGAATACTGACAGCAGGATGGTCAGGTCCCAAGGTGCTCTCCCGGATGCTAAGGGCATCATTCAGCAGGTGGGCAGCTTCCTTATACTTATTCTGGTCACTGGAAGAAGACAAAAGTGACAGGAGTTACCCTGAACCCACAAGCCTTCTCCTTCCCTCCTTCCCTTTGGAAGGACTGAGTACATTTAAGGATTGGAGACCTCCATGAGGAGACAGGAAGCCTGGCGTGGACAGTAAGGGGGCTTCACTGACATACTCATACCAGAATGCAGGGCACTGCCATCCCAAGAGGAGGCCACAAGTTATAAGAAGCAAGGGGGCAGAGGGAAGAGAAGGAGAGAGCACTCCCCAAAAGAGAGATTAGAGGAACAAGGATCCCAAGGGATGAGCAAATGCTTAGGTATGGGAAAAGTGAGAGTTCTGGCACATAAAGAAGCACCCTGTTGGGGTGTATCTGGGAGGCCCAACAGGGAGGAGAGGTACCCTGTAAAGAGGAAAAATGAAAGCCAAAGGAGGACCAAGGTGGGAATGTGGGGGAAGATCTGGGCACTGGAGGAGGGAAGTCCTCACCGATACACCAAAGCAAGGATGTTGAGCATGGTGGCGACATCAGGGTGGCCACGGCCTGATGTGCGCTCCAGGTCCTCTAGTGCCTGCTTACAGAGTGGCACGGCCACCTCATAGCGACCTTGGGCTGCGTACTGGATCACCAGGTTGTGCAACGTCCGCAACCTTGCTGGGATCTCATATCCACCCTGCTGAGCTGCTGTAGCACCTTGACCACGGGACACTAAACCATCACAGAACATAAACAAAGGACTCTTCCTCTCCCCTTTGCTGTCTGCCCTTCCACTCCCCATTGCATGTCTTGTTCCATACTTGTGCCCACCCCAACCTGGACTCTCAATATTAGACCTGCCTCAAGTGCTATTCTTTTATCCACTCCCTTGACCTATGCCCATCACAACCTCAGTTGTTCACCCAGTAATTCATGCATTCAACAAACATTTATTTAATAAGTATGAACCAAGGGATGTTCCAGGAGTACAAAGGTAAGAAAGACCTGGTTCTTTCCCTTGGGGGGCTCATGGTCTCCCTGTCTCAGGTTTATTCTCCCACTAGACTGTGAACTCCTTACTGGTAAGACCTATGCCATTTCCATCTCAGTACTCCTAGTGCCTAGCACAGTACCTGGCACATATTCAGTGCTTAATACATGTTCGTTCAATGGGGAGGCTGAGGAAATCGAAGTACTAGCCCAGCCCCTGCCCTGTCTCCAGAGAAAGTGGAGAACCTATTTCTAGATGGTGACTGTCCTGTGTACAGGGTGGGCCACAGCTAGGGCCAGCCTCCTGCTGCCCCTTTGCACCCTCCCATTCCAGAGGCAGACTCACAGCCATTGCTGGGGTCCTCTTCCTCCTCGTTAGGAAAGAGGTCATCCAGGGAATCCTTGGTGGCATCGCCTTCTTTCTCCTCCTGGAAGGGAAGAAGCAACATATAAGGGCCAAGATATCCCTACCTAGTAGCCTTCTCAGTGACCCCTCTAAGCCATGAAATCACAGACAGATGGGACCTAGGAGAAGACTGTTGTTCCTGTCTCTGCCCCTGGAAAGGCTAGCAAGTGGCCCAGCCAAGCTCAGGCCTCTTGTTTGTAACAGCCAGAGATGCTTTGGACAAAATCTCAAGACTTCCCCTCCTTCTCATACAGAAAGTTTCCTTCCTGGCCAGGTGTGGTGGCTAACGCCTGTAATCCCAGCACTTTGGGAGGCCGAGGTGGGCAGATCACCTGAGGTCAGGAGTTCAAGACCATCCCGACCAACGTGGAGAAACCCCATCTCTACTAAAAATACAAAATTAGCCGGGCGTGGTGGCGCATGCCTATAATCCCAGCTACTCATGAGGCTGAGGCAGGAGAATCGCTTGAACCTGGGAGGCAGAGGTTGCGGTGAGCCGAGATCACGCCATTGCACTCCAGCCTGGGCAACAAGAGCGAAACTCTGTCTCAAAACAAAAAAAAAAGAAAAAAAAAAAAGTTTCCTTTCTAACCACCCTCAATCTCGCCTTAACTCTTGTAATTATGGCCCTATGCTGATCTCTGTGTGTTTACGTTGATTACATGTCTGTCCTGTCTCTCCTGAGGGAAGGGAGTGTGGCCGATCTTATTGACATGTACCCAGAAAGTGTCTAGCTCAGCCTGGTGCCCATCATCTGCACAGCTCATTCTGGACTTACTACGTAACCCTCCCTCACTGTCTAACCTATTCCGCACTAGGAAAATCTGCTTTTCCCCATCAGGAACTGCAGCCTCATCCAAACACCAACCCTCCTACCCAGCTTCACCAATGTGTCCTATGCAATTCATCTACTCACTTTCCCTGGGACAGACCAGCTTTTCCAGGCTGTAAGCCTTATCAATGACACCCTGCACTCCAGTCTAAAAAGCTGCTCCCTCTTCCTCATCATGAACTTTCAAAATCCATCTCAACTCCTAACCCACTCAAATGGGAAATCCAACCTATATCCTACCCATCCCTGTATCCTGCTTCCTCTATTTTTTTGTTTGTTTTTTGAGACAGAGTCTCTAGTCTGGCAACAGCCCAGGCTAGAATGCAGTGGCATAATCACAGCTCACTGCAGCTTCCACCTCCTGGGCTCAGGCGATCCTCCCACCTCAGCCTCCAGAGTAGTTGAGGCTATAGGTGCACACGACCACATCAGGCTAATTTTTTAATTTTTTGTGGAGACAGGGTCTCACTATGTTGCCCAGGCTCCCTGCTTCCTCTATGAATTCTTCTTAGACCATTCCAGCCCTCAGAGACATTTCTCTGTGAAATTCTTCCCACGCTGACTGAACCACTCATCCAGCACTGAGCACTTGCTGCTTTGTATTTTGTCACATATATGTTCTCCTGGATAAGACTTGTTCCCTACAGATACATCTCAAGAAAACACACACTCTCAGCCAGGCATGGTGGCTCACACCTGTAATCCCAGAATTTTGGGAGGCCGAGGGCAGGCAGATCACTTGAGGCTAGGAGTTTGAGACCAGCCTGGTCAACACGGCAAAGCTCCATCTCTACTAAAAATACAAACATTAGCCGGGTGTGGTGGCAGACACCTGTAATCCCAGCTACTTGGGTGGCTGAGGCACAAGAATTGTTTGAAAGCCAGAGGCGGAGGCTGCAGTGAGCTGAGATGGCATCACTGCATTCTGTTGAGCGAGGGTTAAATTTCACACATTTTGGACCGGGCATGGTAGCTCACACCTGTAATCCCAGCACTTTGGGAGGCCCAGGCGGGCAGACCACCTGAGGTCAGGAGTTCAAAACCAGCCTGGCCAACATGGTGAAACCCCGTCTCTAGTAAAAATACAAAAATTAGCCAGGCGTGGTGGCAGGTGCCTGCAATCCCAGCTACTCGAGAGGCTGAGGCAGGAGAATTGCTTGAACCCGGGAGGCGGAGGTTGCTGTGACCTGAGATTGCACCATTGCACTCCAGCCTAGGCAACAAGTGTGAAACTCCGTCTCAAAAAAAAAAAAAAAATTCACACATTTTGAAAGCAAATTTTAGGAGGGTCATGCTCAACTGGGTTATGCTTTCCCTAATTGTACCACGTAGAATTCTGGATTGGAATTGTCCAGGTGCTTATCTATCTCCCTCACAAGCTTGTAATTGTGAGAGCAGGAACTCTGTGTGCCCCATTCACCAGTGCAGTGCACAATGCCTGGTACACAGTAGGCATCTCATTAAATGTTGACTGAATTACCTGAATATTGTTTTTCCCCTTGCTGTCACCTGGAGTTGGTGTCAGGGCTGAAAAAGGAATTCTTTCAGGTGAGAGCAGGTTGGGTAGAGCTGATGGACCCTGAGGATGATGGGGCAATTGCCCCCATGTCTGTGGTAACTCCCGGCTGCCCACCCCTCAGCCAGTCTCGCCTGTGCACACTCACCGAGGTATGTCCATCCTCATCATACTGCCGCAGCTGCCCCAGGAACTCCAGGTGCTTCTTTTCCTCCTCCAACTGAGCCACAGCCTGTTCACTGCGCTGTAGCCGCTGCTGGGTGCCAGCCAGCTCATCCCGCAGCCACTGGTTCTCCTGGCATAGCCGCCGCACCTGAGCCCGCAGCTTCTGTTTCTCCGACTCCACTGTGCTCAGGTGGCTGGCTAGAGCCAGCATCACCTAGGTGGGCACATCCCCTGAGCTCCAGATTCTGGGTGGGAGTATTCAGGAACAGGTGGAAGGGGAACCTACTGGGACATGGCAAGACTGGCAGGGGCACAGAGGAGCCAGAAGGTGGGGGTGTAGCAGTGGTGCTACCTTCAAAACATACCCTGAATCCAATTTCCCACCACCTCCACTGCCGTCACCCTGGGCCAAGCCACTATCAATTCCTACCCAAATTATTACAATAACTTCCTCACTGGCCTCCTTGTTTCTGCCCTTGTTCCCCTATTGTCTATTTGTAACCCAACAACCTGATGATGCCAAGTTAGACCACATCACTCCTCTTCTAAAAACATTCCAATAGTTTCCATCTCGCTCAAAGTAAAATCAGGGCCAGGCACAGTGGCTCATGCCTATAATCCCAGCACTTTGGGAGG
Organism: Pan paniscus; assembly: GCF_029289425.2. Classification (NCBI taxonomy): domain Eukaryota; kingdom Metazoa; phylum Chordata; class Mammalia; order Primates; family Hominidae; genus Pan; species Pan paniscus. The sequence continues at coordinate 57,562,424 of NC_073254.2, read as the reverse complement.
CCAAGGCGGGTGGATCAAGAGGTCAGGAATTCAAGACCAGCCTGGCCAACATGGTGAAACCCCATCTCTACTAAAAATACAAAAAATTAGCCGGGCGTGGTGGCATGTGCCTGTAGTCCCAGCTACTCGGGAGGCTGAGGCAGGAGAATCGCTTGAACCTGGCAGGCAGAGGTTGCAGTGAGCCAGGATTGTGCCACTACATTCCAGCCTGGGCAACACTGCGAGACTCCGTCTCAAAGAAAGGGCAAAATCAAAGTCCTCGGGGTGGCCTACAAGTTCCACTTGATCCATCTCCCTCCCCTCCAACCCCATTACCCCTCAGACTTAATTTTCTACCTTGCTTCTCCTCATTCACTCTACTGCAGCCATACTGGCCCCTTGCTGTTCACTGACCTCACCAGGCAGACTTCCATTCAGAGCCTCTGCACTTGCTGCTCTCTGTGCTTAGGACGCCCTTCCCCTGTTTATGGCATGACTCATTCCCCTCAACTTCACGTCTTTGCCAAAATGTCACCTTTTCAAAAAAGGGTGGCCTTTTTTGACCACCCTATCTAAAATTATACCCTCTCCCCACAGTCCCTAGTTTCCTTCCTTGCTTTATTTTGATCCTTTTATGCTTAGCAACTATCACTCTGGCATACCGAATCATTATTTATTTATGTATTGTCTGTCTTCCCAAGCTAGAAGGTAACCTCCAAGATGGCAAAGATTTTTACAGTTTTGTTCAATGATGTATCTCTTCAGTGCCCAAAAGCATTCTGGCACACAGTAGGGACTTAATACATATTTAATGAATGAATGCAAACGTCTAAAGTGAGGTGATCCCAAGCAGCCCCAAACCTTTAATCAGATAACTGCTCCTCCATCCACCCTGGACCACTTGGCACCACCTTTGCCCTCTCACCTGGGCCTCACTCAGCCCGAGCTCAATGTTTTCCATAGAACGGCGAAGCTGCCGGGCCTTCTCATGCACCAGCCCTTCCTCATGGCCTCCCTGCTGCAGACACTCAATGGTCTGGGACAGGCTTTGCAGCACGGCCTGGTGTTCACTGCGTAGGGCCTCTAGCCCTTGGCTGACCAGCCGTGTGCTCCCCAGGATCTCCTCTTGGCTGAGCCGGTGGCCTGCAGGCTCATCCCGCTGCCCCAACACCAGGCCTGACATCCTGGCCTGGGGGACCTTGCCCGGTCTAGGGAGAAACAACAGAGTTCGGCTGGTGTAAAGATGAGACAGAGAAGCTGAGCAACTTTCTCAGAGAGTGGTGGGAATCCAAGTGAAGGGACAAAAGTAAGAGTGACCCTGTGGCTTAGCTGGAGAGAGAGAGTGACCAGCAGGCAGGGAGCTTAGATCACTAAACTCAAAGCTAAGGTTGTGGGCAAAGCGAGAGGGAGATGAACTGACTTAAATAAAGGAAGACTATAGTAGGAACAAAGGTGCTTAGAACCAGCAGAAGGATTTAGGACTTAGGAAAAGAACAAAAAAGCAGTTACAGCCTGAGTTAGGAAAAGGAATCAAAGGATGAGAGACAGCACTATGGGGATCACAGAAGGTCTGTGGGAGAGCTGCAAATGGCACAGGGTTAAAGTGGAAGATATGCAGAAAATAATGCAGGGGTCTAGAAAAAAGGGAAGGAATCTCTGCAAAGTTAAATCAGGGAAGAAAGGGAAAAGAAGAAAACAAGAGCCTTCCTTGCAGGATCCACATTACAGGGTCCCAGAAAGCTCAAGGTCTTCAGGCTGCGTCACCTGCAGAACTAAGCCCAGCATCTCCAAACCTGGTCAGCCCTGCATATTTTCCCACTAACCTTCAACCATACTTCCCACCCCCCAGGACTCAGACTGTATTCCCACTTCCTCAGAAGGGTCTTGTTTCTCATCTTTGAAGCCTTCTTACCTGTGTACAGAGCAGAGGCCCTGGCTGTGGCACTCAGGCCAGAGCCCGGAAGAAACTGTTCTGCAGCCAGAGAGTCAGAGGATCTGCCCTGCCCAAAGTCCAGAAGTCCAGCGTTCTCACCCCTTCTTTCACCACTTCACAGCTACCCAGAGGACCTGGCCCAGAGCCCCACCCAGGACAAACACCCTCCCTCCCTCCCTCTGCCCACAGGTCTTCAAAGACGCCCAATTCCCTTCTCCTTCCCCAAGCCAGCCTCCCTCATTGCAGGCCTAGGGAGCTACTGTCTCCCAGGAAGGGAATGAGAGAGAGAGATTTAACCAGAGACCTACAGCAAGAGGCGTGTCTGGGAAAGGGGAGGGAGGAACACCTGGTCACTCCAAACCCAGTCACTTCCATGGTTTTGTCTCTGTCACGGTCACCTACAAACAGGCTCTGAGAGGAATCACCGTAGGGTGCCTCCACAATGCCCTCGCTGGTCCGCAGCTCCAGCGAGGACGTGGAGGCCTAACGACCCTGAGGTCACTGAGTCAGTCGGTGGCGCAGGGGGCGGGGCAGGTCGTCTGTCTGTCTGTCTGGACGCCGAGGGGCGGGGAAGAATCGCGAAGGGCGGAGTTTTGGAGCCTGGAGTTTTGTAAGGTTGGTTGGAGGGGGTTTGTTCATCTTTCTGGTAGTGCGAGAATAAGAGATGGCAGAGACCTTAACCTTCAGCCCCAGGATACCCTCAAACACTCACCTGCAATCTGCCGGTGTGGCTGCCGCTCTTGGCGGTACTGCCCCTTTAAATCCATGATGGCTGCCGCTCGAGGCAATTGTTTTGACGGGTCTGGGGGGCGGGGCCTGTTTCCTAGTCACGCGACATCAGAGCTGCCCGCGGATTGGCTCTCACGGCGTTCAGGTAGGAAAGGAGGTGTGTATCCAGCTTGGGCTCCAGTTTTCTGCCCGCCTCCTTTACGTTATTGCGGAGCGACGGCGCCGGACAGTCAACGTCATCTAGGAGCACCGAGCAGCTTGGCTAAAAGTAAGGGTGTCGTGCTGATGGCCCTGTGCGCCCTGACCCGCGCTCTGCGCTCTCTGAACCTGGCGCCCCCGACCGTCGCCGCCCCTGCCCCGAGTCTGTTCCCCGCCGCCCAGGTAATCCATCTTACCCGGGAAGAAGGCTGCTTCCATTCGGGCTGCTGGAGATGGGGTCTGCGGGCATGCGAGGCGGGAGTTGCGAGTCTGGTCAGGAGTCATGCAGGTCCGTGACCTTGGATAAGGCACACTTAGCCTCAGCTTTTTCCTCTACAAGTGTTGCTTTCTCATAGGGCGAAATTCTTCAGACGAGATACTTAAGGTGAAAGTGCTTTGCAGATCACCGGTTGTACAGGTTTCAGTAATAACGTTTCGAGTGCCTATGATAAGCCAGGTATAGGTAATAGACGTTTCAAATAAATGAACTCCTTTCAAATACTCTATAAGGCAGTTACTATTCCCATTTTATAGATGAGGAAAATAAGGAGTCCAAGGTCACACACCAACTATCAGAGCTAAACAGTCTGTCTTTCAGAGCCTGTGCTCTTAACCATTATGATATGATGCCTGCAAGGATGAGTTACTGCTGATATTAGAGAATGCAGGGCAAGATACCAAGAACAGTGGCCTCAGGGGAAGGTATCCTGAGGTCCTAGTGGGTGACTGGTGAGTCACACAAAAGAGAAGTAAGTCCTGCTCCTCTGGAGCTTTCAGGCTGCTTATGGTAGAGTTTGGGAGATGCATGTTTAAAATTCAAATCCAAATCAACCTACTCCGAAATGCTGGGAATACAGCAAGGAACAAGAGTGAAATGACCCCTCCCCTCCATTCATATGTGAAGAATTCCCAGAAACAATGCAGAGGGCAAAAGGAATTGGCACTGATGGTGGTACATGGATGTGTGGAAGCTACCAGCTCTGGAGAAGGGAATTGTTTAGGTAAAAACAGATTCCTGGAGATGGAGAGTTCTGAGCCAAATTTGGAAGGAGATTACCAAGGGGAGAACATTACTGTGCAAGCTGTGAAGGGTGGAGTTTTTGGATAGCTGGTTTGGGATACATCCAGGAGGAAGTGGGCTACAAGCTAAAATTGATCTGTGCCCTCTGCCTTGGTTCGCTGATGCTTTGCCTTCAATTAGCTTTCAAATGAAAGAGATGTCTTTTTATCCCTAGATGATGAACAATGGCCTCCTCCAACAGCCCTCTGCCTTGATGTTGCTCCCCTGCCGCCCAGTTCTTACTTCTGTGGCCCTTAATGCCAACTTTGTGTCCTGGAAGAGTTGTACCAAGTACACCATTACACCAGTGAAGATGAGGAAGTCTGGGGGCCGAGACCACACAGGTGGGAACAAGGACAGGGGGATTTAAGCAGTCAAAAGGAAAAACATGTTAAGACCCTAGACTTGTATATTGACACACTTGTACCTTGTAAGGCAGAGGAATGTAATTAAAAAGCACTTATTTGGCGCCTTTTGCATGTAGTATGTGCACAGGAGTCAGAGAGTAGAATACAAAGCAATAGGTAATTGGTCTATGCTTCTAAAGACAATTTGGGTAATTGAAGAAAATGGGCCATACACAGGAAGTGCCATGACATTTTCCTTCATACCCTTCAAAAATTTATAACAGGCTGGGTAAGGTGGCTCACGCCTGTAATCCCAGCATTTTGGGAGGCCGAGGCGGGCAGATCACCTGACGTCACAAGTTTAAGACCAGGCTGGCCAACATGGCAAAACCTCATCTCTACTAAAACTATAAAAATTGGTCAGGCGCAGTGGCTCACGCCTGTAATCCCAACACTTTGAGAGGCCAAGGCAGGCAGATCACTTGAGGCCAGGAATTCAAGACCAGCCTGGCCAACATGGTGAAACCCCATCTCTATAAAAATATAAAAATTAGCCAGGTGTAATGGTGCAGTCCTGTAATCCCAGCTACTTGGGAGGCTGAGGCATGAGAATCACTTGAGCCCGGGAGGTGGAGGGTGGAGGCTGCAGTGGGCCGAGATCGCGCTGCTGCACTCCAGCCTGGGCAACAGAGCAAGACTGTCTCAAAAAAAAAAATTAACCAGGTGTGGTGGTGGGCACCTGTAATCCCAGCTACTCAGGAGGCTGAGGCAGGAGAATCACTTGAACCCAGGAGGTGGAGGTTGCAGTGAGCCGAGATCGCACCATTGTATTCCAGCCCAGGTGACAGAGCGAGACTCATCTCAAAAAGTATATATATTTATAACAGGCCGGGTGTAGTGGCTCCTGCCTATAATCCCAACACTTTGGAAGGCCAAGGCGGGAGGATAACTTTAGGTCAGGATCCAGCCTGGGCAACAGAGTGAGACCCCGTCACACACATGCAAAAAATTTATAACAGTTGAAATTATTTAAGTATGATTTACATGGCTCTCAGTAAACTTACTGATTTCAGTAATTTGAAAATATTTTGGCTGGGCGCAGTGGCTCACGCCTGTAATCCCAGCACTTTGGGAGGCCAAGGTGAGCGGATCACAAGGTCAAGAGATTGAAACCATCCTGGCTAACACAGTGAAACCTGTCTCTACTAAAAATACAAAAACTTAGCTGGGCGTGGTGGTGGGCACCTGTAGTCCCAGCTACTCGGGAGACTGAGGCAGGAGAATGGCGTGAACCCGGGAGGCGGAGCTTGCAGTGAGCCGAGATCGCACCACTGCACTCCAGCCTGGGCAACAGAGTGAGACTCTGTCTCAGAAAAAAAAAAGAAAGTATTTTATCTGGAAGTTTTATACAATTTCAATAATCATAATGGTTTTTTCACCAAGCTTCATGTTGGTGTTGCCCCTCCTTACTCCAGTGTGCTGTGCAAATTTTTATCATTTCTGCTTGTGCCACAATGCTAAGCACTGCTCTCTGGCAGAGAATGGGCCAGTTCCCAGTGCTGGAAACTAAACTACTCTGACCTGAATCATATCCCCCAACTGTCCTAAACCACAGGCCGAATCCGGGTGCATGGTATTGGCGGGGGCCACAAGCAACGTTATCGAATGATTGACTTTCTGCGTTTCCGGCCTGAGGAGACCAAGTCAGGACCCTTTGAGGAGAAGGTTATCCAAGTCCGCTATGATCCCTGTAGGCAAGTTTGGGATGTGGGATGATGATGGAATGGTCTGAATAACTCCATAGCTTCTCAGAAGATGTGGGGCTGCCTAGATGGTCTGCTAACCTGTCCCTCACCCTGATTAGGTCAGCAGACATAGCTCTGGTTGCTGGGGGCAGCCGGAAACGCTGGATCATCGCCACGGAAAACATGCAGGCTGGAGATACAATCTTGAACTCTAACCACATAGGCCGAATGGCAGGTGAGAGATGGCTACCAGATGTGTGGGCTGGAGGCAGCAAAGGTTCTAGAGCTAATGAAATCCTGTCTTTTAGTTGCTGCTCAGGAAGGGGATGCGCATCCTCTTGGGGCTCTGCCTGTGGGGACCCTCATCAACAACGTGGAAAGTGAGCCAGGCCGGGGTGCCCAATATATCCGAGCTGCAGGTATGGGGAAAGGAGTTGCCTGGGTCCTATAGTTTGGAAAGGCAAGGAGAGTCTGAACCCATGGTTCCACATCTGGTACTGGCAGAGAAAATTAAGGAAAAAACAAACATGAGGATGAAGATATGCATGTGTTTTGACTTAAAACATAGCATGCGTCCTTCTTTGTGTATCTGCTCCTAAAGAGCAAAGCAAGGGCAGCATGTGGGGTATGTCCCCTATGTAAGTCCCTCTGCACCCCCCTGTTTTGTGGAGGGTGGCAAATCGGCTTCTTTCCCCAGGGACGTGTGGTGTGCTACTGCGGAAGGTGAATGGCACAGCCATTATCCAGCTGCCCTCTAAGAGGCAGATGCAGGTGTGTATGGGTATGGATGGGAGGGGTCAGCAAAGGAGGAATTTTTGGAATGTAACTTTCCTGTCTGGGATAGCTCCCAGGTGTTTTATGATGCAAGGAACTGCCTTGAGCTGAGGCTGTCCTTTTCTGCCACATGACTCAGGTGTGCTTTGTCGGATTGGCACCATAATTAATTTTTTTTTTTTTCGAGACAGAGTCTTGCTCTGTCGCCCAGGCTGGAGTGCAATGGCACGATCTTGGCTCACTGTGACCTCCACCTCCCAGGTTCTAGCAATTCTGCCTCAGCCTCCCGAGTAGCTGGGATTGCAGGCATGCACCACCACAGCCAGCTAACTTTTGTGTTTTAGTAGAGATGGGGTTTCACCATGTTGGCCAGGCTGGTCTCAAACTCCTTACCTCATAATCCGCCCACCTTGGCCTCCCAAAGTGCTGAGATTACAGGAGTGAGCCACCGCACCCGGCCCTACTTAATTTTTTTTGAGACAGGGTTTCACTCTATTGCTTGAGTGCAGTGGCACAATCAGCTCACTGCAGCCTCAAACTCCTGGGTTCAAGCAATCCTGCCTCAGCCCCCCAAGTAGCTGGGACTATAGGCGCACACCACTCCACCAGGCTAATTTTCGTATTTTTTGTAGAGACAGGGTATCACCACGTTGGCCAGGCTGGTCTCGAACTCCTGAGCTCAAGCAATCTGCCTGCCTAGGCTCTCAAAGTGCTGGAATTACAGGTGTCAGCCACTGCACCTGACCCTGGCTAATATTTTTTATTTTTGTAGAGATGGGATCTCATTATGTTGCCCAGGCTGGTCTCGAACATCTGAGCTCAAGTGATCCTCCAGCCTTGGCCTCCCAAAGTGCTGGGATTACTGGCGTGAGCTCTTTGTTTTCAACTACTTAGTTCCTACTGTAGGATCTTCACTTAGTGTCAGCCATCTTATGCTTTTCCTTTTCCCTCACCCTTCTCTCTTTGAGTCTAAGAAGCCCCCCAAGGGTGTGCTCTCAACATTGTCAAGCTCTTTCCCCCCCATTGTACAGAATCTCCATCTGTTTTCTCTGTCAGGTGCTGGAAACGTGCGTAGCAACAGTAGGCCGAGTATCCAACGTTGATCATAACAAACGGGTCATTGGCAAGGCAGGTCGCAACCGCTGGCTGGGCAAGAGGCCTAACAGTGGGCGGTGGCACCGCAAGGGGGGCTGGGCTGGCCGAAAGATTCGGCCACTACCCCCCATGAAGAGTTACGTGAAGCTGCCTTCTGCTGCTGCCCAAAGCTGATATCCCTGTACTCTAATAAAATGCCCCCCCCTCCTGTTTTAATCTGTTACTGTGGTTTTGTTTTGGGTGTTTTTTGTTTTGTTTTGTTTTGTTTTGCGGGGGAGGGGATGGTACAGACTAAACGTGGGGAAAGAAGTAAAAAGTGTGGAAGAGAAAGTACAGGACACTGGGTCTGTCCCCACCCCAATTCCCTTACAAGTAATGGAGCCGGGGATGAAAATAAATGACGTCCGAGGCCTTTTCCAGTTCTGACTTTGGGAAACGGGGAGGGCACTTCCGCAGGAGGGAGGACTAAAGGAAGAGGAAAGGGCGGCGCAAAGAAGGAGGTGCTGCGTCGCCAAGGTGGCATCCTCGGCTCCGCCCCGGCGCTCTCCCAGGGCCCCTAGCTTTCCGCTGGGTCGGGCGGAAATGAGCCGTGGCTTTTGGCTGGCGGAGCCGCTGGCAGGGACCGGGCCCCACCCTGCCCCAGTGGCTGCCGACTCACGCGGGTGCAGCTCTGTTCCGCGGAGGCACGCCCCCTCCCGTCTCTCCGTCTCGACCCCCTCGCGGGGCCCAGGTGGGGCCCAAGTCGCCGCCAGCGTCTGTGCCGCGTCCCTTGCTCTGTGAAGGACAGGCCTCACGCCAGGACCCCGGTGGACTTCTGAGGTGGCCAGAGCCCCACCGCGGCCCCTTGCTTCTCCTTCCCTGCCCACTTGCCCATCGAGCCTCGCGCTCACCCAACCTCGGTCCCCCATCCTACCGTGCCTCGGGGTTCCAGCTTATGGGGCCTAATCCCCTCTCCCCCACCTTACCGCGCGCCCCTGGCTTCTCCAGTCTCCAACCTCGGTCCCCCAAGCCCCTCACCTACCTGGTCTGTGCACCCTGCCCTGGGTCTCGCGGCGCCCCCACCAGCCCTCTTGTTCCAGTTGCTCCAGTCGGAGGCGCCTCCAACCCACCAGTGCCTCCTCCTAGTCCATCGCGCCTTGCCCTCCCACTCCACCACCAGTTCTCAGGTCTCTTAACTCTGCGATCTCGGGACTCTTAACTTGGGTCTCACACTCCCATGCTCCAATACTTAGAGACAGCACCCCTTTTCACACACACTCACGATCTCCCTCCCAAACATACCCCTCTGGGCTTCACATACCCCATAGGTTGCTGCCTGTTCCAAGGCCTTGGGATTCACTTGTAACTCCAAGGCTGCCCTGCCCCCACTAGTCCGCCCACTGTTCCATACCAACCCACTCCAGGCCACAGGGTCTTGGGGACCTTCCTTTTAGCCCCCAAATTTTGTGTTCTTTCACAACAAACACCCCAGTGTTCTCTGCTTAGGCCTGCCCCCACCCAGCGTGCAGCATGCAACTCCTGGGCCTGGCTTTACCCCACCCCGCCTGACAGCTGTTGCCATTTGCTTCCCCACCTCCTGGATATCTTTGATTTTCTGACCTCTTCTTCCTCTAGCTTGTCTGTTCTCTTTTCCTTGTGTGCTCCAGGTGCCAGGATGGTGGGAGAACTCCGCTACAGGGAATTCAGGGTGCCCCTGGGGCCCGGCTTACATGCCTATCCTGATGAGCTGATCCGCCAGCGCGTGGGCCATGATGGGCATCCTGAGTACCAGATCCGTTGGCTCATCCTGCGGCGTGGCGATGAGGGGGACGGGGGCTCTGGCCAAGTGGACTGCAAGGCTGAGCACATCCTGCTGTGGATGTCCAAGGATGAGATCTATGCCAACTGCCACAAGATGCTGGGCGAGGATGGCCAGGTCATCGGGCCCTCCCAGGAGTCTGCCGGGGAGGTTGGGGCCCTGGACAAATCTGTGCTGGAGGAGATGGAAACCGATGTGAAGTCCCTCATTCAGAGAGCCCTTCGGCAGCTGGAGGAGTGTGTGGGCACCATCCCTTCTGCTCCTCTACTTCACACTGTCCACGTGCTCAGCGCCTATGCCAGCATTGAGCCCCTCACTGGAGTATTCAAGGACCCAAGGGTCCTGGACTTGCTCATGCACATGTTGAGTAGTCCCGATTATCAGATTCGCTGGAGTGCAGGCCGGATGATACAAGCCCTGTCCTCCCATGACGCTGGTGAGGGGCAGTGTGGGGAGGAAGGGAAAGCAGGAGAAGGGCTGGGTCGGCTCAGGGACTCACAGGACACTGTGGCAGGAGCCTCTGATCTCATCAGTACGTAAATGATTCTGTTGCCCTTCTCTTAGAGTTGGAAGAAAAGGAGGTGGGAATGGGAGTGAGGGTGGGGGTTATCTGCCAAAAGAGGAAAGACTATCTTCAAGAACCTCATATTAATTAGTTGCTTTTTATGCAAAGGAAGAATTTAGAGTTTAGACTATTGTAGATCGTGTTTATGTGCGTGTGTGTGTGTATGTGTATAAGTTAGCAAATTTTAGCTTTTGAAGCAAATCAGTTCTTTCTCATTGTGTGGTGGCAAAAGGATTGGATTGAAAGAGTAGAGGGTCTAAGATTTCTAGGAAGGGTGAGATTAGGGAGAAGTTACCAACTGGGGTGTGGGTTACAGGGACCCGGACTCAGATCCTTCTGTCACTGAGCCAACAAGAAGCCATTGAGAAACACCTGGATTTTGACAGCCGCTGTGCTCTGCTAGCACTGTTTGCACAGGCCACGCTCTCTGAACACCCCATGTCTTTCGAGGGCATTCAGCTACCACAGGTAACCTTTGGGGGTGTAAGGTGGGGGGAACTTGTGAACAAGATCTAGGGTCCAGGCCTTTGCACCTATCTGCAGAGGATGGTATGGAGAGAGGGGCTTAAGCTGGGACAAGGTGGATATAGGCCAAAGGTTGTATCCCACAGGTCCCAGGAAGGGTGCTCTTCTCCCTGGTGAAGCGGTATTTGCATGTCACCTCGCTCCTGGATCAGCTGAACGACAGTGCTGCGGAGCCAGGAGCCCAGAACACCTCTGCTCCTGAGGAGTTGAGTGGGGAGAGGGGTCAACTGGAGCTGGAGTTCAGTATGGCCATGGGCACCCTGATCTCGGAGCTGGTGCAAGCCATGCGCTGGGACCAGGCCTCAGACAGACCAAGGAGCTCAGCACGGTCCCCCGGTTCCATCTTCCAGCCTCAGCTGGCAGATGTGAGCCCAGGGCTCCCCGCTGCCCAGGCTCAGCCCTCCTTCAGGAGGTCAAGACGTTTTCGCCCTCGTTCGGAGTTCGCAAGTGGCAATACCTATGCCTTGTATGTGCGGGACACACTGCAGCCGGGGATGCGAGTGCGGATGCTGGATGATTATGAGGAGATCAGTGCCGGGGATGAGGGCGAGTTTCGGCAGAGCAACAACGGTGTGCCTCCTGTGCAGGTGAGTGGCACATGGTGGTGGGATACTGTTGGGGGTCTATTTGGGGTAGGGCAGAGCTGGGACTTCTATATGGGGGGCTCCAGCAGGCCACCCAAAGAGAAAGCTTTCGGTAAGATTGGGATGGTGAAAAGAGTCAGTAGTTGAGAGGGGGGCCATTCTGAGAGCTGGGAAAATCTGGGTTTAGGAGGCTGTGAAGTCAAGAAGACTCACACCTGGGAAGAAACTGATATAGCCAGACTCCAAAGGTCAGGGTCAGGGAGATGGAGTGGTGGAGGCCAGAAGGAAGTGTGGGGGCATAAGCCATGAAAGACAGGGTGAGAGGAGAGACAGGCCCATCCCCCAAAGGAGAAGGCATCCTGTGTGTGTGTGTGTGTGTGTGTGTGTGTGTGTGTGTGTGTGTGTGTATTCTCCATATGCTGCTGTTTTGTTATGTGGAGGTTTTTCTAAAACCTGGCCAGGTGGTCACCCTGAGGGCTATAAGTCCTCAGTACTGGGCCACAGCCAGTCATTTGTGAGTCCTCCCTTCCCCTTCCCTCTTTCTTTCCCTATCCTCCAGGTATTTTGGGAGTCAACAGGCCGCACCTATTGGGTGCACTGGCACATGCTGGAGATCTTGGGCTTTGAGGAAGACATTGAGGACATGGTTGAGGCTGATGAGTACCAAGGGGCAGTGGCCAGTAGAGTCCTGGGTAGAGGTGAGCTCAGGGAGGAAGCAAGGGTCAGCTCTGAGCAGAGGAATGGTGGTCCTGCTGAGTTGCTAGTGACATCCTTGTGCCCCTTGGCCCATTTTCACAGCCCTGCCTGCCTGGCGCTGGAGGCCCATGACAGAACTCTATGCTGTGCCTTATGTGCTGCCTGAGGATGAGGACACTGAGGAGTGTGAACACCTGACCCTGGCTGAGTGGTGGGAACTCCTCTTCTTCATCAAGAAGCTGGATGGACCTGACCATCAGGAGGTTCTCCAGATCCTCCAGGAGAACCTAGATGGGGAGGTAGAGCCAGCCTGGAGACACTCAGAGGTTGGAGGGCTCTATTGCAAGGGCTGGACTGTATAGAGCATTTGGAAGGCTCAGGATGAAAAGTGGAGGTCAGAGAGTGGAAGGGGCTGCAGAGGAGGGGTCTGGAATTTTCAGAGGTGGGAGGGTGAGCTGTTTGGGAGGAGCCAGCTGCCAGCTGTGAGAGGATCAGGATGGAGGGTATGTGTGCAGAGAGACCCCCACCCCTACCAAGTGCTCCCTGGGGCCTCTGTGTCGGCAGGGCTGTCTGCAGTGAGAGCTTCTCCTTGATGGCAGATTCTGGATGATGAGATCCTAGCTGAACTGGCCGTGCCCATAGAATTGGCCCAGGACTTGCTGCTGACTCTGCCACAGCGACTCAATGACAATGCCCTCAGGGACCTGATCAACTGCCATGTCTACAAGAAGTATGGGCCTGAAGCCCTAGCAGGGAACCAAGCCTACCCATCCCTTCTAGAAGCCCAAGAAGATGTCCTCCTGCTAGAAGCGCAGGCCCAGGCTAAGGACTCAGAAGATGCAGCCAAAGTGGAAGGTGGGTGCCAGACACAGCAGCTGAGCTGACACACCTTCAGAGCAGTAGCACAGGAGAGATGTCTGTGCTGATTTTTATGCAATCCTTTCTGGAAGTGATGCCACCTTAGAAGCTGCAACTTAGAGAGAAGCAACAAATGGAGAAGCAGGCATTGTGTTCCCTCAAAGAATGAAGGAGGATGTAAAGTTAGAAAATTGCAAGAGAATTTTGAAGACTTAAAAAAGCCCCCACATTTAGCTTTTTCTCTTGTACAGAAACATATTCCATGCTTTGAAATAAAGGGAAGTGCTCTCCTGTTTTCAGATGAAGCTACTTTGCTATTTTAAGAATATAAAGGCCGGGCATGGTGGCTCACGCCTGTAATCCCAGCACTTTGGAAGGCCAAGGCAGGTGGATCATGAGGTCAGGAGATCGAGATCATCCTGCCTAACATGGTGAAACCCCGTCTCTACTAAAACTACAAAAAAAAAAAAAATTAGCCGGGCGTGGTGGTGGGCACCTGTAGTCCCAGCTACTGGAGGCTGAGGCAGGAGAATGGCGTGAACCCAGGAGGCGGAGGTTGCAGTGAGCCGAGATCATGCCACTGCACTCCAGCCTGGGTGACAGAGCGAGACTCCGTCTCAAAGAAAAAAAAAAAAAGAATATAAAATTTGTCATGAAGCTGTCTTACAATGACATTCAGAGATTAGATCCCCAAACCTAACTTTTAGGGGGATTAAAAAATTTAAAACATTTTTTAGGAGAAATTAGAGAAAAAGATTGAGAGTTATGAATCTATTTCTGAGCCTTCACATTACTAACAATGGCCAACTCCTGTGACTGTCCCCTTCCTGTAGCAAAAGAACCCCCATCTCAGAGTCCCAACACTCCCCTGCAGCGTCTGGTGGAGGGTTATGGTCCAGCTGGGAAAATCCTCCTGGATCTAGAGCAAGCCCTCAGCTCAGAGGGGACCCAGGAGAACAAGGTCAAGCCACTCCTGCTGCAGCTGCAGCGGCAGCCGCAGCCCTTCCTGGCACTGATGCAGAGCCTGGACACTCCGGAGACTAACAGGACCCTGCACCTGACCGTGCTGAGGTGAGAGCATGGTGACAGGTGGGATCTCTGAGGGCAAAGGGGGTCCATGAGGCTGGCTGCACATTTCTCTGCCCCCAGAATCCTGAAGCAGCTGGTGGACTTCCCCGAGGCACTGCTGCTCCCCTGGCACGAGGCCGTGGATGCCTGCATGGCCTGCCTGCGGTCCCCAAACACTGATCGAGAGGTACCCCTGCCCTGCTCTGGGGAGAGGCTGGGGGAGACGATAAAGGCAGCCACTGGCAAGGCACACCTGCTGGGCAAGGCTCTGGAGGGCGTGATAGAGCCTTTGAGCTCTTGGTTTGAGTTTTGCTTTTAAAATTGAATTTTATTTTTTTTAAATAGGTAATACATTCACATGGTTCACAAATCAAAACGCTCTAACAAGGTATACACTGAGAATTCTTGCTCTCACCCAAATCTCTGTTCTCCCAGTGTCCCCCACACACCCCTTACTGGTAACTACTTGTATTAATTTATGTATCTTTCCCGTGTTCCCTTATGCAAATATAAGCAAACCCAAATGTGTGATCTTGCCACTCTCTTTTTTACACAAAAGGATATGGAGATATTATTACATAAAACATTAAGAGCTTCAATAGCTCCATTTTTGGCTGGGTCTGTGGGAGAAAGGGGGATGAAGGAGGCAGAGGGCCCATCACATACCAGAGTCCCCTGCAAGAGCTACAGAGAAGTCCTGGGCACAGAAGGCTTCAGAAGGGCTCAGAGAACTAGGGTCATGGTGACAGTAGGTATTTGCAGTGTGGCTATATTTTTGTCTGTTACCTAGAATTTACTTTCTAAGGCAGGCTCATTGGGTATACACACACAAACCCAGTCCCTGTCAGCCCCTTCCCAGCCATCCAGGTGTCTGTGCCTGAACATCTCAAAACACAGCCCTACAACTGGTTTTTGGGACAGTAGGGCCTGGATGAAAGAACCCAGGGATGCTCTCTGCAGTTTTTGCCAATATAATCAGCAGCCTAGAACCCTAGAGTAGCAGGGCATCTTGTGCCCTTTTCCATTTTGGTTTGTCTTTGGTTCTCTAACCACCTGGCTCTTGTGTCTCCCCATCCCTGTCTTTTCACTTCCTCACTCTGCCTTGCTCACTGTAGCATCCCCAGCACCCAGTACACAGAGTACACAGTGGGTACCTGCTACTGCAGGTGCCCTTGTGGCCCTCGCCCTGTCTTCATTCATCTCCTCCCTTATGTCCCCACCCAGGTGCTCCAGGAACTGATTTTCTTCCTGCACCGCCTGACCTCAGTGAGCAGGGACTATGCCGTAGTGCTGAATCAGCTGGGAGCAAGAGACGCTATCTCCAAGGCCCTGGAAAAGCACCTGGGAAAGCTGGAGCTGGCTCAGGAGCTGCGGGACATGGTGTTCAAGTGTGAGAAGCATGCCCACCTCTACCGCAAACTCATCACCAACATCCTGGGAGGCTGCATCCAGGTCAGGAGGAAGGGGAGCTTGTGGGCTTAGAGTGGCATCAGAATATGAAACCCAAGCAGTGGCGGGTAAGGGCTGTGTTCCCATGGCTGGGAACAGCAGGTGACTCTAGTGACCCTGGGGCATTTGTTCCCCTTCCCCTCTTCCCCATCTGGGCCTGCTCTGCTGGTGCTGTAGAGGAAGTCCCACTGCTGCATGGTCTCTCCTTCATCCATGTTTCCGTGTGTGTCTCCGTGTTCCTTCTGCCCCTGTGCCCCTTCTCTCTGATGTTCTGGCTGCAGATGGTGCTGGGCCAGATCGAAGACCACAGACGAACCCACCGGCCCATCAACATCCCTTTCTTTGATGTGTTCCTCAGATACCTGTGCCAGGGTTCGTGCCTGTTGCCGTGTTGCTCCACCTCCCCACACCTATGTCTGTTTCCCCTCTACACCCTACCTGGCTGTGACCACCACCCCTTCCCACTTGCCCCCAGGCTCCAGTGTGGAAGTGAAGGAGGACAAGTGCTGGGAGAAGGTGGAGGTGTCCTCCAACCCGCACCGGGCCAGCAAGCTGACGGACCACAACCCCAAGACCTATTGGGAGTCCAACGGCAGCGCCGGCTCCCACTACATCACCCTGCACATGCGCCAGGGCATCCTCATCAGGTAACGCTCCCACGCATGTGCTTTGCCACACACCTATGCTTTCCTGTGACGCCCCTGTGTTTGTTTTGGGGGAAGCACCACCCCCTGGACTTGGCCATGGGCCCTGTCTACAAGTTCCAAATGGTTTTTCCTCCCCACTCCCAGGCAACTGACTCTGCTTGTGGCTAGTGAGGACTCGAGTTACATGCCGGCCCGAGTGATGGTGTGCGGGGGTGATAGCACTAGCTCTCTTCACACGGAACTCAACTCGGTAGGACCCCAGGGCCATTAGCCATTACTCCACCCCTCACAGGATCTGCCCTCCTGCTTCTATGTGGCCCTATCCTACTTTTTTCTACTCCCACCTGTCTTGAGCCCCACAGAAAGTAGTGTCCTTTATCCCTGTGCTTGTGCCACCAGGCCCTGAACAATGAGGGTGGCATGAGGACAGCTTTGTCAGGACCCTACACATCCCAGGGCTGGGGAAGGGAGGGAAACAGTGAGGGGACTGGAGCCTAGAGCCAACTTGGCTCTGCATATGTGGAGGTGACAGCTTTCTCTGCCCCCTGCCAGGTGAATGTGATGCCCTCTGCCAGCCGGGTGATCCTCCTGGAGAACCTGACCCGCTTCTGGCCCATCATCCAGATCCGCATAAAGCGCTGCCAGCAGGTGGGGCCAGGGATGTGGGGTGTGGCCCTGGGTAGGGGGCTCTGAGCCCCATAAACAGGCAGATCTTGAGCCAGAGGACCAGCCTGGGTCTCGAGCAGCTCCAGGGGTGAGGTTCGAGGGCGTAGCTGACCCCAGCCCATCCCAAGGTGTGGGGCGAGTGAAGATAGTCCTGTGTGTGTTTCAGGGTGGCATTGATACGCGCATTCGGGGGTTAGAGATCCTAGGCCCCAAGCCGACGTTCTGGCCAGTGTTCCGGGAGCAGCTCTGTCGTCACACACGCCTCTTCTACATGGTTCGGGCACAGGCCTGGAGCCAGGACATGGCAGAGGACCGCAGGAGCCTCCTGCACCTGAGTTCTAGGTGTGTGAGAGTGTGCGTGTATGCTTGTGTCTGTGGGAAAGGTAAGGCTATTGCAAATAGCTGGCAGGCAGGGGTCCATAGAAGCTGTGAGATGGAGGTTTAATATGCGTGGGGAGGGGGCTGGAGTTTTCTGAGCTGTGGGAGGGGAAGAAAGGATAAAGAGAAAAGATTTCTCCAGTGGGCTGGGAATGGGATATACCAGTTAGCACAGAGCAGTTCTGAAGTACCAGGGGGCCTTCGGTTTGGGTGCTGGGGTTAGCTGGCAGTCTTAGGAAGGGTGGACACTGAGATAACATATGCTTCAAGCCCCTGACACCTTCCTCCTCCATTCTCACCCCCAGACTCAACGGTGCTCTGCGCCAGGAGCAGAATTTTGCTGACCGCTTCCTCCCTGATGACGAGGCTGCCCAAGCTCTGGGCAAGACCTGCTGGGAGGCCCTGGTCAGCCCCGTGGTGCAGAACATCACCTCCCCTGGTAACCATCCTGACATCTGGACCCATTACTATCTCAGGGCTTGGTTCCACTAATTAGTTCCTTCTTGCTCTACCCTAGAACCACCTGGATTATGTCCTGGCCCTTTTGGCACCTGCATTTGTAATCCCAGTGCTGTCTTCTCACAGCCCAGGGGCTGCCCCCTTTCCCATGTCTCTCAAGTGTCAGGGGACACCATAAGTGCAGGAGGTGCCTTGTTACCCACTCCCTTTATCATTCTTCTTCTTTTTTTTTTTTTTTGAGACAGATTTTCGCTCGTTACCCACGCTGGAGTGCAATGGCATGATCTTGGCTCACTGCAACCTCTGCCTCCCAGGTTCAGGCAATTCTCCTGCCTCAGTCTCCCGAGTAGCTGGGATTACAGGCATGCACCACCATGCCTGGCTAATTTTATTTTATTTTATTTTATTTTTTTGAGACAGAGTTTCGCTCTTGTTGCCTAGACTGGAGTGCAATGGCGCAGTCTCGGCTCACTGCAACCTCTGCCTCCAGGGTTCAAGTGATTCTTCTGCCTCACCCTCCCAAATAGCTGGGATTATAGGCATGGGCCACCATGCCCAGCTAATTTTGTATTTTTAGTAGAGATGGGGTTTCTCCATGTTGGTCAGGCTGGTCTCGAACTCCCAATCTCAGGTGATCCACCCGCCTCAGTCTCCCAACGTGCTGGGATTACAGGCATGAGCCACCGCGCCTGACCCACACCTGGCTAATTTTATATTTTTAGTAGAGGTGGGGTTTCTCCATGTTGGTCAGGCTGATCTCGAACTCCCGACCTCAGGTGATCCACCCACCTCAGCCTCCCAAAGTGCTGGGATTATAGGCATGAGTCACCGCGCCTGGCCTTTTCTATTTTTTTATGCTTATTTCTTATTTTTAAAGATGGGGTCCTGCTATGTTGACCAGGCCAGTCTTGAACTCCTGCCTCAAGCGATCCTCTCATCTCAGCCTCCCAAAGTGCTGGGATTACAGGTGTAAACCACCCTACCTGGCCCCCCTTCCTTGTATCATTCCGTCCAGTTGCTCTATCTCCACACTCCTGTTCAGCCCAACCACTCCCACTTCCCTGCAGACATGGCTGTGCCTTGGTTTGTTTATCTCACCCTCTAGATGAGGATGGCATTAGCCCCCTGGGTTGGCTGCTGGACCAGTACCTGGAGTGTCAGGAAGCTGTCTTCAACCCCCAGAGCCGCGGCCCAGCTTTCTTCTCGCGGGTGCGCCGTCTCACTCACCTGCTGGTGCATGTCGAGCCCTGTGAGGCACCCCCTCCTGTGGTGGCCACTCCTCGGCCCAGTGAGTAGTGGAGATTCAGGTGGGGAGCTCTAGTCAGGAGCATTTTCCTGGGCCCCAGGTGTACACCACAGGCTTCTGTCCATCCCCATCCTTCCCCTCCCTATGGGCTCAGCCTGTTCATCTTCCAGGTTTGTGTCACCTCCATCCATGAACATCATTTTGGGTGGCAGCGTGTCAGGAAAGGCCTCAGGGAACCCCCTTGGATGGGGACTTGGGAGTGAAGGGGCTGCACCCTCCTTGCCTCTGCCACTTTCTTGGTCTCTACAGAAGGCAGAAACAGAAGCCATGACTGGAGCTCCTTGGCTACCCGCGGCCTTCCAAGCAGCATCATGAGAAACCTGACGCGCTGTTGGCGGGCTGTGGTGGAGAAGCAGGTGGGCAGGAGCAGGCCTGCGGGAGAGAGGGGACACCATAATGGTGGCATGTTGGGTTGTGTCTTCATGCTCCTGCCCCTTCCTTCCAGGTGAACAATTTTCTGACCTCATCCTGGCGGGATGATGACTTTGTGCCACGCTACTGTGAGCACTTTAATATTCTGCAGAACTCAAGCTCTGAACTGTTTGGGCCTCGGGCAGCCTTCTTGCTGGCGCTGCAAAATGGCTGTGCGGGAGCCTTGCTGAAGCTCCCTTTTCTCAAAGCTGCCCACGTAAGCCTCTACCCTTGCCTCATCCTTGGGTCTCTTCCGACAAACTCTCCCTTCCTCACCTCCTCCAAATGACCCACCCTTCCATTCCCATTCTATGATGAACATATGTTAGTATATAGCCATGTTATAAGAAGTTTAAAAAATTGAAAAAAATAAATAGTGGCCAGGTGTGGTGGCTCATGCCTGTAATCCCAGCACTTTGGGAGGCCGAGGCAGGCAGATCATCTGAGGGCAGGAGTTTGAGGCCAGCCTGGCCAACATGGCCAAACCCCATCTCTACTAAAAATACAAAAATTAGCCAGGCATGGTGGCACATGCCTGTATTCCCAGCTACTTGGGAGGCTGAGGCAGGAGAATCGTTTGAACCCAGGAGGTGGAGGTTGCAGTTGCAGTCAGCCGAGATTGCACCACTGCACTCCAGCCTGCGTGACAGAGCTAGACTCATCTCAAAAAAAAAACAAAACAAAAAAACCCCCCACAATTGATGAGCTAAAATGCAAGAAGCACCCTGGAAAGCAGGGTACAGAGCAGCAGGAACATGAGGCTCCTTGTGTAGCCTCCAGTCCTAGTTTATCAGTGACACTGCATCAGGACCATCTTTGTGTATGTAACTTACCTCCTTGTGTCCGTCTTTCTTTCTCTCTCTCTTTCTCCCTTCCTGCCTTCCTTCCTTCCTTCCTTCCTTCCCTCCTTCCCTCCCTCCTTCTCTCCCTCCCTCCCTCCTTCCTTCTCTTTCTCTCTTTCTGTTTCTTTCCTTCTCTCTTTCTTCTTCCTTTTTTTTTTTTTTTTTTTTTGAGACGGAGTCTCGCTCTGTTGCCCAGGCTGGAGTGCAGTGGCTCGATCTCAGCTCACCACAACCTCCGCCTCCCAGGTTCAAGCGATTCTCCTGCCTCAACCTCCCAAGTAGCTGGGATTACAGGCGCATGCTACCACGCCCAGCCAATTTTTGTATTTTTAGTAGAGACGGAGTTTCACCACATTGGTCAGGCTGGTCTCGAACTCCTGACCTCGTGATCCGCCCGCCTCAACCTCCCAAAGTGTTGGGATTACAGGCATGAGCCACCTCTCCCTTCCCTTCCCTTTCCCTTCCCTTCCCCTTCCCTTCCCTTCCCCTTCCCTCCCCTCTTTTCCTCTCCTTTCTTTTTCTTTCTCTCCCTTTCTTTCTCTTTCTTTACTTCTTTCTTAACAGGGTCTTACTCCCTCCCACACTGGGGTGCAGTGGTACAGTCACAGCTCACTGCAGCCTCAACCTCTTGGGCTCAGGTGGTCCTCTCGGCCTTCTGGGTAGCTGGGACCATAGGCGTGTGCCACCATGCCCAGCTAATTTTTTCGTATTTTTAGAAGAGATGGGGTTTTGCCATGTTGCCCAGGCTGGTCTCCAACTCCTGGGTTCAAGCCATCTGCCTGTCTCAGCCTCCCAAAGTGCTGGAATTACAGGCGTGAACTGCGCCTGGTCTTATTTTCTCATTTTGAATGATTATTATTAGTTTGATTTTTTAGACACAATGTGAAAAGACACTTTCCATAATTGTTAATATTGCTAATTTGTACAATGGTTAATGATCTTATAAAATAGTTGTATGAAAGCACCAACCACCTTAGAAAGCTGCCAGCATTCATATCTACTTTCCAGATCCTCATCCCTCCTCCCCACTCACCTGCTCTGCTCGCTCATTCATGGCTTTCCTGTGCTCTGCCATTGCTCAGGTGAGTGAGCAGTTCGCCCGGCACATTGACCAGCAGATCCAGGGCAGCCGGATCGGTGGAGCCCAGGAAATGGAGAGGCTGGCACAGCTGCAGCAATGCCTGCAAGCTGTCCTGATTTTCTCCGGCTTGGAGATAGCCACCACTTTTGAGCATTATTACCAGTGAGTGTGGACCTAAGGAGCGGGAGCTGGCGGGAGGCAGGATGATGGTGGCAGAGCCAGCTCATGGGCCTGGAAGTCTGGGATAGAGGCAGGCTGGAGCCTTGGAGTGGGAGGCTGGGCCACACTGGTGCCCACACTGAGGCTTGGCCCGGGCTGCATGCACTGCAGGCACTACATGGCGGACCGTCTCCTGGGCGTGGTCTCGAGCTGGCTGGAGGGGGCCGTGCTGGAGCAGATCGGTCCCTGCTTCCCCAACCGCCTCCCCCAGCAGATGTTGCAGAGCCTGAGCACCTCTAAGGAGCTGCAGCGCCAGTTCCACGTCTACCAGCTCCAGCAGCTGGATCAGGAACTCCTAAAGCTGGAGGATACAGAGAAGAAAATACAGGTGAGTGCCTTAGAAGGGATAAGCAAATAAGAGGGTAGGGGGAAGAGGGGCGTGGAGCAGACTGGAGGAGGCCATGGCATCTGGGAACCCTGTGCTCCTTCAGGTGGGCCTTGGGGCCAGTGGCAAGGAGCACAAGAGCGAGAAGGAAGAGGAAGCTGGGGCAGCAGCAGTGGTGGATGTGGCGGAGGGAGAGGAGGAAGAGGAGGAGAATGAGGACCTCTACTATGAAGGGGCAATGCCAGAAGTGTCTGTGCTTGTCCTGTCCCGACACTCCTGGCCTGTTGCCTCAATCTGCCACACACTGAACCCCAGAACCTGCCTGCCCTCCTACCTGAGGGGCACTTTGAACAGATACTCCAACTTCTACAACAAGAGTGAGCAGCCAGGCAGAGGGACTGGGGACTGGGGAGAGGGTGGGCTGCTAGGAAAGGACCTGGGGTTGGGGGCAGACCCTGATGTTGGGAGGCTTGATGTAAAAAGAGATAGTCTTTGGCTGAGCACAGTGCTCATGCCTGTAATCCCAGCGCTTTGGGAGGCCGAGGCAGGCAGATCACTTGAGGTCAGGAGTTCAAGACCAGCCTTGGCCAACATGGTGAAACCTCGTCTCTGCTAAAAATACAGAAATTAGCCGGGTGTGGTGGTGCGTGCCTGTAGTCCCAGCTACTCGGGAGGCTGAGGCAGGGGAATCACTTCAACCCACAGGCGGATGTTGCAGTGAGCCGAGATCGTGCCACTGCACTCTAGCCTGGGCGACAGCGAGACTCCATCTCAAAAAAAAAAAAAAAAAAAAAAAAGAGTTGGTCTTTTAATTTAAATTTTAAATTTTTGTTTTTATAGATTCAGGGAGAGATAGTCTTTAGGAATAAGAATTCCCTAGGCCATGGGAAAAAGAGTGGTTTTGAGAACAAAGGGCAGGAGCTTGGTGGCTGGGGGTGGCAGGTGCTGTCAGATACCTGATCCCCAGACCATTGCTTTTTCTGTTCTAAAATAAGACCTGGGAATCTCTTTGTGGGTGACGGGGAGGATGGAGGCAGGAGGCACCTGAGGCCACCAGATATGAGTAGGTGTCTGGCTCTTTTCTGGTCAGTCACCTGTCATCCTAAACTCCCCATCGGGGGCTGATCCCTGAGCTGGCAGCAACACAGGAGGGGGAAGAGGCTCAGACCTGTGGTCAGGGAGCCTCCTAATAGGGGAGACATTGTTTCCTGTCATAATATTCCAGCTTGATAAGAGCCCCAGTCCTTCCTCCCTTCATGGTTTTGTCTCCCTAAAAACACATGGGGCAATCCTCGAAGGCACTGATGAGAACCTGCTTGGCACCAGGCTAGGCATAGGATAGCTCCCAGATACCTGAGGCTTGCCATAGAGGCAGGCCCAGAGAAGGCTGAGATCTGGAAGCTTAGACCAGAAGCCCCAGTGTCCATAAATGCTGGGGTCACACGCCTTGCAGAGATAAACAGAGCGTGACCAGCGTGCACCCTCCCTCCAACACCAACTCCCTCCTTTCACCTGCTCTTTGTCTCCCTCCCCCTTCCTGGTCCAGGTCAGAGCCACCCTGCCCTTGAGCGAGGCTCACAGAGGCGACTGCAGTGGACGTGGCTGGGCTGGGCTGAGCTGCAGTTTGGGAACCAGACCCTGCATGTGTCCACCGTGCAGATGTGGCTACTGCTGTATCTCAACGACCTGAAGGTGGCCCAGCCCCGCTGCACCTCTCTCCTGTCTCCCACTTTGTCCCTTGCCTCTCTTCCCGAAACCTTGACTCCCTCTGCTTCTTCCCTCCATCCTCTTCTCTCCACTCCTTGGGGAGGCCCTGAATGTCTCCCATCTGTTCTCTGAAGGCGGTCTCTGTGGAGAGTCTGCTGGCGCTCTCAGGGCTCTCCGCAGACATGCTCAATCAGGCGATTGGGCCCCTCACCTCTTCAAGAGGCCCCCTGGACCTTCACGAGCAAAAGGATATACCAGGAGGTATGCACTTAGGGCCAGAGGGGCCTCTGCTCTGAGGCAGGGCCAGGCTCCTCGTGGGCTCTCCACTGAGTGAGTGATCAGCGTTTATTTCAGGGGTCCTCAAGATTCGAGATGGCAGCAAGGAACCCAGGTCGAGATGGGACATTGTGCGGCTCATCCCACCTCAGACGTACCTGCAAGCTGAGGGTGAAGAGGGCCGGAACTTGGAGAAGAGACGGAATCTTCTGAACTGCCTCATCGTCCGAATCCTCAAGGCCCATGGAGATGAGGGGCTGCACATTGACCAGCTTGTCTGTCTGGTAGGCAGGGGTGGGCACAATGGGTGACAGATCTTTGCTGGGGTTGGGGGAGCAGTCTACAGGACAAGGTGGGTGCACGTGTGGTGAGGCACCTGGTTCACTGTGTAGCCTGTAGGAGTGTGAGGAGTGAGGTCAGGATGTACCTGGTGTCCTTGGGGCGTCCTGTCCTAGCAGCTTGTGGTTGGAGTGGAAGCTCAAGCAAGGAGGGGTCAGCTGCCTCTAAACTACCGCTTCTCCCTTCCTCCCCCACACCAGGTGCTGGAGGCTTGGCAGAAGGGCCCGTGTCCTCCCAGGGGTTTGGTCAGCAGCCTTGGTAAGGGGTCTGCCTGCAGCAGCACTGACGTCCTCTCCTGCATCCTACACCTCCTGGGCAAGGGCACGCTGAGACGCCATGACGACCGGCCCCAGGTGCTGTCCTATGCAGTCCCTGTGACTGTCATGGAGCCTCACACCGAGTCCCTGAACCCAGGCTCCTCAGGCCCCAACCCACCCCTCACCTTCCATACCCTACAGATTCGCTCCCGGGGTGTGCCCTATGCCTCCTGCACTGCCACCCAGAGCTTCTCTACCTTCCGGTAGCCCTAGACTTGGGGTCAGGGGAAGGTAGAGCTGGAGCTTTTACAGAAATAAAACCCAAGAGTTTGATTATATGACGTGTGTGTTTGGCGACTGCTAGAGATTTGAGTGGGGAGATGGGAGGGCTTTCCTTGCTGGTGGAGAAGGAGCCCTTGGCACTGAGGCTGTCGCATGATATGCCAAGGGTCTTCTTAGGGTGAGGATGGTAGACTGGGAGAAAGGCAGAGGGAGTCAGGTGTGACTTAGCACCCCCTCTAGGCAGAGAGATTGAGAGGACCAGGCAGGATGATGGCACTCAGCCCCTTCTCAGAGGGTGTGTGGTCAGAAGTGCTTTCATCTGGCAGGCTGGAGATCCAAGCCCAACTTGGCCACTCACCAGATGGTTTGTAACTTGTGCAGATTATCGAGCAGGGTTTAATTCTCCTTGTTTGTGGAACTGGCCCAGTCACTGTGGGACTGCGACAAGTAACAGGTATGGAAGCATTTGACGTGAATGAAGGCATTGCCAGTGAGTCTCTATTTTGGCCACCATTGCCAACAGTGATTGTGGTTCCTTGGTGCCTTCCCTAAGTAAGACTGACATGATGAAGGTGAGGTCAGTGACCCCTGTGGCCACTGCAGGCACCCAGCAACCTGAATGTATATTCCATCTGATGGCATAGGCCCAGAAAGAACTGTTCTAGCACAGTTCTTACTTCCACAAGCTCCTCCGTTTTGCCCCTTTCTTCCCCTCCTCTGCCTCCACCCCTTCTCTGTCCTTGCAGAGCTGCACACGCTGTCATCAAACTCCTACCCCTTGATTCTCAAAACGAGGGATTTGGAAGAACAAGAAAAAAAAAAGAAAGAAAAACTCCTACCCCTGCGGGCATGGCGCTATATGCACCTTTAGTCCCAGCTACTCGGGAAGCTGAGGTAGGAGGATCGCTTGAGCCCAGGAGTTCTGGGCTGCAGTGTGCTCTGCCATTTGGGTATCTGCACCAAGTTCAGCAACAATATGGTGAACTCCCAGGAGCGGGGGATCCCAGGTTGCCTAAGAAGGGGTGAACTGGCGGCTGGGCGTGGTGGCTCACGTCTGTAATCCCAGCACTTTGGGAGGTTGAGGTGGGCGGATCACGAGGTCAAGGGATTGAGACCATCCTGGCCAACATGGTGAAACCCCATCTCTACTAAAAATACAAAAATTAGCCGGGTGTGGTGGTGCATGCCTGTAGTCCCAGCTACTTGGGAGGCTGAGGCAGGAGAATTGTTTGAACCCGGCAGGCGGAGGTTGCAGTGAGCCAAGATCGCTCCACTGCACTCCAGCCTGGCAACAGAGCAAGACTCCGTCTCAAAAATAAATAAATAAATAAATAAATGAGTGAACTGGCCCAGGTCAGAAAGAGAGCAGCTCAAAACTCCCATGCTGATTGATCAGTAGTGGGATCGTGCCTGTGAATACCCACTGCACTCCTGCCTAGGTGACAGAGACCCTCTCTCTATTTCAGAAAGGCAAAAACTCCTACCCCTAACTACCCCCATAGGTGAGCCTCTGCCCTGCTGCTGTTGAGGAGGTTTGCTTGTGCTACTATAATTGGCTCCATTGGCACCACCCCTACTGAAGCAGGGCAGCTCAGGTCAGGCCAGGGGATCCTGTGCCAAAGGTGCAGCTCTGTGTCTTGGCAGGGCTACTGGGGAGGAGGAAAGAAGGGATGACCCAGGCATCCCGAGGCTCGTAGCCCAGAGGTGACAGAAAAAGCTATGGAAGGAGGGGGAAGGGGGATGAGGAAGAGTCAGGTGGTAAAGGAGGGCACAGAAGCCAGACAGAGAGAACTGAGTGCCACCAGGACTGAGATTTGGAGTCTAGGGGAAAAAAGGCCATGGCTTGTGGGAGAGTCAGGTTGCTCAGGATGAGGCTATAATACAGAGGGCAGAGGGGCTCCCTAGTGCTTGCTTTGCAGTGTTGGTCCCATGGTGTCGGTAGCTCTCACAGCAGGGGCCAGCCTGCTGAGTGACAGCTGCCCTTTGGGGCAGAGTCCAGACAGGCAGCAGCAGCAGACTGGGGGCCCAGCACAGTGGGCCCAGGTACACTGGGGTTGCTGCAGCTGGTCACTTAGTGCCTCTTCACCTTGGTACCAGAGATTATAGGCTTTTATTGGCCCAGGCCCAATATTCTTGTGCTCACTCTCAAGTGCCAGAGCTTTCTGCCCTTCTCTGGACTTTCTTGCTTTTTATAAGATTATCCTTCTCCACCAGAAACTCAAAGAAGCTTCCTGCTGTGAGGTCCAGTAGTCAGGCCAGCATGAAGTGCATATAGGGTCAGACGATAGGATTTACTTGCACTACAGCCCCGTTCTGCTACTGTCCCGAGGCCTCCTCCATGGGCTGAGCTGTAGGCTATGCCTTGAACTTACTGCCCTCATCAGCCCCTGGGCATCCTACTCAGTCACCTTGCCAGTCTCCCATGGGGTACCTTCCTGCTCATCTGTGATGGAAAAAGTCTCCAGCAATAATTTTTTTTTGTTTTTTTTTTTTAGACAGAGTCTTGCTCTGTCACCCAGGCTGGAGTGCAGTGGCACGACCTCGGCTCACTGCAACCTCCGCCTCCCAGTTTCAAGCGATTCTTCTGCCTCAGCCTCCCGAGTAGCTGGGATTACAGGCTCCCGCCACCACGCCCAGCTTATTTTTGTATTGTTAGTAGAGACAGGGTTTCACCATATTGGTCAGGCTGGTCTCAAACTCCTGACCTCAGGTGATCCAGCCACGGCCTCCCAAAGCACTGGCATTACAGGCATGAACCACTGCACCCGGCCTTTTTTTTTTTTTAGATGGAGTTTCGCTTTTGTTGCCCAGGCTGGAGTGCAATGGTGTGATCTCGGCTCACTGCAACCTCTACCTCCGGGGTTCAAGCAATTCTCCTGCCTCAGCCTCCCGAGTAGCTGGGATTACAGGCATGCGCCACCACACCCGGCTAATTTTGTATTTTTAGTAGAGACAGGGTTGCTCCATGTTGGTCAGGCTGGTTTCGAACTCCCGACCTCAGGTGATCTGCCCACCTCAGCCTCCCAAAGTGCTGGGATTACAGGTGTGAGCCACCTCACCTAGCCTACAGCAATTCTTAAGGGAAGAACACACCAGCTTTGGCCTTGAAACCCTGCATGTCGCCATCTGCAGTGCAGCTCCTGTGTTGCCCTCTTCAGCACACATCTCACCCCACCCTGAGATTTGGGACTGCTTGATTTGCCCAAATCCAGGTGAGAAGCTTTGATTTCAGGCACAGTCCAGCCTTCTGTCACCAGCCAGGAAGGACATGAACCTTTCTCTCCCTCAGGGCCATCCATTCTAGAGGGCAGAGAGTTGGCCTCATTTCTGAGATAACTCAGGGGACAGAAGTTCACTACCCTGAGCCCATTGTGAGGCCATCCTCACAGCCGTGACTCCTTATATTTCTACTGCTGGGTTGGGACCTTGGCTTGTCAAGACTAAGTAGTCAGCCCCCACCACCCCAAAAACAAAACCAAGCAAAGACCACATACAGATTCCATTTATAGGAAATGTCCCAAATAGGCAAATCTATAAAGACAGAAAGTAGATGAGTGGTTGCCTAGGGCTGAGGAGACTGAGGATGACTGCTAAAGGGCATAGGGGTTTTTTTGGGGGGAGGTGTCAAAAATGTTCCAAAATTGTAATAGTTGCACAATTCTGTAAATTTACTAAAAAACACTGTGTACTTTAAATGGGTAAACTGTATAGTTAAGTGAACTGTATCTCAATAAAACAAAAACAAAACCCAAAAACCAACAGCTGAAGCTCAGAGGTTTCCAGTATCTCCCCTTGGTCCCTGTTGAAGGGGAAAAGCAACAATTTGAAGGCTTAGAGTAGCCAACACTGACTGCCTTTTAATGGACATTCACATTTTATAACCACATCATCTGAGCCCATTTCCCATGCTTGGGAAACTCCCCGCCACAAATCTACACAAAAGATAGGGCTCACTTCCTACCCTATAAAAGACCAGATCCTGGTTTTCCCAGTGCTATAAAGCCATGTGACCAAGACTTAGCTAATCAGAGCAAAGCAAGAAAGTAGAGAACACATTTTGGTGGCTATGTGACACTTTCGTATCAACACCATAATTCTGATAGGCTTTATCAGCCAGAATCCATTATTTGACTTTAAAGTAGGATTGACATATGTGACAATAGGGACCCTGCAGCACTGGGTCCCTCACTTCCTCCTGTCCCAGTAGCTACATCCCTAGGGTTAAAATCACCAGAAGAGCAGTTTCTCTTTCATCTCTCATTATGCTGCAGCTTCAACTTCTATCACCAGAACTACATCTTACCCATCCCAGAAGCATCAAGCAATAGATGTCCTAACTTCTGATTCTACTTCTCTTCCTTTTCATTAGAGCTACCTTTTTCTTTTTTTCTTTTTTTTTTTGAGATGGAGTCTCACTATGTTGCCCAGGCTGGAGTGCAGTGGTGCAATCTCAGCTCACTGCCACCTCCGCCTCCCAGGTTCAAGTGATTCTGCCTCAGCCTCCTGAGTAGCTGGGACTACAGGCACGTGCCACCATGTCCGGCTAATTTTTTGTATTTTTAGTAGAGATGGGGTTTCACCATGTTAGCCAGGATGGTCTTGATCTCCTGACCTCATGATCCGCCCTCCTCGGCCTCCCAAAGTGCTGGGATTACAGGTGTGAGCCACCGTGCCCGGCCCAAGAGCTGCCTTTTTTTAGATACAGGATCTCACTGTGTTACCTAGGCGGCAGTGCAGTGGCTGTTCACAAGCGCAATCACTGCATACTACAGCTTTGAACTCCTAGTCTCAAGTGATTGTCCCACCTCAGTCTCCTAACTGGGGGCATAGAGCTGCTTTTAAGGTAGGCATTCTTTCTTTAAGAAAGGGTCTTGCTCTGTCACCCAGGTTGGAGTACGGGTGGCACAATCACGGCTCACTGCCTCGACCTCCCAGGCTCAAGTGATCCTCCTGCCTCAGCCGCCTGAGTATTCTTGTAGAGATGCAGTTTCACCATGTTGCCCAAGCTGGATAGACTTTCAAATGTTCCTGGCTCATGATTTATCTAGCCTTAAAAAAAAAAAAAAAAAAAAAAAAACTAGGCCAGGTGCGGTGGCTCACACCTCTAAACCTATCACTTTGGGAGGCCTAGGTGGGTGGATTACTTGAGGTCAGGAGTTTGAGACCAGCTGGCCAACATGGTGAAACCCCATCCCTACAAAAAAAAAAAAATTAGCCAGGTGTGGTGGCATACACCTGAAATACCAGCTGCTCAGGGAGCTGAGGCAGAAGAATAGCTTGAACCTGGGAGGAAGAGGTTACAGTGAGCCAAGATCGTGCCACTGTACTCCAGCTTGGGCGACAGAGGGAGACCCCATCTCAAAAAAATTCTGGAAAATGCCCAGAATATTTCTCAGGAAATATTCTTTCCTGAAATTTTGATTGTCAAGTCTCACATTTATCTTCATTTTGTTATGTTTTATAGACAGGATCTTGCTCTGTCACCCAGGCTGGAGTGCAGTGATGCCATCATAGCTCACTGCAACCTCAAGTTCCTGGGCTCAAGCAATCCTCCAGCCTCAGCCTCCAGAGAAGCTAGGACTATAGGCATGTGCCACATGTCTGATTTTTAAATTTTTTTTTAGAGACAAGGTCTCCTTATGTTGCCCAGGCTGGTCCCCCAACTGAGGACCTCAAGCAATCCTCTCTATGCCTCCCAAAAAGTTGGGATTACAGGTGTCAGCAACTACACCCAGCCTCTTCCATGTTTTTTAACCTCTTTTCCTTAGTTTCCACTTCTCTGTATGTCAGTGCTCTCTCTGTGTAACTTCAGATCTATTTCCAGTTCATTCTCCCTTTAGGGAGAAGTCTAATCTGCTGCTTAACCATAAAGTTTCTAACTTCTCGTAGTGTACTTTTTTTTTTCTGAGGTGGAGTATCACTCTTGTTGCCCAGGCTGGAGTGCAGTGGCGCAATCTTGGCTCACCGCAACCTCCGCCTCCTAGGTTCAAGCAATTCTCCTGCCTCAGCCTCCCAAGTAGCTAGGATTACAGGCATGCGCCACCACGCCCGGCTAACTTTTTGTATTTTTAGTAGAGACGGGGTTTCACCATGTTGGCCAGGCTAGTCTCGAACTCCCAACCTCAGGTGATCCACCCACCTCAGCCTCCCAAAGTGCTGGGATTACAGGCACGAGCCACCATGCCTGGCCCTACTTTTCATTTTTAAAAGCTTTTCTTTTTAAGTTTTACTTTTTTTTTTTTTTTTTTTGAGATGGAGTCTCGCTCTGTTCCTCAGGCTGGAGTGCAGTGGCACAGTCTCGGCTCACTGCAAGCTCTGCCTCCCAGGTTCATGCCATCCTTCTGCCTCAGCCTCCAGAGTAGCTGGGACTACAGGCACCCGCCACCACGCCTGGCTAATTTTTTGTATTTTTAGTAGAGATAGGGTTTCACTGTACTAGCCAGGATGGTCTCCATCTCCTGACCTCGTGATCCACCCGCTTTGGCCTCCCAAAGTGCTGGGAACACAGGCGTGAGCCACCATGACCGGCCTTAAGTTTTACTTTTTAATCACACCAGTTTAGTACCTTTTGATATTCATTTGTCACACTTTTTCTTTAAACATAAGACATTTTGTATTTTTTATTTTATACTTCTCACATTTTAATTTTTGCCAGTCTGGATGACAGAGTGAGACTCCATCTCAAAAAAAAAAAAAAAAAAAAAAAAAACAATCCTCAAGAAAGGATTACATTTGCTTCTGCCAGGACCCTGGAGACACTATCTACTTGAGACTTTTTTTTTTTTTGAGACGGAGTCTCGCTCTGTCGCCCAGGCTGGAGTGCAGTGGCGCGATCTCGGTTCACTGCAACCTCCGCCTCCCGCGTTCAAGCAATTCTCCTGCTTCAGCCTCCTGAGTAGCTGGGATTACAGGCGCCCACCACCACACCTGGCTAATTTTTGTATTTTTAGTGGAGACAGGGTTTCACCATGTTGGTCAGGCTGGTCTCGAACCCCTGACCTCGTGATCCACCCGCCTCTGCCTCCCAAAGTGCTGGGATTACAGGTGTGAGCCACCATGCCCGGCCATTTTTTTTGGGGGGTGGTGGTGATTTCACTCTTTTTGCCCAGGCTGGAGTGCAGTGGTGCGATCTTGGCTCACTGCAACCTCTACCTCCCAGGCTCAAGTGATTATCCTGCCTCAGCCTCCTGAGTAGCTGGGATTACAGGCGCCCACCACCACACCCAGCTAATTTTGTATTTTTAGTAGAGATGGGGTTTCACCATGTTGGCCAGGCTGGTCTTGAACTCCTGACCTCAGGTGATCCGCCTGCCTCGGCCTCCCAAAGTGCTGGGATTACAGGCGTGAGCCACCACGCCCAGCCTACTTGAGACTATTTTAAACTATGTTATCAGCCTGAGGATTTTCCAGACCACATGGGTTATAAACTCTTGTCCCAAACAGTACTGAAGGCCAGCTGTGCTTGTATATTACCACGGAAGCTTTATATCCCTACCTCTTAACATCCCTTGCATCCAAAACCAAAGCCAAGTAGGGGAGTTGTGGAATTGGTTCACCCACTAAATGATCTTGTCATCCTTGAGGGGCCCAGATTTAAGTGGGAGGGGTTTCTGATCTGACTTCCCAGTTGTAGATGCCTTAGGCTTTATTGCCTATCCCAATATGTGGCCCACTAAAAAGTAGTTCTAGGCTACCCACAAATCCCACATAAAAGCAGAGGCCTTAAGGCCGGAACGGTGGCTCAACGCCTGTAATCCCAGCACTTTGGGAGTCTGAGGCAGGCAGATCACTTGAGGCCAAGAGTTTAAGATCAAACTAGCCAACATGGCAAAACTCTATCTCTACTAAAAATACGAAAGAAATTAGCTGGGCTTGGTGGCGGATGTCAGCTACTCGGGAGGCTGAGGCACAAGAATCACTTGAACCTGGGAGGTGGAGGTTGCAGTGAGGCGAGATTGCACCACTGTACTCTAGCCTGGGTGACAAAGCGAGACTCTGTTTCGGGGGGGAAACACAAAAAGAAGGCCACAAAAAAACAGAATAAAAAGATGAGTAAAGAGAATGTTTATGAAGTGGCTCCTACATAATGTCCCAGCCCTGGGAGTCACGAACAGACTCCATGGTTTTCACTGGCCCCTCTTCTTCGGTATCAGAATCCCTGGTTTAAGGCAAGGATGAGAGAAGAACACGAGGACGCAATGAACCAGATTCAAGCTAGGCTGTGTGGCATGGCAGAAGGCTGAACTATTCTTGTGTAGCCCTAGGGATAGTCCAAGAGCCCTCTAGTCTTCTCTGAGGCAATGAGATTCAAGGGCAGCTGTGATCCTTGCCCTTGAACGGAAACCAGCCGTGGCCAAATCTGTCCTCACAGATCCATGTCTCCCTGGGGCAGTGGCAGAGCAGAGGATAGTTCCTTATTACTCTTTGCTCAAAGGGAGATGTCTCCTGTCCTTGCCTGCATTCCGTCGCCTCTTTCGACTCAAGAAGTTCTCCAATTTCTTGCTGCGTTTCAGCTCCTTGAACTTCTCAGCTAGTGCCAACTGGCGCTGCTCAGCTAAATGACAGGGAGAATGAAAGTTGGTGAACAAAGAAGGAAGCCCCTATTCTTTCCCAAACCAGGTCAGTAACTCCAAGCCATTATGCTGGATATATGAGTTCTTTAAAGCTCACTGGTGCCCCTCTATCTTTTTTCTGAGACGGAGTCCTGCTCTGTTACCCAGGCTGGAGTGCAGTGACGCGATCTCGGCTCACTGCAACCTCCGTCTTCTAGATTCAAGTGATTCTCCTGCCTCAGCCTCCGGAGTAGCTGGGATTACAGGCGCGCACCACCACATCTGGCTAATTTTTTTTGTATTTTTAGTAGAGACAGGGTTACGCCATGTTGGCCAGGCTGGTCTCGAACTCCTGACCTCAGGTGATCCGCTCTCCTCAGCCTCCCAAAGTGCTGGGATTACAGGCGTGAGCCACTGCGCCTGGCCAACGGGTGACTTTTTTTTTTTGAGATGGAGTCTCACTCTGTCACCCAGGCTGGAGTGCTGTGGCACGATTTCAGCTCACTGCAACCTCCGCCTCCCAGGTTCAAGTGATTCTCCTGCCTCAGCCTTCTGAGTAGCTGGGATTACAGATGCACAGCACCACACCCAGCTAATTTTTGTATTTTTAGTAGAGAGGGGGTTTCACCATGTTTGCCAGGCTGGTCTTGAACTCCTGACCTCGTGATCTGCCCTCCTTGGCCTCCCAAAGTGCTGGAATTACAGGTGTGAGGCACTGCGCCCAGCCCAACTGGTGACTTTTTTTTGTTTGTTTGTTTTTCCTGTGAGATGGAGTCTCACCCTGTTGCCCAGGCTGGAGTACAACAGTGCAATCTAGGCTTTCTGCAACCTCCATCTCCCGGGCTCAAGTGATCCTCCTGCCTCAGCCTCCTGAGTAGCTGGATTACAGGTGCACGCCACCACGCCCGGCTAATTTTTTTATATCTTTAGTAGAGACAGGGTTTCACCATGTTGGCCCCTAGGCTGGTCTCGAACTCCTGACCTCGTGACCCCCCCACATTGGCCTCCGATAGTGCTGGGATTATAGGCGTGAGCCACCGTGCCCAGCCCAACTGATGATTTTTTATATGATCTCAGTACTACTCAATTCAACCAACTATGAACACCTATGTGCCTGGCCCAGCGTGTGTGTGTCTGTGTGTGTGCAGTGTAGACCAAGAAATAAAACTGTGTGTGTGTGTGTGTGTAGACCAAGAGATAAAACTGACTCTGTGTGTGTGTGTGTGTGTAGTATAGACCAAGAGATAAAACTGATTGTGTGTGTGTGTGTGTGTGTGTGTAGACCAAGAGATAAAACTGACTCTGTGTTTGTGTGTGTGTGTGTGTGTGTGTGTGTGTGTGTGTGTATAGACCAAGAGATAAAACTCACTGTGTGTGTGTTGGGGGGGGGTTGGGAAGTGGGGAGTGTAGACCAAGAGATAAAGGTGACAATGCCTGCCATGATCTAATTAGGGATACAAGACTGGTTACAAACAACTCCCTACTATTTCTACTTTCCTCCAAGTTACCATGGGATCCAGCCTTCATGCCTTCCTTAAAGGGGATCAGGGACACCCCAACACAAGACTCTACCACCATGGCCCCTGCACCCCTGTCCCTGTTAGCAACAGTTGTGCCCAACTCACATTTCTTCAGGAAGTATGGTCGATGGCCCTGCTGGGCCTGAGCCCGACGTTCTTGCTTCAGGGCCAGGTGCAGCTCCTGCTGTTGCTTTCGTTCCTGCTGTGCCATTTCTTGCTGCTCCTGAGGAGCAAAGATGAGATGGGTGAACGGGAGGGATCTGTTCAGATCTGTGAATATCTCCCACCTTTAATTGCTTTCATTACCCACCACAATTATTACCCACTCACCATTCGCTGAAGCAGTTGCTGCAGTTTCTCATGCTCCTCTCCTGAACGGTGCTTCTTCAACTGTTTTTTCACAAGCTCCACATTGGAAAATGAGTATCATGGTTAGCATTCTGCAAATGTTAGCTGAAATTTTATGTAAAGCATTATCCTAAGAAGTTCACACACACACACACACACACACACACATTTTTTTTTGAGATGCAGTCTTGCTCTGTCACAGGCTTGAGTGCAGTGGTGTGATCTTGGCTCACTGCAACCTCCGCCTCCTGGGTTCAAGCAATTCCCCTGCCTCAGCCTCCCAAGTAGCTGGGACTACAGGCACATGCCACCACGCCCGGCTAATTTTTTTTTTTTATTTTAGTAGAGACTAAATTTCACCATGTTGGCCAGGATGATCTTGATCTCCTCCTTTTGTATTTTAGTAGAGACTAATTTCACCATGTTGGCCAGGATGGTCCCAATCTCCTGACCTCGTGATCCACCTGCTTCGGCCTCCCAAAGTGGTGGGATAACAGGCATGAGCCACCGCACCCGGCCAGAAGTTCACATATATTAACTTGATAACACCAAGACAGTAACTGTTTGTTTGTTTGTTTGTTTGGAGACAGTCTTGCCCTGCTGCCCAGGTTGGAGTGCAGTGACACGATCTTGTCTCACTGCAACCTTTGTCTCCAGGGCACCAGCAATTCCCATGCCTCAGCCTCTTGAGTAGCTAGGACTATAGGCATGCAACACCACACTTGGCTAATTTTTCTATTTTTAGTAGAGATGGGGTTTCACCATGTTGGCCAGGCTGGTCTTGGAACTGCTGGCCTCAAATGATGTGCTCACCTCAGTCTCCCCAAGTGCTGGGATTACTTACAGGCGTGAGCCACCACACCCGGCCTCCAAGACAGTAATTATTATTTTATTTTTTTATGATTAGAAAACTAAAGCATAGAGAGATTAAGTAACATGCCAATAGTCACACAGCTAGTAAACTGATGAGCCAGGATTTGAATATGAACTGAATTGGAGAGAGTTAAATCTGCCCACCACTATACTTCCCACTCCCCCTGCCCAACTCTCTAACCTGTGCCCTCATTTTCCACCCCACAAAATTCCCCATAAACCAGTCTCAAGCTGTATACCTCTTTCTCTTTCGCTCGGATGTCATTCAAGAATTGGTATGTTTTGTCAAACACCTCAGGATTATATTCCCCTGACAGATCATCAAAGCGAGGGTCCCGGGCTACCTTTGGAGAGAAGAGAGAGAATATAAAACACAACTGTTCAATCTCCTTTCACTGAGAAAAAATGCTTCCTGTCTCTTCCTCACCTTTTTTTTTGCTTTTTGAGACACAGTCTCGCTCTGTCGCCCAGGCTGGAGTGCAGTGGCGCAATCTCGGCTCACTGCAAGCTCCGCCTCCCAAGTTCACACCATTCTCCTGCCTCAGCCTCCTGAGTAGCTAGGACTACAGGCACCCGCCACCACGCCCAGCTATTTTTTTTTGTATTTTTAGTAGAGACGGGGTTTCACTGTGTTAGCTAGGATGGTCTCAATCTCCTGACCTCGTGATTCGCCCACCTTGGCCTTCCAAAGTGCTGGGATTACAGACGTGAGCCACTGTGCCCGGCCTCTATTTTTTTTTTTTTTTTTTGAGACAGAGTCTTACTCTGTCCCACAGGCTGTAGGGCAGTGGCATGATCCTGGCTCACTGCAACCTCCACCTCCCAGGTTCAAGCGATTCTTGTGCCTCAGTTTTCCAAGCAGCTGGGACTACAGGCACACACCACCATGCCCAGCTAATTTTTGTACTTTTAGTAGAGACAGGGTTTCACCATGTTGGCCATGCTGGTCTTGGAACTCCTGATCTCAGGTGATCGCCCACCTCGGGCTCCCAAAGTGCTGGGATTACAGGCGTGAGCCACAGTGCCTGGCCTTCTTCCTTACCTTTTTACTAATGGGAACAACCTGACGTAAAAATGGTACTCGGATCTTGGCTGACATTTCCAGAGGCCTATGGAGAAATTAAAAGCCAAGTCAAGAGGACTCCAGTGTTGGTCAAAGGCTTCCCACCTGTCACCCAAGACAACATACCTATTCAAGGTCCCAGTTATCTTCCAACTTCTAGGGCAAGCCTTGCTTACCTGTGCTTATCTGCAACACATGCATTTTGGATAGGTGGTCTAGAACCTTGTTTCTTAGGACTGTTTCCGGCTACCAATTGTTTGTACGTCTTAGTCCCCACTTGGCTCTGCAATTCCAACAGCTCCTCAAATGACATGTTAGATGTGCCTGTGGAAGTGGGGAGGGACATACAACTCAGCTCAGCATGTCCTACTGCAGAAAAGACATCTTCCCATCCCCATTCCTTAGCTAGCTAATCCTAATACCCCATCAGACCAATCATTATTAGAAGTCCTAGGCAGTAGAGGCTGTGATAGTGTTAAACTCTCCAACTATTTCAGCAACCTGGGGCTTCATCTTGCTAAGGAAGGTATATATGTAAGGTCAAAGGTGGATCAAACCATAGTCCCTTCTTTTTCTCTTTTACTCATTCTTTTACTCTCTCTTTTACTCATTCACAGGTTTCCCCAGAAGGGCATCTGCCTCCCTTGCTCAGTTACCATTGCCAGTGTCCTGGTCCACATGCTCAGCATCTCTCACCTCAATCAGTGCTCTAGCCTCCTAGTCTGCCAACCACCAGCCTCACTCCTCTCAAAGCTATGCGCCTCAATTCAGCCTGAGAGAGGCATCGAAAATAAAATCAGATCTTATCACTCCCACACATAAACTTCAGATCATGTTACTCCCACAGGCAAAAGTCCCCAATGGCTTCCATCTTGCTCACAGTAAAAGCCATGTACCTTAATAATGGCCTGCAAGCCCCCAAGTGACCTGGCCCCTGTCATATCTCTACTCTACTCATCTCCTTCTCACTCCTCTCAATGTGTCTCCTAGCAGCCTATTCCCACCTCAGTTCCTCTGCACATGTTGCCTCTGCTTGGTACACTTCCCCCAGAAACTGTACATAGGTACAGCTCCTCCCTCAGTTCCTTCAAGCCTTTATTCAAAATCACCTTCCCAAAGAGGTCTTCTCTAAGTTATTTAAAATTGCGACCCCTCGTCCGGGTGTGGTGGCTCACGCCTGTAATCCCAGTACTTTGGGAGGCTGAGGCGGATCAATCACCTGAGGTCAGGAGTTCAAGACCAGCCTGGTCAACATGGTGAAACCGTCTCTACAAAAATACAAAAATTAGCTGGGCATGATGGCAGGTGCCTGTAATCCCAGCTACTCGGGAGGCTGAGGCGGGAGAAGAGCTTGAACCTGGGAGGCAGAGGATGCAGTGAGCCGAGATCACGTCACTGCACTCCAGCCTGGGCGACAGAGCGAGACTCCATCTCGGAAGAAAAAAAAAAAATGCAACCTCTCCTAAGCTTTATTTTTTCTCCATATCCTCTATCACCTTAAAAAAAATTAAGCTATAATTCATATTCCACAAAATCCAGTTCTCTAGTCTACAATTCAGTGTTTTATTGCCTTTTAATGTAATAATTTACTTGTCTCCCTTAAATTTTACTTATTTATTTTGAGCTGGACTCACTCTGTCACGAGGCTGGAGTGCAGTGGCGCGATCTCGGCTCACTGCAACCTCCGCCTCCCAGGTTCAAGCGATTCTCCTGCCTCAGCCTCCCGAGTAGCTGGGACTAAGGCACGCACCACCAAGTCCAGCTGATTATTGTATTTTTAATAAGGACGAGTTTCACCATGTTGGCCCAGATGGTCTTGATCTCCTGACCTTGTGATCCGCCCACCTCGGCCTCCCAAAGTGCTGGGATTACAGGCATGAGCCACACCTGGACTTAAATTTTATTTATTTTGAAAAAAGGTCCTGCTCTGTTGCCCAGGCTGGAGTGCAGTGGCCTAATCACTGCTCACTGCAGCCTCGACTTCCTGGGCTCAAACTATACTCATGCCTCAGCCTCCTCAGTGGCTGGGAATACAGACGTGGGCCACCACCCTGGCTAAATTTTTTTATTTTTAGTAGAAAAGCGGGTCTCATTATGTTTACCAGGCTGGTCTTGAACTCCTGGGCTCAAGCGATCCTCCTGCTTCAGTCTCCCCTGGTGCTGGGATTACAGGTGTGATCCACCACACCCGGCCAGGATAGGAGTGTTTGACTACTTTATTCACAACTATCTCCAGCAGCTAGAACTGTGCCTTAACAAAAAGCCTGCAGCATTTGCTGGGCACAGTAATCCTGTAATCCTTGGGAGGCTGAGGCGGGTGGATCACTTGAGCCCAGGAACTGGAGACCAGCCCCGGCACCTGGTAACATGATGAGACCTGGCTGGGCGAGGTGGCTCACGCCTGTAATCCCAGCACTTTGGGAGGCCGAGACGGGCGGATCACGAGGTCAGGAGATAGAGACCATCCTGGCTAACACGGTGAAACCCCATCTCTACTAAAAATACAAAAAATTAGCCGGGCGTGGTGGCGGGCGCCTGTAGTTCCAGCTACTCGGGAGGCTGAGGCAGGAGAATGGCGTAAACACGGGAGGCGGAGCTTGCAGTGAGCTGAGATCGCGCTACTGCACTCCAGCATGGGCAACAGAGCGAGACTCCGTCTCAAAAAAAAAAAAAAAAAAAAAAAGGTGAGACCTTGTCTCTACATTAAATAAATAAATAAATAAACCCATCCGTGCAGGCGTGGTGACGCGCCTGTAGTCCCAGCTACTCGAGAGGCTGAGGTAGGAGGATCTCTTGGGCCCGGGAGTTCGAGGCCGCAGTGAGCCGTCATGGTGCAACTACACTCCAGCCTGGGCTACAGGGCGAGACTTTGTCTCAAAAAAATAAAAAATATAAGAAATTAAAAAAACAGGCTGGGCGCAGTGGCTCACGCCTGGAATCCCAGCACTTTGGGAGGCTGAGGCGGGCGGATCACGAGGTCAGGAGATCGAGACCATCCTGGCTAACAAGGTGAGACCCCCGTCTCTACTAAAAATACAAAAAATTAGCCGGGCGTGGTGGCGGGCGCCTGTAGTCCCAGCTGCTCTGGAGGCTGAGGCAGCAGAATGGCGTGAACCCGGGAGGCGGAGCTTGCCGACATCGCGCCACTGCACTCCAGCCTTGGCGACAGAGAGAGACTCCGTCTCAAAAAAAAAAAAAAAAAAAAAAAAAAAAAATTAAAAAAACAAAGTCTACGGAATCTGCTGAATTCTGACCTACTAAGCCTTCAGCAGCCATGCATGCCTTTCCCTGCCTCCATGCTATTGCACATACGTTCCCCATTGCCGAAAACCCTCATCCTGCCGTGAAGAAACTTCTCAGGATGTCCTAATCCCGGAAGCATCTCCTCTCACCCCCACTTTCCACTGCACTGGGGGCACCCCTAGTGTAGCGTCTGCCTCTTAGAGAACTTGGCAGTCTTACCGGCACCGTCTCTGCAGGCTCAGGGCCCCGCCTGGGAATCTCCTTCCCCTCCCCAGCCCGCCCTGCCCCATGCTCTCACCCCTCAATAGGTCGCGGGCCACGGCCGCGGGCTCCAGGCCCCCGCCGTCCTCCTCGCGGTCCCGGGCCCCGCGGGGACGTCGGGCCCCGCGGGGACGTCGGGCCCCGGCCCCGGCCCCGGCCCCAGACCCGGCGCGGTAGTTCGCTCCCGGCATCAGCTGGCAGTAGCGCTCGGAAGACGAACGGCACCGCTTCCGCTCACGGCAGCCCCTGCCCCGCCTCTTCCGGCGTTCCCGGTCTCAACGTGGTGACGAATGGGCAGAAAACTGCGCGGTCGGGGGCCAGGGAGCCAGGCCCAAAGGATAGCCCGCTCTGGAGACATTGTCGCAACCTTCTGCCCGAGTCGCAGGGTGCTGGGTTCCACGCCCGAGAAGCTTGGACCAGGCCTTGGTGGCATTTGGTTTCCTAATACCCTTGGCTGAGAAGCCAGAACCTCAGGGTGCTTGTCCTCGGCACCCTGCCCCCACTGCAAACTCCAGCCTTCTCCACCGTATTCCACAAAAACACACAACACGTTTGGAGATTTTAATTAATTTTTATAAAATCTGAGCTGGCTGAACTTCAGAGTACAGCGACAGCTCAAGGAAGGGTGGGATTTATCTGCTGGTCCCCACCTCCCCAAGACGGGGAGAAGGAGGTCTCATGCCAACAGCTGCAACTCCTTTCAGCTCCCAGTCAAGGCTCAAGGCTCAAGCAGAGGGGAGGGGATAGGCAAAGGGGGAGGGGGAAGCTCCTGAGGCTCAGACACTGCTTGCTTCTCCCTTCTCCCCATTCCCTTCCCTTCCCAGCGGAACCTGGCTGGCCCTGGGCAGAGCTGAGGCCCAGGAGCAGCTGAAAGGAGGTGGATGGGGACAGAGCACCAAGGGGAAGGGGCCCTCGGCCCAAGGGGGGAGGAACCTGGCCCCCACCCCGCTACAGCTCCCCACTGAATTCACAGCACAGAGAACACCTCTCGCCCAACAACTCCACATGGAGGTATACCAAGTCCAGGGGTCAAAGGAGCAGGTGGGTGACAGATGGGCAGGGGCAGTGAAGATGACAGCAGGCTCAGGAGGGGAGGTGGCAGAAACTTCCTCCTACCCATGGGAGGAGACGATGGGGCGACTGATATTGCTGTTGGTGGTCATGGCATTCAGCTCCCACCTGGAAGGCCAACAATAACAGACAGAAAGAAGAGGGGGCCCTCAGCCCAAGCTCAGGGATGTTTGAACGAAGCTATAAACATACCAGTCTCTCCAACTTCCTAAAGGTCAACCACCCACAGCCACCTCTTACTTAAGAGAACTACTAGGTTTAACAATCAGAACCCACCCACCACCAAATCCAACACCACCCACTCCTGTACCTCCAAGCTCATATGGATTTCCGGTTTATGTTTATGTATGTATGTATATTGCAGTGTCCAGGCACCTGAGATCTGTGTATACATGTCAGTCAACATCCCAACCTGCCTTTCTTGCTTTGCTTAGAGCCAACCAGGCAGCCCCTCCACCTTACCCTCACCAGGAATGCCTCACCCCCACCAGGAATACCCATTTTTGCTCTTAACTCCCATCCTTTTAAGGCTCTGACTCAGCACTCCTATCCTTCCTGAGGCCTTCCCTACCCATCCAACCATATTAATTTTTTTTTGAGTCTTGTTCTGTCACCTAGGCTGGAGTACAGTGGTGCAGTGGCACAATCTTGACTCACTGAAACCCCCGCCTCCCGGGTTCATGCAATTCTTTTGCCTCAACCTCCCAAGTAGCTGGGACTACTGGTGGCTGCCACCATGCCCAGCTAATTTTTGTATTTTTAGTATAGACAGGGCTTCACCATGTGGCCAGGATGGTCTCGAACTCCTGACCTCAACTGATTTGCCCACCTCAACCTCCCGAAGTGATGGGATTACAGGTATGAGCCACCATGCCCAGCCAGCAAGAGTTAAACTGAACTGATACAAAGAGACGAAGTATCTCAGAATGACCGAGACAGGAAAAATTATATACAAAGTACATCTGGTGGTTAATTTGAACCTGAAAAATTATACATAAAGTAACATCTGGTGGTTAATTGGAACCTAAGAACGAAATTCAAAGGGAAGCAGCCAGATCTTCTGGAACCAATGTGATCCAGAGGCTCCTAAACTTGTCTTTACTTTGCAGCTAGGTTCTAAGATTTAATCAGTTGTTCTCAGCATGTTCACAAAAATAAC
The DNA here is from genome assembly GCF_029289425.2 of Pan paniscus. Taxonomy (NCBI): domain Eukaryota; kingdom Metazoa; phylum Chordata; class Mammalia; order Primates; family Hominidae; genus Pan; species Pan paniscus. The sequence continues at coordinate 57,519,736 of NC_073254.2, read as the reverse complement.
TGTATAAGCTTAGGTCTCAGAAAGTGATGCTGCCGAGCTGTATTTTTTTTTCATATAATTTATTCTGCTGACAGTTTTATATGATGGCTGTCAATTCACCTCCTTCCATCTCATTTCCCACAAGTACACTACATCTCCAGCAGAACAAAAATGTCTGTCTCCTCCATACTGAAACCAAGCTAATCAGGTCACACCTGTGCTGCTCACTCACCCTCACTCAATCCCTCCCTTCCAACCACTCGCTGTACCTGATATCATGAGGCAAACAGGACTGGTCTAGGTTATACTGAATCACGGCCAGTTTGCACAGAGTCTTCAGACTAGGGCCTTTAAGGGAGAAGTTGTGGAAAGGAGATGGTCAAAGGTGAGGAAAAGATCCAGTCCTGGATATCACCACCCAAAGACAGGGACCTTGATGGCAGGAGCAATTCAGGAATAACTATACTTACTAAAGTCCAAAATGTGTAAGTCAGAATGATCTATAAGGTCAAATTCATCTCCCAGGCCTTCCTCAGGAGATGGACTGTCGGGATCAAAAGAGAGATGAAAGTAGGACAAAAACTACCCACGAAACCCCCTTTTCAAATACCTCCCACTCTCCCATTAGTGACTTCCTGAGCCCCTTCCCTCTCTCCTTCTAACCTGGTACCCCCAAAGAGGACAATCTTGTCACCAACAATACAGCAGCACTGGCGCCGGCGGGGACATGGCCCCTTCCCCTTCGGTTCAATCTTTTTCCAGGTAAAGGACACTGAAGAGAAATTTATATGGAAGTTCAATACCTGCCTAGTCCAGGTATCTTCCCCACCCCCATCCCTCACCGCCTCAGGATTATTTTCTTTTCCTCCCACCTCAATTGCTCCTTGTTCCTGCCCTAAATGCAGTGCTCTTTACCAGGATTAAACTTCCAGAGGTCATGGAAGTGCCGGTTCAGCCTTGCATTATAACCACCAAAGATGTACAGCTCCCCATTGTAGCCAACTGGAAGGAGAGAGGAAGCGTCAGGAGTGTGAAGAGGGCAGGAAGGGAACTCCACAGGGAAGTAACAAACACTCACAGGCCGAGTGGCTCCGGCGCCCCTCAGGCAGCACTGGAGTCGGGGGACAGTCCAGCCAAGCCTCAGTTCTGGTGTCAAAGACTCGAATGCGGTTGCAGTAAATCTCATTGTTGGAATGGAATGGCCCAAAGCGGTCAGCACGGCCCCCAAAGACATACATGTGACTTCCCAGCATTGTGGCTGAGTGGAAGTCCCTCCAGCGTGCAGGGTTGCCCTGGGCAGAGGCAGAGAGATGGTGGAGGGGTCAGCACAAAGACTGGAAGAGGATCTCCTCTGACTGAGCTTCCTATTATTGCTTCAACAGAGGGTGGGGATTTGGGAGAAAAAAGAAAGAGCAGACCTTTGTACAGATAAGAGTCCATGTCATGGTGCTGGTATCTAGCTTGTGAATGTCATTGGAAAAACAGTCCGCCTGAGTAGGAAGAGAAAAGGAGGAAGAAAAGAGGGAGCCAATGGTCACTCTCTGAACCTCCATCCCTCCCCTCAAAACCTGCAAACAAGCCAAAGCCTCCCATTTCACCATCCTAAATTGCCCTTCCCCTCTTTCTCAGTCCCACCCTAAACCTCTTATTTTATTCCCAGACCTACCTGCTGCTCGTAGCCCCCAAAAATGTACATGATCTTGCCTAGGACACAGGCTGAATGTCCATCCCGGGCCCCAGGAACTGTCCCTGACACTCGGGGTGTGAACCACTTGTGCGTATCTGAAGGAGATGAGAAAATGGCTCAACTAAGCACCCTCTATGACAGTCCCTCCTCAGCTCTGGGGTACTCTACTCCCCAAGACCCCCAACCCAAACCTTTCTTGGGCACCTGAGGCAACATCTGGAAGGACATAGCCTCTCTGAGATCCATACTCACTGACGTCAAAGGCATAGAGCACATTGCAGGCCCCTTCGGTGTCATTCCGCCCGCCCCAAAGGAGGACCGTGTCGTCGATGAGGACGGTTGAGTGTCCATAGCGCATGTAGGGTACCACAGGAGCTTGCCCACGGATGGCAGACTTCACTGGGGGCAGCTTTGTCCAACGCAAGGACACTGTGGGCACAGCTCTGCTCAGCCCTGGGAACCTCCTTCCAGGCTGTCCGCTTTTCCCAAACCAGATGTTTGTCCCCAATCCCCTTGGTCCCAGAGACCACAGCCAAACCTCATCAGCAGCCCGTTCCCACCCTGATGTGGGGACCCAGGGGCAGCCCCAGCATTGGCTTACCTGCATTGAAAATGTGCACATCTATCTGACGCAGTGTCTCATAGTCTTCACCAGAGCAGTAACCCCCGAAGGAGTATACCCGATGCCCGACAGCCACTGCAGCATGGTTCACCCTGCGGGGCCCGCCCTCCAGGTGCACTGTCCACCGTAACATCCCCTGGGCCACTGGTTACAGCAACATGCCCCCCCGGCACGGCCTGCTGCCTCTGCTATCTGCACACAAATTGGGGCCACGGGATCCTCAGGCGAGGCTTCTGCCCAGCTCACTGTGACTCTGCCCAGAACCAGCCTTTGCCTCCAAGTGTCACCCTGGGGGCCCTCCCACACTACCCCTCCACAGGGACACTAGTCTCAGCTCAGGTGGCTGGCCCTGCCCCAAGGGAGCTGCCGAGGTCAGGGAGCAGCCTGGGCCCAGTGTTCTCCAACAGTGAAGGGTGGGGCCACCCCCACCTGATTGCCAGCTCAGAATCTGCATATCATGGTCACAACCTACTCGTGGAGGCTCCACTCTGTCCCTGGCTTGGCACAAACTTGAAGCCCCCTTCCCAAACGGTATATTCTCTTGTCTCTGCTCTGCTTACTGCCACCTCTCTAAGAATCTGTGTTCTTTAAGGTGGGGAAAGGGATCTCAAAATACTCACAGCTATTAATAGCCCAGCCAGCCTCAGACAGTCCATTGAAAGCTGGCATGAGTGCCTCAAAGCAGAAAAGCTTTCAGGCTTTTAGAGTGGAACAATCCCCCTACCCAAGATAGGGCGGGACTGATCCAGGACAGGGACCTCCATGTTACCGCGGTTGGTTAGCCCCTCACAGGGAGCTCCTGTCAAGCTGAGTTGTTGTCACTGGGGTCACCCAGGGCCCCCCACAGGCACAAGGAGTTCCTTTGACAGCTGTGCCTGGTATGCTGCCAGGACTTAAGCCAGAAAGGTATGTGTATGCTTAGGCTTGGGGGATGGTGATAGAGGGAGGGGTTTTCTCCTCCTGCCACTTCCCCATCCCTGCTACTGTGGTAGAGAACAAGCCATTTCCAGTAGAAAAGAGAGAACAAGCTCTTCCACAACTTGGGTTCCTGAAAGGGTTCCCACCAAGAGGTGGGAGTGTGCAATGCAAAGGGGAAGGGGCTGGGCACGGTGGCTCACGCCTGTAATCCCAGCACCCTGAGAGGCCGAGGCAGGTGGATCACGAGATCAAGAGACGGAGACCATCCTGGCCAACATGGTGAAACCCGTCTCTACTAAAAATACAAAAATTAGCTGGGCACGGTGGCGCGCACCTGTAGTCCCAGCTACTCAGGAGGCTGAGGCAGGAGAATTGCTTGCACTCGGGTGGCGGAGGTTGGAGTGAGCCGAGATCACACCACTGCACTCCAGCCTGGCGACAGAGCAAGACTCTGTCTCAAAACAAAAAAAAAAGGGGAAGGGAGGCAAAAAATGCCCTTGGGCAGGACAAGAGAAAGATCCAGCATGAGAAGTCATGGTCTTTTTTTTTTTTTTTTTTTTAGATGAAGTCTCGCTCTTGCCCCCAGGCTGGAGCGCAATGGTGCAATCTCAGCTCACTGCAAACTCTGCCTCCCGGGTTCAAGCGATTCTCCTGCCTCAGCCTCCCAAGTAGCTGGGATTACAGGCGCCTGCCACCATGCCCAGCTAATTTTTGTATTTTTAGTAGAGATGGGGTCTCACTATGTTGGCCAGGCTGGTCTCAAACTCCTGACCTCAGGTGATCCACCGTCCTCGGTCTCCTGAAGTGCTGGGATTACAGGCGTGAGCCACCACGCCCAGCTGGTCATGGTCTCTTAAACACAACCTGTCAACCTAGTGGCATGTACACCTGGGTACATCTGAGGGTTTTTTCAGGCAAATCCTTGCAACTGACAATGCTTTTGCTGGCAAGCATCTCCTGAGTTTGGGTGGATCATCATCTGCTCCCTGTTTAAGAAGCCCTGGCAGAGGAAAGGGCCAGGCAAAACCTCAGGCACTAAAACAGCTCAAATAAGGGAGGCCCCTTGCAGGAAAGAGACATGGCTTTCAGCTGGCTTGCTAGTCCCACCCACCCAACCTCCCCCAACTCCACACCCTAAGCTTTAAATAGCCATGGGGCCCATCCTGAAATAGCCCCAGCAGGAAGCTACTCTCACTTCATTACTCCCGCTCTCCAAAATATCTTGGGTCTGGGCTTGTGGAGACTGTTAGGAGGTCGATGGGCTTAAGAATGGAAGTCTTCCATCCTCCCTTATATTCTCTATTCTTCCCTTCAGATATGTCAAGGTAAAGTAAAATATGCACAGGAGAGGAGATAAGCAATTCCAGCCAAAGGTGGAGAAAAAAAATTTTAGTTTCTCTGCCATATAAACAACTCAAATTCAAGGAGAACAAGCCCCCAGGCGCTCAGGGGCTCCTCTTATCCCTGGGTCTCCCCAGTCCTCCATCACCACCAAGCATTTTCAAACTTCTTCTATTCCCTTAATGTATCTACCCGCCTGGTCTCTTGCATTTTTTATTCCCCATTTCTCGCCCTTCTTGATCTCGTGAGAGCTTTGCAGTTTTCTCATTTTTCCTTCTCCTACCATTCCAAGCTCCACCCAACAGCCCTCCATTTTCCCACCTCCACTAAGGAAAGAAAAATTAGCATGCACTGACCACGGATACCCCTCTCTGCATATGACTCTATCCCTGTCTTCTTCCAGACATTCCGGCCTCCCCTAGCCCACCACGCCAGACACCCCTCCCCTTCCATTATGCTCAGCTTCCCTGTTTTCATGGCCCAGTCTTCCTTCCCATTTCCTTCATTGCTTCCTCCAGACACCAGGTCTCTCCTACCCATCTCCTCGCCATCCTCCCCTAGCCCTGCTTTCCCCATTAACACTCTCCTTTCCCATCATCCCCCTAGCTCCCTCCCCACCCCCACCTCATCACTCTCAGGCCCCTACCCCGCCACTCCAGCTCCAGACAGCACGTCCTAAGCCCCCTAATTCTTCCTTGCCCTTCTACCCATCCCAGGCTACCTGCCAGGCCGAGCCGGGGCGGGGCCGCGGGTCCTCGCGCTGCCTGCAGCCTAGAACCCGTTGCGCGCCAACCGACGCCTTAGTCCCCAACGAGATAAACACAGCCAAGCTCGGTTCTTCCGGCGGGCAGCTGTGCGCGCACGTGCAGTCGTAGCTAAGTGCCCGAGGCATTCCGGGACTTGTAGTCCATACGTTTCCTGAGGGACGAGAGGGCTGAGGAGTGGGCAGGGGCGTAGGAGAGATTCTGCGCATGTGCAAATATGTGTCGAGACCGAGGAGGCCACTGGGTAATGCAGTCCTTTGTTTTGTGGGCTGGGCATGACGGAGGCGGGGCAAGGGGCGGACTCCTCGTCCTCGCCAGCGTCAATCATGGATATGGGGCGGGGCTGGAGGACTAGGCTCCTCTGCACGTCCTGCCCCGCCGGAAGTGGAGGCCGCGGGCTCTGAGCGGGTGAGGCGCGCGGAAACACCGGCGCCGGGATTCGGATGGGGGCGGGTGGGGGACGCTGCAGCTGGGGCCATTTGAGGGGAGCCCATGGGGCCTGAAAGGCATCTGTCAGGCGGTACAGAGGGGGTCCTCTAGGAGAGGGGAGAAGGGGGCGGGTACGCCGACCTGTTTAGGGGAGTCTGATGACCCAGAGTTCCCAAGTCGCGGGGGAGGCGTGGCGCGGGGAGCCGGGGTTCTGGAAGGGGTGTCTTTTAGGAGGTGGCAGGGCCTCCGGTTGGGCGTTTAACTAGGAAGTGGCGGAGCAAGGCGGTGGGGCCTGGTTCAAGATAAGAGCCCCGACTTAGGAGGGGGAGGAACGAGAGGCTGGAATTGGGGCGGAGGGGTGGAGGATGCAGGAGCCTCGGGGAGGAGCTGGTTTTTTGCACGCAGGAGACTACAAGGAGATGATGAGAGGATGAAGATGGGCCTGGTTTCATCCAATCCCTGTCCTACCGCCTCCCTGTTCTTGCAGCCCCTGCCCGGATGGCAACAGTAGTTCTAGGAGGAGACACCATGGGCCCTGAGCGTATCTTCCCCAATCAGACTGAGGAACTGGGACATCAGGGCCCTTCAGAAGGCACTGGGGATTGGAGCAGTGAGGAGCCTGAGGAAGAGCAGGAGGAAACGGGGTCGGGCCCAGCTGGCTACTCCTACCAGCCCCTGAACCAAGATCCTGAACAAGAGGAGGTGGAACTGGCACCAGTGGGGGATGGAGATGTAGTTGCTGACATCCAGGATCGAATCCAGGTAGGGTGGAGGAGGGATGGTTCCTGAACAGGTGAAGCTGGGCTCCCTGAAAGCCTAGACCCAAACGGTCTTCTGTGGCTCTGCAGGCCCTGGGGCTTCATTTGCCAGACCCACCATTAGAGAGTGAAGATGAAGATGAAGAGGGAGCTACAGCGTTGAACAACCACAGCTCTATTCCCATGGACCCAGGTAAAAGATCATTCTTTCATTCTGGAATAATTACTAAGGAAATGAACTGGCATGAGTCAGTAGAAGGAAGTTTCAGAGGAAGACCCTATCCTAAAAAGATAGTTTGTAAACTAAGATTTTGTAGACTTCAGAGTCCAAGTGAAATGCTCTTTTGCTAGCTTTGGGGATGGGCAGGCTTGCCTTAAAGTAACAAGGTGGATTTGGTGACCCTAGCAGCCCAAGGGCTCTGGGTTGATTCGGGGATTGGGGAGGGGAGCTGGTCCCATTATTTCTATGCCTGAATGGCCTCTGGCTCTGATTTCAGAACATGTAGAGCTGGTGAAAAGGACAATGGCTGGAGTAAGCCTGCCTGCGCCAGGGGTTCCTGCCTGGGCTCGGGAGATATCGGATGCCCAGTGGGAAGATGTGGTACAGAAAGCCCTCCAAGCCCGGCAGGCATCCCCTGCCTGGAAGTGACCACAGTGAGAGCTGCCTTATCTTCCTACATTCCAGGCCAGAACCAGCACAGGACTGAACACATCCCTGGTTGTAATGTCCATTTCCATCTTCCCCGTCTCCCTTTCCACATCAAGGCACATCAGACTTCTCAGAGACCCACTTTATTCAGTTCTGTACATATGGGGACATCGGTCCAAGCCCAACCCACCTTAGCATGTATCACTCTGTGGAGAATAAAGCACCCTATGTACACAGCCAAAAGCCGCACTGCCTGCGCCCCTGGAACCTGGGTCCGGCCTTCCTCAGCCCCTGGCCCCTCCAAGGTACCTATAAGGGACAAGAGAAGGCCTGCCCAGCATAGCACAGACAAGGAAATAAATAGGTGTTGGCAGGAGCCATGCTTGGGGCACCGCTCCCTGCTTTCTTCTTTCTAGTGTTGGGAACCAACAGCACAGAAAAGCAGTCAGCCCCAGGGTGGTCCCTTCCATGTCTGTGACCCCAGGGCTGCTGCTCACCAAAGACAGGGCACGGGGTAGGGTGTTTATTCATCCCTCCCCGGCCCCACTTGGTCCATCTGGGCCCTATATTCATCAGTTATTGTCCACAGCCTATACTTTTCTCCTTTTGACCTCCCTTGGTCAGGCATGGGGTAAGAAGAAATAATACAACCCTATCTGCCAGCACACGGCTGGGACTGGGGGGCCTATTTGTGCTGCAGGGGGGTTGGCTTCCCTTCAGCTACTCCGGGCCAATGGGGCTTGACATAACTTTGGTGAGAATAATCTCCTGCTGTTCCCTACATGCCTCTGCAGGGGAGAGAGAGAGGAGGGGAGATACCTGGTGTTCAAATGAGGATGAAGGGAAGAATAGAGGAGCGTATGTATTCCTGTGTGTACTTCTCAGAGCAGCCTCAGGTAGCTGTGGGTGAGGAGCAGGTAGGGGACAGGCATCCCCAGGTTGTCTGAGCACTAAGCATCTTAGTGCTCAGCCTGTACTAGCCACAGGGAGGCATGAACACCTTTTGGGGAGAAGAGGGACCATTCTGTGGGTGTCCCTGCTTCAAGTGCCCACATCCCCCTCCCTTGAGTAGCTAGAGAGGCGCTGCCTTCCCCCAAGACAGCCAGTAGGGAGCAGAGTATGGAGGGCCAGGGCAGTGTCCCAGGGCTGTGTGGGCTGTGGCCCTGTGGTAGGAACTTGAGGGGTCAGAGAGCCTCCTGGCTGGCAGTTAGGAACTCTTCCGCCCGCTTGTGCGCCTCCAGTGCCTTGATGGTGTACACGTCCTGGGGCAGCTCCGACTTCCTCCGCAGCAGCACTTTCTCCTTCTTGATGTCTTTTAGCATCTGTGTGTGAATAGGGACAAGGTGAGGAATGGTGACCAATTCCCAGTGAATTCTATTGTTCCGTCCCCTTATTCTTTGGCTCTGCTGTTTCTGTCTCCTCTCCCTTCCAGAGCTATTATTTCTGCTCCATCCCCCTACATTGCCCTCCCACCTGAACAGCCTCAGTCTCCACAGTCCTCTTCAGAAGCTGGATGTCCTCAGCTGTGGGGGTCTCTGTCTCCATCGAGTACACAGGGGGCAGTGGTGGAGGGGCTCGGAACATGGGATACTGAGTGAGGAGACATGGACAAGCGGTAAGAGCCACTTCAGAGGCTTGGGGGCCTGTGTGCCCCATATTCCTCCCCCAACAAACTCTCCCCCAGCTCAAGATGGGCTGGCCCCTCAGTTCACAACAGTGGCAGGAAAACCTCACCTGGGGATTAAGCCGGGCCAGCTCCTCGATTTTTTGCCACATCTCTTCCCTTTCCTTCATTCGGAACCGGCCCCTGGGGAGCAAAAGTAGGATTGGGGTTGGGCTTGAGAGAAACACAGTGAGCTGGTGGTAGAAGATGAAAGTCTCCTGGGGAGAGAGATACTCACTTCTGCTTCTCTGCCTTGTATTGTTGTGTGCAGTCATCAAACAGCTTCTGATTCATTTCCATAAACAACTTCAGGGCATTGTAGATCAGTCCATGGATTGTCCTGCCACCAAGAAGAAAGATGAGGTGTAGGAGGCCAGAGCCTGCCCTTAGCGTGAGGAACCCAATTTGTTCTCTCACAGGGGTATCTCTGCTAAGAGCTTTGTCATTTACTACTTCCAGTTCACAAACCTCTGTGCAGTATCAGAAGAGAGCTCTGGCCAAATCACCTGGTTTGAGACTGGCATTTCATGGTTTTCACAAATACCGGTCCACCTGTCCATCCTTCCCTCACCCCATGCTCCAAGGCCTGCCTACCTCCCATCCTTTCCCACTCTAACCCACACTAATGGCCTCCCAGCAGCATGATGGGCATGTAGATGCAGCATGACAGACTGCATCTACACCACAGTGTGCTTGCTTTTAGCAGAAAAGTCTTTTCAAAACCCTGAGTTTTTTTTTTTAAGACGGAGTCTCACTCTGTTGCCCAGGCTGGAGTGCAGTGGCACGATCTCGGCTCACTGCAACCGTCACCTCCGAGGTTCAAGTGATTCTCCTGCCTCAGCCTCCCAAGTAGCTGGGACTACAGGCATCCACCACTACACCCAGCTAATTTTTGTATTTTTAGTAGAGATGGGGGTTTCACTATGTTGGGCAGGCTGGTCTCAAACTCCTGACCTCGTGATCCACCCGCCTTGCCAGCCTCCCAAAGTACTAGGATTACAGGCGTGAGCCACCGTGCCCGGCCTAAAACCCTGGGATTCTTTACACATACTCTCAAAGAAGGTCACATCAGCTTCTCACTGCATAGAATTACATCTCCAAAGCTGTGATAGGACCTGTAGAATAGCTGAACCCAAGGAGCGGTGTAACAGGCCGCTGCCCTGCTGTTTGGTATCACAGAGATCTTGCACACAGGCATCTTTTCGCTCAGTCAGCCCCTCAAGGTCCTATCAACATGCAGGGGACATCAGCCCCACTTGCTGGGTGACTAGGTGAGACCCCTGGCTCTTTAGTTCTTCCATACCCTCAAAGTTTCCCAAACTGGATCCCCACCACCCAGCCCCACCCCAGCGCCTTACTTGTTCCAGTGGCTCTTGGAGTTCCTGTAGAGTGCAGGGAACATGATGGGGAGGACTCGGGCAGCATTGTCACTTATCAGGCTCATGATGTACTCATTGTTCCAGTAATAGAGAGCACGCTCTGCCACCTGGTGGGGAGAGGCAGACTCGGTGGGTGCTGCTCGTTTCACTCAAGACCTTCTCAGTTTCTGGCAGGGGCTAGGATATGCTAGGTTGGAGTCTCACCTGGAAATGGGGGCTAGAGACACACTTGGCCAGCTGGCGGAAGAGGGGTTCCATCACTTTGCTGAACTCAGAAGGTTCAATGACGTCCAGAATCTCCTCCAGCTCATTCAAGAACATCACCTCCTTGGGGCTGTGGGTCTTGGGCCAAAACTTGAGAAGTCCCACAATTACCTGGGAGACAAGGAGGGCATGGGGATGAAAATTCTTTGCACCTGCCTAGGTCACCAGGAAGTTTTCCTACCCGCTCTCTCCCCCACCCTGGTGGGCACAGTTTGGGTGATCTCAGCCAACTACCCGTTTCTTTGCCTTGGATCTGTTTCCTAGGTGTATATAGGTTTTGCTTCCCCTTCAGAGAGGAAACCATGTTACCAGTCAGGTCACAGCCCTCCTGAGCTCCCCCTTATGGCACCCCCAGTAGGTACAGACTGGCAAGTGATGCTGACGACAGTAAGAGGTGGGCCTTGGGGCCCGGAAGGGGAATTACCGGCTCAGTCAGACTGCTCTCCTTCTCCAGGAATTGTACCACACAGTATGCCAGCTGCAAAGGTGTGAGGTAGAAGGGAGGTGAGGTGTAGGTCCCAGAAGCTCTCAGAAAAGTCAGTGATAGAAACAAGATCCCAGAAGGGAAGGGGAGATGGAGGGAAGGAATTATCCCACCTGCTCCCTATGCTTCCCCTATCCCAGCTGGAACACTTTCCTGCCGGCTCTTTTCTCTGCTGCCTGAGTTGGACATTATCAGGAGGAAGGCAGCTCACCTGAGGGTGGTAGACACTCAGGGACTTGACCTTGTGAAGGGGAAGTAGGACACGGATGAGGAACATCTTGTGCTCTTCTTTAAGGGGCAGGGCAAAGCCATTGATGATGCTAGGAATTAAGGGACATTTGTTAGGACCAGAGGGTCAGATCCAAGTTCAGTGCACCAATCCTGCCAACCTTTTTCAGGCATCTGTGCCCCCACCCGGCCTCTCACCTGCCCAGGATCTCCAGGAGCTCAGCAATCCCGTTGTGATGCTCCGTCTCGTAGATGAACCTGAGGGAAGAAAAATGGCTCTCTTGACAACCCCTGATGTCCCTCCAGCATTCTGTACAGTCCCCCCACCTCCCTGCTCCCACCCCACCTCAGTAGCAGAAGGCTTTGCTCCTAAGCCTGGGCTTCTGGCCTCACCTGTAGAAGATGTGGTTGATCTGCCTACGGATATAAGCCCGGAGCCCCAAAAACTTGCCATAGATGCGATGCAAAATGGTCTTGAGGAAGTCCCGCTCTCGAGGATCCTCACTGTCAAATAGGTCTAGGAGCTGGGGGTACAAGGGAGGGAAAGCAGCCAGTGAGGCAGCAGCCAGGGAAGGCAGTGGCCAGGGTGACATAGGTCCCGCCAGGGGAAATGCAGAGGTCCCCTGGAGTGGGGGCCAGCAAGTCTTAGAAAGCAGTGATTCTACTGTATTGCTGATTCTATTGTATTTGTACTGAGACTTCCAAAGTGATGCCTCAGTATTAACCAGAGAGAGGTACTCTGTTGCTTTTTTGTTTCCTACCATTATGTTGTTAGTTTCTTAAGGCCAGAGTAGGGTTTTGTTTTGTTTTGTTTTTTACCCTTTATAGCCTCCTCGTACCAGACATGGATGAAACCCAATATATTCAGCTTAAGGGGAAAGAGCCACTGGGACACAGACGAAGGGGGCATGGAATGGAAAGAGAGGGCAAGGACAGGAACTCGGGGACTTACAGCAAGTACAAACTTCTGGTCGATGTACTTCTTGGCTATGTTTGGCTGGAAATCAGGAGACTCAAGGAAACGTAAGAAGAACTCATACACGAGCTATAGGGGAAAAGGCACGCCACTGAGGGGATGTTCCCAAGGACTTGCAGGCCTCCAAGTGCCCCACTCCCTGCAGCCACGGCCAATCTGCCCCCTTGCCCTGGTACCTGGAGATGTGGCCAAGCAGCTTCCAGGGTGGGCTCATCTTCCTCTGGGTCAAACTCAGCCCCTGTGGGATTCGATGAAGGTGGCAGCGTCCGGAAGAGGTTCACTGAAAACTGAGGGGTAGGGCCAGTTAGAGCTCCACCTGGGCTTCTCCAGAGCCCCTCACCAGTCCCCCCTGTGTCCTTTCCCTGTGCCCACCATGGTGACAGCCTCAGGGTAAATGGCCTCAGTGACAACATCACGGCTATGGGTGATGTACTCCACCATCTCGTTGAGTCCTGCCCGCTTCACCTCCTTGAATTTGAGGTCACTGAGTGGGTCTGACACGAAGTCAAAGAGGACACAGCACTGGCGTAGCTTCTGGATAAACAGCTCCTCCCGCTCCTGGGTTGGCGAATCTGTGGGGGCCCCAGCAGTCAGGTTCTCCTCTGTAGTCCTTCACTGCGATGCCCTGCTTGCCTTCAAGGGCTTTCCCTTACCCCACCCTGCCACCATCCTGCTCCCTGGCACCCCCTTCCCGCATTCTCTGGAACTCCCTTCCCCGCAAAATACCCCAAAACTTCCATTCCACCAACTCCCGATGCCCACTAGAACTGGTAAAACAGCCCCTGTGACCAATTGCCAAGTACCTTTCAGGGCAGGAAGCTTCTGCAGCTCCCGATTCTTGCTGAGGTTGAAGCGGGAGGAGCTTTGCCGCCGCTCCTTCTTGACAATCTGGGGCCCCCCTGAGTACTTGATTTTGCTGAGCTGCGTGGGGGGCGGCGTGCTATTGCTGGGACGCTTGTTGGATGACGGTGGCTGAGACTGGGCTTGGGGCTGGGGCTGGGGCTGGGGCTGCGGCTGGGCCTGGTCAAACAAGTCACCTGTTGAAATCCACTTCCCAAGATATGCCTCCCACCCTGGGCCTGGCCATCCCCAAGTCTGTTTATGCCTGCACAGGCCTGGGCAGTGAGCAGCTGTCTCCTGCCCCGAAGGAGCTAAGGCCAGGGTTACAGAGATAACTGTGCTGTAGCCCTGGCAGGGAGCAGTCAAGAAGTCACATCACCCAAAGAGATGCCCACTGCTTGTGCATCAAGAGCCTTTAAAACGTTCATTCCAGTTCATGAACAGGTAAAGCGAATTGATAGATTGATGGTGACAGAAGTCAAAAAAGTGATTACGTTGCCGGGGAAATGGGGTGGGTATTGCTAAGAAGACACATGATGAATAAGAAGACACATGAGGAATAAGAAGAGACATGAGGAGCCTTCTGAGTAATGTAAACATCCTGTATCTTGACTGGACCTGCAAGGTGGTGCATGGCAGATACATACCTAAAATTTATTGAGCAGTACACTTAAGATCCTTTACTGAATGTGTGACAGTCTCCAATCAAAAGGTAGAAGAGGCCGGGCGCAGTGGCTCACACTTGTAATCCCAGCACTTTGGGAGGCCGAGGAGGGCAGATCACCTGAGGTCAAGAGTTCAAGACCAGCCTGGCCAACATGGTGAAACCCTATCTCTACTAAAAATACAAACATTAGCCAGGCGTGGTGGCAGGCGCCTGTAATCCCAGCTACTTGGGAGGCTGAGGCAGGAGAATCACTTGAACCTAGGAGGCGGAGGTTGCAGTGAGCCGAGATCATGCCATTGCACTCCAGCCTGGGGGACAAGAGCGAGACTTTGTCTCAAAAAAAAAACAAAACAAAAGGTAAAAGAAAGGCCAGGCACAGTGGCTCACGCCTGTAATCCCAACACTTTGGGAAGCCAAAGCAGGAGGATTACTTGAAGCCAGAAGTTTGAAACCAGCCTGAACAACGTAGCAAGACCCCATCTCTACAAAAAAAATTTTTTAATTAGCCAGGTGTGGTGGCACATGCCTGCAGTTCCAGCTACTCAGGAAGCTTACTGGAGTTCCAGCTACTCAAGGTTGGAGGATCCCTTGCGCCCAGGAGTTCAAGTCTCCCATGAGCTATGATCGCACCAACTGCACTCCAGCCTGAACAACAAAACAACACTGTCTCTAAAGATAAAAACTTTCAAATTTAAAAAGGTAAAAGAAAGAAATTCATTCCTATGTCTTAGGACTTTACTAGAAATTTAGCTTAATAAAAATCCTAAATTTAAAAAAAAAAAAGCTTTGGAGGAGACAGAGGTAGCCAGGCAAAAAGAAAAAAAAAAAAAAGCTTTGTGCACAAATACTTTTAACAACCTCATTTATAACAGAAAATGAATAAATGGAATATCAGGAGTTAATATTATGTTTATAAAAACTATGGGCCAGGTGCAGTGAGTGGCTCATGCCTGTAATCCCAGCACTTTGGCCAAGGTGGGTGTATCACTTGAGGTCAGGAGTTCCAGACCAGCTGGCCAGCAAGGTGAAACCCCATCTCTTACTAAAAATACAAAATTAGCCGGGTGTGGTGGCGGGTGCCTGTAATCCCAGCTACTCGGGAGGCTGAGGCAGGAGAATCACTTGAACCCAGGAGGTTGCAGTGAGCCAAGATTGCGCCATTGCACTCCAGCCTGGATGACAGAGTGAGACTCTGCCTCAAAAAAAAAAAAAAAAGAAAAGAAAAGAAAACTATGTAATACATAGTTTAGTTGTAAAAAATATTTTCATGTTCATAGTAATTTGCCCAAAATGGTGGTATTTTTGGAGGAAGGGAAATGTCTGCAGAAAGGCATAAAAATGATGAGGACTTATTTTCCATGGTAGAAAGTCAATTGATAATATCTAAATCTCAAAAAAAAAAAAAAAAAAAAAAGTAGGAAAAGAATCCAATGTGAAAATCTAAAGGAATCTAAAGTAGGAAAAGAATCTAATGTGAAAATCTAAAGGAATCTAATGAGGAAAGAGCTAAGAGTTGCATTCCAACCCCAATAGTAGTAATATCTGAACAATGTATGTGTTATCATACTGATAAAATTTTGAAATAAAACAAAAGGCCTAAAACTACATAATGACAGAAAATTGCTTCCTATGCTAAGTTAAATAATGATAGTACAAGGCCAGGTGCGGTGGCTCACGCCTGTAATCCCAGCACTTTGGGAGGCCAAGGCAGGTGGATTGCCTGACCTCAGGAGTTTGAGACCAGCCTGGACAACAAAGTGAAACCCTGTCTCTACTAAAATACAAAAAATTAGCCACGCGTGGTGGTGGGTGCCTGTAGTCCCAGCTACTTGGGAGGCTGAGGCAAGAGAATTGCTTGAACCCAGGAGGCGGACGTTGCAGTGAGCTGAGCTCATGCTACTGCACTCCAGCTCCAGCCTGGGCGACAGAGCGAGACTCCATCTTCAAAAAGTAAATACACAGGCCGGGCGCGGTGGCTCACGCCTGTAATCCCAACACTTTGGGAGGCCAAGGCGGGCAGATCACGAGGTCAGGAGATCGAGACCATCCACCCCGTCTCTACTAAAAATACAAAAAATTAGTCGGGCGTGGTGGTGGGTGCCTGTAGTCCCAGCTACTCGGGAGGCTGAGGCAGGAGAATGGCGTGAACCCGGGAGGCGGAGCTTGCAGTGAGCCGAGATCACGCCACTGCACTCCAGCCTGGGAGACAGCGAGACGCCGTCTCAAAAAATAAATACATACATACATACATACATACATTAAAAAAAAATACAGTACAAAACTAGATACACAAAATGAGCTCGCTCACATTAAAACACATGCACAGAACCAAAAACGAGGTTCAGAAAAGGTAAGAACAAGCCCAAGTCCACCACTGTGTTAATGACTATCTCCTGTAGTAGAATTAGATTACTTCTGCATTTCTAAATTTTCTACAAGCTGACACTGCTTTTTTTCTGCCTTACTTCCATTGTGTAGTATGATACTGCTTTTATAATGGGAGAAATGCAGCTAATTTTAAAAATTATCTCTTTTTATTTTTATTTTATTTATTTATTTTTGAGATGGAGTCTCGCTCTGTCATCCAGGCTGGAGTGCAGTGGCAGAATGTTGGTTCACTGCAACCTGTGCCTCCCAGGTTCAAGTGATTCTCCTGCCTCAGCCTCCCGAGTAGCTGGGATTACAGGCACCCGCCACCATGCCAGCTACTTTTTGTATTTTTTGTAGAGATGGGGTTTCTCCATGTTGGCCAGGCTGGTCTTGAACTCCTGACCTAAATTAATCCACCTGCCTCGGCCTCCCAAAGTGTTGGGATTACAGGTGTGAGCCACCGTGCCCAGCCTAAAAGCTATCCCTTTTTAAAGGTATAGCTCCCAGACACAGGTGTTACAGCCCCATGAAGTCCATTTTCAGAAGTCTAAATACAGGTATTTGCAGGGCTGTCTGCCCACAGGTACTCCTGGACTGTCCAGGCAGCCCCCTGTTGGGAGAGGAAAGAAGCTAAACCACAGGACAGCCCTTGCCCCCAAACAGAGACTAGAATAGGACTAGGCAGAGGCCATGTCCAGCTGGGTACCCTCACCACAGGGAAAGGGAAAGGTGACCTCTTGGCCGCATACCTGCCATCTCCCGCTCCTCTCCAGCTCCCATCCCAAACTCTTACTCCTTACCATAATAATAGAAGAACTTGAAATCCTCTGGGATGGGGGAGGGGAGGAAGACAGAAATGTTATTAATTGCATCCTCTGAATTTTTTATAAAAACGATGTGGACTTCTCACCTATCTAGGGATGAGAGAACAGGAGAGGAGCACCGGGTCCAGCCTGTGGGTCCCGTGTATTAGACATGGCAAGGCATCTGGAGGTCTGAGGTCTCCCTTTCTACATATGGCAGATGAGTTGCACCATGGGGTGGGGGAAGTGGTAGTAAGAGAAAAGCAGGTTGGGGGCCAGCAATTGGTGTGTATCCAGACACTCCTCTGCCTCAGGCCTCCATTTCCCTGCCTTAAGAACAACTAGGCCAGGCACGGTGGCTCACACCTGTAATCCCAACACTTTGAGAGGCAGAGGCGGGCGGATCACGAGGTCAGGAGTTTGAGAGCAGCCTGGCCAACATGGTGAAACCCTGCCTCTACTAAAGATACAAAAAATTAGCTGGGCGTGGTGGCACGTGCCTGTAATCTCAGCTACTCGGGAGGCTGGGGCAGGAGAATCTCTTGAACTCGGGAGGCAGAGGTTGCAGTGAGCTGAGATCATGCCATTGCACCCCAGCCTGGGTGACAGGGCGAGACTCCGAATCAAAAAAAAAAAAAGAACAACCAAACCCTTATCTGTGGAGCTTGGTGCTCAATAACACCTTGGGCCAGACTGCCTGCCTGGGTTCAATCCTGGCTCGCCACTTATTAGCTGAGTAATATCCAGAAAGTCTGCACCTCAGTTTTCTCATCTACAAAATGGGATGACAACCATACCTACCTTATAGCACTATCGTAAGGATAGAGATGAACAGTTCCTCGCACTAAAGAAGCATTTTTTTTTTTTTTTGAGACAGAGTCTGGCTCTGTCACCTGGCTGGAGTGCAGTGGCGCAATCTCGGCTCACTGCAACCTCCGCCTCCCGGGTTCAAGCAATTCTCCTGCCTCAGCCTCCGGAGTAGCTGAGATTACAGGTGTGCGCCACCACACCCGGCTAATTTTTTGTCGTATTTTTAGTAGAGACAAAATTTCACCATGTTAGCCAGGCTGATCTCGATCTCCTGACCTCATGATCCGCCCGCCTCAGGCTCCCAAAGTGCTGGGATTACAGGTGTGAGCCACCGTGCCCAGCCCTAAAGAAGCATTTTATAAGAGGTACCTTCTACTACCACCACTACTATTACTATTATTTCCCATATCCAGGTTTTAGGAATGCAGCCTAGAATCTCCTTCCTATGCTAGCACAACTCAAATGTTCCGTTGAGTCCATTATCCTCATTTAAAAATGGGGGACCCTGGCCAGGCACAGTGGCTCATGCCTGCAATCCCAGCACTTTGGGAGGCCGAGGCAGGTGGATCACCTGAGGTTGGGAGTTCAAGACCAGCCTGACCAACATGGAGAAACCCCAACTCAACTAAAAATACAAAGTTAGCCGGGCGAGGTGGCGCATGCCTATAATCCCAGCTACTCGGGAGGCTGAGGCAGGAGAATTGCTTGATCTTGGCAATGAGCCGAGATCATGCCATTGCACTCCACCCTAGGTAACAAGAGTGAAACTCTGTCTCAAAAAAGAAAAAGAAAAGGAAGAAAATCGGGAACCTAGGAAATCACTGCATCTTCCAAGACTCAGTTTAAGTCCCACCTTCTTCCAAAAAGTCTTCTCAGATCTTTCCAGCCCTTGGGTGTCACCCCCTCTTTTTGATACCACTTGTCTCTTCCCTTGGCGCTGTGACTGCTCACCCCCTAGTGACACCTCTTAGTCTCTTCATGTGTCATTCCCCTAACTAGATGGCAGTCCTTTGAAAGCCAGGACCCTGTTTGTACCCCTCTGGGTGCCCCCAGCACTAACACCTAATAGGAATTCAATGAAGGTTTGGTTGGTTGGTTGACCAGGAGCCAAAACTCTCAGGTCCTGCCCAGGCTCCTCCCCACAGACTCTTCCTCTCCTGCCCCAACTCAGGAATCCTCAGAACAGGGGGCTATACAGCATTAGGAGCAGAGTCTGAAGGAGAAACATCAGTGATACTAGGGTGAGGGGCTCAGTGCCAACCTGACAACAAGACTCCATCCTTCCAGGTAAGATGCAGACACCCTGTACTTCCACACACCTCACACTGAGGAGGCAGCCAGAGAGAGGCATTCTTCCCAGAAAGGGAAAAGGAAGGCCTCAATGTTTTCTGCTAACAAGAAGGTAGCCAGGCACGGTGGCTCATGCCTGTAATCCTAGCACTTTTGGAGGCCAAGGCGGGTGGATCACTTGAGGTCAGGAGTTCAAGACCAGCCTGACCAACATGGTGAAACCCTGAGTCTACTAAAAATGCAAAAAAACAATTAGCTGGGTGTGGTGGTGCATGCCTGTAGCCCCAGCTACTCAGGAGGCTGAGACGGGAGAATTGCTTGAACCCAGGAGGCAGAGGATGCAGTGAGCCAAAATCACACTACTGCACTGCAGCTTGGGATTCAGAGCAAGACTCTATCTCAAAAAAAAAAAAAAAAAAAAAAAAAAAAGGTGGCCAGATGCAGTGGCTCACGCCTGTAATCCCAGCACTTTGGCAGGCCAAGGTGGCTAGATCAGGAGGTCAGGAGTTCGAGACCAGCCTGGCCAACATGGTGAAACCCCGTCTCTACTAAAAATACAAAAATTAGCTGGGCGTGGTGGCGGGCGCCCGTAATCCCAGCTATTCAGGAGGCTGAGGCAGGAGAATCGCTTGAACCTGGGAGGCGGAGGTTGCAGTGAGCCGAGATCACGCCACTGCACTCTAGCATGGGCGACAGAGCAAGACTCCATCTCAAAAAAAAAGAGGTGGCAGGACTAGATCAGGTTTCCCAACGATTATTCCGGTAAGGTTTAGAGAGAACAGGGGGTCTTATGCTCCACCAATGGCCAGGCATGGTGGCTTATGCCTGCAATCCCAGCTCTTTGGGAGGCCGAGGCGGGCAGATCACCTGAGGTCAGGAGACCAGCCTGGCCAACATAGCAAAACCCTATCTCTACTAAAAATACAAAAAATTAGCCAGGCGTGATGGTGGGGGCCTGTAATCCCAGCTACTCAGGAGGCTGAGGTGGGAGAATCACTTGAACCTGGGAGACAGAGGTTGCAGTGAGCCGAAATCGTGCCACTGCAGTCCAGCCTGGGCAACAGAATAAGACTCCATCTCAGAAAAAAACAAAACAAAACAAATGAAACAAAACAAAACCCACCCAATGAGCTGATATCTAAGGTCTTTTCTACACTAGCATTGTGTTATTGAAGGCTGGAGTGGCTGGAGAGCAGCTGAATGGGCTTAGTCTGCCCTGCCCCCTACCCCACTGAGCTGCCCTGGTTTATAAGGACCATTGGCTCCCAAGATCCAGACACAAGAAGCATCTGAGAGACAGCTGTTCCTGCCAGCGAAGCCCCTGGCTGCCAAGCCCCAGTGAGGTATCCGCTGTCTATTCACCCTTCACTAGGAAACATGCATGTCAGAGGGAGGTGGGGGATATGTCAACTACTCATGGGCATTCAACCATTTCTCTTAAAAGCCCCAGCCACTAACTTGTGCATTCACCTGGGTTGGGGGTAGAAGGCAAGTGAGTCCCCTGAGAAGCTTCTGCAGCCATCAAAGCAGGGGTGGACACTGACCAAAGGCAACTTGGCCAATCTGTCCTCTACTCGCTACTTTGTCCTGCCCAGTTTCACTTCTGGGACTCTATTTATTTATTTATTTTGAGACAGGGTCTCACTCTGCCACCCAGGCTGAAGTGCAGTGGTGCAATCTCAGCTCACTGCAACCTCCGCCTCCCAGGCTCAAACGATTCGCCTGCCTGAGCCTCCTGAGTAGCTGGGATTACAGGCGTGCACCACTAGGCCTGGCTAATTTTTGTATTTTCAGTAGAGACGGGGTTTCACCATGTTGGCCAGGCTGGTCTCGAACTCCTGACCTCAAGTGATCTGCCTGCCTCAGCCTCCCAAAGTGCTGGGATTACAGGCGTGAGCCATCGTGCCTGGCCTACTTTTTTGTAGTTTTTGTAGAGACAGGGTTTCACCATGTTGCCCAGGCTGGTCTCAAACTCTGGAGCTCAAGCAATCCACCTGCCTCAGCCTCCCAAAGTGCTGGGATTACAGGTGTGAGCCACCATACCTGGCCCTCACTTCTGGGACTCCATAGAGGCCATCTCTTCTGCCTGAAGTACTACTACTTTCACTTCCAAACTCTCAACAGGATCCATACTCCAAGAAGCCTTCCTAGATTCAGGCCTCCAGCAATCAAGTGGCACTGTGAATTTCCACACGACACTCATACTCAGAAAATTCCAACTAAACGTGCCTACTCTGAACCTATCCTGGTCCAGCCTATTCCGAACACGGCCATCATTAATAATTAAACCCACGCTGGGCACAGTGGCTCATGCCTGTAATCCCAGAACTTTGGGAGGCCGAGGCAGGCAGATCACGAGATCAGGAGTTTGAGACCAGCCTGACCAACATGGTGAAACCCTGTCTTTACTAAAAATACAAAAATTAGCTGGGCGTGGTGGCACGCACCTGTATTCCCAGCTACTCAAGAGGCTGAGGCAGGAACATTGCTTGAACCCGGGAGGCAGAGGTTGCAGTGAGCCAATATCACACCACTGCACTCCAGCCCGGGTGACAGAGTGAGACTCCGTCTCAAAAAAAAAAAAAAAAAAAAAAAAAAAAAAAAAAAATATATATATATATATATATATATATATATATATATATATATATAAAAACCCAAATATTCAAATATAGATAAAGAGATAGGGGCCTGGCACGGCGGCTCACGTCTGTAACCCCAGCACTTTGGGAGGCCAAGGCAGCAGATCACTTGAGAACAGTTCGAGACCAGCCTGGACAATATGGCAAAACCCCGTCTCTACTAAAAATACAGAAGTTGGCTGGGCATGGTGGCTCACCCCTATAATCCCAGCAGTTTGGGAGGCTGAGGTGGGCGGATCACCTGAGGTCAGGAGTTGGAGACCAGCCTAACCAACATGGTGAAACCCTGTCTCTACTAAAAATACAAAATTAGCTTTTAGTACAAAATGTACTTTTAGTACAAAAATTAGCAGGGCATGGTGGCGGGCGCCTGTAATCTCAGCTACTTGGGAGGTTAAGGCAGGAGAATTGCTTGAACCCGGGAGGTAGATATTGCAGTGAGCTGAGATCGTGCCATTTTACTCCAGCCTGGGCAACAAGAGCGAAACTCCATCTCAAAAAATAAAATAAAATAAAAATAAAAATAAAAACGGCCGGGCACAGTGGCCCACGCCTGTAATCCCAGCACTTTGGGAGGCTGAGGTGGGCAGATCACCTGAGGTCAGGAGTTCAAGACAAGCCTGACCAGCATGGAGAAACCCCATCTCTACTAAAAATACAAAATTAGCCAGATGTGGTGGTGCATGCCTGTAATACCAGCTACTCAGGACGCTGAGGGAGGAAAATCACTTCAATCCAGGAGGCGGAGGTTGCAGTGAGCTGAGATCACGCCATTGCACTCCAGCCTGGGCAACAACAGCGAAACTCCGTCTCAAAAAATAAATAAATAAAAATAAATAAAATAAATAAAAATACAAAATTTAGCCGGGCGTGGTAGCGGGCGCCTGTAATCCCAGCTACTCAGGAGGCTGAGACACAAAAATCACTTGAACCCGGGAGGCAGAGGTTGCAGTGAGCCAAGACACTCCAGCCTGGGCAACAAAGCAAGAGTCTGTCTCAAAAATAAATACATAAAAAAACAAAGAGATAACAATATAATTTAAGCACTATAGAAAGTATTTAATATAAGAGAAAGATGAAACATACAATTACCAGAAAAAATGCTAAGATTAAATATTATATCTCTTTTGCATAATGAATTAACTGGCCTAATAAATGAAGATCATTTTAGTTTAAAATCCCAAAAATCAGAGGCCTTCTCTCCAGTAGTGACATCTAGAGCTCCATCTAGTGTTGCTTAATTCTTTCCTTCCTTCAATTATTAACTAAACATCATGCTAAGCATTAAAGATTAAAAGTTTATATGCAAATTCTATACCATAAAAAAAGATTAAAAGGTGACTAAGACATGGCCCTTGCCATCAAAGAGCTCACAGTCCACTAGGCAGGACAGACACAAATGCAGCTAACCGAACAAGGAAAATGCAAGAACAGAGAAGGCTGAGCTGTAAACTCTGCTTGGAAGAATTAGGGAAGATATCCCTGAAGAGGTGGCTTTTGATTTGTTTGTTTTTTTTTCTTTTTTGGCTCTTATTTATTTTTTATTTTATTTTATTTTTGAGACGGAGTCTCGCTCTGTCACTCAGGCTGGAATGCAGTGGCGCCATCTCGGCTCACTGCAAGCTCCGCCTCCCGGGTTCAGCCATTCTCCTGCCTCAGCCTCCCGAGTAGCTGGGACTACAGGCGCCCGCCACCACGCCCGGCTAATTTTTTGTACTTTTTAGTAGAGACGGGGTTTCACCATGTTAGCCAGGATGGTCTCAATCTCCTGACCTCGTGATCCGCCCCGCCTCGGCCTCCCAAAGTGCTGGGATTACAGGTGTGAACCACCGCGCCTGGCCCCTCTTTTTTGGCTCTTAAAAAATAAACATGAGTTTAAATGGCCGGGTGCAGTGGCTCATGCCTATAATCCCAGCCCTTTGGGAGGCCGAGGCGGGCGGATCATGAGGTCAAGTGATCGAGACCATCCTGGCCAACATGGTGAAACCTCGTTTCTACTAAAAAAAAAAAAAAAAAAAAAAAAAATAGAAAAATTAGTTGGGGCCGGGCGCGGTGGCTCACGCCTGTAATCTCAGCACTTTGGGAGGCCGAGGCGGGCGGATCACGAGGTCAGGAGATCGAGACCATCCTGGCTAAGACGGTGAAACCCCGTCTCTACTAAAAATACAAAAAAATAGCCGGGTGCGGTGGCGGGCGCCTGTAGTCCCAGCTACTCGGGAGGCTGAGGCAGGAGAATGGCGTGAATCCTGGGGGGCGGAGCCTGCAGTGAGCCGAGATGGCGCCACTGCACTCCAGCCTGGGCGACAGTGAGACTCCATCTCAAAAAGAAAAAAGGAGAAAAATTAGTTGGGCGTGGTGGTGAGTGTCTGTAGTCCCAGCTACTTGGGAGACTGAGGCAGGAGAATCGCTTGAACCTGGGAGGCGGGGGTTGCAGTGAGCTGAGATCACACCACTGCACTCCAGCCTGGGCGACAGAGCGAGACTCCGTCTCAAAAAAAAAAAGAATAAACATGAGTTTAATAGGCAAAAAAAGACACAGGAGAAATAAAGCAGTCCAGGCCAGTGGAACTGCATCTGTGAGCACCCTGAGTCATAAAGGGGTTGTCATATCAGAAGATAGGAAGTTGGGCAGGGCACAGTGGCTCACACCTGTAATCCCAGCACTTTCAGAGGCCAAGGCAGGAGGATTGCTTCGGTCCAAGAGTTCGAGACCAGCCTTAGCAACATAGTAAGAAACCTATCTCTACAAAAAATACAAAACTTAGCTGAGCACAGTGGCTTGTGCCTGCAGCCCCAGCTACTCAGGGGGCTGAGGGGAAAAGATCCCTTGAGCCCAGGAGGTTGAGGCTGCAGTGAGCCATGATTGTACCACTGTACTCCAGCCTGGGGAACACAGTGAGACCCTATCTCCAAAAAAAAAAAAAAAAAAAAAGAAAGAAAGAAAGAAAAATATGGGAAGTTCGGTGGGACACAAAGGCAGGACTGGTGCTAGAAGAAGAGTGGGGCCAGCTCAGAGGGGTTGAGGGTGCCATGCTAGTGAGTTTGGATTTTAACTTGTAAGCAGTGAGATGCCAAAAACGGTTTTTAAGTAGAGGACTGATAAGACCAAGAAGGTTTTTAGAGTAACAATTCTGGCCTTAGAGAGGACAAGCTGAAGTGTGGGAAAATTTATTCCTCCCTCTGTCCCTACTCCCAGACTCAGGACAGGGCTCAGCACGTAGAGGAGTCTATGACATTAATTTTTTTTTTTTTTTTTTTGAGATGGAGTTTTGCTCTTGTTGCCCAGGCTGGAGTGCAATGGCGTGATCTTGGCTCACTGCAACCTCTGTCTCCCGGGTTCAAACGATTCTCATGCCTCAGCCTCCAGAGTAGCTGGGATAACAGGCTGGGATTACAGGCGTGCCCCACCATGCCCAGCTAATTTTTGTATTATTAGTAGAGATGGGGTTTCACCATGTTGGCCAGGCTGGTCTCTAACTCCCAATCTCAGGTGATCCGCCCGCCTCGGCCTCCCAAAATGCTGGGATTACAGGCGTGAGGACGTTAAATTTTTTTTTCCAAGGACAGATCAAGAAAGACCCTTACCTGCAGAGGCAGGTCAGCGGGGTCTCACCTGATCTCCCAAGGCTCCTTTCCATTCTAGGATTCACTTCTAGAATCTTAGAGCCAGCAGTATCACTTCATTCAAGACCACAAGAGACTCCAGAGTCACACAGACCTGGGTTGAATTCCAGCTCTGCCTTACTGCCTTACTGGCTGAATAAAAGCTACTTAACATTTCCTTTTTTTTTTTTTTTTTTTTTTTTTGAGACAAGAGTCTTGCTCTCTCCCCCAAGCTGGAATGCAGTGGCACAATCTCAGCTCACTGCAACCTCCACCTCCCAGGTTCAAGCAATTCTCCTGCCTCAGCCTCCCGAGTAGCTGGACCATGCCAGGCTAATTTTTGTATTTTTAGTAGAGACAGTGTTTCACCATGTTGGCCAGGCTAGTCTCGAACTCCTGACCTCAGGTGGTCTGCCCTCCTCGGCCTCCCAAAGTGCTGGGATTACAGGCATGAGCCACTGTGCCCAGTTAACATTTCTAAGCCTCAGTTTCATCTGTGAAATGGGAATAATAATAATAAAGGAATCTCAGGGGAGTATTGTGAAGGTTAAATAAGACAATGTATGCAAAGTACTTAGCACAGTGCCTGGTACATAGTGTTGCACAGTATCCAGTCCCCTACCCCCTCCCCTCACCAAATTCATGTCCACCTAGAATCTGTGAATGTGACCTTACTTGGAAACAGGGTCTTTGCAGATGTAATCAAGTTAAAATGAGATCATACTGGATTGGGGTGAATGAAACCTAAGTCCAATATGACTGGTGTCCTTACAAGAGGAAAATTTGGACAGAGACAGAGACACATGGAGGAGAATGCTGTGTGAAGACAGAGGCAGAGATTAAAGTGATGCATCTACAAGGAATGCCAAAGATCGTCAAAAGCCACCAGAATCTAGGAGACAGATGTGGAACAGATTCTTCCTTAGAACCTCAGAAGGACATGGCCCTGCCGACACTAATTTTACAACTTTTGGCCTCCAGAGCTGAGAGAGAATGTATTTCTTTTTTTGTTTGTTTTTTGTTTTTTGAGACGGAGTTTCCCTCTTGTCACCAAGGCTGGAGTGCAATGGCACGATCTCCTCTCACTGCAACCTTCGCCTCCTGGGTTCAAGCAATTCTCCAGCCTCAGCCTCCCCAGTAGCTGGGATTACAGGTGCACCACCACTACGCCCGGCTAATTTTTTTTTTTTTTTTTTTTTTTTTTTTGAGACGGAGTTTCGCTCTTGTTGCCTAGTCTGGGTTGCAATGGTGCAATATCGGCTCACTGCACCCTCCGGCTCTTGGGTTCAAGCGATTCTCCTGCCTCAGCCTCCCTAGTAGCTGGGATTACAGGCATATGCCACCACGCCTGGCTAATTTTTGTATTTTTAGTAGAGACAGGGTTTCACTATGTTGGTCAGGCTGGTCTTGAACTCCTGACCTCAGGTGGTCCACCCGCCTCGGCCTCCCAAAGTGCTGGGATTACAGGTGTGAGCCACCATGCCCAGCCCAATTTTTGTATTTTTAGTAGAGACAGTGTTTCACCATGTTGGCCACGCTGCTCTCAAACTCCTGACCTCAGGTGATCCACCTGCCTCAGCCTCCCAAAGTGCTGGGATTACAGGTGTGAGCCACCACACCCAGCCTATTTCTATTGTTTTAAGCCACCCAATTTGTAATAATTTGTTTTGTTTTGTTTTCTTGAGACAAGGTCTCATTCTGTCACCCAGGCTGGAGTGCAGTGGTACGATCATGGCCCACTGCAGCCTTGAACTCCTGGACTCAAGCGATCCTCCGCCTCAGCCTCCCGTGTGGCTGGAAGTACAGGGGCACATGCCCCCACATCCAGCTAATTTTTTATTTTTTATTTTTTTGTAGAGACAGGGTCTCTGTATGTTGCCCAGGCTGGTGTCAAACTCCTGCCCTCAAGCAATTCTCCCACCTCAGCTTCCCAAAGCATTAGGATTACAGGTGTGAGCCAGCACACCGGGCTTATTTGTAGTAGTTTATTATGGCTGCCCTAGGAAACTAACGCAAAGTAACTGCTCTATAAAATAAACGTCAGCTGCTATAACTATTAGATCAATTAGAAAGGCTCTGGCAAATGCCTGACAGAGCAAAGCTGGCTAGAAGAGCCCAAAATTCCGGACAAGAAAAGGGCAAGGGGGCCGGGCGCGGTGGCTCACGCCTGTAATCCCAGCACTTTGGGAGGCCGAGGCGGGTGGATCACGAGGTCAGGAGATCGAGACCATCCTGGCTAACATGGTGAAACCCCATCTCTACTAAAAATACAAAAAATTAGCCGGGCGTGGTGGCGGGAGCCTGTAGTCCCAGCTACTCGGGAGGCTGAGGCAGGAGAATGGCGTGAACCCAGGAGATGGAACTTGCAGTGAGCCAAGATCGCGCCACTGCACTCCAGCCTGGGCGACAGAGCAAGACTCCATCTCAAAAGAAAAAGGGCAAGGGAAGGACTGTGCCAAACAGCTTTTGAAGACCACAGCCTCACATCCTAGCTCCAACTTTTCCCCATACCCCTGCCATACCAGACGTGGGTACATTTCTACAAAATCATGGATGATTCCTGCTGCCATCTCATACCTGTGAACCCTGAGCAGCGTTTCACCAAACAGCCCAAGGTGAACTCAACACCCTCCTTTCCCAGATTGCTTGTAATAGACCCATTGTCTTAGGCATATTTGTTTGAAAGGCAGTGGATAAATCATAGCAGTTGGTCTCAGCATACTCCTTAACCTGTTCAGGCTTCATTTTCCCATCTATGAACTGATAATGTTAGACCCTAAGGTCCTTTTCAGCTCTAATGTGAAATTGGTGCATTTGTTCATTCACTCGTTCACTCATTCACTCACTAATACATTCAAATGCTGGGTGCTTCTGCTGTGTCAGGCCCTTCAGGGGTGAATGAGAGCCTCATGGAGCTCTCGTGCTAACACAAGAGACAGCCGATAAAACAATGAATTCACAAGGAATTATTTCATTACAGTTGTGGTTAGGTGCTACCAGAGCTACCAGGTACTGAGTGCCAAAACAGCAACTAACAGGAGCCCTCGCGAGGTCCTGGGGATAGGGGTGGGTGGTCAAAGAAGGCTGCTTTAAGGAAACGACATCCCATCTAAGAACTAAAGAAGTAGGAGTTAGGCAAAAGGTGGGAACTCCCCATTAAATTTTCCTTCCTCTCCCAGGATTTTCAGAACTTAGAAAATCCTGTTTCTTGCTGCTCTAAATGTCAAGTTACCAGCTTCCAACCACCTTCCCTGTGGGTCCCACAATTATAATCATTCCTGAAAGGGAGACTGAGCCCATAGTGTGTCTTCCCAGAAGCATTTACTATGAACCAACTGCACGAGTACACAGAGGTAGGAAAGAAGCAATGCAGAATAACATAGCTCCTTCCCTTGGAGTTCACAGTCTGAGAGGAGAGACACAGATGGGGACAAATCGTCACAGAGCTGAGTGATAAGGATTATTAAGGAGATATTTAGAATACTGCATAAGGGCCGGGCGCAGTGGCTCACACCTGTAATCCCAGCACTTTGGGAGGCTGAGGCGGGTGGATCACCTGAGGTCAGGAGTTCAAGACCAGCCTGGCCAACATGGTGAAACCCCGTCTCTACTAAAAATACAAAAAAATTAGCCAAGCATGGTGGCATGCGCCTGTAATCCCAGCTACTCAGGAGACTGAGGCAGGAGAATTGCTTGAACCCGGGAGGTGGAGGTTGCAGTGAGCCGAGATCGTACCATTGCACTCCAGCCTGGGCAACAAGAGAGAGACTCCATCTCAAAAAAAAAAAAAAAAAAAAAAAAAAGTAGAATACTGCATAAGTGCAGAGGAAAGAATAATTCCTCTTCTGTGGTCCTCAACTTCCATGCCTATAAAATGGGGAAAACCTACTCAGCTTCTCATTACTTAAATGAGGCCTAAAATGAGGTGTGAAAAGTGCTTGTATCTTTTTAGAGGTGACCTATCACCAGAAGTACTGAGAAACATCTAAATGCATAGTTAACCCCAAACATTTGCTCATCAATCTCTTCTCCCAAAAAACCATAAGACCTGTCCATAACTAGAGAGCTGTGTTTCCAGTTCTCTTTCATCCCTCTGAACAGTTTAGAGCAGAGGGAGAAAGCAGAGAAAGCACCAAACACCAGTTTCCAGGTAGGATGTGGTGGATGCTCGCTGTGTATGTTCACAGGATCTTTCACCATCCAGAGCATCCCACTGTGCACGCTCCCAAACTTTCATGGACATACTGTGTACTTCCTTAAGTCTCTCCCTCTTCTGGTGTTCTCTCGGCTTGCTGTTTATTGCTTTATAACCCGAGATTGCTAAGCTGCGCTGAACTCTGCTCAGGACTGTCTTTTAATCATGCTCCCATTCAATCAGGACCAAGGGCAGTGGGCCCAGCTGGGCCCAACTCAGGGACACCAGCCCCTCCCAATCCCCTGCCCCACCCAGAGCCATGCTGAAGTCACTTGTTACCCCATCAAGTGTCTGTGGACTTTTCCCCTTTTGCCCAGGATCCCAGAACCTCCCGCTTTTTGCCCTAAGAAAAAGGAATTCTCAACATTCCAAGTTGGTAAGCAGAGAAACAACTTTCATAGGAATCTCTGGGGAGTCTGAAGAACTAGAGAATGTATTTGGTCTATACCAACCAAAGGTAAATCCTGCCTGAGGGCAGTCTGGATGGGCTGTCCAGGTCCCTCCCAGGATATGGAAGCCTTCCCTTCTGCCTCACCCCTTGGGATCCCCTACCCAACAAGCCATCATGGAGTTGCGGGTGGCACCTGCACCACATCTAAGGCTACGCCTACATTCATTACCTCCTCAGTGTTCTCGCCTCCACCATCCTTGCCCGAGCTGCTAGGCTTGGCTGTGCATTTGGCAACCTTGGGGGGCTCCTGAAAGGAAAAGATGAAAGTAAAGTTAGCAGATGCCAGGAGAAGGGAGAGGTCTTATCTGGCTCCCTTAGATCTTTGTTGCAAATATCCTCTGTCCAGTTGAATCAATCAATTAGAATCTACCTTGTGCGGAGCTGGGGTGGGTGGAGGGATCTACGCAGAAGGAGATTCAGCCCCTCCAAAGAGTTTAGAATCTGGTTAGGAAGTCACCCCAAACACACACTAATTCAGCGTGAGAATGCTCCATCTTTCACCTCATCAGGCTGGTGCAGAGGTTGGGCCTGGGAGGGCCTTTGCTCAGGTCAGAACCAGGGTGAGGAGGCTTAAAGAAAAAGCATCAGGGAACAGCTGCTTACTGGCTTCTGGCTAAAGTGGTCAAAGGTGTGCCGGAGGCTTTCATGCTGGAGTGCAGGGAGTCACCACTCTCCCCTCACAGCCACCTGGAAAGACTGGGAGGCAATTTTTGGATGTCACAAATAGCGCACAGACAAGAGGGTGCTACTCGGCATTTAATCAGTAAGGCCCAGGAATGCTAACAGGTACAGAACTGTCCCACCCAAAATGCCAAGAGCACCTCAGTTGACAAGCACTAAGACAGGGATGGGGGTAAAACCCTGAACTGTTACAAAGAGTGAGCACTAGTCTGAAGTCTCCTTTGGGAACCTGGCAGCTGGCTCAGAGCCCTGGCCTGCCCAGCATCTCTTCCTATGCTTCGAGCCAAAAAAAGCAACTGCACAGGGACAGGATAGGGAAAATGTGAAAAAGACTTGGGGATTTAGGTCTGACTGCAAGCTCAACACAAATCATCCATGTGCAGCTCATGTGACCTTCCATCTTGTTAAAAGACCTGTGCAGACTGCTTGGCACTGACAGGGCTATCCTGGAGGATCTGGTTCTGTCATGAGCATCAGGCTTGGGAGGGGCCGTGACAAATCCTAGTGTTTCTTAGAGGGAAATGCAACCCATACTGGGAGTGGATTCAAAGGCATGTCCCAAGACCAACAGCTGCAGGAACTGGGATAGTTAACAATGGAAGGGAGGAGTCATGAGGGATGGAGAAGCAAGATGGATCTTAAACAAATGAAGACGCAACTTGGATGCCTTGGATGCAACTTGTCCATATGGACCAGAGGCACGAGAGCAATGGGCTGAAGTTGCAAGCCACCTGCAGCTCCAAACAAGGAAGAATTTTATCATGGAGCAATTGCACTAAAACTGGCCACCTAGTGAAGCCGAAAGCTCCCCAACCCCTGAGAACATTCAAGCAGGGGCTTGGTGACCTCCTGTAAGGCATGTTGCAAAAGAAATTCAAGCCTTTAATGAGGACTGGAGGACCTTGGAAATCACTTCCAGCTCTGAGATTGTGCAATTCAATAGCAGCCAAGCCCCTTCAGTGAGAAGTGTTAAATCAAGTTATTGTGACTATGGGGGCAAAAGGATTTCAGGGAGAAGAGAGCTCTGTGTGGGCTGGAGTAGGGGGAAGGCTTCTTGGAGGCGGGGAGGAAGAAAGGTGTGGTGTAGAGCAGCTCCATGCAGTAGGGGGAAGGAGTTCCTTCTTTGGCCTGAGCACGCTCCTGTTGTATACTAACCCAGCTGGCCGCACTGACCCTTATCAGTGGCTGAGAGCATGGGGTGGAGAGAAATAGGCCGGGGGCAGGGTGCAGGCAGGACACAACATTGAGGTGTCTGCACACACCCCAGACATGAACCCCTTGAACAAAGCTGACCCATCTTCATACATCTCCAATCTCTCTATTAGACCATAAGCTGCTTATTCTTTTTTGTACCCCTCCACCCACCCTACAGCACTCAGCATGATGCCTCAGACATATCTTTCAAAGAATGAGCCTAGGAGAGATCCAGCTGCCTTAGTGTGTGGGTGTGAGTGGGCGTGGAGGAACCAGGCCTACCACCCTTGCTCCCTGGCTCCTGCAGAACAGGTGAAGCACACACATTTCAGCCCAGCTCAGTAGTCAAATGCTGTGTAGCACAGAGGTTAAAAGAACATGTTTGGACTCAGCCCTGGGTTTTGGGCCCAACTCTTACTGGCTGTGTAATCACAGGCAAGTTAACTAGCCTCTCTGAGCCTCAGTTTCCTCATCTATTAGATGATGACAATCATAATACCCTCTTCCCTCAGCACAGTGTTAAGGCACATGAAAACCGTAGTGCTGGTCAATGTTATTACTATTATTATGAACAAGAAAAAAATCGGAGGGGGCAGGGGCACCCTACTCAGGAAAATAAAAGAGGTAAGTCCCAGAGGAGAACATGAAGGAAGGGGAGAGATGCGAATCCCTCCAAGAGATTATCTTAGCACCTATCCACTAAGCACGTACTTACCGTGTGAAAAGGAGTTGCCAAACCAAAATGAAACTTAGTTATTATCTCAAAAGGGAAGAAAAGTCTTGTCCACAATTAATTCCCATCCAAGGCCAAACACAAAAGGACCATAAGTGGCCTACTAAGTGTTCTGCAAATCCAGAAAAGAAAGGAGAGTTCACTCCTGACTGAGGGCTCAGAAAGGCTTTAGAGAGGAAGCTGTGAAAGATGGCCAGCAGAGAGGGGACAGGTCATAGATGAGCAATAAAGATCCTCCACCCACAGCCATCCAGACAAACCTCAGTCACACTGGCAACCCCCCTGCCCCTTAGAGCCTGCCAACCATTGAAGAAGGCCAAATGCAACTGAAAATCAAGAGCAGAAAAACCTTATAGGGAGGTGAGAGTTATGCCTGGCTCCATGCACTCCGTTACTTCCAACACCCTTTCCCAACCAAACGTTTACACCCATGGTCCTAGCAAATCTCACTGGCAATTTGTCTTCTTCACAATCTAGTAGGCTATTGCTTTCTGTGGATGGGACAGTATCTAGTCCAACAGACTAAAAATTACAAATGGGTGGGGACCTCACCAGCTTTCCCCGAATTCCATTTCCCTTAGCCCCTGTTGTGGCTGATTTCTGTGTGCATTGTCTACAACTGAGCTACCCAAACCACCTCCGCATGCCCACTCCCCAAGGACAGGGCCTGGGTGGGGCACAAAACCCTGTCCAGCTCACTACTCCCAGGAGGCTTACTATCTAGTACACCATCACCAACCCTGTACTTAGAACCTCAGGCCCTGAAAGGTTAAGGGGACAACTCAGAATCAGAGCTGCCTGGCAAATACAGAACAGCCCCAGGAGAAAAAGTTTGATTGAAAAGGTCAGAGATGGCAGCCCAGTAACCCAGACAATCAGAGGGCAAATGAAAGCAATATACCTCTGGGGTCATCGAGCAGGTGGCCAGAACACCAGGCCAGAGCCAACCCCCACCAAAAAGGGCCAGCCCCAGGAGAGGAGAAGCTGGGGGAGGCTGGAACTGGTATCCTAGCATCCTATGTGTGAGTCTGTACCTCAAAGGAACCACACCTCTGAGTCAGACCTCAGCAACAGCAGGAAACAGAGGGTAGAAAAAGGCACGGATGAGGAGCAGGGGAAGGCAGCACCGAGGTAGATGAGGAAGGTGAAAGAAGGCAACATTAAGAACTGGCCTGTGGGCCAGGCACGGTGGCTCACACCTGTAATCCCAGCACTTTGGGAGGCCGAGGGGGTCAGATCACCTGAGGTCAGGAGTTCAAGACCAGCCTGATCAACATGGAGAAACCCCGTCTCTACTAAAAATACAAAATTAGCCGGATGTGGTGGCGCATGCCTGTAATTCCAGCTACTTGGGAGGCTGAGGCAGGAGAATCGCTTGAAGCTAGAAGGCAGAGGTTGTGGTGAGCTGAGATCGCGCCATTGCACTCCAGCCTGGGCAACAAGAGCAAAATTCCATCTCAAAAAAAAAAAAAAAAAGAAAGAAATGGCCTGTGTCAGGACATCATGACAAAGACATGGGTGTTCAGGGGTGGCTGGCCTGCAGGCTAAGAAGGAACAATAATCTGACAGTGAGGACAAATTCCCAATTTGAAGATGGTGTAGCTTAGGAAAGGCAGAAATCCAGCACTGGTGCGAAAAGAAAAAAAAAAGGAAAAATGCAAAGGTTATCCTAGGATTAAGAATAAGGGTGAGGAGCCTACTCAGATTAGGAAAGGTGACTGGTCTAGGATGCACTTGGGTGACAGTTAGGAGGGCTTTGATACAAAAGAGGCCTTTAAGTCAGGAGACCTGATATTGCAGCTGGGCCTCCAGCAGGCTGTGTGACCTTGGACAAGTCCCTTGCCCTGTCGGGGCCTCAGTCTCCTCATCTGTACCATTAGGGATTGCACTGCATGCGCTCAGAGGTCCCTTCCAGCACCAACGTTGTGAGGTTCCATCAACAGAAGGGCTCAGTCCTGCTTACAAGTTTGTGTGTGAAGGAAGAACTAGAGGGAGGGGCCTAGGCCAGATTTGGGTGGAGGAGAGAGAAAGCAGCGCTGTTCTAGGTCAGGGGCTTGGCATGGAAAGAGAAGGGGCCGTAGGGGACTGTGGGGCGGCTGTCCCAGGCGGGTAGGAAGAGGAGAAAAGGGGCTGCTCAGGGCGGGGCGAGGGGGCAATTCTGGAGGAAGGTGCAGTTTCAGATGAGGGGCTGCCCAAACCGAAGGGGGATCGAGGCCAGGGGTGATGGGGGGGACAGAAAAAGCAGGACAGTGACCTGGGAATGGGGCAGATCTGGAAGAAGGAGGTTACCCTGGGCCGGGGGTAAGAGAAGGGAAGAAGGGAGGGAGGTGTATGTGGGGGGAGTCTCTCCGGGGCAAGGTGGGGGAGCTGTCCTAGCTGCGGCACAAGCTGGGGGTGCTGCCAGCCGCGGGGGCGGAGGGCTGGCCCCAGGAGTCCTGCGGGGGCCGGACGGGAGGGTCAGTCTGGGGCTGTCCCGGGCCTGGCTCCGGCCCCTCCCAGAGCTCCGCGCAGGCTCCAAGGCGGCGGTGGGGGAAAAAGGGCCACGCTCACCTTCTCCTTTTTCAGTTTATAGGGCATCTCGGCCCGTCCGGACCCGACCCGTCTCCTGCGGCCCCGCTCCGGCTCCGGCTTTGCTCGGCCGCACTCGGCCCGCTCGGCGTCTCTTCGCCACCGCCTGCGCGCTGCGCCCGGGTCGAGCGGTGCCTGCGCCTCCAATTGGCCCGAACTCCTACAAAACTGCCTGACAACCAGGCGCCGCCTCCTCGGATTGGTCATTGGAGCCAAGCTGCTTCCTTTTTTTCTTATTGGAAAGAAATAGTACAAACCGCCAGGGTTCGGCTTCCAGAATTGGCTGAAGTGGGTGGTCCCGCCCTAAAGTGGGTCGAGCTTAGCGAAGGAGGCGGGGATAAGGGGAAACCCAAGCTTGGCTAGGAGTGCTGCACTCCAGCGCCTGCTGTGCGTCGGCCTCGGCCATTCTTCGCGGCGCTTGGAGCTCTGCTCTTTCCTTCTAAAGGCTCTCACACTTTGCCCACTCTGCTACCCTGTCCAGTCGGAATTGGAGGAAGGAAGCCCTAATACGGAGGGCACCTTTCTTCACTGGGGTAAAGTAGCCCTAATTGCAGATGCAAAATTGATGGAGGGAGCTCCCAAGGACCTTCCAAGACACCCGCCTCCCTAGACAGGGGTTGCAGAGGAGCAAAGGGGAAGCCTGGCAGGGCTAGGACCTGGGCGAAATGAGTTGAGAATCCCTGGCTTGGTGCAACTTTAGGAAGAGGGTCCCCGTTGCTACTGCAAGTGTACTGGGATTGGGGAACCAGCTAGATTTGAGCAGTTGGGAACGCAGTGGAAAAGCAACTTCATTGTTGACTGTCTCAGGAAATCCATCCCTTACTTGCCACCCTGCTCAAGTCCGTGTTCTAATGGGTAAGACTCAGTTTATGCCCTCAAAGAGTTCACAGTCTGGTGAATCACAGACGTGTATAAACAAAGGATTAAGAGAGAATGTAAACCAGGCAGGCACGGTGTCTCACGCCTGTAATCCCAACACTTTGGGAGGCTGAGGCAGGAGGATCACCTGAGGTCAGAGGTTCGAGACCAGCCTGGCCAACATGGCGAAACCCCGTCTCTATTAAAAATACAAAAATTAGCTGGGTGTGGTGGTGCACGCCTGTAATCCCAGCTACTCGGGAGGCTGAGGCAGGAGAATCACTTGAACCCGGGAGACGGAGGTTGCAGTGAGCCGAGATCACACCACGGCACTCCAGCCTGGGCGACAGACCAAGACTCTGTCTCAAAACAGCAACAATGACGACAAAAAGAATAAACCTGTGGCCAGGCTCGGTGGCTCACGCCTGTAGTCCCAACACTTTGGGAGACCAAGGTGGGCAGATCACGAGGTCAGGAGTTTGAGACCAGCCTGACCATAGTGGTGAAACCCCATTTCTACTAAAAATACAAAAATTAGACAGGGTGCGGTGGCTCACGCCTGTAATCCCAGCACTTTGGGAGGCCAAGGTGGGCGGATCACGAGGTCAAGAGATCGAGGCCATCCCGGCCAACATGGTGAAACTATGCCTCTATGAAAAATACAAAAATTAGCGGGGCATGGTGGCGCACGCCTGTAGTCCCAGCTACTCGGGAGACTGAAGCAGGAGAATCACTTGAACCCGGTAGGAGGCTGAGGCAGGAGAATTGCTTGACCCCGGTAGGTGGAGGTTGCAGTGAGCCGAGATCATGCCACTGCGCTCCAGCCTGGGCGACAGAGCGAGACTCCGTCTACAAAAAAAAAAGAAGAAACCTGTGATGCAAAGGCATGAGAATGATACAATGGAGGCCGGGCGCGGTGGCTCACGCCCGTAATCCCAGCACTTTAGGAGGCCGAGGTGGGCGGATCACGAGGTCAGGAGATCGAGACCATCCTGTCGAACACGGTGAAACCCTGTCTCTACTAAAAATATAAAAAGTTAGTCGGGTATGGTGGCGGGCGACTGTAGTCCCAGCTACTCGGGAGGCTGAGGCAGGAGAATGGCGTGAACCCGGGAGGCAGAGGTTGCAGTGAGCCTAGATCATGCCACTGCACTCCAGCCTGGGCGACAGAGCAAGACTCCGTCTCAAAAAAAAAAAAAAAAAATACTACACATTGGGTACAGTATACACTGCTTGGGTGATGGCTGCATCAAAATCTCATAAATCATCACTAAAGAACTTATTCATGTACAAAAAATAAATTTTTAAAATTCTATATAAAATAAAATATTTAGTCTTAAAAAAAAAAAAAAAGGTCAGGCGCAGTGGCTCACGCCTGTAATCCCAGCACTTTGGGAGACTGAGGAGGGCGGATCACCTGAGGTCAGGAGTTCAGGACCAGCCTGGCCAACATGGCAAAACCCCGTCTCTACAAAAATACAAAAATTAGCCAGGCATGACGGTGGGTGCCTGTAATCCCAGCTACTCAGGAGGCTGAGGCAGGATAATCCATTGAACCCGGGAGGTGGAGTTTGCAGTGAGCCGAGATCGCACCATTGCATTCCAGCCTGGGCGACAGGGCAAGACTCCATCTGAAAAAAAAACAAAAAAACCCCACAAAACCTGTGTCCCTTACCCAGGTACCCAGGAGAGCAATGTTACAAGACAGTGGCCGTGGGGATGGAGAAGAGAGGATGGAGCATGAAAATGTGTAGAATCAACAGGATATGGTGATTCATTGTATTGTGGGGGGGACGGTAACGGAAAGGGAAGAGTTGAGGATGATTTCTGGAAGTGATCAGAGTTGTAGGAGGACAACTGGTGTCATAATGGCAAAGGAAATAAAAGACAATTGGTCAGTAGTGTCAGAGAAAGAACAGCATCATCTTGATTCTGCAATTAGAAGATTATGGGTGATTTTTCCTGAGAGTGGAAGACCGTTTTTAGTGAGTGGAAGAGTGAGCATCAAGAGGTGAGGAAGTGAAGATGGCAAATGTAGGGTCCTGGCGATCTTACAGAAGTAGTATTTGGCTTTCGGTGACTAATGACGATTTCAGGGTAACACAAAGTGGACTACATGCCCGCTGTTACCTGCTGGGAGAAAAGCTTGGGAGAAAAGGACATTTATTTGTGGGTGGCTATTTGTGTCTGTATGAGTGCTGATCCAGGCAAGATAACTGATGTTTTTACCCATCTCCAAGGCCTCAAGGAGCACTATAGTCCTGAGGCCTAGAGCTTGCCTGCTACTGAGGAAAGCAGGCATATCCTCTTTAGGCCCATGTACCATCTATCTAGCCCTTGGTTCCTCTGGGACATAGGGGACCAAGAAACATATAGTAGCACTACCAAATGGGAACTTTCATCCATATGAATCTAGGTACCTAGAACATTCTTTATTTAGTTTTTTTTCTTTTAATTTTATATATTTTAAGAGACAAGGTCTTGCTCTGTCACCCACTTGGAGTGCAGTGGCACAATCATAGCCTCAAATTCCTGGGTTCAAGTGATCCTTCTGCCTCAGCCTCCCCATAGCTGGGATTATAGACACAAGCCATGGTTCCTGGTTAGTACATTCTTGCATGCTATTTTATTTATTTTTTTCTATTATTTATTTTTTTGAGATGGAATATCACTCTGTCACCCAGGCTGGAGTGCAGTGGCGCAGTCTCGGCTCACTGCAAGCTCTGTCTCCCGGGTTCACACCATTCTCCTGCCTCAGCCTCCCGAGTAGCTGGGACTACAGGCACACACCACCACACCCAGCTAATTTTTGTATTTTTAGTAGAGACGGGGTTTCACCATGTTGGCCAGGCTGGTCTCAAACTCCTGGCCTCAAGCAGTCCACCCACTTGACCTCCCAAAGTGCTGGGATTACAGCCATGAGCCACTGCGCCCAGCCCCTTATAATATGCAAATCTAATAGTTTTCATATATTTGTCTTTCAAATTTTCAGGAATGTATAATGTACAAAATAGAAGACTGCCTCAAGAAGAAAGGAGAGATGGAGAAAGCTGAGCAGTAGCTAAAAGAGAATGTAAGGTCTAGAAAATGGAGATTGGCACCATCCAATTCATTTATTGTAAGTGAAAATAATTGTTAATAATTGGAAATGCAGTGGGACATGATGGCTTATGCCTGTAATCCCAGCACTTTGGGAGGCTGAGGCCTGAGGATCTCTTCAGACCAGGAGTTCGAGACCAGCCTGGGCAACACAGAGAAACTCTGTCTCTACAAAAAATAAAAAATTAGTCCAGGTGCAGTGGCTCATGCCTGTAATCCCAGCACTTTGGGAGGCCTAAGCAGGTGGCTCACTTGAAGCCAGGAGTTCGAGACCAGCCTGACCAACAGGGTGAAACCCCGTTTCTACTGAAAATACAACATTAGCTGGGTGTGGTGGCACACAGCTGTAATCTCAGCTACTTGGGAGGCTGGGGCAGGAGATTCTTTGAACCTGGGAAGCAGAGATTGCAGTGAGCTGAGATCGTGCTATTGCACTCTGGCCTGGGCAACAAGACCGAAACTCCGTCTCAAAAAAAAAAATTAGCTGGGTATGGTGGCGTGTGCCTGTGGTCCCGGCTACAGTTACTCGGGAGGCTGAGGTGGGAGATCACTTGAGCCTGGGATGGTAGAAGCTGCAATGAATGGGGATCGTGCCACTGTACTCCAACCTGGGTGACAGAGTAGGACCCTGTTGCCATAAAAAAGGAAATAGGGCCCTCTCCCTCTCCCTCACCCTCTCCCTCTCCCCCTCCCCCTCCCTCTCCCCATGGTCTCCCTCTCCCTCTCTTTCCACGGTCTCCCTCTGATGCCAAGCCGAAGCTGGACTGTACTGCTGCCATCTCGGCTCACTGCAACCTCCCTGCCTGATTCTCCTGCCTCAGCCTGCCGAGTGCCTGCGATTGCAGGCGCGCGCCGCCATGCCTGACTGGTTTTCGTACTTTTTTGGTGGAGACGGGGTTTCGCTGTGTTGGCCGGGCTGGTCTCCAGCTCCTAACCGCCAGTGATCCGCCAGCCTCGGCCTCCCGAGGTGCCGGGATTGCAGACGGAGTCTGGTTCACTCAGTGCTCAATGGTGCCCAGGCTGGAGTGCAGTGGCGTGATCTCGGCTCGCTACAACCTCCACCTCCCAGCCGCCTGCCTTGGCCTCCCAAAGTGCTGAGATTGCAGCCTCTGCCCGGCCGCCACCCCGTCTGGGAAGTGAGGAGCGTCTCTGCCTGGCCGCCCATCATCTGGGACGTGAGGAGCCCCTCTGCCTGGCTGCCCAGTCTGGAAAGTGAGGAGCGTCTCTGCCTGGCCACCATCCCATCTAGGAAGTGAGGAGCGCCTCTTCCCGGCCGCCATCCCATCTGGGAAGTGAGGAGCGTCTCTGCCCGGCCGCCCATCGTCTGAGATGTGGGGAGCGCCTCTGCCCCGCCACCCCGTCTGGGATGTGAGGAGCGCCTCTGCCCGGCCGCGACCCCGTCTGGGAGGTGAGGAGCATCTCTGCCCGGCCGCCCCATCTGAGAAGTGAGGAGACCCTCTGCCTGGCAACCGCCCAGTCTGAGAAGTGAGGAGCCCCTCCGCCCGGCAGCCACCCCGTCTGGGAGGGAGGTGGGGGGGCCAGCCCCCCGCCCGGCCAGTCGCCCCGTCCGGGAGGGAGGTGGGGGGGTCAGCCCCCTGCCCGGCCAGCTGCCCCGTCCGGGAGGGAGGTGGGGGGGTCAGCCCCCCGCCCGGCCAGCCGCCCTGTCCGGGAGGGAGGTCGGGGGGTCAGCCCCCTGCCCGGCCAGCTGCCCCGTCCGGGAGGTGAGGGGCACCTCTGCCCGGCCGCCCCTACTGGGAAGTGAGGAGCCCCTCTGCCCGGCCACCACCCCGTCTGGGAGGTGTACCCAACAGCTCATTGAGAACAGGCCGGGATGACAATGGCGGTTTTGTGGAATAGAAAGGGGGGAAAGGTGGGGAAAAGACTGAGAAATCGGATGGTTGCCGTGTCTGTGTAGAAAGAAGTAGACATGGGAGACTTTTCATTTTGTTCTGTACTAAGATAAATTCTTCTGCCTTGGGATCCTGTTGATCGGTGACCTTACCCCCAACCCTGTGCTCTCTGAAACATGTGCTCCACTCAGGGTTAAATGGATTAAGGGCGGTGCAAGATGTGGTTTGTTAAACAGATGCTTGAAGGCAGCATGCTCGTTAAGAATCATCACCACTCCCTAATCTCAAGTACCCAGGGACACAAACACTGCGGAAGGCCGCAGGGTCCTCTGCCTAGGAAAACCAGAGACCTTTGTTCACTTGTTTATCTGCTGACCTTCCCTCCACTATTGTCCTATGACCCTGCCAAATCCCCCTCTGCGAGAAACACCCAAGAATGATCAATAAAAAAAAAAAAAAAAAAACGAGAGAGAAAAAAAAAAGGAAATGTGGCCTACCACTAGCTGAGTGTCTTGTACAGAACAGTGGAGGTGAAGAGAAGGATGGAATCTGAATAACAGCACAGGCAGGAAGTCGACTGTTGGTGTTATGCTGACAGAAGCCTTGAACTCCTTTCCTTCTGCCTGCTCTGCTGCCTGCCCCGCTCTAGGATAGAAAGTGAATGGGTTTCCAATCTGCAAGGATTTGGGGGGGGGGGTGAAAGAAAAGCTGTTTTGTCTTCAACTTAAGTTTGGTGGGAGTAAAACAAACAGAACAATGAACAGGGCAAGAAGTCCTGGAACATGGGTTTTGTGCCAGATGTGCTGGAACATGTGTGGTGGCACCAAGCACTCCAGGGCTGTATGAATCACATCTAGTAATTCACTCAGCAGCCACTATATACCTATAAGCAAGTGTGAGACAGTTTTCTAATCCTGCTACTCCCTCCTGCAACCTTTCCTGCAACCCTCAAACCTCAGTGCTCACAGTTCCACAGGGGAAGCTGCAGGAGCTCCGCAGAGGAGCGGACTCCTTCCGAAACATTTGACCTAGAGCTCCCAGTACTGGGCCCAGTCATCCCGAGCATGCTGACTGTTCATTTATCAGTCAATAAACTGTTACGTTCATGCCACGGGGAAAAATAGTTAAGAGGACATTACTTCCGTAGAAGGCAAAGATAAATCCCTTAAGCACAAGTTCAAATGGCGCATGGGTAAACGCTACGCAACCGCAGCGATGAAGGTTACTGCCTATCGAGGCACGACGCAGATCAATCCGAGGAGCAGCTAACCCCCTCAGAGCAAGTTCGCGGCACCCGACGCCCCTCCCCTTTTCCTCTGGCCTCCCCTGACGGAAGCGGAAGCGGCCCTCGCGCACACTAGTTGTCTGGCTCTCTGGCTCCGGAAGCTGCGCTCCTTCACCCTCCTCGTTGGTGTCCTGTCACCATGGCGCTGGCTGTCTTGCGGGTCCTGGAGCCCTTTCCGACCGAGACACCCCCGTTGGCAGTGCTGCTGCCACCCGGGGGCCCGTGGCCGGCGGCGGGGCTGGGCCTGGTGCTGGCCCTGAGGCCTGCAGGGGAGAGCCCGGCAGGGCCGGCGCTGCTGGTGGCAGCCCTGGAGGGGCCGGACGCGGGCACCGAAGAGCAGGGTCCCGGGCCGCCGCAGCTACTGGTTAGCCGCGCGCTGCTGCGGCTCCTGGCACTGGGTTCCGGGGCCTGGGTGCGGGCGCGGGCGGTGCGGCGGCCCCCGGCGCTAGGTTGGGCACTGCTTGGCACCTCGCTGGGGCCTGGGCTCGGACCGCGAGTCGGGCCACTGCTGGTGAGGCGCGGAGAGACCCTCCCAGTGCCCGGACCGCGGGTGTTGGAGACGCGGCCGGCGTTGCAAGGGCTGCTGGGCCCAGGGACTCGGCTGGCTGTGACTGAGCTCCGCGGGCGGGCCAGACTGTGCCCAGAGTCTGGGGACAGCAGTCGGCCCCCACCCCCGCCCGTGGTGTCCTCCTTTGCGGTTTCTGGCACAGTGCGGCGACTCCAGGGAGTTCTGGGAGGGACTGGAGATTCACTAGGGGTGAGCCGGAGCTGTCTCCGTGGCCTTGGCCTCTTCCAGGGCGAATGGGTGTGGGTGGCCCGGGCCAGAGAGTCATCGAACACTTCACAGCCGCACTTGGCTAAGGTGCAGGTCCTAGAACCTCGCTGGGACCTCTCTGATAGACTGGGACCCGGCTCTGGACCGCTGGGAGAGCCCCTCGCTGACGGACTGGCGCTTGTCCCTGCCACTTTGGCTTTTAATCTTGGCTGTGACCCCCTGGAAATGGGAGAGCTCAGAATTCAGGTAGGATAAAGGACTGGGGTCAGGAGTGCTTCGTCTTCCTTATACCCTCTTCTCTGTCTTAGGTAAATTGGAAGATTTAGGACTCGTGCCCCATATCATCCCGGACTTTGAACATAATGTTTCTAGCCGGGCGCGGTGACTCACGCCTGTAATTCCAGCACTTTGGGAGGCCGAGGCGAGCGGATCACTTGGGGTCGGGAGTTCGAGAC
Source organism: Pan paniscus (assembly GCF_029289425.2). Classification (NCBI taxonomy): domain Eukaryota; kingdom Metazoa; phylum Chordata; class Mammalia; order Primates; family Hominidae; genus Pan; species Pan paniscus. The sequence goes on along the minus strand of NC_073254.2, from coordinate 57,476,426 downwards.
CAGCCTGATCAACATGGAGAAACCCCATCTCTACTAAAAAAATGTAAAATTAGCCGGGCATGGTGGTGCATGCCTCTAATCCCAGCTACTTGGGAGGCTGAAGCAGGAGAATCGCTTGAACCTGGGAGGCGGAGGTTGCGGTGAGCCAAGATCGCGCCATTGGACTCCAGCCTGGGCGATAAGAGTGAAACTCTGTCTCAAAAAAAAAAAAAAAAAGCATAATGTTTCTTAGCCTCATTTATCTATTTTCTTTTTCTTTCTTTCCTTTTTTTTTTGAGATGGAGTCTTGCTCTGTCACCCAGGCTGGAGTGTGGTGACGCGATCTCGGCTTACTGCAACCTCCGCCTCCCAGGTTCAAGCGATTCTCCTGTCTCAGCCTCCTACTACTGGCTCGCGCCACGACGCCTGGCTAATTTTTGTAATTTTTAGTAGAGACGGGATTTCACCGTATTGGTCAGGCTGGTCTCGAACTCCTGACCTCAGGTGATCCACCCAAAGTGTTGGGATTACAGGCGTGAGCCACCACACCCGGCCTATTGATCCATATTCTGTAATCAAAATATCATAAGCCTCCATAATGTAGTGGGGCATACAAAAGGCTTTCATCCATTCAGGTGAAAGGTGAAGTTGGGTGTGGTGGTGCATGCCTGTAATCCTAGCTACTTGGGAGGCTGAGGCAGGAGAATTGTTTGAACCTGGGAGGTGGAGGTTGCAGTGAGCCCAGATCACACCACTGCACTCCAGCCTGGACGACAGAGCGAAATTCTGTGTAAAAAAAAAAAAAAAAAAAAAAGGTGAGGTTTCAGATGTGTATGTTAATCTACTCAATCTAATTAGTTTATTGAATTGCTACAATGTATTCAGTATTGTGCTTTATAATATGGAGGATGATGTCTTTGTGCTTTTGCTCATTCTTATCCTTGACTTCAAATTGTTTCCTATTATTCTAGCCTCATCTGTTAAAATCCTACCCTCCTTTCCCTCAAGAGCCATCTAAAGATGACACCTTTGTCACAAAGCCTTTCATGATCTCACAGCCACGAATTTAGAACTTCCTCCTATAGCATTTTCTATCTTTTTTATGGCATTTATTTTATTCTATCTTGTTATGATTACATAATCTGTTTAATCCCCAATTATATATTGTAAATACCTTGAAGGAAAGGAGTCTTTATTATCTTTGGTGCCTGGTGTTTAATTTTAATATTTTATTAAATACATCCAAGGAAAGTTTTTGGTTTCTGCCTTTACTTCAAGAAGAAAGTTGTAGAACAGATAATAGTTGTTCCATTTCCATGGGTTACTGAGTAAAGACGCACCAGTTCACCATAACAGACATAAGAGTGACAAAAAAATAAACCTTCATTGTGTAAAAAAAAAAAGGCCAGGCGCAGTGGCTCATGCCTGTAATCCCAGCACTTTGGGAGGCTGAGCCAGGCAGATCACTTGAGGTCAGGAGTTCGAGACCAGCCTGGCCTACATGGTGAAACCTCATCTCTACTAAAAATACAAAAATCAGCCCAGTATGGTGGTGCACACCAGTAAACCCAACAACTGGGGAGGCTGAAGCAGGAGAATCGCTTGAACCTGGGAGGTGGCAGTTGCAGTGAACCCGGATCACACCACTGCACTCCAACCTGGGCGACAGAGCAAGACTCTGTCTCAAAAAAAGAAAAAAATGAAAGTTGTGTTTAGGGGGACAAATACAGTATAGTGTTTAATTAAGGACCTAGATATATGGTTTAGATGGTGCTGTCCAATATGGAAGCCACCAGCCACTTTGTGGCTTTTTAAATTTTTAAATTTAGTTAAAACTAAATAAAGTAAGCCTGGCTAACATGGCGAAACCCCATCTCTATTTTAAAAAATACAAAAATTAAATCCCAGCACTTTGGGAGGCCAACGCAGGCAGATCACAAGGTCAGGAGATTGAGACCATCCTGGCTAACACGGTGAAACCCCGTCTCTACTAAAAATACAAAAAAAAAAAAAAAAATTAGGTGTGGTGGCACATGCCTGTCGTCCCAGCTACTCTGGAGGCTGAGGCAGGAGAATCCCTTGAACCCAGGAGGTGGAGCTTGCAGTGAGCCGAGATGGTGCCACTGCACTCCAGCCTGGGTGACAAGCGAGACTCCATCTCAAGAAAAAAATAAAACCCACAAAAATTAGCCAGGCATGGTGGTGCACATGCCTATAGTCCCAGCTACTCAGGAGGCTGAGGCACAAAGAGAATCATTTGAACCCAGGAGGCAGAGGTTGCAATGAGCCGAGACTGTGCCACTGCACTTCATCAAGGGCGACAAAGTGAGACTAAGTCTCAAAAAAAAAAAAAAAAACCTAAATCATGTTTTTTAGTTGCTTTAGCTACATTTCTTTGTTTTTGTTTTGTTTTTATCTTTTTAGCCACATTTCAAGTGCTCAATAGCACATGCAGATATAGACTATTCCATTGTAGAGAGTTCTACTGGGCAATACTAGAGTAACCAGTTAATACTTTGGGATGTCAGGTAGAGATACATGTGAAATACATGTGAAAGGGAGTGGATGTAGGTTTCCTCCTGAATGGAGGAAAAACTACTGGGGTACTCAAGAGTAGAGCTCATTGAACCAACCAATGACTGAACCAACCCTTTCAGCTTTTCCCACAGCCTGAATTCAGTTTCCCCACTAATGACCACTTAATGTTAATCCCTGTGGATACCTGGTGTCACTAATAGGTCTTGTGGGAATAAATGTCTTTACCATTTCACTGGCTCTGGGCCAAGTTGAAAGTGTCACAGAAAGGTTATCTTTACTGAGAAAATTTTTTGGAGCCAGAGTCGGGATAGGAGGTGATATTCTCTTCCTGGTACCCATTAGAGGGAGAGGTTTTCAGGTCTGCTACCTCAGGCCCCACCTTCCACAAGCCTTGTGGTTATGGGAAAGACAGGATGGAAATAGACATGTTGGCTGCTGAGAGACAGGTTAGAGCCTGCCCCCTTAGGAGAAGGTTATAACGTGGTGGTTATTTCTTTAATAGAGGTACTTGGAAGGCTCCATCGCCCCTGAAGACAAAGGAAGCTGCTCATTGCTGCCTGGGCCTCCATTTGCCAGAGAGTTACACATCGAAATTGTGTCTTCTCCCCACTACAGCACTAATGGAAATTATGACGGTGTTCTTTACCGGCACTTTCAGATACCCAGGTTAGCTACCTAACCTTTTAAGGAGGATAGCTTCTCACCCTCATTACATTCCTCCTATCCCATGCCTTAGAACCAAGTACCCCAGAGGCCCTGGTTAAAAGAAGCCACATTTGCGGCTAGGTGCTGTGGCTCACGTCTGTAATCCCAGCACTTTGGGAGGCTGAGGTGGGCGGATCATGAGGTCAGGAGATCGAGAGCATCCTGGCTAACATGGTGAAACCCCGTCTCTACTAAAAATACAAAAAAAAATTAGCCGAGTGTGGTGGTGGGCGCCTGTAGTCCCAGCTACTTGGGAGGCTGAGGCAGGAGAATGGCGTGAACCCGGGAGGTGGAGCTTGCAGTGAGCCGAGATCGCACCACTGCACTCTAGCCTGGGCGACAGAGCGAGACTCCGTCTCAAAAAAAAAAAACCAAAAAACAAAAAAACACATTTTAGACAGATTGTGGTAGGCGCCTCTTGGTATATCAGGGAGACCACAGAAGAGAAATCTGAACCATGAGGTTAATTTGGACATTCCAAACAGAGACACCTGTGATTAAAGAGGGCTCCAAAAGAGCCAGGATCCTGCTCTGCCACTCATCTGTCTCTGATCCCCCTTTCTAGTCTCTCCACCATTTCCCCTAGCTCATCCTAAGACTGACTTGTTCCTTGGAGAACTGCGTGGGATCTCTGGGTGGGCAGTAGACTCAAGAAGTAGTCTGCATGTCGGGGGTGGACATGTGGTAATGAACACATGCTCATTACTCCCATTGTGACCTGACCAGGGCCACTGCTGTGTTGCAGGGTAGTCCAGGAAGGGGATGTTCTATGTGTGCCAACAATTGGGCAAGTAGAGATCCTGGAAGGAAGTCCAGAGAAACTGCCCAGGTATGCAGCTGCCTTCTGTCCTATAGCTGGGATTTGTAACCTGGGTGCATGAGTTCTACAATCCCCTCCCTGCAAATCATGTGTAATTTGTGCCCAAGAGGATTTCGTTGTCATGTACTTTGTGTGTGCGTGTGTGTGTGTAACAGGTTCTTGCTGTGTTACCCAGGCTGGAGTTTAGTGGTGCAAACACAGCTCACTGCAGCCTCTACCTCCATGGCTCAAGTGATCCTCCCACCTCAGCACTGCCCTTGCCCCAGTAGCTGGGACTACAGGTTCGCATCACCACGCCCAGCTATTGGTTTTTGTATTTTTAGTAGAGATAGGGTTTCGCCATGTTGACCAGGCTGGGCTCGAACTCTTGAGCTCAAGTGATCTGCCTGCCTTGGCCTCCCAAAGTGCTGAGATTACAGGTGTGCGCCACTCACCCCCAGCCTGTGTACATTTTTTTGGAGAGAAAATTCACCTGTCCTTCAGTTCCCAAACAAGTGTATGACTGAAGAAAGGTTAAGAACCAGTCAGGCATGGTGGTGCATACTTATAATCCCAGCTACTCAGGAGGCTGGGCAATATAGCTAGACACTGTCTCAAAAAACAAGCAAACTAAAAGAACCACTCCCTGCTGGCTTTGGGAGGTGTTTATCCTCAAACTGACTGGTGGCCCTATGTAAAGCAAAGCACTAAGAAGAGTTTAGGCCAGGTGTGGTGGCTCACGACTGTAATCCCAGCACTTTGGGAGGCTGAGGCAGGCAGATCACTTGAGGTCAGGAATTCAAGACCAGCCTGGCCAATATGGTGAAACCCTGTCTCTACTAAAAATACAAAAATTAGCCGGGTGTGATGGTGGGCGTCTGTAATCCCAGCTACTCAGGAGGCTGAGGCGGGAGAATCACTTGGACCTGGGAGGCAGAGGTTGCAGTGAGCCCAGATCGCGTCACTGCTCTCCAGCCTGGGTGACACAGCAAGACTCCATCTCAAAAAATAAATAAATAGGTAAAATTTAAATTTTTTTCTTTTTAAAGAAGAGTTTAATGGCCTAGACCAAGACGGGATTCCTTCCTTTCCGTTCTCAGCCTTGGTGTTGTTTGGACCAAGACTTGGGCCATACCATCCATATCTCAACGTAAGGATATACAGGCTCTGATTTCTGCCTTAACTACGGAGTGTGCACAAACTACTTCTCAATCCTATCTCTGAAAACAGGAGAGGGATTTCTATTTTTTTTTTTTTTTTGAGACAGAGTCTTGCTTTGTTGCCCAGGCTGGAGTGCAGTGGCGCAATCTTGGCTCACTGCAAGCTCCGCCTCCCGGGTTCATGCCATTCTCCTGCCTCAGCCTCCCAAGTAGCTGGGACTACAGGTGCCCACCACCACGCCCGGCTAATTTTTTGTATTTTTAGTAGAGATGGGGTTTCACCGTGTTAACCAGGATGGTCTCGATCTCCTGACCTTGTGATCCGCCCGCCTCGGCCTCCCAAAGTGCTGGGATTACAGGCGTGAGCCACCGCACCCAGCCAGGGATTTCTATTGTTTTTGAGAGGGCTACCCTGTCCTATCAACAGAGAATGAGAAATAGAGCATAACCGAGCCAAGAACCCAAAATAAGGAATCCAGCTTTTCTCCTCTTGTTGACTCTGACCACAGAGGTTCCATGTAAAATGGTGAGGCAAAGAATTGAGACACTGCTTTAGCCTTATGTGTAGGGAGGAAAATGTATAGCCCTGTATCCCAGCATTCCCTGTATTCTGGACTCATTTCCTGCAGCAGTTTACTAGAAGGAGAGCACAGCTGATAGATGCACTAACTCATACATAAGAGCCTTCATGTCCAAGGTCTGTGGCATAGCCAGCCTGGGTCCTCTGCCAGGAGAGAGAGTCCTTGTTTGGAGTGCCTGATTCATCCCTGGTCAATATCCAGTGCTTGGTTCTGGCCAGTGCTCAGTACCCCCAGTCTCAGGGTGGTGGTGCTCTGTGGAACCCCATTTAGGCTCCATGTCACCTCTTCGAGGTTTTCCAGATTAAGTCCACGAGTCTGGTGGAAAATGCCAGGCTGGCACTTAGCAGTCACTTCCCACCTCTCTCTCCTATCATAAATTTAGCAAACGTCTTTGAGCTAGCTTTCAGTAGGAAAACTACAGAATGCCCACTCTTTGTACTTTCAAAGGAAAATAGGCACTAGAACCTCATGAGACAGGCTGGCAAGCCAGTTCTGTTCCTGAACTTCTATTGTCTCAACTCTGTAGAACCCTGCTTTCCTCCTGAGTGCCGAGCACATAGTTCTTTTCCCTGCAAGGAAAGCAGGGTTGGAGTAAGTGGCCCAATGGGTCCAAGGACAGATACAGATGAGTGTTTTAAGCTGCACTGGGCTTGAGAAGGGAAGCCCTGCAGAAGTTCCTGTGAGCCCTGGAAAGGAATTCCACTGTTGGTGTAGCCTCTTCATCCTGTCCCTGGTGCTCCACTTCCCCAAACCAGGCTGCATGGGAGCCAGCTCCACTATCACCTATCTGGCTGGCTGGAGCACAGCTCAGTGTTCCTTAGCAGTGTCCACATAGGTTCCAGAGCTCTGGCCTTTCTATTCACTGAGGTGGTCCAACCACCCTCCACTGAAGAAGGTGGTCTCTCCCTATGCCACAGTGCTGTCCCCCATCTCATTCCTATGCAGGGTTTCCATGGTGAGTCATACACACCATGACTCAGCTGTTGAGCTTGATCGAGATCCTAGGTTAGAGGCCCACTGTCACCTATTTATAATTAATTATAGGCAGATTCAGGCTTCCTGATGTTCCAGGTTTACTGTAGTACTTAGAAGAGTTTCATAATACTAACCTGGTATGCTTCCCCCTCCACCTTGCTGCACTCTCACACCCCTTTGCTGCTAGAGAGAGCAGCTTTGAGACTGTGGGGCAGTGTGAGCAGAGGAATTTGCAGCCTGATTGGACCTTAAAGAGGACTAGGTTATAGCCTGACTCTGTCATTGCCTTGCTGCCTGAGGATTAAAGAGGGAAGTAGTTCATGATTTCTTTATCTGGAAAATTGGGTTAGTAGCTGTTCCTGCTACCCATCCTATTCCCCGTTAGTAGGTTGAATAACCCTAACTCACTATGACACTCGCCAACTACTGCGCAGCCCTGGTTATGCATCAGAATTGCTGGGGAAGCTTTCAAAAAATACAGGTGCCTAAGCCCCACCCCAGATCTATTGGAGCAGAATCAGGGTGAGACTGGAGCCTGTGCTTTTTTTCCTTCACAAAGGAAGGAGAAAGGTTAATTTTAAAAACATAAAATTCACACACCATAAAACCATACTTTTAAAGTATACAATTCAATTTTTTTATTCATAAGGTTGTACAGCCAACATCACTGTTTAATTCCAGAACATTTTCAACATCTCAAAAAGAAACTCTGCACCCATTAGCAGTCATTCCCTGTAGCTTCCCTCATAGCCAATGGCAACTGCTGATCTACTGAATAGAATCATATAATATGTGAGAAATGTTTAGTTTTTAAAGTTACACAGATAATTCCAATGTGCAGCCAGAATACAGAACCATTATTCATCAGATGGCATTATTAAGGACTCCGCCTGCAATGAGATTTTGTGGATTATTGAGTAAGAGCCAAGGGACCCTTCCCCCTAGGGTTTTTGGGGCCTGGATGGCTGTGTATTTGAGGGGGAGACCGAAGCCAGTAGAAGTAATCAGATGATCCACTGCTTAGTGCAGCAGCAGCTTCTCCCATTGGTGTGGGTGGGTAGGCCACATGCCTGGAGAAACACACCCCCTCAGAGCTCTCATGGCTGTCATGGGGGATGCAGAGGGACAGGCATAGCTCTTGCCCTCAAGGTGTGTATGGTCTGTCAGGAAGATGAGAAAGTCCATATGCATTCCTTTTCCCCACCATGACTCGGGACACGCTCTTGTGGTGCTCTTGTTAGTCCTCTGTGATTGAGAAACCTTGTCCTTGAGGAGGGGGGTTTTTGGACTCTGGATCTGGGGTTCATTGGGCCTTTTTCCTGCAGGTGGCGGGAAATGTTTTTTAAAGTGAAGAAAACAGTTGGGGAAGCTCCAGATGGACCAGCCAGCGCCTACTTGGCCGACACCACCCATACCTCCTTGTACATGGTGAGGCCCCAAGGATGGGTGTAGACCAGCGCAGGGGGTAGAAACGATTTTTAGAAACGAAAGCTTTTTATTACCTTTCACAGGTGGGTTCTACCCTGAGCCCTGTTCCATGGCTCCCTTCAGAGGAATCCACTCTCTGGAGCAGTTTGTCTCCTCCAGGCCTGGAGGCCTTGGTGTCTGAACTCTGTGCTGTCCTGAAGCCTCGCCTCCAGCCAGGGTGAGTGAGGTCATCACCCCAGGGTGTGAGAAAAGCCTGCTTAGAACATCCCTGGAGGAGCAGCAGCCAGATGGGTAGTTCCTAATGAACTGGCCAGAGTGGGATTGGGAGGACCTTCCTCAAACCAGTATGTCCTACACAAGGCCACCAGGCCACTCCTTTCTGTAAGCCAATTCCCAGGCTCCTTTCCTGGGATAACCTCTGTCCTCCAGGGCTGGCTCTGGAGGAAGAATCTCCAGCAGGGGCATCTGTTTCTGAGACTGCCCTTCCCCTTGGGGAGCTCACTGGCCATCCTGTACTTTACTGCCCTGGCCCTGAAGGACACAACTCCTCATACCAGTGGCCCAGGTGTGGACGCAGATCCCCACCTCAATGCCACCACAATGTCTCTCAATACCATTCAGACCAGTCATAACGTTGAGGTTTTATTGGCAGCACAGCAATGCCAAAGGGAATTAATTAGTCTTTGGCTGTTGGATATGCTGGATGCCCCGGCCAGAGCACCACAGGTGGTGTGGGAGACACAGCCTCACTACATGGGGACAGCCCTGGCCTGGGGTCAGGGAGGCTCAAGGAGAGAAAAACAGGGTATCTGCTTTCTAGATCTAAGGGATCTTGTGTTACTGGGGACTCTAATGTTTGGGCAAAATGAAGGAGACGAATGTCTGTTCTCTGGTTGCAGGGGTGCCCTGCTGACAGGAACTAGCAGTGTCCTTCTACGGGGCCCCCCAGGCTGTGGGAAGACCACAGTAGTTGCTGCTGCCTGTAGTCACCTTGGGCTCCACTTACTGAAGGTGAGGGTCTCTGGAGAGTAGAACCCCAGCTACTTCCCCTCCCCAGCTCATGTTCTCCCTCTCTGCTGCTTCCTCTCCCCTCCCTCCTCTGTCTACTCACAGGCCCTAGCACTTCAGCCCAGTGGGTCAGGCATATTCCCATGATGCTGAGCTATGGAGAGGTACTTTCAAGGAGAAGGGAGTTGCAAGATATTGGTGGACAGTCCAGGGAATGGGATAGGGTAAAAAAGAGGTAGGACTTGGCCAGGGTACCTTCCCCGTCCCTGCCCTCCAGAGAAAAAGATGGCCCACATCTTCCACCTCCTCCTCCCCTGATTCTCCTGCCCTTGTCATGCTTTCCCCTTGCTCACAGACCCATTGGGATCCCCTCCCCAGGTGCCCTGCTCCAGCCTCTGCGCAGACAGTAGTGGGGCTGTGGAGACAAAACTGCAGGCCATCTTCTCCCGGGCCCGCCGTTGCCGGCCTGCAGTCCTGTTGCTCACAGCTGTGGACCTTCTGGGCCGGGACCGTGATGGGCTGGGTGAGGATGCCCGTGTGGTGGCTGTGCTGCGTCACCTCCTCCTCAATGAGGACCCCCTCAACAGGTACTTATACAGAGCTGGGCCTGTCAAAGTTGGGGGGGCCGGCTGGGCACGGTGGCTCACACTTATAATCCCAGCACATTGGGAGGCCGAGGCAGGTGGATCACCTGCCTTGATCAGGAGTTCAAGACCAGCCTGGCCAACATGGTGAAACCCTGTCTCTACTAAAAATACAAAAATTAGCTGGGTGTGGTGGCGGGTGCCTGTAATCCAGGCTACTTGGGAGGCTGAGGCAGGAGAATCGCTTGAGCCCAGGAGGCGGAGGTTGCAGTGAGCCAAAATCGCACCATTGCACTCCAGCCTGGGCGACGAGAGCAAGACTCAGTCTTAAAAAAAAAAAAAAAAAAGCGGGGGTGGGGGGGGCCAGCCCTCCTACTTTTCAGCCTTTCAGTCCTCCCTTCTCTCACCCCTCAGTGGCTTCTCAGTCATCTCCCATCCATTTGGCTGCCCTCTAGACAGCCCTGAGCTCAGTGTCTTTAGAGGGATCCAGAGGGAGGAGTCTGTGGTCTAGCATTTCTTGGGGAACACTCGGTTAAAGAAAAAGCCTCTGCCCTCAATGTGATGGGGGAAACACAGTTCCCCCATCTAGGAACTGGGGTAGATGCTCATCTCCCTACCCCATCCTAGCACCCACCTCACTTCCCTGCCCTTCTGTGCCGACTTTGGGACAAGGCAGTCCACAGGAGCTGCCAGCCATGTTCTCACCCTCAGTGCCCACTCCTCTGTCTGCAGCTGCCCTCCCCTCATGGTTGTGGCCACCACAAGCCGGGCCCAGGACCTGCCTGCTGATGTGCAGACAGCATTTCCTCATGAGCTCGAGGTGCCTGCTCTGTCAGAGGGGCAGCGGCTCAGCATCCTGCGGGCCCTCACTGCCCACCTTCCCCTGGGCCAGGAGGTGAACTTGGCACAGCTAGCACGGCGGTGTGCAGTGAGTATCAAGGGAGAGTACTGGCCCTCCCTAGGAGGTCCCTGGCTTTTGTTACAAGAACTCAGTCCTGTTGCCTTGTGAGTGAGAGTAGAAAACCCAGCGCGGGCGCCGTGGCTCACGCCTGTAATCCTAGCACTTTGGGAGGCCGAGGTGGGCGGATCACCTGAGGTTGGGAGTTTGAGACCAGCCTGGCCAACATGGAGAAACCCCGTCTCTACTAAAAATACAAAATTAGCCAGGTGTGGTGGCACATGCCTGTAATCCCAGCTACTTGGGAGGCTGAGGTGGGATAATCACTTGAACCCGGGTGGAAGTTGCGGTGAGCCGAGATCGCGCCATTGCACTCCAGCCTGAGCAACAAGAGCAAAACTCCGTCTCAAAAAAAAAAAAAAAAAAAAAAAAAAACCAGAAAAAAAAAACCTAAGGCATCAACAGAGGGCCTCTGCTGTAGCTGGGGGACGGTCCCTGAAGGTTCCTGCCTACTGTGCCCTGCTCATGTGTCCTTTCCTGTGGTTCCCTAGGGCTTTGTGGTAGGGGATCTCTATGCCCTTCTGACCCACAGCAGCCGGGCAGCCTGCACCAGGATCAAGAACTCAGGGTAAGAGGACGTGGGCACCGGAAAGGCGGAAAGAGGAAATGGATGTAGATGGGTGGGTGGTGAGGAAGGGAGAAGGGAATGGGACGCTGATGGTGAGGAGGCTTCCCTGTGTTCCTCTTTGCAGTTTGGCAGGTGGCTTGACTGAGGAGGATGAGGGGGAGCTGTGTGCTGCCGGCTTTCCTCTCCTGGCTGAGGACTTTGGGCAGGCACTGGAGCAACTGCAGACAGCTCACTCCCAGGCCGTTGGAGCCCCCAAGGTGGAGACCAAGTCCTTGGAGGTGGGACAGGAGCCCCTCCAAGAGCATATCCCAACCACGCACTTTCCATCTCCTAGATCCCCTCAGTGTCCTGGCATGATGTGGGTGGGCTGCAGGAGGTGAAGAAGGAGATCCTGGAGACCATTCAGCTCCCCCTGGAGCACCCTGAGCTACTGAGCCTGGGCCTGAGACGCTCAGGCCTTCTGCTCCATGGGCCCCCTGGCACCGGCAAGACCCTTCTGGCCAAGGCAGTAGCCACTGAGTGCAGCCTTACCTTCCTCAGGTGGCCAGGGGGCCTGGAAGGGATGGTGGGTGGATCAGGGGCTGCAGCAGGCTGGGGAGCAGGAGGGGCTGCCCAAGAGGTCAATTGTGTGTATGTGCATCTGACGGGTCTCACCTTCTCACATCCTCTCACTCAGCGTGAAGGGGCCAGAGCTCATTAACATGTATGTGGGCCAAAGTGAGGAGAATGTGCGGGAAGGTGAGTGAGCAGGGAGGGGCAGGGCGTCCCATGCTTCCCAAACCCCGATGGCCCCCAAGCCACCCCCTACTCCCAGGCTACTCATGGTCATTCCTAATCCTCCTTTCTACAAGTCAGGTTCCTGCCCAGCTGGGTCTAGTACCTGGGATGCCAGTGCTGTATTGTCAGGCCCCAGTTTCCCTCCCTGCTCTCACCTAACTTAAACCCCCGACAAGCCGAGCTTTGCCCTCCTGTGGGCCCCTCTCTCTCTTCAGTGTTTGCCAGGGCCAGGGCTGCAGCTCCATGCATTATCTTCTTTGATGAACTGGACTCTTTGGCCCCAAGCCGGGGGCGAAGTGGAGATTCTGGAGGAGTGATGGACAGGTAGGGGTCTGAGTGGGAATGAAAGCTGAGGGGTCCAGGGTGGGAAGGATATGAGAAAGCTCACAGCAGTCTTCAGAGTCCAGAGATAGAAGTTCCTGCTGTTTCAGTTCTGAGATAATATAATGGAAGCTGAAAGGGGCCATGAAATTGGGCAGGGTCCACTGAGGAGAATGGGGGCCTACCTGGTGGGGCACACTGGGCACAGCTGAGTGGAGGGCCCTGTTGAGACTGCCTGTAAAGAGTGGTACCACAGGCAGGGGCAGAGTCTAAGGGGGACACCAAGGACTCTTGCCCTTGCTCCCTTCTCTCCAGGGTGGTGTCTCAGCTCCTTGCCGAGCTAGATGGGCTGCACAGCACTCAGGATGTGTTTGTGATTGGAGCCACCAACAGACCAGATCTCCTGGACCCTGCCCTTCTGCGGCCTGGCAGGTGGGCCCCTTGTACTGCTCATCTCCACCCTCATTTTGTGCCTCCTTCACCCCTCATGGCTGGGCTCCCTGAAACTTATACCTGCCTATCTCCCTAAAGATTTGACAAGCTGGTGTTTGTGGGGGCAAATGAGGACCGGGCCTCCCAGCTACGCGTTCTAAGTGCCATCACACGCAAGTATGCTCTGTTAGAGGAAGACTGCGAAGGGCTTGGGCCTTGGGATGCTTGGGGGATGCATGCAACTTGCAGGATGAGCTGGTCAGCACTGGCTTTCGAGGGAGGAGGTGATGCCAACTCTGTTTCTTCCCGTATCCCACAACAGATTCAAGCTAGAGCCATCTGTGAGCCTGGTAAACGTGCTAGATTGCTGCCCTCCCCAGCTGACGGGCGCGGACCTCTACTCTCTCTGCTCTGATGCCATGACAGCTGCCCTCAAACGCAGGGTTCATGACCTGGAGGAAGGTGAGCCACTTGCCGGCCTGAGAGGTCAACCAAAAAGCTAGTGGGGAGCTGGGTGCACCTGAGTCCCAGCTACTTGAGAGGCTGAGGTGGGAGTATCGCTTGAGCCCAGGAGTTTGAGGCCAGCCTGGGCAACACAGAGAGACCCCAACTCTAAAAAAAAATGTTTAAGGGAAAAAAAAAAAAACAAGTGGGAGACAAACCTAGTCCTGGATTCCAGAGGGAAGATCATTGACATCTAGGAGACCCTGAGCAGGAAGCCACCTTCACAGGGCTCTCCCCTGCCTGGGCATAGACCACAGCCTCCCCACCTTGTCATCTCCAGGGCTGGAGCCAGGTAGCTCAGCACTGATGCTCACCATGGAGGATTTGCTGCAGGCTGCCGCCCGGCTGCAACCCTCAGTCAGTGAGCAGGAGCTGCTCCGGTACAAGCGCATCCAGCGCAAGTTTGCTGCCTGCTAGGAGCCCCCCAGGGTCTGGGACCCCGCTCAGCATGGCTGCAGGTACCTTGATAGCCCACAGAGAGATCTGGGAAGGAAGGGCTCCTCCTCAGGCTGCTGCCAACCCACCTGGAGGCCACCTCCCTCCAGGAGATCCCAGGGTGCAAAGTGGCATTGAGACAGCAGCAACAGCTCAAGAGATATCTCCTGCCTACTTGCCCCTCCTTCCAGGCCGGCTCTAAGAGAAAGGCCCATCTACTCAGGAAGAGGGCCAGGGCCTTGGGTTCTGGGGATTGGGCCCTGAGAGGGCTAGTTCTGTGGCTGAAAATAAAGCATGTCCCGCCCCCTACTGGTGTTGTGGCATGAAAGGTTGGAGTGAGAAAGAGCAGGGTTGTGGGAGGAGTAAGCCCTGGGAGAGGGTGGGGGGGTGGGCAGCATGGGAGCCTGATCCTTCTGACATAAACACAAGGCATGCAGGAACTGAAAAAGACTATATTGTTTACCCTTCCATCTGTGGAACCCACATCCCTGCACCCCAGCTGCAGTCTGCTCTAGAGGCTGGCCCTGGTGTGGGGCTGCTGGTCCCCATCTTCCAGACAGAGCCTAGCAGTGCCTGGGCAGAGGCTTGTGGGAGCTGAGGCCACACTCAGTCTGTCCTCTTGAGCACGTGGATGAAGTAGCAGGGAATGTAGGTTTGGCCTGGCTTGTAAGGCTTGAAGTCGCCCAGGACGCTGTGCTGGCACTTACCTCCGAAGGCTGCTTGGAGCAGCTCCGTGAAGGATGCCAGACAGTGTGGGTAGTAGGAGAGCCGGAACTTACTGTAACAGAGCCCCCAGCAACCATGAGGACTGGTGACCTCAGCTCCCCCAACTACCGCCTCACCCCCACTGAGCCAAGTGGTACCTCAAGCCAGGAGAGCCATCCTGGCCAGCCCCCGGCACCTGCACCGTATAGTCCAGGGTCACCATGTGGGCCTTGTTGTTCACTATCAGCACTGATGTTGTGACGTCCTTGGTCAAGTCACTCTGTAGGTGGTGGGGCAGCCTGCATTAGCCTCTGTAACCCACCTTGGGGCCACTGGACCCTCCCTCCACCCCACCCCCACCCCCACCCCAGAGGGCCCCACCTTATAGTAGATGTTCTTCCCTGGGGGTGCACAGCCTGTACTGAGGATGTGGTCGTAGTTGCGATGATCAATGACCAGTAGGCCCCCTGCCCGCACCATGCTTGCAATGTTTTTCAGCGCCAGCCGGTGCTCACTCTGGTCCCCTGAGCTCCAGGCACGGGCAGAAAGACTCCATCTGCTCAGGGCCCCCAGCACCAGTCTCCCTCCCATCTCTCCCGTCCCCAGGGGTGCCAGAGCCAAGGCAGAGAGTCTGCTTTGGCAGGAGAGCAGGTGCCAGATGTCTGTGGAAGGGGGCCTCAAGGCGGGGGCCATGCCCAAGGCCACACCCTCTCTTACCTTTGCAGTCTGGCAAGTGAGCGAAACTGTTTCCAAGGCAGATGACAGCATCAAAGCCACCCTCTGCTGACTGGGGCACATCTTTGTCCAGAGTCATCCAGTTGGCTTCTTCGATGACTAGGGGTCAGGAAGGGAAAGAGAAATCAGGGAGGCACGATGGTACCAGTAGCAGCCACCTCCACCAAGTGCAGTCCTGCCTGGGTTTCTTCTTAAGACACACAAGCTCCCCGTTCAGTTAGGGGGAGGAGAAAAGAGGGATCAAGGGAGAAGGAACCCTGGTTGGGAAGGAGGGCTCTGTGCTTATGGGTTTTTCTTTGAGGGGAGGGACAAGATGCCACAAACACAGTTAAAACCAGCTCTTCACACCCGGTGTCTCATTCTGGAGCTTAAGACTTGCTTTTCAGAGAAATGACAGTAATTTTTCTGTCTCCCCGAGGAAAACACAACACTCCACCCCCACCCCCACTTAAAGGAGCCCCAGGCAGAATGAACAGTGTTCCTGGTGACTGGGCTGGGGGAGCCTGGCTAGACCTGCATACCCCACTTGTCGAAGGCGGGCTCGTGCCGCCGGTTCCAGCGCTCCTTAAGTGCATACTTCAGCATCTTGTCACTGGCATCCACACTCGTCACACTGAAGCCCTCTTCCACCAGCATAATGGAGTCCACCCTGAGTACGGCCAGCGAGGAGAGGCAGAGAGAGGCAGTTAGGGGAGCCTGGGAGGGCCAGGAGGAGACCCTGCACCAGACACTTTTGTCTCTACTTCTCAGAGTCTGTTCCTCTGCCTCCTCTCCCCAGGCCCTCTCCACTGACCTCACAAATCTGTTTCCTGTCACCACAAGGCAACTTTTTTTTAAAAGCACCTCTTCAGAGCCAGGCACTCTACAAATATGCATTAATTCTCATGGCAATCCTGAGAGGTAAATAGTGTCATTCCCATTTGAGAGACAGACAAGCTGAGGCTCCTTGAAGTTAAAATACGTGTGCACAAAAGGCAGTAGAACATGGTGGTTTAGAGCACAGGACAAAGCCGGGCGCGGTGGCTCATGCCTGTAATCCCAGCACTTTGGGAGGCCGAGGTGGGCGGATCACAAGGTCAGGAGATCGAGACCATCCTGGCTAACACGGCGAAACCCCGTCTCTACTAAAAATACAAAATATTAGCTGGGCGTGGTGGCGGGCGCCTGTAGTCCCAGCTACTCGGGAGGCTGAGGCAGGAGAATGGCGTGAACTCAGGAGGCGGAGCTTGCAGTGAGCCGAGATGGAGCCACTGCACTCCAGCCTGGGCGACAGAGCACGACTTCATCTCAAAAAAAAAAAAAAAAAAATAGAGCACAGGACAGATCTTAACCAACCCGGGCCTGTTAGCTCCTTTTCACTGGATGATGTATGAGGGACTTTTACTTTGCTGAGGCCTTACTTCCCCAGTAGTAAATGAGAGAATATCACTGCTTAACTTCATGGGGCTTTGTGAGGGTTTGAAAAAGTGATGTATCAAAAGCTCCTGGCACTGGGCTTGGCAGGTGCAAATGTTGAGCAATGTTAACTGTTAACACTGCCCAAGGCCATCACAGGAGGAATATTTGCAATCTGTCCGTGGCTCTGGCTCCAAAGCCTCAGGGACGCTCTTTTTCTGCCCACACCCTCACTCACACTCAGTCTCCCTTCTCCGGGGCCTCTCCCTGCGAACCGCTACCTGGACCCCTGGCCTCACGGGGCACTCGCAGTGCCTGTTCTGCCGGGCAGGTACCTGCTCCTGGCCCTGGTGTCCCACCCGTTCCAGGATTGGCAAAGGCCGCCCTGACGTGCCCGGCCCTGTGGTTCTGCGGCCGCGCAGTACAGGCTGAGCCAGACCCCGATCTCATGCAACGCCCCCCGGCCCCGGCCTGGGCTCACCCGGTGCCACAGGCTACGTCGAGCACCCGCTGGCAGCCGTGCTGGCGCAGCAGCCCAAGCAGCCATGCCTTGTACTCGGCGGTGCGGCTGCGGGTGTCCCCGATATACAGCTGCCACACGCGCGCCGCCTCCCCGTCCGCGTACTGGTCCGGGAGCCCTTCGGCCGCCACCCCCAGGGAGCGGGTCCGGTACACGCTGTCCACCATCCTGCGCCGCGCCTGGCTCCGCAGCCACCCGCTCCGCACTTAAAGCATAAGCACTGCTGGCAGCCGACAGCCCCACCTGGCCAATAGCAGGTGAGCGCGCGGACACGCCCCTGCCGGGCTTTGGGCCGGGCGCCCGAGTCTGTCCAGCTGCAGGGAGGGCGCTGCCTCGCAATCCTGGGCTAGGTCCTTTTAGCCAGCCTGCGGACCCAGCCCTCTGTGCAATCCCACGGCGGGAGAGGACCCTCGGAGCCCTCTGCCCACTTAACCTGGGTCTCGAGGAGAAGGCGAGAGGGGTCAGGAGAGGCGGGAGCAATGAGATTGCCACTCCATCCCCTGAGATCCGCAGAGCTGAGCGCCAGGCGGGCAGGACTGGACCGTTCCCAGCGAAGGAAGGCATCAGCATATCTAAACAAAGATTGTGCCACCGAAGTGTGTAGGTATAGTCAGCCGGTGCAGGGAAGACAGCGGGAGTCTCTGGAGGTAAAGCTGGTCTGTCCACCGAAGCCCAGGGGCGGAGCCCGGCTGGAAGACGGTAACACGGTAACACGGTGAAACCTGGCTAACACGTCTCTACTAAAAATAAAGAAAAATTAGCTGGGACGTGGTGACACGCGCCTGTAGTCCTAGCTACTCGGAAGGCTGAGCCAGGAGAATCGCTTGAACCCGGGAAGGCGGAAGTTGCAGTGAGCCGAGTGCACCACTGCACTCCAGCCTGGGCAACAGAGCAAGGCTCCGTCTCAAAAAACAAAAAGCAAAAAACAAACAAAACCCTCTGCTTTCACAGGAGGCAGGAGAATAGGGTCTAGAGACAGGGAACATAAGGCCAATTCACACTTCAGTTATAACGGGAAATATCCTCTCCATAGGGCGTATGCCCACCATTAATAACTTTGTAACTGTAACTTTACTTCATCCTCTTTATTTACATAGGGTGTACCCCAAGTAGAGGGTATTTAAACTCACAAATACTCTGTAACAGGGCCTTTGAGCCCCTATGCTCATGCTCGCTCCTACACTGTGGAGTGTACTTTCATTTTCAATAAAATCCTTCATTCCTTTCTTGCTTTGTTTGTGCATTTTGTCCAATTGTTTGTTCAAGATGCCAAGAACCTGGACATCCTCTACCGTTAACATATTTTGGCGAGCCAGCCAGCAGAAAGAGGTAAGCCCAAAGTCTGGGATTCATTTTTCTCCCTTTCCTTTCTGCTCAATTACAGGGCCGCTCTCGTGCTTCTCTCTCTCTCTCTCCTCCTTCCTTTACAACTTGGGACCCTTGGTGGGCAGCGCCTAAACATGGAAGCAACTGCAGGTTTTTTTGTTTTTGTTTTTGTTTTTGTTTTGAGACACAGTCTCGCTCTGTCGCCAGGCTGGAGTGCCGTGGTGCAATCTCAGCTCACTGCAATCTCCGCCTCCCAGATTCAAGCAATTCTCCTGCCTCAGCCTCCTGAGTAGCTGGTATTACAGGCGCTCACCACCACGCCCGGCTAATTTTTGTATTTTTAGAAGAGGCAGGGTTTCACCATGTTGGTCAGGCCGGTCTCAAACTCCTGACCTCGTGATCCACTGGCGTCGGCCTCCCAAAGTGCTGGGATTACAGGTGTGAGCCACCGCGCCTGGCTTTTTTTTTTTTTTGACATGGAATCTCGGTCTGTTGCCCAGGCTGGAGTGCAGTGGCGTGATCTTGGCCCACTACAACCTCGCCTACCGGGTTCAAGCGATTATCCTGCCTCAGCCTCCTGAGTAGCTGGGATTACAGGCGTGTGCCACCATATCTGGCAAATTTTTGTATTTTTAGTAGAGACGGGGTTTCACCATGCTTGGCAGGCTGGTCTCAAACTCCTGACCTCGTGATCCACCCGCCTCGGCCTCCCAAAGTGCTGGGATGACAGGTGTGAGCCACCGCGCCTGGCCTGCAACTGCAGGTTTCTGGTCATAGCCAGTGAAACTAGGGGTTTCCGTGTGGAGAAGCCTAACTGCCACTGCCCAGTTTGCTTAAGGAATCTGGGTCTTTTTCATTTTTTTTCCTCTTTCTTTTTCAGTCTTAGAGCGGCTATTTCCTAGTAGCACCTTGGAAATTGAGGGCAATTGGCTGGGGTCAGTCCCCGGTATTGCCTGAAGGCCTAGGAACAAATGGGAATAATCACCCTGCCCTGAAGGGGTAAGGACTTTTTTTTTTTTTTTTTTTTTTTTAACATTTCCTCACTTGGTACCTGAATCCTACCTGCAGTGCAGCTTGGAGCAAACTCACACTTGTTTCAGGGGATTTAAACCTTCTTTTCTTATGCTAAATTCTTCCCTTATCAAACTCTACTGGCTATGGAACAAAAAGGCCCATCCGCATCCAGCTCTTACCACACTTCATGGCTATTCTTATAAAGTTCATAGCAGGTTCTGGAGGGAACGCAAGCAAAGTGACACCAGTGCCCATCTAAGTAACACCAGAGACATCTGGAGCTCTAAGATTGGACCCTCCAGTGAGATGCTATGTTGGTCCTGCTCCTTGGGACCTCAAACTCGCCAAAGGGGATGCCCTTGGCCGGGGTTTTGAGGCCTAGTATTAAAGCCTCCTGGGCCGGGCGCAGTGGCTCACGCCTGTAATCCCAGCACTTTGGGAGGCTGAGGCAGGCGGATCACGAGGTCAGGAGATCGACACCATCCTGGCTAACATGGTGAAACCCCGGCTCTACTAAAAATACAAAAATTAGCCGGTGTGGTGGCACACGCCTATAGTCCCAGCTACTCGGGAGGCTGAGGCAGGAGAATCGCTTGAACCCGGGAGGCAGGGGTTGCAATGAGCCGAGATTGCGCCACTGCACTCCAGCCTGACAGAGCTAGACTCCGTCTCAAAACAAAAAGAAAAACAAAAACAAAACACTCTCCTTAGAATTTTCTCTCACAGTTGCTATGCTGCTTGGCCCCCAAATTGTTTAGAATCTGAAGTTTACTGTCTAATGGGAAAGTGGGATGCCGTTGCATGCATCCAGGCTTTTGTGCTACTGTTCTTTTGTCTTTTTTTTGAGACGGAGTCTCGCTCTGTCGCCCAGGCTAGAGTGCAGTGGCGCTATCTTGGCTCACTGCAAGCTCCACCTCCCGGGTTCATGCCATTCTCCTGCCTCAGCCTCCTGAGAAGCTGGGACTATAGGCGCCCGCCACCACACCCGGCTAATTTTTTTTGTATTTTTAGTAGAGACGGGGTTTCACCGTGTTAGCCAGGATGGTCTCGATCTCCTGACCTCGTGATCCGCCCGCCTCGGCCTCCCAGAGTGCTGGGATTACAGGTGTGAGCCACAGCGCCCGGTCTGTGCTACTCTTCTAAGCAGGGGGCCTGGTTAACGGGTGATGCTCTCCTTTGGTACTGTTTGGCCTCAGTGCTCCTTGGAGCCTGGGGAGGTTTAGCCTTTAAAAATCAAACTGTCTAGCACTTTGGGAAGCCAAGACAGGTGGATCACGTGGTCAGGAGTTCAAGATCAGCCTGGCCAAGATGCTAAAACCCTGTCTCTACTAAAAATACAAAAATTAGCCAGGCATGATGGCACATGCCTGTAATCCCAGCTACTTGGGAGGCTGAGCCAGGAGAATCGCTTGAACCCGGGTGGCAGAGGTTGCAGTGAGCCAAGATTGCGCCACTGCACTCCAGCCTGGGCGACAGAGCAAGACTCCGTCTCAAAACAAAAATCAATCAATCAATCAAACTACTTTGGCCGGGCACGGTGGCTCACACCTGTAATCCCAACACTTTGGGAGGCTGAGGCAGGCAGATCAACTGAGGTTGAGAGTTCAAGACTAGCCTGACCAACATGGAGAAGCCCCGTCTCTACTAAAAATACAAAATTAGCCGGGCATGGTGGTGCATGCCTGTAATCCCAGCTACTTGGGAGGCTGAGGCAGGAGAATCGCTTGAATCTGGGAGGTGGAGGTTGCGATGAGCCAAGATTGCGCTATTGCACTCCAGCCTGGGCAACAAGAGAGAAACTCTGTCTCAAAAAATAAATAAATATAAATAAAAATAAAACTGCCATGGAGACTGCTTTACCCAAAATTTTGGTTCACAGCCTTCCTTGCATTATCCATTAGGGCAAAGTAAAACCTTCAAGCTTGTACTGCCATCTCATGGCTAACGTTCCAGGTCATCGTTTATGTGTGCGTATACATGTCTAGATGTATCTACTTATATGTACACTTACTGCTATATGTTGTGTCTACCAAATTGACTTATAAGTAAAAGAGGGCTCGGCCAGGCGCAGTGGCTCACGCCTGTAATCCCAATACTTGGGGAGGCTGAGGTGGATCATGAGCTCAGGAATTCGAGACCAGCCTGACCAGCATGGCGAAACCCTGTCTCTACTAAAAATACAAAAATTAGCCGGGCGTGGTGGTGGGCGCCTGTAATCCCAACTACTCGGGAGACTGAGGCAGGAGAATTGCTTGAACTCAGGAGGTGGAGGCTGCAGTGAGCCGAGGTCGTGCCATTGCACTCCAGCCTGGGCAACAGAGCGAGACTCCTGTCTCAAAAAAAAAAAAAGAGGGCTTAAGTAATTAAGTAAATACGTATAAGCAATTTTCAAGTCCACTTAAGTATAACTTTACTAAACTAGCCAGCTTTAAAATTATTGGGGGAATAAAAATAAAAAGGCCTTCAGATTTGTCAGCATAGGTTTTGTCTAAATTTTATGTTTGTCTTTGCTAGATATTTTTAAATGTCAGTGTTAATTCAAGCTGAGAGCTTGGGGAGAGCCTGCCTCCATTGAGATAAATGCATATCTGATTGCTTCCTTTGGAGAGACTAATCAGAAACTCAAAAGAACGCAACCCTTTGTCTCCCACCTGTGATCTGAAAGCCCCCAAGCCTCCTCACCTCCAGTTGTCCCATCTTTCTGGACCAAAACAATGTTTGTTTTACATATGGTTTAGTTTTTGTTTTTTTCAGATGGAGTCTCCCTCTGTCGCCCAGGCTGGAATGAGTGGTGCCATCTCGGCTCACTGCAACCTCCGCCTCCTGGGTTCAAGTTGCCAGAAATGCTTGTTCCCTGGAGGCTGGGTGCGGTGGCTCATGCCTGTAATCCCAGCACTTTGGGAGGTCGAGGTAGGCAGAACACCTGAGGTCAGGAGTTTGAGACCAGCCTGACCAACATGGAGAAACCCCGTCTCTACTAAAAATGCAAAAAATTAGCTGGGCGTGGTGGCGCCTGCCTGTAATCCTAGCTACTCAGGAGGCTGAGGCAGGAGAACCGCTTGAACCTGCGAGGGGGAGGTTGCGGTGAACCGAGATCACACCATTGCACTCCAGCCTGGGCAACAAGAATGAAACTCCGTTTCAAAAAAAAAATTGGCCGGGCACAGTGGCTCACGCCTGTAATCCCAACACTTTGGGAGGCCGAAGCGGGCAGATCACGAGGTCAGGAGATTGAGACCATTCTGGCTAACACGGTGAAACCCCGTCTCTAATAAGAATACAAAAAAAAAAAAAAAAAATTTAGCTGGGTGTGGTGGCACGCGCCTGATATCCCAGCTACTCAGGAGGCTGAGGCAGGAGAATGGTGTGAACCTGGGAGGCAGAGCTTGCACTGAGCCGAGATCGCGCCACTGCACTCCAGCCTGGGTGACAGAGCGAGACTCCATCTCAAAAAAATAAATAAATAATTTTTTTTAAAAATTAAAAAAGACTTTTCGCCATCTTTTGTCTTTCTGTGGAGCTGTCGCCATGAAGGTCGAGCTGTGCAGTTTTAGCGGGTACAAGATCTACCCCGGACACGGGAGGCGCTACGCCAGGACCGACGGGAAGGTTTTCCAGTTTCTTAATGCGAAATGCGAGTCGGCGTTCCTTTCCAAGAGGAATCCTCGGCAGATAAACTGGACTGTCCTCTACAGAAGGAAGCACAAAAAGGGGCAGTCAGAAGAAATTCAAAAGAAAAGAACCCACCGAGCAGTCAAATTCCAGAGGGCCATTACTGGTGCATCTCTTGCTGACATAATGGCCAAGAGGAATCAGAAACCTGAAGTTAGAAAGGCTCGACAAGAACAAGCTATCAGGGCTGCTAAGGAAGCAAAAAAGGCTAAGCAAGCATCTAAAAAGACTGCAATGGCTGCTGCTAAGGCTGGAGTGCAATGGCACGATCTCGGCTCACCGCAACCTCTGCCTCCTGGGTTCAAGTGGTTCTCCTGCCTCAGCCTCCCAAGTGGCTGGGATTACAGGCATGTGCCACCATGCCTGGCTGGTTTTGTATTTTTAGTAGAGGTGTGGTTTCTTCATGGGCAGGTTGGTCTCAAACTCCCGACCTCAGGTGATCTGCCTGCCTTGGCCTCCCAAAGTGCTGGGATTGCAGGCGTGCACCACCACGCCCAGTCTGAGATTTATATATTTAAGATGTGATAAAATAGTAGTAATCAAAACTTACATGTGAAGAATAGGCTTCTACTTCTACAGAAAGGTCATTTTTACCTGCCAACCTGTGCCAAGTTGCAAGGATGCAACTGGACAAATCAGAGTCCTCTTTAGGGAAACATGATTTTACACAGAATACTAGGTGAGGGTATATAGTCAATGTCAACATTTTCCTCCATCACTATCCTATCCAAGGTGATAGAATTTTTTTTTTCTAGTGCATGTTACATTCAGACGTCCAAGTGTTACAGGTAAAATGAGTAAGTCCTTTTGAGAACCTGAAAATGTAAAAATCAATATAAGAAATACGTAGGCCGGGCGCGGTGGCTCACGCCTGTAATCCCAGCACTTTGGGAGGCCGAGGTGGGCGGATCACGAGGTCGGGAGATCGAGACCATCCTGGCTAACACGGTGAAACCCCGTCTTTACTGAGAATACAAAAAATTAGCCGGGCGTGGTGGCGGGCGCCTGTGGTCCCAGCTGCTTGGGAGGCTGAGGCAGGAGAATGGTGTGAACCCTGGGGGACAGAGCCTGCGGTGAGCCGAGATCGCGCCGCTGCACTCCAACCTGGGTGACAGCGAGACTCCGTCTCAAAAAAAAAAATATGTAAAATACAGGCTTTTGCTCATAAAAGCAAAATGTTAAGATTTTGCACTGGGAAGAGTCATTTTTTGTAATAATGTTTTATTTAGGGAATTACTGGGAAAATAAAGTCATTATACCCAACTTGAATGTAAAGCTATGCTTGCTAATTTTTGGAGAATAAAATGTCTGGGCTAAATGTTGGCTTTTAATAAAGTGGAGCTGCCCATTGTCATTACCCTTGGGTCTTAGGTAACCTGGAACCCAGAAGAAGCTAGAAATAAACACTACCTGTTCTCACTACAACAAGTTTAGCTTTACTCAGGAAGACAATTTGACTACTGGGAAAGCATTTTATTAAAACGTTTGTTTCTATTGGCCCAAAGGATAATGCGTGCATCAGTAGGCTTCTCAGTGCTTACAGGTGGTGTTTTGGCAAAAACTGAGTGGAGGGATTTTTTTAACTCTTCTACAACCTAGCTGTATTGTTTGCAGATTTGAATGTATTCACTTAATATATTAAATGTTTAATATTAAATATAAAAAAAATTAAAAAAGAAATGCTTGTTCCCCAGTGCCATAAAGAAATAGCACTTGAACATAAATTCAATTTCCTCAGGAAGGCCATTTTTACTTTCTGCAGAAAGGGTACCCTCGCCAGCAGTTTTGCCATGAGAGTACACTGAACAAAGGAGACAGGGTCATTTATAACCTGACGCGTCCACCCTACTGCTGTGACCGGTTTCCATTGGCTGGAATGGGACTTCACATTTTGTATTTGTCCCGATTGGCTAGCAACTTAGAACTTTTAAAAGAGGCAAAGGCAGAGGAGAACAAAGGAAGGAGGAGGTAACTTGTGGAATGCTGAGAAAGGTAAAAACACCTTCAAATAAGGATGAGGAACAGGCTATGACCTAATGTTTGTTTGGACCAGTATAAGCATGCCAGGGCAAATATTTAGGCTACATTGTGGGAGCTAAGAACATAAAGTACATTGATTTCTTTATCATGGCTTGCAGATATTTAAGAATGTCACCACAGATCTTTGAATAAATTTTGCTTCTAAGAGAAGTTACTATTTATCCCTAATTAGATGGGGAGGAAAGTCTTTGAAGAGGAACCTCTACTTTTTATAATAGCGATTCTCCTATCTCAGCCTCCCAAGTATACAGGTGCTCGCCACCACACCCGGCTAATTTTTATATTTTTAGTAGAGACGGGGTTTCACCATGTTGGACAAGCTGATATCTAACTCCTGACCTCAGGTGATCCGCCCGCCTCAGCCTCCCAAAGTGCTGGGATCACAGGCGTGAGCCACTGCGCCTGGCCGAGGATGGCATCTTTGATGTGAATAAGCTTTTCCCAAATTCACAGATTAAGACTTCTACTGTCACAAAACTCTTATCTTTCAATATTTGTTCTTGCTTATGCCTCTATGAACAATAAAAGTGGAAAAGGCATCTGTTATGTGCACTAATGGGATGTACTTTTATTAGTGAAGGAGTTTGCAGCCAACCTTATATATGGATAACTTTATACTTTAATAGATAAAAAATGAAGGCCCAGTGCAGGTAAAAAACTTTAATGGGGCCGGGCACGGTGGCTTATGCCTGTAATCCCAGTACTTTGGGAGGCCGAGGCAGGCGGATCACCTGAAGTCAGGAGGTTGAGACCAGTCTAGCCAATGTGGTGAAACCCCGTCTCTACTAAAAAATATATGTATATATACATAAAAATTAGCTGGGCATGGTGGTGCACCTGTAATCCCAGCTACTCGGGAGGCTGAGGCATGAGAATCGCTTGAACCCGGGAGGCAGAGGTTGCAGTGAGCCAAGATGGTGCCATTGCACTCTAGCCTGGGCAACAAAAGCGAAACTTCGTCTCAAAAAAAAAAAAGTATCCCTCATGATGGGTTCTATAGCAAATTCTACTGTAAAGGCTACAGTTATACAATAGACTTTAAATTCTCTTGTGAAAGTTATGATAGAATTGGCTAAACAGAGAAGTATCTGTGCAGCTGCTGGCACTTGTGGCCTACGGAGAAATACATCACATGAAGATTATAGAAATA
Organism: Pan paniscus; assembly: GCF_029289425.2. Lineage (NCBI taxonomy): Eukaryota > Metazoa > Chordata > Mammalia > Primates > Hominidae > Pan > Pan paniscus. The sequence goes on along the minus strand of NC_073254.2, from coordinate 57,450,117 downwards.
TAGTGGTAGGGGATTAACAAAGAGACTGCTTAGTCAAGTGAGTAAACTTTTTTTTTCTTTTTGAGACGGAGTTTTGCTCTTGTTGCCCAGGCTGGAGTGCAATGGCACGATCTCGGCTCACCGCAACCTCTGCCTCCTGGGTTCAAGCGATTCTCCTGCCTCAGCCTCCCGAGTAGCTGGGACTACAGGCATGCACCACCATGCCTGGCTAATTTTGTGTTTTTAGTAGAGACGGGGTTTCACCATGTTGGTCAGGATGGTCTTGAACTCCCAACCTCAGGTGATCTGCCCATCTCGGCCTCCCAAAGTGCTGGGATTACAGACGTGAGCCACCACGCCCGGCCATGAGTAAACTCTTTATCTAGTTCATTCTTTGATCAATGTGATTTTAGGTGGTTTGGTTTATGGGGAACCTGGGTAAGGAGCATACTCCAAACTCTTGGTATCATCCTCCCGATAGTCATAATAATAGTCTCCCTGGTGCGCTCTATTCTCTCAAAGGTTTTAAATGCTTGCATGCAGCCATCTCTAGAATGTCAAATGGTCTCTCTTCAACTGGAATAACAGGAGCTAAAAAAATGTGCAACCATAAGGACACTGTAAGCTATAAATGATGTGCTGAGATAGGAAACCCAAAATGATGGTAACTGAGAGTGGCGCTAAGTCCCTAAGGTTTGGTCACACTCTCACTTAAATGACAGCCTAACCAAAAAGGGGTAATTTTTTAAACAAAATTATGGAAGGCCATTGTTTTGGACTAGGCTCATGCACTAGGCCTCAACAAACCAAACCAAAATGGAGTCGCTCATGCTAGGACTTTAAGGAAATACATAGATTCTAAAACAGACCAAGTTTTTTTTCTCCTGCAAATCTCTATGACAAACCTTTCTTTTTTTTTTTTCGGAGACGGAGTCTCACTCCCTCGCCCCCAGACTGGAGTGCAGTGGCTCAATCTCAGCTCATTGTAACCTCCACCTCCCAGGTTCAAGCAACATTCCTGCCTCAGCCTCCTGAGTAGCTAGGATTACAGGCGTGCACCACCCCGCCCGGCTAATTTTTTTGTATTTAGTAGAGACAAGGTTTCACTATGTTGGCCAGGCTGATCCTGAACTCCTGACCTCGTGATCTGCCTGCCTCGGCCTCCCAAAGTGCTGGGATTACAGGCGTAAGCCACTGCGCCTGGTCAATATAACAAACATTTCTAACAGCATAGGTATCCACCCCCTGCAGTTCCCATTAAATGTTTTAACCAAATTCATTTCCTCTTGCCTAGAGACCATCAAGCTTCAGCTGATCATGCAACAAAGCTTCCAGCCAGTTCCAGGTGAAGACATCACCCCTGGCCATCAAAAAGCTACCCTGCCTCCACTAGACAGAGCAGGGTGAGAGTTCCATGATCCCTAATAGGTGGGGACCATCCCCCAAGCCAGCATGAAGCAGTTACAGAAAAAAGACCGTCTGTCCCTCTGCCTCCCATAAAGATTTATGGGGATCACATCTCAGGGGGCAGATGAGGCAGGAAAATAGGGTCTGGAGGCAGGTAACATAAGGCCAATTCACACTTCATCTATAACAGGAAATATCCTCTCCTTAGGGCATACATCATTAATAACTTTGCAATTGTAACTTTACTTCATCTTCTTCATTTACATAGGGCATTCCCCAAGTAGAGGGTATTTAAACTCACAAACATTTTGTAACAGGGCCTTTGAGCCCCTATGCTCATTCTCGCTCCCACACTGTGGAGTGTACTTTCATTGTCTTTTTTTTTTTTTTTTTTTGGGATGGAGTCTCGCTCTGTCGCCCAGGCTGGAGTGCAGTGGCGCAATCTTGGCTCACTGCAACCTCCACCTCCTGGGTTCACACCATTCTGCCTCAGTCTCCCAAGTAGCTGGGACTACAGGCGCCCGCCACCACGCCTGGCTAATTTTTTTGTATTTTTAGTAGAGATGGGGTTTCACCGTGTTAGCCAGGATGGTCTCAATCTCCTGATCTTGTGATCGGCCCGCCTCAGCCTCCCAAAGTGCTGGGATTACAGGCGTGAGCCACTGCGCCCGGCTCATTTTCAATAAAACCCTTCATTCCTTCCTTGTTTGTGCATTTTGTCCAATTGTTTGTTTAAGATGACAAGAACCTGGACACCCTCCACCATTAACACATGGACAAAGTCCAGGGCCGGGAATGGGGGTGTTTGGTGTCCTTGCTATTCTTTCTTTCTTTTTTTTTTGAGATGGAGTTTCGCTCTTGTTGCCCAGGCTGGAGTGCAATGGCACGATCTTGGCTCACTGCAAACTCCACCTCCTGGGTTCAGGCGATTCTCCTGCCTCAGCCTCCCGAGTAGCTGGGATTACAGGCATGCACCACCACACCCAGCTAATTTTTTTGTATCTGATCCTACAGATGCATCTTTGGCAACAGGTTTAGAAAGCCTGGATTGGGGCCGGGCATGGTGGCTTATGCCTGTAATCCCAGCATTTTGGGAGGCTGAGGCGGACGGATCACCTGAGGTCAGGAGTTTGAGACCAGCCTGGCCAACATGGTGAAACATCATCTCTACTAAAAAATACAAAAATTAGCTGGGCGTGGTAGCAGGCACCTGTAATCCTAGCTACTCAGAAGGCTAAGGCAGGGAGATTTGCTTGAACCTGGGAAGCAGAGGTTGCAGTGAGCTGAGATTGTGCCACTGCACTCCAGCCTAGGTGACAGAGTGAGACTTTGTCTAAAAAAAAGCCTGAATTGGAGAACTATAAGTAAATCCACTCTTTATTTTACAGAATATTCTGGGGAAAATTTACTCCACTACCCTTAGATTTTTTTTTTTTTTAATCTCATGTTAAATTAATTATCTTGTCTGGGCATGGTGGCTCATACCTGTAATCCCAGCACTTTGGGAGGCCGAGGGGGGCAGATCACTTGAGGTCAGGAGTTCCAGACCACCCTGGCCAACATGGCAAAGCCCTGTCTCTACTAAAAATACAAAAAAATTAGCCGGGCGTGGTGGCACACGCCTGTAGTCCCAGCTACTTGGGAGGGTGAGGCACAAGAATCACTTGAACTGAGGCGGCAGAGGTTGCAGTGAGCTGAGATCAAGCCACTGCACTGCAGCCTGGGTGACAGAGTAAGATTCCGTCAAGTGATTCTCCTGCCTCAGCCTCCTAAGTAGCTGGGATTACAGGCATGCGCCAACACACCCAGCTAATTTTTTTGTATTTTCAGTAGAGATGGCGTTTCACCATGTTGGCCAGGCTGGTCTCCAACTCCTGACCTCGTGATCCGCCTGCCTCGCTTCCCAAAGTGCTGGGATTACAGGCTTGAGCCACCTTGCCCGGCCTTAAAAATGCATTCTTGGTCAGGAGCGGTGGCTGACACCTGTAATCCCAGCACTTTTGGGGGCCGAGGTGGGCGGATCACTTGAGGTCAGGAGTTGGAGACCAGCCTGGCCAACATGGTGAAACCCTGTCTCTATTGAAAAGACAAAAATTAGCTGGGTGTGGTGGCAGGCGCCTGTAATCCCAACTACTTGGGAGGCTGAGGCAGGAGAATCGCTTGAACCCAGGAGGCAGAGGTTGCAGTGAGCCGAGATTGTGCCATTGTACTCCAGCCTGGATGACTGAGGGAGACTCTGCCTCAAAAAAAAAAAAAAAGAAAAGAAAAAGAAAAAGAAAAAAAGTCTGGAGAATGAAGAGTGATTGGAATAATAACCAAGATGATACGGGAATAATTTCTTTGTCACTGTCTACAAATAGATTGGCTATATATACAATATTTGAAATGTTAAGTGGCTTATGGCACTTTATTATTTTTCCCTTTATTATTAGTTTCTTTTCCATTTGCTTTGTGTGGGAAAGGAATGCTGAAGGAGGTAGTAGGGTCACTCCTTTTTAAAATTTAATTTTTTTTTTTTAAAACAGGGTCTTGCTTTGTCGCCTAGGCTGGAACACAGTGGTGTGATCATAGCTCACTGCAGCCTCGAACTTGCAGGCTCAAGCGATCTTCCCACCTCAGCCTCTTGAGCAGCTGCCATTATGGGGGTGCGCCACCATGCCTGGCTAATTTTTTTTTTTGGTATGTCTGTGTCACTCAAGCTTGTCTCCAACTCCTGGGCTCAAGCGATCCTCTTGCCTCAGCCTCCCAAAGTGCTGGGATTACAGGCATAAACCACCTCACCCGGCGTGTTTGAACTCTTCTTTACATATTATTCGTTGATATTTCATTAGGTAGAATATTGTATCTAATTATATCTATTATATCTTCTTTAATTATTGCCAAAATGTACCAAATAATTGCAATCCTTCATCTACAAATTGTCCATGTCCTGCCCACTAAAATATATTAAAACTGCTTTTTATTTTACTTAATTCGTCTCCATAAATTTTATTTTATTTTTGTAGAGACAGTCTCACTTTGTTATCCAGGCTGGTCTCAAACTCCTGGGCTCAAGCAATCCACCTGCCTCGGTTTCCCAAAGTACTGGGATTACAGGCATGACCACCATGCCTGGCCATCTCTCTGTAAATTTTAGATGCCCTGGGCCATGGAAAAGATCACAGAATATAAATCAATTTACTGTTTGACTTCACTGAAAATAAGTATAGGTCCAGCCTGGCCAACACGGTGAAATCCTGTCTCTACTAAAAATACAAAAATTAGCCGGGTGTGGTGGCACACACCTGTAATCAGCTACTCAGGAAGCTGAGGCAGGAGAATCACTTGAACCTGGAAGGTGGAGGTTGCAGTGAGCCAAGATCGCGCCACTGCGCTTCCCTGGGCAACAGAGTGAGACTCCATCTCAAAAAAAGAAAAAAGAAAAGAAAAGAAGAACAGGTGATATTTTAAATGTGGGACACATTATTTGGAATTGGCTGAAAAGACTAAATTCTTCATTCCTAAATGTGTGACATGTTTGCAAAAAGACTTCATCTTGGGAATGTGGCTGTAACTGGACAAACTCCAAGTCCTATTTGAGGACACATTAAAATCCTGCAATTGTGAATTATGTAGATACAATAACTGCGAATGGGAGACATCCTGGTTGTTTTGGTGTTTTTTATTTTTATTTGCTTTTTAGAGATGAGGGTCTCACTGTGTTGCTCAGGCTGGACTGGAACTCCTGGGCTCAAGTGATCCTCTCAAGTCACTTCCCAAGTAGCTGGGACTACAGGTGTGTACTGCACATGGCTTGTTTTGTTTTGATTCAGAACAGGCAGAAATTCATTTTTCCAGTGATGACTGCCAAATTCCAAACTCTAGTCCAAGCCATTGCATAAAAACTCTTCTCTGCTAATTGGATCTACCCCAGACTGAACATTGAAACACTTGAGGAGTGGTGCTAGCAGATCCACCCACCCACTTGGATCTCCCAGCAGAATTATCAAAGCGGATCCTTTTTTGGACTTTTAAGAAAGTCCTGTTAGTTGTCAAATAGGTCTCTATATCAGTGGGTCATAACACTAATAATGGCGACATTACTATTAAGCGTAGTGTTATCAGTGAGTACTCCACTGATGTGTAAGAAGAGAGGTTCTCCCGAAAAGCCCTGAATTCACCACTACACACTCTATGCATGTAACAAAACGATACTTTTGCCCTATACATTTATACAAATAGAAAACTTAAAAAAAAAGAGAGGTTCTTTTTACCATTTCACACTTTATTAAAAGCAGGGTTTTGGCCGGGCGCAGTGGCTCACGCCTGTAATCCCAGCACTTTGGGAGGCTGAGGTGGGTGGATCACGAAGTCAGGAGTTCGAGACCAGCCTGGCCAATATGGTGAAACCCCATCTCTACTAAAAAATACAAAAATTAGCCAGGCATGGTGGTGCGTGCCTGTAGGTCTCAGCTACTTGGGAGGTGGAGGTTGCAGAGAGCCTAGATTGTACTACTACACTCCAGCCTAAGTGAAAGAGTGAGACTCCATCTCAAAAGAAAAAAAAAAGGCGGTTTTAAGGAGTGCTAACCTCCAGTAAGATCTCTTCAGTACACACAGATCTGTTCACTGAGCTACTATTATTCAACATAAATATGATATGCTATTTCAGGCCCTGATAACAGGCTAAGCATTGCTTATTGAAACAGGTGACGTAGCACACGCCATTACATCTAAAACACCAAGACTGGGTTGGTGAGTCCAGGTTACCCTTGAACAACTTGGGGGTTAGAGGCCCTGACTCCCCACACAGTTGAAAATCCATGTGTAACTTTTTGTTTTTTGTTTTTTTTTTTGAGACAGGGTCTTGCTCTGTTAACCAGGCTAGGGTGCAATGGCATGATCTCAGCTCACTGAAACCTCCGCCTCCTGTGCTCAAGTGATCCTCCCATCTCAGCCTCCCAAGTAGCTGAGACCACAGGAATGCACCACCGTGCCTGGCTAATTTTTCTATTTTTCTGTAGAGATGGGGTTTCGCCATGTTGCCCAGGCTGGTCTCAAACTCCTGAGTTCAAGCGATCTGCCTGCCTCAGCCTTTCAAAATGCTGGGACTACAGGCGTGATCCACTGTGCCTGGCCCCCATGTATAACTTCTGACTCCCCAAAAACTCGATTACTAATAACTTACTATGGACCAGAACCCTTACCTATAACATAAAGTCGATAATACATATCTTTTTTTTGAGAGACAGACCAAGTCTCACTCTGTTGCCCAGGCTGAAGTGCAGTGGTGTGATCTCGGCTTACTGCAGCCTCTGCCTCTCGGGTTCAAGCGATTCTTCTGCCTCAGCCTCCTGAGTAGCTGGGATTACAGGCGTGCACCAGCACATAGGCTAATTTTTGTATTTTTAGTAGAGACGGGGTTTCACCATGTTGGCCAGGCTAGTCTTGAACTCCTGACTTCAGGTGATCTGTCCACCTCGGCTTCCCAAAGTGCTGGGATTACAGGGGTGAGCTACCATGCCAGGCCAATAACACATAGCTTGTATGCGTATTATATAGTGTAATCTTACATTAAAGCTATAGAGGCCAGGCGCAGTGGCTCGCCTGTAATCCCAGCACTTTGGGAAGCTGAGGCGGGCGGATCACGAGGTCAGGAGATCGAGACCATCCTGGCTAACATGGTGAAACCCTGTCTCTACTAAAAATACAAAAAATTAGCGGGCGTGGTGGCGGGCGCCTGTAGTCCCAGCTACTCGGGAGGCTGAGGCAGGAGAATGGTGTGAACCCAGGAGGCGGAGCTTGCAGTGAGCCGAGAACGTGCCACTGCACTCCAGCCTGGGAGAGAGAGCAAGACTCCGTCTCAAAAAAAAAAAAAAAAAAAAAAAGCCAGATTGCCATTGACCCTCACACACACAACATGGAGCTGAACTATGTGGGCCCACATATATGTGGATTTTCTCCTGTCTCTGCCACCCCGAGACTTCAAAATCAGCTTCTCCCAAGATGAGAAGGATGAAGACCTTAAGATGATCCACTTCCACTTAACGAACAATAAATATATTTTTCTTATGACCTTCTTAGTAACATTTTTTCTGTAGCTTTTTTTTTTTTGAGACGGAGTCTCGCTCTGTCGCCCAGGCTGGAGTCAGTAGTGCGATCTCGGTTCACCGCAGGGTTCGCCTCCCGGGTTCACGCCTTTCTCCTGCCTCAGCCTCCGGAGCAGCTGGGAATACAGGCGCCCGCCACCACGCCCGGCTAATTTTTTTTTTTTGTATTTTTAGTAGAGACGGAGTTTCACCGTGTTAGCCAGGATGATCTGGATCTCCCGACCTCGTGATCCACCCACCTCAGCCTCCCAAAGTGCTGGGATTACAGGCGTGAGCCACCATGTCCGGCCAATATGGCTTTTTAATGTCTTTTTTTTTTTTTTCTTTTTTGGGCAATCTTTTCCACTTAGGGGCAGTTGGTGCTAATACATGTTGCTATTACCAGAGCTGGCAGTAGGGTCCATCTCATTGAAACAAGTGACTTAGCATGGACCCATATATCTGTCATAAAAAATAGGCTTTTCTTTCAAGATCAAAAAATAAGGGTAATTTTGTTCATATTTGGGAACTATAGTGATGCAGGGCTGCGGTCAACATCTGGACAGCATAAGTCTCCACACTAGAGGGGAGTGTGGGGCTCCCATTCACAGGACAAACCCCATGGGTTTGTAGATTTATGATGATAATTTTCTGGCAGGCATTCAGTGAAGTGTCTTTTTCTAACAAATGTAATTAAAACAATTTTCTTTTTTTTTTTTTTTTGGAGACGGAGTCTCACTCTGTCACCCAGGCTGGAGTGCAGTGGCAGGAGGTTCAAGCAATTCTCCTGTCTCAGCCTCCCAAGTAGCTGGGATTACAGGTGCATGCCACCACACCAGGCTAATTTTTGTATTTTAGTAGAGACGGGGTTTCACCAAGTTGGCCAGGCTGGTCTCGAACTCCTGACCTCAGGTGATCCACCCGCCTCAGCCTCTCAAAGAGATGGGATTACAGGTGTGAGACCCCACACCCGGCAAAACAATTTTCTGACAGATGGAAGTTAAAGGTGTGAAGAGCACCTTTTCCTAACTTGCATAAAGATCTACGGAAATGCCACCCAGCAGTCTCAAAGTAAGGAGAGGAGCCTGCCTCCTAGGACCTGCCCTTTCAAATGAATATGGAAGCCCTGATGCAGCACTCGTGAGATTTTACTGTCTGAGCATGTTTTGTTGTTGTTTTGTTTCAGACAGAGTCTTGCCTGTTGCCCAGGCTGGAGTGCAATGGCATGATCTCGGCTCACTGCAACCTCTGCCTCCTGGGTTTGAGTCATTCTTCTGCCTCAGCCTCCTGAATAGCTGGGATTACAGGCGTGAGCCACCACACCTGGCTAATTTTTTGTATCTTTAGTAGAGACGGGGTTTCACCATATTGGCCAGGCTGGTCTCAAACTCCTGATCTCGTGATCCACCCACCTCGGGCTCCCAAAGTGCTGGGATTACAGGCGTGAGCCACTGTGCCTGGTCATCTGTGGTTCTTTTAATCATTGAACTGGAACAAACTGGCCTTGTGGTCTGTCCATCAGCCCTCGTGGTTCTAGTTGATGGAAGTCTTCAACAGAGATGGAGCCATTCTGCTGTTTGTTTCTGAGGACAAGACATTGACCCACTGTAAATTCACTGAAGTCCTGCCCCATCTTAAGACAACACCCTGGGTTTATCTTGGTGAAGTGAGTTCTAGCTGCCTCCTCTTAAGGACCGTGAGAGATGTTTGCTAAGCATGCAGACTCCCAGGTCTCAACCCAGCAAGTCTGAGGCAAGCCCAGACATCTGTATGTTTAACAAGTATTCTAGGTGACTCTCATGTCCAGGTGAGTTAAGTTTAGAATCTTGTTCTAATGAGGCTTCTGACAGGAGGACGGAAATCAGGTTAACTTGAGTGCAGGCAGTACCCTTACCTGATTATACTTGTGCCCTATAAATTTATACAAATAGAAAACTTTTAAAAACAGAGGTTCTTTTTATAATTTCACACTTTATTACGAGCAGGTTTTTTGTCTCATTTTGTTTTTTGAGACAGGGTCTCAGTCTGTTACTCAGGCTGGAGTGCAGTGATGTGATCAGCCTAAGTCTCCACACTTAAGTGGAGTGCAAATGGGAGACATCCTGGTTGTTTTGGTGTTTTTTTTGTTTTTATTCGCTTTTTAGAGATGAGGGTCTCACTGTGTTGCTCAGGCTGGACTGGAACTCCTGGGCTCAAGTGATCCTCTCAAGCCACCTCCCAAGTAGCTGGGACTACAGGCATGCACTGCACATGGCTTGTGTTTTGATTCAGAACAGGTAGAAATTCATCTATATGAATTTCTGTATATCAGGTAGATTAATTTCTGCCTGTTCTGAATCAAAACAAAAACAAGCCATGGATGGGAAGGGGTATAGGAAAGTGGGAGGCAACGCCCAAGTTCGGAAAGGCTTGTGTGGTGGGGAGAAGAAAAGAAAAACCCGGGCTGGGCGCTGAGCCACACACCTGTAATTCCAAAACTTTGGGAGGCTGAGGTGGGAGGATTGCTGGAGCCCAGAAGTGTGAGACCAGCCTGGGCAACACGGCAAAACCCCGTCTCTACCAAAAAAAAAAAAAAAAACTAGAAAAAATAGGCTGGGCGTGGTGGCTCATGCCTGTAATCCCAGCATTTTAGGAGGCCAAGGCGGGTGGATCAACTGAGGTCAGGAGTTTGAGACCAGCCTGACCAATATGGTGAAACCCTGTGTCTACTAAAAATTAGCCAGGCGTGGTGGCTCACGCCTGTAATCCCAGCACTTTGGGAGGCCGAGGCAAGCGGATCACGATATCAGGAGATCAAAACCATCCTGGCTAACACAGTGAAACCCCACCTCGTCTAAAAAAATATATATATATACAAAAAATTAGCTGGGCGTGGTGGCAGGCGCCTGTAGTCCCAGCTACTTGGGAGGCTGAGGCAGGAGAATGGTGCGAACCTGGGAGGTGGAGCTTGCAGTGAGCTGAGATTATGCCACTGCACTCCAGCCTGGGCGATAGAGCGAGATTCCGTCTCAAAAAAAAAAAAAAAAAGGGAAAGAAAAAAACCCGGAAAGCCAGGTTTCCTGCATTCTGCCTTTCTAGGCAGGGCCAGAGTAAGCTGCTGCTGGGTGGGCTGCGTGAAAGCTAGTGAGTATGCAACAAGCCTGGCCCTTGGGAAGCAGTAACCACAGGTCAAAGAGCAAAGCAGTGACAACACTGCCTGCCCTCAAGACTGGGTCAGGGCCTGGGATTGGGCCACTGGGCCAACACCTCAGTAAGGAGTTTTTTTATTTTTTTTTTGAGATGGAGTCTCCCTCTGTCGCCCAGGCTGACCTCAGGTGAACCGCCCATCTCGGCCTCCCAAAGTGCTGGGATTACAGCCATGAGCCACCACACCTGGCTTGGGGGTTAGATCTTTACCTTGTCCTACTTTAAAAATCAATGAGGCCAGGCATGGTGGCTCACACCTGTAATCCCAGCACTTTGGGAGGCCGAGATGGGAGGATTGCTTGAGTCCAGGAGTTTGAGACCAGCCTGGCCAACATGTGGAGACCCTGTTGCTACAAATTTTTTTTTTTTTTTGGTTGCGGGGGATGGAGTCTCACTCTGTCACCCAGGCTGGAGTGCAGTGGTGCAATCTCGGCTCACTGCAACCTCCGCCTCTTGGTTTCAAGCAATTGTCCTGCCTCAGCCTCCCAAATAAGAGGCTGAAACCACACCAGGCCCAAAAAATAAATTAAAAATTAAAAAAATTATTGGCCGGGTACGGTGGCTCATACCTGTAATCCTAGCACTCTGAGAGGCCGAGGTGGGTGAATCATCTGAGGTGAGGAGTTCGAGACCAGCCTGGCCATCATGGTGAAACCCCGTCTCTATTAAAAATACAAAAATTAGCCAGACGTGGTTGTGTGTGGCTGTAATCCCAGCTACTCGGGAGGCTGAAGCAGGATAATCACTTGAACCCAGGAGGAAGAGGTTGCAGTGAGCCAAGATTGTGCCAGTGCACTCCAGCCTGGGTGACAGAGTGAGACTCTTGCAAACAAATAAAAAAGTATTTAAATAATTTTTTCTTTTTTTAGACGCATGGTCTCACTATGTTGCCTAGGCTAGTCTCGAACTCCTGGGTTCAAGTGATCCTCCAGCCTTGGTCTCCCAAAGTGCTGGGATTACAGGTGTGAGCCTCCACACCTGGTATACAAAAAATAAGATGTTTAAATTAGCCAGGTACAGTGGTGCATACCTATGGTCCCAACTATTCAGGAGGATCACTTGGGCCTGAGAGGTTGAGGCTTGCAGTGAGTCATGATCACGCCACTGCATTCCAGCCTGGGTGACAAAGGGAGATCCTGTTCCAAAAAAGAAAGGTAGGGGAAAGGGCTAGGCATGGTAGTTCCTGCCTGTAATCCCAGCACTTTGGGAGGCCAAGGCAGGTGGATCACTTGAGGTCAGGAGTTCGAGAACAGCCTGGCCAACATGGGGAAACCCCGTCTCTACTGAAAATACAAAAATTAGCTGGGTGTGGTGGCGGTTGCCTGTAATCCCAGCTACTTGGGAGGCTGAAGCAGAGAATCACTTGAACCCAGGAGGCGGAGGTTGCAGTGAGCTGAGATTGTGACACTGCACTCCAGCCTGGGCAACAGAGTGAGACTCTGTCTCAAAAAAAAAAAAAAAAAAAGACCCAAAACAAAACAAAAAACAAAAAACAAAATCAATGAAGCTGTGGGGACAGAAGTAAGCCAGGCCTTGAAGTGCTGTTAGTGATAGAATGGGGGAATCAGAGGGTGGCCACCAAATCCTAGACAGTTCAGGGGGCAGGAAACACATCCCTGCCCTGGGTACCAGCCCCTCCACCTCACCCCCAGCCATTTTCTATGCTCAGAACAAAGTCCAGGACAAGACCTGCATCTAGACTGTAATCTCACTGCTCACCAGCTCCTTTAACAGGGGGAACATCAGTCCTGGAGACGCAGAGGTGGAGGCTGGACCAAGACAGTATCATTTTCCCAGGACCTGGCGTCATCCTCAACAGCTTAAGGAGAGACAGATTCCATTCTGTTCCACTCTCTATGGCCTTGGCTGCCCTAACCTGGTAGAGGGGGAGAGGCTGGGACCAGGCTATGAGGGGGCCCCTCACTCCCAGTTCGGCCCCCAGAGCCGCTGCAATGGACGCAGGGAGGCTTCAGCAGTGTATCCCTCCTACCCACTGGGCCTAGCCTGGAAGTGTGAGGTAGAGTTGCAGTGTGGGTGCTCACGGGAAATCTGGTGCGGGCACAGCTCCCCCAGGACTTGCTGCCATTCTTTCCTTCCAATAAGCCACAGCTGCTTCCTATTCGCCTTTTAGGAATCTTGGTGGTGGTCAGGCCAGGCGCAGTGGCTCCCACCTGTAATCCCAACACTTTGGGAAGCCGAGGCAGATGGATCATGAGGTCAGGAGTTCAAAACTATCCTGGCCAAGATGGTGAAACCCCGTCTCTACTACAAATACAAAAAAATTAGCTGGGCGTGGTAGCAGGCGCCTGTAATCCCAGCTACTCGGGAGGCTAAGGCAGAGAATTGCTTGAACCCGGGAGGCAGACGATGCAGTGAGCCAAGATCACACCACTGCACTCCAGCCTGGGCAACAGAGTGAGATTCCGCTTCAAAAAAACAAAACAAAACAAAACAAAAAGAATCTTGGTGGTGGTGACAGGTTAAGGCCAAGAAACTAAACCAGTTCGATACAACTCACACTGTCAGTGCCAGGGGTTGGGGGAAGAGGCCCTGGCAGCTGTGGAGAGTGGAAGTACCATGGATTTGTAATCTGAACGCCAGTGTCTGCGTCCCAGCTATACCACTCCTTAACAGCAGGACCTTGACTCCAAGGTCACCTGACTCCAAGCATATCACTTGACTCTAGCCTGTTTTCTCCTCTACACAATGAGGTTAACAGCACACCTCACAAGAGTGTGGTAATAGTAAAAGTTAAAGCATACAATTTGAATACATACAATTGTCATCACTACTGTACCAATTGCCCCGATCCCTGCCTTCAGGACAAACTGGGAGGTGCCTGAGCTTCCCACCCCTTCTCCCTAGAGGCCAGCCTCTCTGCTCCTCCCTTGGCCCTGAGGAACATGGTGTGACCAGATGGTGTTGGGAACCGGGTGTCCTCCCAACTGCACTCCAGGTACGACAGCTAGGAACCTGAGTGATCAAGTGTGGTCGTCAGAGAACAAGGTTCAGGACCAACAGTCAAGGCCAGGTGGAAGTAGGAACAGGGGCGGGAGCTGGCCAGGTAAACACTGCATTTTACACAACAAATGGGAGGCCTTGGGAAGAGGAGCAGCAGGAGAGAGGGAGGGAGGGAACGGCAGCCAGGTGTCCAGGACACAAGGGAGCAGCGTAAGGTCAGTGCACTGCCCTGGGCCTCATCCTATGCCCATGCCTCCCCTCACCCCAAGACAACCCTGGGCCTTCCCAGCACTTGCTGCTCCCGAGAGTGGGTGGGTTTAGCCTTCCCCTCCTCAGCCCCATGGGCTGGAAGGCGAGGGGCAGGAAAGAACAAGAGGCTCCAGGGCACCTCTGAGGGCTGCAGAGGACTCAGAAATCAGAACCAGAACACTTTTACTCTTTGGGCTCTGGGAAGGGCCAGGCAGAGTGCAAGGTGTCCACAGGAGGGGTAAGCAGAGAGGAGCTACAGGGGGCTGCAGTCCTAGTACCCTGTTGGGGAGGACTGAGGGATGGTGAGTTTGGTCTCCGGAGGGGGCTCCAGTCCTGGTGCCCAGTTCTGACACCTGCCCCTCCTGAGTTCACATTGGAGTCCTTGCAGTCCTGAAACCACAAGGCCTGCCTGAACCCTGGGTCAGGAGAGAAACACTTGGGGAGGGGAAAGGACGGCGTGGGCTACCCATGACGGCTCTGAGTTCTTCCTGGGGCTTGTGTCTTTCCTTGGCAGAAGAGGGCACAGCCAAGGCAAGGAGGGGCTGAAGGCTGCGGGGCCATCCCGGCCTGCCAGAGCCATGCCCCTGACTCCTCAGCTTCAAAATCAGGGGTCTCAGGACAGAGGACGCTGGGTGGGCTCAGAGCTCATCAGGGGGGCTGTGTGTGAGAGGGGATGCCTTCTGGATGCCCTCATCCTCCTCGGGGCTGGGGTCTCCCTCAAGGCCACCCAGCTCCTTCCTTTGTTTGCTGCTGCTACTCCTGCCGCCTGCTGCCTTGGCCCTGCTGCTCTTCTTCTTGGACTTCTTCCCTCCCAGGGCAGCTGTGTCTCCCTTCTTGCCGGACCACTGCTCTGCCAGGCAACCTAGGGTGTGGAGGAGAGAGACCCTCAACAGAAGTGCCTCAGGGCTGGGGTGCTGGGCAAGGAGCACTGAGCAGTGAGCCGTGGGAGTAGCAACTGGGACTGTGCTTGACATCAGCCTCCCTGCCTCCTGCCTCTCGCTGTGGCCACCAGGCCCCTCTGGGGGCATCTGACTTGTCTGCCCATCATTCTGCACCTGGTTTCAGTGACTCTTACTTCACCATGTCTTGCCAATCAAGCCTTCCGAGGGCAGAGATCCTACAATGCCCTCTGTTTCTCCTCCTACCCACCTCCCCCAAGGGAGAGCAAACAAATCATCCAGAGCCAGCCTGCCCTTGCTTCCCCAAACTCACTGGTGTCTTTTCCCTTCAGCACGTGGTTGGCGCAGAGGAATTCAGTCAGGTCTTCCTCCTGGTGGTTCCTGTACCAGTCCTCGATCACCTCCTCAAACTCTTCCACCAGCACATCGCACTGTTAATCATAATACCTCATATTGGCAAAGCCCCAGCACCTGACTCGCTCCTAGAGGAGCTCAGCTAAGCCTCGCAACCCACTGCAAGGTAGGCAGTGGCAGCGGTTCACCTAAGGAAACTGAGGCCAGAGAGGTGAAATGACCTGACCAAAGCCACCCCGGCCTGGGTGGACTTCCTCAGAGCAGACCCAATCCCCACCAGCCCCTCACTGGGCACAGCAACCCTTCCAAGGGCTGAAGGGCCTGTACCTGCTTCTTGAGGTCAGCCACCTCTGCAGAAGTCTCGTTCCACAGCTCATAGGGGATGTCCATCACCACCTTGACCCCTTTGTGTACCAGGTTGTGTAATGTCTCAAAGGTCTCTGACATGCCCTGGAAGAAGCGACCAGATATGGCAGGCGGAGCTCCCTTCTCTCCCTCCCACCCTCGTCTCCCAGTGGTGGCTAAGAACCCAGCTATAAGACCAATGCTCAACGCCCTCTAAGGACCCTCATCCTTTTTTTTTGAGAAGGAGTCTCACTCTGTCGCCCAGGTTGGAGCGTCTCAGCTCACTGCAACCTCTGCCTCCCAGGTTCAAGCGATTTTCCTGCCTCAGCCTCCCAAGTAGCTGGGACTACAAAGGCGTGCCACCATACCCGGCTAATTTTTGTAGAGTTGGGGTTTTGTCATGTTGGTCAGGCTGGTCTCGAACTCCTAGCATCAAGTGTTCCACTCACCTCAGCCTCCCAAAATGCTGAGATTACAGGCGTGAGCCACTGCACCTGGCCTCATCCTTGACCTGACCTTCCTCTTCCCTCTTTTAGGCCTGCTTCCCACAACCCCTGCACATATACCCCCTGATCTGCCTCTGCACACCTCATCGCTTCAAAAAGACCTGCGGCTGCCCTCAGGCCCTTTGGCTTTATGCTTCTTTTCCAGGAAATAGGTTTGTCTTAGCTCTTTCCCCTCACTATGGCTGGAGACACTCCCATATCATCCAGACCTGCTGTTCCGTTCTTCCTGGGTTGTGTCTTTCCTCAGTGGGAAAAAGGCATAGCTGAGGCAGGTAGACCCTTTATTCTGTAAAAACTATCTCTGCTAGCTGCCTAGGTCTTATCCCCAGAGAAAACATACTATCCATTTCCTCTATTTTCCCAGAGATAACTCATACAAATACCAATATCTAAATATATCCTCCCCCCGCCTTTTTACACAAGCAGTGGTATAGCATACACACTATTTTGCACTTGCCCTTTTTACTTATACCTTGAAGGGCTGGGTGCAGTGGCTCATGCCTGTAATCCCAGCACTTTGAGAGGCCAAGGTGGGCTGATCACCTGAGGTCAGGAGTTCGAGACCCCCTGGCCAGCATGGTGAAACCCCGTTTCTACTAAAAAACACAAAAATTAGTCGGGCGTGGTGGTCGGTGCCTGTAATCCCAGCTACTCAGGAGGCTGAGGTGGGAGAATAGCTTGAATCTGGAAGGTGGAGGTTGCAATGAGCTGAGATCGCACCACTGCGCTCCAGCTTGGGCAACAGAGTGTGAGACTCTGTCTCCAAAACAAACAAACAAACAAAAACCTTGAAAATCAATTGAATTCAGTTCCTAAAGAGCCTCCCCATGCTTCGTTTCCAGCCGCATACTAGTCCACCAAACGGCTGGATCAACGTATTTAATCCCCTATTGGTAGAGTTAGATTGTTTCTCATTTTTTTCTTGCTATGAAAAATAATTCTTAAACACTTTTTATTAAAGCAAACACAGATTTATTACTGAGTGCAAAATTCATACAAATTTCTGCTGCTTGAGACTATTCCCTTAGGTATCCCAGGAGTTTATGAATGGTATCCTTTGCTAGAAGGAAACTTACCTAGAAAAATGTGGGTGGCAACTATCTTACCCTGTGCCAGGCACTGAAGATGTAGAGAGTAAGAACTATGGGCCTTGTTGTAAGCAGCTCATTCTCCAGAGAGAAAAGCACTCGTACACATATTGAGTACATGGGCCGTCACAAGGGCATCCCAGCGGGGTTGTGGGAGGTGCTGTGTGGACCCAGAGATGGGACTGGGCAGTCACTCCCCCCCAGGTGTCCTCTGACACCTCGCCTAAACCCCCACCTTTCTGCACATCCTGGATCTTGCTGAGTTCTCTCTGTTCTAGTGTCTTTAGGTTCCCACGGGGGCAGCAACTGTGGAGCATTTCTGCCTGTGTCTGAGATTGAAGCAGGACCCTCATGAACAGGCCCAGACCCTCATGCATGTGCCTGAAAAATGAGACCACTCAAGAGGGGAGGAGCACAAACGGCAATCAAAGAATGGGAAGAGGCAATGAAGGAAGATCCCAAGTGGTCATCTTCAAATCACACTCACACCAGCAGACACACTAAGATACATGCAGGCCTGACCCCAGAGCGGATGAAGGACAATCCCGAATCCAACCTTGGCAAATCGGTTGCTGCCGGTCCTCTCCTTGTGCAGGCTATAATCCAGGAGCCTCTTGCAAATGGTCTCAGTCACTTCGATTAACCGCAAGTCCCTGCCAAGACAGGAGGATGAGAGGAACTGAGTTCCCCTCCTAGCCGCAGTGGGTTAGTGGTCTGTCCCTCCAGCCCTGTGCCCCAACACCTGCACATCTCACCAATGGGAAGTGACTCAGAGCTGGAAGGAAGATAGGTCATCTGGTCTGGGGGATCTGAAATGCTGGAACACAGACCAGAGAGACAAAATTTTAACAGCTCTAAGGGAAGGAATTTTTTATAAAGCTAAATGATTCAGTATTTAGATTTTTTGATAAAGCAAAATTATTAAATTTTGATAGTAAAATATCATTCTCTTTGAAAGGATGATCACAGCTGACAGAATTGGGTTTTTAAAAACTATATTTGTACCTAGCAAAATAAAAAGCTGGTAATCCTGTTACTAATGTTTTAAAAAATTGCACTGTGGCCGGGTGTGGTGGCTCACACCTGTAATCCCAGCACTTTGGGAGGCCGAGGCAGGCGGATCATCTCAGGTCAGGAGTTCGAGACCAGCCTAACCAACATGGTGAAACTCCATCTCTACTAAAAAAATACAGAAAATTAGCTGGGCGTGATGGCACATGCCTGTAATCCCAGCTACTTGGGAGGCTGAGGCAGGAAAATCTCTTGAACCCGGGAGGCAGAGGTTGCAGTGAGCGAAGATCATGCCATTGCACTCCAGCCTGGGCAACAAGAGTGAAACTCCGTCGCAAAAAAAAACTTGCATTGCTCTGTGAAATCCAAGCGTCTGAGAATCAATGATATAGTCCAACAGTCTTGCTTTTAGAGATGAGAAATCTGCTGAAGCATAAAGAAGTTAAGGGATTTATGCACGTCACCCAATTAGCTGGGGACAGAATCAGTGGGCAAACTCAGGTCTTGGTTACAAATGATGCCCTTGTAGGGGGTTTGCCTAGCTAGGAGAAGGGAACTCCAAACCCCTGAAGCCTCCAGCAGCAATGCAGGCCAGGCCAGTGAGTCCCCATTCACTTACGACTTGGTGTATTTGACTCCAGAGGCCTTCTGGTCCAGGATGCCATAGCCCGTGCCAATCACCTCCTTGGTCTTGCCGGTTTCCTCAAAGGCTGACTTCAGCTCCACAGCAACATATTTACACACTGGGGGAGGGAGGTAGCACAGCCCACTGAGTGCACATGAGTCTAATGGGAGGCCAGCTCCCAGCAAAACAGATCCAGGTGGGCATCCTTTCCTAGACTGGAGGACCAAAATCAGCACTCAAGGCAGGGAAGGAGTTAGAACCTGTGGAGGCTAAAGCAACTCCATCTTGGATGCTAATGTGCCATGTTGACTTCTGATTAACCCCAGTTCCAGGAATGCCTCTAGGATTTCTATTTTATCTACTGTTTCTTGTGTAAGAGCATGTACTTACTGTAAATCCTGCCCTTAAGCAATTGTTCTTCGTATTCCTTTTTTTTTTTTTGAGATGGAGTTTCGTTCTTGTTGCCCAGGCTACAGTACAATGATGAGATCTCAGCTCCTGGGTTCAAGTGATTCTCTTGCATCAGCCTCCCAAGTAGCTGGGATTACAGGCATGCACCACCATGCACGGCTAATTCTGTATTTTTAGTAGAGACAGGTTTCATCTTGTTGGGTAGGCTGGTCTTGAACTCCTGACCTCAAGTGATCCGCCCACCTCGGCCTCACAAAGTGCTGGGATTACAGGCGTGAGCCACCACGCCAGGGTCTATCATTTTACTTTGTAAAATTGCATACATACAGAAAAGCTGAAAGAACACAATGAATACCTTCCACTTGTATTCAACAGTTGTTAATAGTTTGCCACATTCTCTCTCCAATATATAATATATAATATCTCAACAATATATACATTTCTTTTGCTACACCATCTTGAAAGTAAGTGGCAAACATGACCTTTTGAGGTAAATATATCATCATGTATCTCCTGAGAAAAAAGACCTCCTCCTACATAACCATAGAACAATTATGATACTTCGAAAATTAACAATTCCAACATCACCCAGTAGTCCATATTCAAATTTCCTTAATTGTCCCCGAAACATCTTTTATGGTTGTTAGATTACTTGATTTCATATGTGTTCCAACATCAGCTCTATTTCTACCAAGTTAATTTGCTCCATGCCCTCCAGAGAGCTCTCGTTCCTACTGTCTCCGCACATTTATTTCCTCATTTCCTCTTACCCTTCCTCAAATAGTTATTAGGCAACTCCTACGTGTCAGCCTGGGGATACAGAGATGAAAACAAGGTCCCCTCCCTTCCAGATACTCAGTCTAATGCAGCAGATAAAGGTGTAGACAAATAACTACCACTGTATAGAGTGCTACAGTGCTACCACCGAGGGTGTGAAGTGCCTGAGGCCCTAGGAAAATACTTAATGCCTTCTAAGGGCTTCTCTGTCCATCCTGCCCACCTCGCATTATAAGCCTCTCCCCCAGGAAGCCATTCTGCACTAATGCCAATTGCTCTAGATTTCACTCTGGGCCTCTGCAGGATCCATGCTCTCCCTAAGGACCCTCAGTCATTTGATGTGTCTCTCCACATAGACCACAAGGGTCCCCAAAATGTGCATTATGTATTAGATTTTTTCGTATTTCCTTAGCCTGGGACTTGATATATGCTGGACGCTCGATAAATCTTGTTGATAGAGACCGTCTTCTGATGCCTCTGAATGGAATACCAGTCTGAAGGCTAAATGCCATCAGCAGTTTTAACACTGACAGCACAGTCTGCTAGAATACCAATTTACCACAAAAATAAATACATCCCCTGGAGGCCTGCTTGGTGAAATTAATCAATGGCTTGGAGAATTTGAAACACATAAAAATTCCAAGTAATAAGCTGGTGATCTTCAAGTCTGCAATGAACTGGGGATGTCTCACCTCCCCAGCTCTCCATCCAGGACCATCTGGGCTCCCTCCCCTCTTCTGTCCTGTACTCTGTGCAGGCACATCATTTTTCTAGCACCACTTACCCCTCCTCCCACGCCCTCCCCAGGAGTGGGGAAAGGGGAGGTTTGGAACATCCTTTCTCTCTCATACCCATCAACCACAGCCTTGCTTTCCAGCTCTTCCAAACATTACCTCTTCAAGACCTCCTCTGCGGATCCCACCCAGAACTAGACTCACAGGAGATTCATGGCGCAGACACCAGACCCTCACTGACATCCACCCACTCTTTTTTTCCGGGCAGGTTCTCCTTCTTCTGTGCCGAGGCCTGTTCCACTCAGGCTACTGAGCCAGGAGGCAGGCTTGGTGGGCTAGACACAGTCAGCATTTAATAACAAAGGTGTAATAATAATACAAACAAATATACTATTAAGATGAACCTAACGGTTGGAGTTTGCCAAGCCATCCTGTGACTGCAAATCCCTTTTCAATTAATCTTCATCAGTTACCAAATGAGGGTAGACTAGAATGATCTCTAGATATAGAGATATAGAGATCCTGGGCATCTCTATGCTTCCGTGAGTCTGTGAATGTTGCCTAAGGAGAATAAATGTGAGGTCCTTAGGCTATGAGAATAATAAGAGGGAGAGTATGGGCTCTTTGATATCAGAATAAGACAGAATACAGGCTGGGCACGGAGGCTCATGCCTGTAATCCCAGCAATTTGGAAGGCTGAGGTGGGAGGATCACCTGAGGTCAGGAGTTCAAGACCAACCTGGCCAACATGGTGAAACCCAGTCTCTACAAAAATACAAAAATTACCCGGGCATGATGGCAGGTGCCTGTAATCCCAGCTATTCAGGAGGTTGAGGCAGGAGAATCACTTGAACCCTGGAGGCAGAGGTTGCAGTGAGCCGAGGTTGCGCCATTGCACTCCAGCCTGGGCAACAGAGCAAGACTCCGTCTCAAAAAAATAATAATAATAATAATAAGACAGAAAAGAAAGAGAAGAGGAAGGGAAACGCTGAAAGGCTATCAGTTAGCTGGGCTGGGTGCAGTGGCTCACGCCTGTAATCCCAGCACTTTGGGAGGCTAAGGTGGGCGGATCACCCGAGTTCAGGAGTTCGAGACCAGCCTGGCCAACATGGTGAAAACCCGTCTCTACTAAAAATAGCCGGGAGTGGTGGCACACACCTGTAGTCCCACCTACTCGGGAGGCTGAGGTAGAAGAATCCTTGAACCTGGGGGACGGAGGTTGCAGCGAGTCAAGGTCGCACCACTGCACTCCAGACTGGGCGACAGAGCAAGACTCCGTCTCAAAAAAAAAAAAAGGCCAGGCACGGTGGCTCATGCCTGTAATCCCAATACTTTGTAAGGCCGAGGAGGGTGGGTCACCGGAGGTTGCGGTGAGCCGAGATCGCGCCACTGCATTCCAGCCTGGGCAATAAGAGCGAAACTCCATCTCAAAAAAAAAAAAAAAAAAAGCTATCAGGACTAGAGGAAGAGCGAAAAGTGAAAGGGCGGCCAGGAGCAGAGGCTCACGCCTATAAGCCCAGCACTGTCAGGAGTTCAAGACCAGCCTGACCAATATGATGAAATCCCATCTCTACTAAAAACACAAAAATTAGCTGGGCATGGTGGCATGCGCCTGTAATCCCAGCTACTCAGGAGGCTGAGACAGGAAAATCGTTTGAACCTAGGAGGCAGAGGTTGCAATAAGCCGAGATCTCGCCACTGCACTCCAGCCTGGGCAACAGAGCCAGACTGTCTCATAAAAAAAAAAAAAAAAAAAAAGGAAAAAAAGAAAAGAAAGTACGGGGGAAGGCACAGGCTTGAACTCATACTGGGTGCCCTACCAGTGAAGTCGGCTTATCTCTAAAGCATCCTTTTAATCTCTCTAATGGAAGGATTATGTGTCCGAAACTTACCCCAAACCCACTTTCCAGTGTTTAGGGAACATCTGGCCTGATGTAGGCTTTCAATTCAGATGAGAGATTCACAGCCAACTTTCTGGGGGCCCTGGGGTTACGGGGCTGGGAAGGCAGGCATGACTGTAAGGTCTGAGGAAAAACTAAGGGACGGAGTTGAGGAAAAAGAAATAGCTCCTTTATAGTCCTGGCTCGCTGGTAGCTCCCTCTCTCTCTGTAGTTCCTCAACGCCTATGTCTTTGGGACTCACCTTTTCTCCAAAGTCCTAAAATCTTCTTTCAAGTTCCCCATAGGCTCTACTGTTCCCCCAAAGGGCTCCTCAGATCCAGATCCTCCTCCTCACACACACCCACAGTCTCCCATTTAATCATCTGTATTCTCAAAACATTTATTGAGTGCCTACCAGACACTGTGTGAATACGTATCTAAGACAAAATTCCTGCCTTCGAGTAGTTGTTAGTGGGTGCAACAGACAACTACACAGATTGGGTTGCAGTGAGGGCAAAAGGGGAAAGTCTTAGGTTTTTTTCCCCCAAGATGAGTCATCTGGAGCTTTTCAGTTCCTCAAACTCGTTCTTAGCTTCTCAGCCGGCAGGCCTCTGCCTCTGTAGTTTCCTGAGTGGGCCCCTCTCTTTCCACTTCTCTTCACCCGGCTAACTCCTAATGCCTCTTCGTGCTTCCTGTATGAAGCCCTCTTTGACTCCCCTCGGCACACAGCCTTCGCCCACCCCCTCCCCCACTCCAGGCTAGACCAGATGCTCCTCGTCCGGCCCCCAAAAGGAAGCTCTGTACCTCCCCTATCATGGCATCTACTACTCTGAATTATCATTGCTTGTTTCTACCAATGTGTGAACTCCAGGGGTACCGGGACCAGATCTCTCGTCCGCCGCAGCGTCCCGGCGCACAGCATGTTCAAGGAAGGAAGACACCCTGCAGAGCTCGGAACCTTGCAACCCCCGACGCTGCTCCGCAAGCACCACCGCTGGAGCCAGCCCCTCCGGCAGGATACGCCCCACGGGCCCCGCCTCCTCACCTTCGCATTTGCTGGGCAGGCGAACCCAGTCGTTCTCCTCAGCTCCGGCCTGGCTCGGGCCCAGCTCCGGGGCCGGCAGCAGCAGCAGCAGCAGCAGCAGCAAGGGAAGAAGCAGAAGACAGCGGGACGCGGGCTCAGGCAAAGAATCCATGGCCCCGCCGGGCCCGGACCCTAAAGGACCGGGCGGTTCCTCCTCCCGCGGCGAGCGCGGAGCAGTTTCCCCTCGCCGCTTCCGGGACTGCACACGTGCCTCCGAGCAACCACGACAACAGCTAGCCTCCCGCCCGCCCTCCTCTCGCAGCCGCAGCCCGCCTTCAAAGCGGAGCAAGGCCCGCGGACGGCGCAGCCAATAGGCTTTCTGGGGTTTGCTCTCTAGCTAATGGGAGGACTATCTTTTTACGCCCTTGGCCAGTAAGAGAGCAGATGGTGGCCTCAGCGACCTATGGCAAAGTCCTTTCCCACCCCCTAACGGAGGCTCTGGGAGAGAGAGGATGCAGGACCAGGACCCGAGGAGAAGAAGCCTGCGTCTGGACCTGGGTGGGACGGATTCAGGCGCGCAGGTGCTGGAAGATGTGGGGAAGGCCGTCTTCGCGGCTTTCTCCGCCTCCTCGAACGTCACTTCCCTCCTGGGGTCCTAATGCCGCAAGTCCTTACTGAACATCTGTTTTTAAATTTTATTATTGGTATTGTGGTTGTTATAGCCGGGCACTCTTGTAGGCGCTTAAGGTGCAAGCAGGACGACTCAAACTGTCCCCAGCCTTCACACTTTTTTAGTACCCAGTAGATTTGTCCTGGTGAGAACTAGAACAAATGACTTCCTCTCTGAGCCTGTTTCTATTTGTATGACGACAAAGTGAGCCTCCTAGCTGCTGTGGGAGCTTGCCTGTTCTTGGGAAGCTCAAATAGGTTAATAGAATTAAAGCTTATCAAGCAGATTGTAAAAAGTTCAGGCATTAATTTTCTTTTTGTATGTAATCCCAGCCCCTTTTACTGCCCTATTATTTATTTCTTGATTCTGAGCTCTCAGAACGCAGAAATTTAGCCGATTAACGATTGTCTCTGCCTTCCGTTTCCCCAGCAACAACAGGGTGCCTGGCACAAGGAGATACTCAGTAAAACTCTCATCTGCTGTGTCATTAAGGGGAACACTTAATGGCTCACGCCTGTAATCCCAGCACTTTGGGAGGCCGAGGCGGGAGGATCACCTGAGCCCAGGAGTTGGAGACCAGCTTGGGCAACAGAGTGAGACCCTGTCTCAACAAAGAAGAAGAAGAAAAAGGCCAGGCGCCGTGGCTTATGTCTGTAATCCCAGCACTTTGGGAGGCCAAGAAGGGAGAACTGCTTGAGGCCAGGAGTTCGAGACCAGCCTGGTCAACATAGCGAGACACACCCCCCCATCTCAAAAATAAATAAATCAAAATAAAAAATAAAGAGGAGGCCGGGCTTGGTGGCTCACGCCTATAATTCCAGCACTTTGGGAGGCTGAGGTAGGTGGATCACGAGGTCAGGAGTTCAAGACCAGCCTGGCCAAGATGCTGAAACCCCATCTCTACTAAAGGTACAAAAAATTAGCCGGGCGTGGTGGCACACGCCTGTAATCCCAGCTACTCGGGAGGTGGAGGCAGGAGAATTGCTTGAACCGGGGAGATGGAGGTTGCAGTGAGCCGAGATCACGCCATTGCACTCCAGCCTGGGCGACAGGGCGAGACTCCGTCTCAAAAATAATAAATGCCGGGCGCGATGGTTCATGCCTGTAATTCCAGCACTTTGGGAGGCCAAGGCGGGCAGATCACAAGGTCAGGAATTCGAGACCAGCCTGGCCAATATGGTGAAACCCTGTCTCTACTAAAAATACAAAAAAAAAAATAGCCGTGGTGGTGGGTGCCTGTAGTCCCAGCTACTTGGGAGGCTGAGGCGGGAGAATTGCTTGAACCCTGGAGGTGGAGGTTGCAGTGAGCCGAGATCGCGCCACTGCACTCCAGCCTGGCGACAGAGCGAGACTCCGTCTCAAAAAATAAAAATAAACAAATAAAAATAAAGAGGAGCACTCTTGGTTTTGAGGTCTTCTTTAGGCTGCCCCTGAACTCAGTGTCCTACAGACGCACACAGACCAAAGTTGCTTCTCTGGGAAGTTGTCTGCAAATTGGCTATAAAACCCTGTTCCCTGATACCTTCTTGTTTCCTTCCTAGAGGTTGGATATTTATGCTATTTTATGAAGACTTCAGAGCACTGAGGCCCAGGCCTTGCCACTTTCTGACTTTAGTTTCTTGTCCAAAACTGTGTTGGTAACAAAGCACTTTGGATAGGCAGGGGCTGTGGCATGTGGAATTCCGCAGTGTACAAGATCAGGACACCCTCCTAAGATCCTCCATGTTTTCTAGGCTTGATAAGACTTAGGTTGGCTCAAGCTGGGCACAGTGGCTCACACTTATAATTCCAGCACTTCTGGAGGCCAAGGCAGGCGGATCACTTGAGGTCAGAAGTTCAAGACCAGCCTGGCCAATGTGGTGAAACCTTGTCTCTACCAAAAAATACAAAAATGAGCCAGGCATGGTGGCGTGTGCCTGTAGTCCCAGCTACTTGAGAGGCTGAGGTGGGAGAATTGCTGGAACCCGGGAGACAGAGATTGCAGTGAGTTGAGATCGCACCACTGCACTCCACCCTGGGGGACAGAGTGAGACCCTGTCTCAAAAAATAAAATAATAAAATAAAATATAAAATAAAATAAAATAAAATACTTGGGTAGGCTCAGAGCTTGGCCATGGCCCTTGATTCACCTCGGCTCAGAAGCCCTCCTGGGAAATAAGATTAAGCCAGCCTGACAGTGGAGATTGAGAAGCCTGGGCTCAGCATCTGACCGGACAGCTGGGAAGGGATAGTGGCCAGAGAAAGTCTGAGGCTATAGTTGGGCCCCTGCCCACACCCTCCCTCAGTCTGTGTGTCAGGGAAGGAACATGCCTTGTGGGGATGGTGGACAGATTCATCCGTAGAAGCTATGGGACCCTCCCACCCCCAGCCACCAGCACCCAAGAATCCCCAAAACAAGTGGGAGAATCTCCTTTCAGGCTGGTGAGAGATGAGCAGTGGAGGAGGCAGTGAGAGTTTTTATGGAACAGTAGCTGAGAGAGCACAGAGGCTCAGGGAAGCTGAGGGTGTCCTTGAAACCATGTGTTGGGGTGCTGGGGCATAGTTCCCCATCCCCTCCCTGGGGGAAGGAAGACTAAAGTTGATCCAGCAGACTATCCCATGGGGCCCAAGGGACAGGTGGATTTACATGACAGCACCCAGAGTCTCTTGGAGTGATTACTAGCGGAGAACCCTTGGGAAAGTCTGGATTTCCTGCCAGCGCTGGGCAAGCAGGGGACGCACACGTTATGCTCTACTGTGGAAGCCTCATACTTGATCAATACAAGAATCTTCTTTATGTAACAACCAGACCAAAAAAGCCAAACCTCTTTAGTACCTGGCTCAGGGTTGATACTTAAAGAATATTTGTCAAATGAATAATGACTCTTAATTGATTAATAAACTGTAAGTTTGGAATTAATATCTCATACTCTTGTTATTGAAAACGATCCTGTTCCCCAGAAACCCTGGCCCTGTTCACCTCTGTACAAGAGTTCACATCAGACCCACCACCCACCTTCCTGGGTTCCTGGGCTCTCTGCCCTGACCTCTCACAGAGGTTGGGCCAGGGTGAGAAGAGGGGGCCTCCCTCCTTGCTGTGGGGGGAGGAGACAGCCGCCTTCCCAGCCACCAGTCCCACTCTGCAGTTCCCAAGTTCTATCTCAGGAAGCCCTCTTCCTCAAGGGAGCGTTCCTGGATTTTTCCTACTTCTAACTCTGCCAAATTCCTTCCTCCCAGGATAGACATGAATTCAAATATTTTTCATTTGCTGTGTCATTTAAGTTCTTTTTTAATGTTCTCAGTCATCTGCTCCCTAAATGCCCCTGTAACTGGGTGGATCACCATTCTCAAGGGGCCCCCTTTTGGATGGCAGAGACACAGCCTCACACAGTATGACGCAGGGGAGGTAGAGCCCTGCCCTCAGGCAGCTCCAGCCTGCAGAGGAGGAGGCAGGTCACCTGCAAAAAATGCTCCAAGACTCGAGGAAGGAGTCCTGAGGGCAGATCTTGAGCACCAGGCCCGTGCTGGGCAAGTGGGGTAACTGCTGAGGTAAGACCCTTCCCCCCATACTGGGCTCCTGGGCTTCCGACCCGGAGGGGTGTCACCCCAGCGGCAGTCCCGAGGCTGGGGTCTGGGTGAGCTGGTGGCCTCTCGTCCCCCAGTCTCCGTGGCCAGGTGCAGTCGATGGGAGCCGAGGGCTCGCAGGCGGGTGGTGGTTGCGGGGGAAGGCGGCAGGCCCGCGGGGTCGCACAGGCAGCTGCAGGTCAGGAGCAGGTCAAACAGCAGCAGCTTGAAGAGCAGCAGCCGCAGGACCCCCAGCCACAGCGCCCCACCCGGTGTCCCTGCGAGGAGGAACCGCTCAGGAGCCCGCAGGAGCCCGCAGCCCCCTACCCCAGGAGAGAACGGCGGAGAGGGCCTTGTCCTCTGCCCTTGCCCGTCCCCTTCACCCCCTCCTCCAGGGAAAGTCCTTCCCGGTGTCTAGCCTCCGTTCTTACTGGTAATAATAAATACCTTCCTGGCCTTCATTTTATTTTATTCCCCAACAATCATGGGGGTAGGGGTGGGGGCCACGCAGGAATTAATTAGCATCTGATGCAGAGAGTAACTAGCTCAAAATTCTTTTTTTTTTTTTAGATGGAGTCTCACTCTGTCACCCAGGCTGGAGGGCAGTGGCACGATCTCATCTCACTGCAACCTCCACCTCCCGGGTTCAAGTGATTCTTCTACCTCAGCCTCCTGAGTAGCTGGGACTACAGGCGTGTGCCATCACGCTCGGCTAATTTTTGTATTTTTAGTAGAGACAGGGTTTCACCATGTTGGCCAGGCTGGTCTCGAACTCCTGACCTCGTGATCCACCCACCTCGGCCTCCCAAAGTGCTGGGATTACAGGTGTGAGCCACTGCACCCGGCCTCAAAATTCTCTATTTGGTCGGGAAGCAGAGTTGGACCACAGCCCAACTTCATGACTGTCCATCCATGCTCTTCCCATCACCCCAGACAGCCTCCCATTTACACGGCCTCTAATGCTGAGATCCCCCTGCCTGGGCTGCCCAAGGAGGACTCCAAAGACCCCTCTGTTAGCTGTCACCTGTGCTTCTCAACTAATGTCCAGGAATTAGGCTGGGGTCAAAGGATTCACCCCCATCTTATGCTAGGTAGACTGAGGCCCACGCTAGCCAGTGCCCCAACCTAGCATGACAGCCTCTACATGGGACACCTACTGACCTCCAGTGTAAGACCCATTAGGCCAGAGCTGAATGCCCCACCCCCCGGGCCCAAGGTCCTGGTCCCAGCCTCTTATTCCCCACCCCTTGCCCAGAGTACTCACCCCTGAGAGGCTCCTGGGGGCAGGTCCTGGCTGTAGAAGCCTCTCCTGTTGTCCAGGGAGAAGCGAATGAGTCTTTGGGGATGGGCCATGCACTCTGGAGGGCATCCCCAGTGCTATGCCCAGGCCCTGGCACAGGGTGGGTGTCGAGGCATTTGGGGTAAATGGACAAGTGAGCCAGCAGCAGAAACCCTGAGCCCATTTGCTGCAAGTCCTCTGAAGACCCAAACATCCCTCACTTTGCAGTGTCCCCTGTTCTGTGCCCTGGGGAGGCTGGGGAGCCCGGAACTCTCAGATAAGGAACTGACTGTCTTCGCAGCATTCTTTGGAAGTCAGGGCACTTAGTTAACCAACATTCCCATTTGAAAGATGACAAAATTGAGATAATCCCTAGAGAGGAAGTAAGTCATCTGGTCAGTGATAATAATAGCTGACTGTTTCAAAATACAATGGAGGGGGAAACAAAAATAGCTGGCTTTAGACATGTTGCTTAACCTCCCCGTGCCTGTAAAATTGAGGGAATTATATGACCTGTCTCATAAATGTGAAGTCTGTAGAACACTGCCTGGAACAGAGTAAACACTCAATAACTGGTAGTGATTTGTTAATTAGTTTGGTCCTTATAGGGTGTCATGTACACAGGGTGATCTATCTATGTGTGTATAATGAATCCTAGGTGGAAGGAGGCATTTTTGTCCTTGGAAGCCATGCTGCAAAGCCTGGATTTCAAACAGATATTGCAGTTGCAAATCCCAAAATTCATGGCCCTGAGGCCACTCTCCCCTGAGCCCAGGCGTCACCTCACCCGGAGGCTCTGCACTTGGACACCCTTCATGCCTTTGTGGCCTGGAGCCTGCCCTCCCTCCAACCATATCCTGGTGTGTGGAAGGGGACAGGGAGCATCCGCAAGGGCCCAGGCTCCATCCCCACCTGACAGCTGCACGGGCTGTGTACTCCTGCTGTGACCCTCAGCCCCAGGCCCAGTGTGGCAGACCAAAGGCTCCCAGGATGCCAGCTCCTCAGAAGGCAGGGAGAGATGGGCCAAGTTGGTCCAGGTGCCATCCGTTGCTGGGGAAGGGCCATAGGTGAAGGCATCCAGTGCACTGCCATTGCCGGCTGAGAACCAGATGGGGCTGTCAAGGCCAGGGGGTGCAACATCAAGGACCAGGCAGACCACCACCATCTGCTGCTTTCCATCCACCAGCAGCATGATTGGTGGGGCCAGAGAAGGAAAGGGTATGCCGCCCACACCTGCAAGAGAGCATGTACCTGTGGGTGCTAGACCAGCTTTTGGCCTCCCAGGCCAGCATTGTGTTGTAGGCTAGGGTTCTACATTTCTGTCTTTCCATCCATCCATCCTTCCACCATCCATCTACATGTCCTTCTAGCCACTCATCCATTCCTCCCTCCTTGCATTTTCCCATCTAGCCACCCTTCCTTCCCTCCATCTGCCCATCCTTTCATTCACTCACCTGTTTATCCATCCTTTCTTCTATCAGCCATCTATCCTCCACGTATTCTTTCTTTCTTTTTTTTTGAGATGTAATTTTGCTCTGTTGCCCAGGCTAGAGTGCAGTGGCGCGATCTCGGCTCACTGCAAGTTCCACCTCCTGGGTTCATGCCATTCTCCTGCCTCAGCCTCATGAGTAGCTGGGACTACAGGTGCCCGCCACAGCGCCCGGCTAATTTTTATTTTTATTTTTAGTAGAGACGTGTTAGCCAGGATGGTCTCGATCTCCTGACCTCGTGATCCACCCGCCTCGTCCTCCCAAAGTGCTGGGATTACAGGTGTGAGCCACCATGCCCGGCCACCTCCATCTATTCTTTCTACCTTTCATCCATGTGTCTATCTATCCATCTACCCACCTCTCCTTCCATCCACTTGTCTATGATATCCGAGCCCCTTTCTGTGCCAGGAACTAGAGATACAACATTGGGTAAGTCATTGTCCCTGCTCTCAAGGAACTCAGTTCCATGGGAAAGACAGTAGATGTGTAAAAAAAATACTTGTAATACCCTGTTGTGGCAGCCTCTGGTGAGGAAGGGAAGGAAACAGGACCTGGAATGAGATTAGAATGGGCTTCAAATATATCTGTAACTTTTTGTTTCTTTTTTTAAAAGTCTGATTTAAATATGGCAAAATGTTAAACGTTTGTTAATCTAGGTGGAGTGTGCTTGGGTATTTTTTCTTTTATTCTCAGCCTTTTTCTGTAGCCTGTAGTTTTGTTTGTTTGTTTGCTTGCTTTTTGAAACGGAGTCTTGCTACGTCTCCCAGACTGGAGTGCAGTGGCACCATGTCAGCTCACTGCAACCTCTGCCTTCTGGGTTCAAGCCATTCTTCTGCCTCAGCCTCCCAAGATCCCACGCCACCAAGCCAGCTCATTTTTATTTTTATGTTTTTACTAGAGACTGGGTTTCTCCATGTTGGTCAGGCTGGTCTCTGACTCCTGACCTCAGGTGATCTGCCCGCCCTGGCCTCCCAAAGTGCTAGGATTACAGGCGTGAGGCACCACACCCAGCCTTTTTTTTTTTTTTTTTGAAAAAAAAAGCTTTGTTGGCCAGGCACGGTGTCTCATGCCTGTAATCCCAGCACTTCGGGAGGCCAAGGTGGGCAGATCACGAGGTCAGGAGATTGAGACTATCCTGGCCAACATGGTGAAACCCCATCTCTACTAAAAATACAAAAATTAGGTGGGCATAGTGGTGTGTGCCTGTAATCCCAGCTACTTGGGAGGCTGCGGCAGGAGAATCGCTTGAACCAGGGAAGCGGAAGTTGCAGTGAGCCTAGATCACGCCACTGCACTCCAGCCTGGCGACAGAGCAAGACTCTGTCTCAAAAAAAAAAAAAAAAAAAAAAAAAAAAAGCTTTGTTGGCTGGGTGCAGTGGCTCACGCATGTAATCCTAGTACTTTGGGAGGCTGAGGCAGGGCGATCACCTGAGGTCAGGAGTTTGAGACCAGCCTGGCCAACATGGTGGAACCCCATCTCTACTAAAAATACAAAAATTAGTCGGGCGTGGTGGTGCATACCCGTAGTCCCAGCTACTCAGGAGGCTTGAGGCAGGAGAATCGCTTAAACCCAGAGGCGGAGGTTGCAGTGAGCCAAGATCATGCCACTACACTCCAGCCTGGGCAACAGCACAAGATTCTGTCTCAAAACAACAACAACAACAAAAAAGGCTGGGTGTGGTGGTTCATGCTTGTAATCCCAGCACTTTGGGGGGCCAAGGCAGGCAGATCACCTGAGGTCAGGAGTTCGAGAACACCCTGGCCAACATGGCGAAACCCCGTCTCTACTAAAAATACAAAAAAATTAGCTGCGTGTGGTGGCACGTGCCTGTAGTCCCAGCTACTCTGGAGACTGAGGCACAAGAATCGCTTGAACCCGGACAAAGGTTGCAGTGAGCTGAGATCGCGTCACTGCACTCCAGCCTGGGTGACAGAGTGAAAAAAAAAAAAACCTTTGTTTAGATATATA
Source organism: Pan paniscus (assembly GCF_029289425.2). Classification (NCBI taxonomy): domain Eukaryota; kingdom Metazoa; phylum Chordata; class Mammalia; order Primates; family Hominidae; genus Pan; species Pan paniscus. Next base: position 57,417,662 of record NC_073254.2, on the reverse strand, counting down.
GTCCACATACCAGACAATTCACCCATTTGAAGTATAGGTGTATTATTTAATAATCTTAAGAACTAAGTCATGGCTGGGCGCTGTGGCTCAAGCCTGTAATCCCAGCACTTTGGGAGGCCAAGGTGGGTGGATCACGAGGTCAGGAGATAGAGACCATCCTGGCTAACACGGTGAAACCCCGTCTCTACTAAAAATACAAAATAATTAGCCGGGCGTGGTGGCAGCCGCCTGTAGTCCCATTTACTCGGGAGGCTGAGGCAGGAGAATGGCGTGAACCCAGGAGGCGGAGCTTGCAGTGAGCCAAGATCGCGCCACTGCACTCCAGCCTGGGCGACAGAGCAAGACTCCGTCTCAAAAAAAAAATAAAATAAAAGAAAGAACTAAGTCATATGGGTACTACAAACATTTTTCCTATATTTTCCAAAATAATCCCTATTTCCCACAATCTTTTATTATTTTTTATTATTTTATTTTTTTGAGACGGAGTCTCTCTCTGTCGCCCAGGCTCAAGTGCAGTGGCACGATCTCGGCTCACTGCAAGCTCCGCCTCCCGGGTTCACGCCATTCTCCTGCCTCAGCCTCCCGAGTAGCTGGGACTACAGGCGCCCGCCAACACGCCTGGCTAATTGTTTATATTTTTAGTAGAGAAGGGGTTTCACTGTGTTAGCCAGGATGGTCTCCATCTCCTTGCCTCGTGATCCGCCTGCCTCGGCCTCCCAAAGTGCTGGGATTACAGGCGTGAGCCACCGCACCCGGCCTATTATTATTATTTTTTGAGACAGGGTCTAGCTCTGTCATCCAGGCTGGACTGCAATGGTGTGATCACAGTTCACTGGAGGCTTGACCTCCTGGTCTGCCAAGTAGCTGTGACCACAGGCACGTGTCACAACACCCGGCTACATTTTTAAAATACCTGTAGAGACATGGGTCTCCCTATGTTGCCTAGGGTGGTCTCAAACTCCTAGGCTCAAGCTATCCTCCCACCTCAGCCTCCCAAAGTGCTGGGATTACAGGCATGAGTCAACAGGCCCAGGCTGCAATCTTATTCCTTTCAGCAAAGATGACTCATTTAATATGTAACAAAAATTTTCTTTTATTTTTTTGAGATGGAGTCTCACTATCTTACCCAGGCTGGAGTGCAGTAGCACAATCTCAGCTCACTGCAATCTCCACTTCTGGGGTTCAAGAAATTCTCCTGCTTAAGCCTCCCGAGTAATTGGGATTACAGGTGTGCGCCACCAGGTCTGGCTGATTTTTTTTGTATTTTTTGTAGAGACAAGGTTTCACCATGTTGGCCAGGCTGGTCTCCAACTCCTGACCTCAAATGATCCACTCACCTCAGCCTCCCAAAGTGCTGGGATTACAGACGTGAGCCACCGCACCTGGCCCAGAATGTTATTTTTGAACATTGTAAATTTTTTTCTTTTTTTTTGAGACAGAGTCTCTCTCTGTTGCCCAGGCCGGAGTGCAATGGCATGATCATGGCTTACTGAGGCTTCGACCACCCGGGTTCAGGCAATCCTCCCACCTCAGCCTTCCCAGTAGCAGGGACTACAGGCACGTGCCACCATACCTGGCTAATTTATTTTTTATTTTTTGTAGAAATAGGGTTTCACTATGTTGTCCTAGCTGGTCTTGAACTTCAGCGCTCAAGAGATCCTCATGCCTGGGCCTCCCAAAGTGCTGGGATTATAGGCATGAGCCACTTTGTCCAGCCTGCAGTTTTTTGTGAATTAGGTATAGCCAGACGAAAGAAATGTCCCAGAGTGCAGGGAAGGAGGCCAGAGAATCTTGTGAGGATGTAGGGGTAAAGGGTACTTAGGAAAGATTTCTTACAAGCCAAATAATTAGCCTAGGCCAGGCGTGGTGGCTCACGCTTTTATTCCCAGCACTTTGGGAGGCTGAGGTGGGCAGATCACAAGGTCAGGAGATCGAGACCATCCTGGCTAACATGGTGAAACCCCGTCTCTACTAAAATACAAAAAATTAGCCGGGCGTGGTGGCACGCACCTGTAATCCCAGCTACTCTGGAGGCTGAGGCAGGAGAATTGCACTCCAGCCTGGCGACAGAGCGGGACTCTGTCTCAAAAAATTAAAAAAAAAAAAAATAGGTGGACGGATCATGAGGTCAGGAGATCGAGACCATCCTGGCTAAAATGGTGAAACCCTGTCTCTACTAAAAATACAAAAAATTAGCCAGGCATGGTGGCAGGCACCTAGCTGGGAGGCTGAGGCAGGAGAATGGCGTGAACCCAGGAGGCAGAGCTTACAGTGAGCCAAGATTGCACTACTGCACTCCAGCCTGGGCGACAGTGCGAGACTCTGTCTCAAAAAAAAAAAAAAATTATCCTACTAACACATAAATGGTAAGTTGTCCATTCAGGATTTGAACTCTCAGATCTCTGTGACTCCAAATCCCCTAAACCATCTCACTTTGAAGGATGACTAAGATTTTGCCATGTGACACAGTGGACCGTCTAGGACATAGCTTCAGACAGAGCTAAGCGTGACTCCTGACTCATTCACTTAATTTTCTGAGTCTTTATTTTATTTCATTATTATTATTATTATTATTATTATTTTTGAGATGGAGTCTCACTCTATTGCCCAGGCTGGAGTGCAGTGGCGGGATCTCCGTTCACTGCAACCTCCACCCGCCGGGGTTCAAGCGATTCTCCTGCCTCAGCCTCCTGAGTAGCTGGGATTACAGGCGCCTACCACCACGCGTGGCTAATTTTTGTATTTTTAGTAGAGATGGGGTTTCACCATCTTGGCCAGGCTGGTCTTGAACTCCTGACCTCGTGATCCACCTGCCTCAGCCTCCCAAAGTGCAAAGTGCTAGGATTACACGCATGAGCCCCATGCCTGGCTTTTTTTTTTTTTTTGAGACTGATTCTGGTTCTGTCGCCTAGCCTGGAGTGCAGTGGTGGGATCTTGGCTCAGTGCAACCTCCTCCTCCCGGGTTCAAGCAATTCTCCTGCCTCAGCATCCTAAGTAGCTGGATTACAGGCACCTGCCACCATGTCCAGCTAATTTTTGTATTTTTTAGTAGAGATGGGGTTTCGTCATGTTGGCCAGGCTGGTCTCAAACTCCTGACTTCAAGTGATCTGCCCGCCTTGGCCTCCCAAAGTGCTGGAATTACAGGCGTAAGCCACCGCGCCCAGCCAATTTTCTGACTCTTTTTGTTTGTTTTGTTTTGTTTTCATTATGTATTTATTTATTTATTTAGGTTGAAGGAACAATATTTTTTGTGAGTCCCAGTGGTCTCATCAATATAATGGTGTTAGGCCGGGCTCAGTGGCTCATGCCTGTAATCCCAGCACTTTGGGAGGCTGAGTCAGGTGAATCACTTGAAGTCAGGAGTTCGGGACCAGCCTGGCCAACATGGTGAACCCCTGTCTCCACTAAAAATACAAAAATTAGCTGGGCATGATGGTGGGCGGCTGTAATCCCAGCTACTTGGGAAGCTGAGGCAGGAGAACCGCTTGAACCTGGGAGGCAGAGGATGCAGTGAGTTGAGATTGTGCCATTGCACTCCAATCTGGGCAACAGAGCAAACTCTGTCTAATAATAATAATAATAATATAACAGGCTGGGTGTGGTGGCTCACGTCTGTAATCCCAGCACTTTGGGAGGCTGAGGCGGGCGGATCATCAGGTCAGGAGTTCAAGACCAGCCTGGCCAACACAGTGAAACTCCGTCTGTACTAAAAATACAAAAAATTAGCTGGGCGTGGTGGCAGGTGCCTGTAATCCCAGCTACTCGGGAGGCTGAGGCAGGAGAATCGAGTGAACCCGGGAGGTGGAGGTTGCAGTGAGCCAAGATCACACCATTGTACTCCAGCCCGGGCGACAGTGCGAGACTCTGTCTCAAAAATAAATAAATAATAATAATAATAATAATATAATGCTGTTAATAATACCAGCCCAGCAAAATTGTTGTGAAGAGTAAAGGCCATAAGTGTAAAATGCCCTGGCAGATAAGTATTAGTGCAATTATTGATATTAATATTAATAAGGCATTGCAAACAAAGGTAGTAGAGAAGGCTGGGCACAAGCTCCAGGACTCAACCTCCAGAGCCTTTTCAGTTATATAGATAGAGACATTCCCCAAGTTGAGTTCAGCTTCCACTTCTTCCATGAAGCATCCCAGGATTGTCCCTGCTTACCCTGGTTACTTCCTTCCCAAGCTCAGGCCTCCTGCCATGGGCTCCCTGTGTTCCACATAGGTGTGGTTTATCTCCCTAATGAAGGAGTGCCTGTGAGAATCTTGGGGCCAGCTCTAGATCAAGGAGACCCCCCTGACTCAAAAGTCATGGACCTTCCCCCACCACATACATGCACACATGCACATGCTTCTAGATGAAGCTGGAATTTTCCCCTCAAAACATGAGTCCTTTGGCTCCAGCCTTGATCATGGGAGGGCTGGGGGTAAATACCCTGGGAAGAGGGCTTGGGACCTATCCTGAGCCCATTGATAAGGGTGAGCTGGGAGTGAACTTGAGACACCCTGAGTCCTATTGAACTAGGGCAGGCATCCTGAGGGCAAGAAGGACAGGACAGGACCTCACACTGTTACCCATATGACATCATTGCATATCACATCACACACACTGGCTACCATAACCCCACCTTCTATGGATGCCCATCCAGTTTGTTCTCATTTCTCTATACCTCTAAGAGGGGCAGCCTCCCTATCAACACTGTGGGCTCCAGGGCAGGAGGACATAGGAGCCCCAGAGCAAGGTGGCTGGGAGGAAGAGTACAATGGGAAGAGTATAGTGGGGACCCTCTATATAGGGTCTCCTCCCCAGAGGTCCCCTCCCCAGAGGGACCCTCCCCAGAGGTCCCTAAATATCTCTTGTCCTGCCTCCCTGCAGCCCATCAATACCCAGGGAGGTCCAGAGTGAGGGGATGGGCTTGGGCAGACTGAGGAGGGACAGAGAGGAAGGCAAAGAGGGGGCTCACCTGTGGGTAGGGCTGGACACCCAAGGGCCAGGAGAAGTAGCAGCCATGTCCCGGCCATGGCCCACTCGGAAGGAGGCAGGACCCAGCTGCAGACCTGAGTTGCGGCTGGGGGAGGAGGCACCCACAAGACTGCCTTCTAGGCCACAGGCCCAGCTGCACCTCAGCTGCTCTACCACGAGCCGTTTCCCCTGGTGACGGGCCCCTACTCCTGCCCTGGCCCCCAAACCCAATCTTGTCTCACGGGCCAGGGAGCACAGGGTGCGTCTCCCACACCAGGAGCCGGACACCTGCACTCCCTCTGAAGAGACAGCACTTCAGTCTGCAAAGTCCCGCTTCAGGGCAGCTACCATCCACAGGACATGGAGCACCAGGTGGCTTAACAGGGGCTTGACATACAGCCCTTCACTTGATCCACTCAACCACTGAGTTACATTTCACAGGTGAGGCAACTGAGGCTCACAGAGAGTGAGGGACCCGCCCAGGGCCACACAGCTGACAGGTACCAGAGCCAGGGCTTGAACTGTTTTTAGATGGCTGGCTTTATTATAGGCAAAAAGATACCCAGGGCCAGGCGCAGTGGCTCACGCCTGTAATCCCAGCACTTTGGGAGGCTGAGACGGGCGGATCACAAGGTCAGGAGATCAAGACCATCCTGGCTAACACAGTGAAACCCCGTCTCTACTAAAAATACAAAAAAATTAGCTGGGCGTGGTGACGGGCACCTGTAGTCCCAGCTATTCAGGAGGCTGAGGCAGGAGAATGGCGTGAACCCGGGAGGCGGAGCTTGCAGTGAGCCAAGATTGTGCCACTGCACTCCAACCTGGGCAACAGAGCGAGACGCCATCTCAAAAAATAAAAATAAAAAAAGATGCCCAGTAAACTTTTTGCCATGTTGTTACAGCCCTCCTTTTATTTATTTAATTTTTTTTTTTAGAGATGGGGTTCTTTCTTTGTTGCCCAGGCTAGAATGCGGCAGTACAATCATAGCTCACTGCAGTCTTGAACTCCTGGGCTCAAGTGATCCTCCTTCGTCAGCCTCCTGAGTAGCTAAGACCACAGGCATGCGCTACCACACCCAGCTAATTTATTTTTATTTTGATTTTTTGTAGAGATGGAGTCTTGCTTTGTTGCCTATGTTGGTTTCGTACTCCTGGGCTCAAGCGATCCTCCTGCTCTGGCCTCCCGAAGTGCTGGGAGTACAGGTGTGAGCCACATGCCTGGCATTTATTATACCATTTTAACTTTTTTTTTTTTTTTTTTTTTAAGAGACAGGCTTTTACTCTGTCACCCAGGCTGGAGTGCAGTGATGCGATCACAGCTCACTACACTCTTGAAATCCTGGGCTCAAGCAATCCTCCCACCTCAGCCTTTTGGATTTTTTTGGAGACAGTCTGGCTTTATCACTCAGGCTGGAGTGCAGTGGCATGATCTCACCTCAATGCAACATCTGCCTCCCAGTCCCAAGCGATCCTCCTGCCTCACCTTCCCAAGCAGCTGGGACCACAGGCACATGCCACCACACCCAGCTAAATTTTTGTGTTTTTTGCAGAGACTGGGTTTCATCTTATTGCCAGGCTGGTCTCGAACTCTTGAGCTCAAGTGATCCACCCTTCAAAGTTCTGGCATTACAGGCATGAGCCACTGTGCCTGGCCTCCTTTTGTTTTTAATCAGACATTCTGTTACAGCAGCCATTCCTTTATTGTTAGACATTTGGGTTTCCAGTTTGGGACAATGGCCATCTTTGTTCATAAAAGCTTTTCCAAATTTGCTTTTTTTTTTTTTTTTTTTGGAGATGGAATCTCTCTCTGTCACCAGGCTGGAATGCAGTGGTGTGATCTCGGCTCACTGAGACTTCTGCCTCCCGGGTTCAAGCGATTCTCCTGCCTCAGCCTCCAGAGTAGCTGGGACTACAGGCGTGCGCTACCATGCCCAGCTGATTTTTGTATTTTTAGTAGAGATGGGGTTTCACCATGTTGGCCAGGATGGTCTCGATCTCTTGACCTCTCAATCCGCCCACCTTGGCCTCCTAAAGTGCTGGGATTACAAGGGTGAGCCACCGCGCCCGGCTACTTTTTTTGTTTTTGAGACAGGGTCTTGCTCTGTCACCCAGACTGGAGTGCAGTGGTACAGTCAAGGCTCACTGCAACCTCCACCTCCCTGGCTCAAGCGATCCTCCTGCCTCACCCCCAAATTAACCTCTCCAGTAGCTAAGACCACAGGCGTGCGCCACCACCTGGCTAATTTTTTGTATTTTTGTAGAGATGGGATTTTACCGTGTTGCCCAGGTTGGTCTAGAACTCCTGAGCTCAAATGATCTGCCTGCCTTGACCTCCCAATGTGCTGGGATCAGACTTGAGCCACCGCACCCAGTCCCCCAAATTTACATTTATTTCCTTAAAATTATTGTCTAAAGGCCTCTGTAATTTTTTTGTGGTTTGTTGTTCAACTATTAAAAAATTATTTTTTTCTGGCTGGGCGCGGTGGCTCACGCCTGTAATCCCAGCACTTTGGGAGGCCGGCGGGGGGGGGGGGTGGATCACGAGGTCAGGGGTTCAAGACCAGCCTGACTAACATGGTGAAACCCCGTCTGTACTAAAAAATACAAAAATTACCCAGGCATGGTGGTGCATGCCTGTAATCCCAGCTACTCAGGAGGCTGAGGCAGGAGAATCACTTGAACCCATGAGGCAGAGGTTGCAGTGAGCCGAGATGGTGCCATTGCACTCCAGCTGGGGTGAAAGAGCGAGACTCTGGCTCAAAAAGAAAAAAAAAAAAGAGACAAGATCCTGTTATTTTACCTGGACTGGAGTGCAGTGTCTATTCACAGATGTGACTGTCAAACTCATGGCCTCAGACTACAGAGTAGCTGGGACTACAGGGGCATGCTTCCATACCTGGCCATCCTAACCATTTGTAAGCATACATTTCAGTGGCCATTCATACTGCTGTGCAACCATCACCATCATCCATCTCTAGAATTTATCTTGCAAAAATGAAACTCTGTACCGTGGCAACCACCATTCCCATTCTACTCTTTCTTTCTTTCTTTCTTTTTTTTTTTTGAGATGGAGTCTCACTCTGTCGCCCAGGCTGGAGTGCAGTGGTGTGATCTCGGCTCACTGCAACCTCCACCTCCCAGGTTCAAGTGATTCTTGTGCCTCAGCCTCCCAAGTAGCAGGGATTATAGGCAACTGCCACCATGCCCGGCTAATTTTTGTATTTTTAGTAGAGACAGGGTTTCACCATGTTGGCCAGGCTGGTCTCAAACTCTGACCTCAAGTGATCTGCCCACCTCGGCCTCCCAAAGTGCTGGGATTACAGGCGTGAGGCACCGCGCCTGGCCCTGAAACTTCTTTAGTCTGGTGCCAGCCTCACTCGATTTCCGTCTGGATGGCTATTTTAATAATCCTGTGGATGGCGCTCTCCTGACGGTCCTGAGGGAACACCCTGCCTCCAGGGCTGCGCTCCCGGCCCTTGCTTTCCCAGGGCTGCCTGGAGGCCGCGGTCCCCGCGCGTTCCCAGGCACAGCCCGCGCCCAGGTGCGCGCCGTCGCGGTGGGTTCCCCCCCGGGAGGGGGAGGGAGCGGGGCAGGTGTCCCTAACGACTCTCCCACCCTCCAGCCCAGGGAGGAGCTGGCCCGGGCTCGGTTACCACATTACAGATGGGGAAAGAGCTCTCCTGCCTCTTTCAGATTGCAGGATCTTCCCAAGAACCGGAAGGAGGAAGACCCCCTCCACCCCCGCCCCCGAGCCAGCCGCCTCTATCTGCAGTAGCTGACCCTTCCGCCTGTCCGCTCCAGCTCCCGCGGGACTCAGGCGTCCCTGGCCACCGCAGCCTGGAAGCGTTCCTTGCCTGCTCCTCACATTGGTCTCCTCTTGCTGAGATCCCCGAGTCTCCCTCGGACCCCATAGTCTTGCTTGCCCTGAAGACGCCTTGCCCTGGGCGGACGGCCTTTTAACTGGACTTGGGCGAACCTACCATTCGCTGGCCAGGACTCGTTCCCAGATATCTAATTTAATCCTCACGACCATCCCACCAGGTGTTACCGGCTAAGGAAACGGGCCCAGAAAAACTAAGTTGAAACGCCGAAGATACCCTAGCAGGGCAGTGGTGGAGCCAACTGGAGGCGGCAGTTCAGCAGAAGGATGTGTTTACAGGGCTGTCTCTTCCAAAGCTCATTCACAAGGCTGCCGGGGCAGAGAAATGAAATAGGGGCGCCCATCTGCGTGCCTGGGGCATGGCAGGTGCTCACGCTAATTGATACCTCCCCTCCATTTTTTCTTATGTACCGGTGGAAAACCGAGGGCCCATGGAAAGCTGAGACGAGCCACGTAGGATGTGAAAAATAAAATTAAGAAAAAGTAGGCCGGGCGCGGTGGCTTACGCCTGTAATCCCAGCACTTTGTGAAGCCAAGGCGGGCGGATCACCTGAGGTTAGGAGTTCGAGACCAGCCTGGTCAACATGGAGAAACCCCGTCTCTACTAAAAATACAAAATTAGCCGAGTGTGGTGGCACGCGCCAGTAGTCCCAGCTACTTGGGAGGCTGAGGCAGGAGAATCGCTTGAACCCAGGAGGTGGAGGTTGCAGTGAGCCGAGATCACGCATTGCACTCCAGCCTGGGCAACAAGAGCGAAACTCTGTCTCAAAAAAAAAAAAAAAAAAAAAGTCCCCTTCAGGAATGCTGACAGGGGCACACCTATTTAATTTATCAAATGAAAAGCTACAGTGTTATTTATAACAAAAAAAATCACCTAAATGTTCAATGATAAGGAAATAGCTAAATAAAATATGGTGGATATGCACGATGAAATAGTATACAAGCCTAAAATGTTCATTCATTCTTTCATTCAGAACCATTTATTGGTCTCTGCCTTTTTTTTTTTTTTTTTTTTTTTTTTTTTTTTGAGACAGAGTCTCGGTCTGTCACCCAGGCTGGAGTGCAGTGGCACAATCTCGGCTCACTGCAACCTCCACCTCCCGGGTTCAAGCGATTCTCCTGCCTCAGGCTCCTGAGTAGCTGGGATTACAGGCACGCACCACCATGCCTGGCTAATTTTTGTATTTTTAGTAGAGACAGGGTTTCACCATGTTGGTCAGGCTGGTCTCGAACTCCTGACCACGTGATCCGCCCACCTCGACCTCCCAAAGTGCTGGGATTACAGGTGTTACGCACCAGGCCCGACCTATTGGTCTCTGCTTTATGCCAGGAATTGGGGCTGGAGATAATCAGACAAAAAGAGATGCTCTCAGCAGTCAAGAGGGAAGAGACAGGTAGGGGACCTGGAGTGTTAACAGATACTGTGCCTAAGCAACACACTACACGCACGCACGCACACACACACACGCCCACACACCCAAGCATAAGTGCAGAGTTAGAGGGCGGGGTCCTGGGGGAGGGGCTCTTTCTTGTAGAGTGGGTGGGAATCAGAACAAGTGCTTTAGAAGTTTATACTTGGGGGCAGGGCGTGGTGGCTTACGTCTGTAATCCTAGCACTTTGGGAGGTGGGCTGATCACAAGGTCAGGAGATCGAGACCATCCTGGCTAAAACGGTGAAACGCCATTTCTACTAAAAATATAAAAAATTAGCCGGGCGTGGTGGCACACACCTACCCAGCTACTCAGGAGGCTGAGGCAGGAAAATCGCTTGAACCCACGAGGCGGAGGTTGCAGTAAGCCGAGCTCACACCACTGCACTCCAGCCTGGGCGACAGAACGAGACTCTGTCCCCCCCCAAAAAATTTATACTTGAGGCTTGACGCAGTGGCTAATGCCTGTAATCCCAGCATTTTGGACTTTGGGAGGTTAAGGTGGGAGGTGAGGCGGGCGCGGTGGCTCACACCTGTAATCCCAGCACTTTGGGAGGCCGAAGCGGGCGGATCACAAGGTCAGGAGATCGGGACCACGGTGAAACCCTGTCTCTACTAAAAATACAAAAAAAATTAGCTGGGCACGGTGGCGGGCGCCTGTAGTCCCAGCTACTCAGGAGGCTGAGGCAGGAGAATGGCGTGAACCCGGGAGGCGAAGCTTGCAGTGAGCCGAGATCGCGCCACTGCACTCCAGCCTGGGCGACAGAGCGAGACTCCGTCTCAAAAAAAAAAAAAAAAAAAGGTGGGAGGTGAAGGATTGGTTGAACTCAAGAGTTCAAGACCAGCTTGGGCAACATAGCAAGACCTCTCTCTACAAAAAAATTCTTCCAGTGGTTATAGACGTTAGATGTAATAGTGAGGAGGCCTCTGCCACCCCTCCCTCTTGGTAGTGTATATGATTGTGGTTTTGATTTAAAAAATATACTGCATGGGCCGGTCATGGTGGCTCACACCTGTAATCCCAGCACTTTGGGAGGCCGAGGTGGGCAGATCACAAAGTCAGGAGTTCGAGACCAGCCTGGCCAATATGGTGAAACCCTGTCTCTACTAAAAATACAAAAATATATATATAAATAATTAGCTGGGCGTGGTGGCGGGGTGCCTGTAGTCCCAGCTACTCGGGAGGCTGAGGCAGGAGAATCGCTTGAATCCGGGAGGCGGAGGTCACATTGAGCTGAGATAGCGCCACTGCACTCCAGCCTGGGCGACAGAGCAAGACTCCATCTCAAAAACAAAAAACAAAACACCCTGCATCCTGTAGGGTAGCACCCTACCCTGCCAGAGGTAGTGTCCCAGCTGTGCTCTAATAGAGGCCAATCTACCATTCTATCCAGCCAGCTGCTTCTGGTCCATGGGGTACATGGTAAGGCCAGTGAATTCATTGAGTGTGAGCTCATTTGTACATTTCCTTGGCTGTAACACGTATTGCCCTGGTTGGAGGCTATATTATGTTGAATGCCATGCTGATGGATATGGCATTCAGTAACTCCATGAGTGGTGGTGCTGATGGAAGCACTGTAGGTAGAGACAGCAAATTCATACATGAAATATGTGCCTATCCTCATGAAGATAAAATACAGCCCCTTCGTGATGGGAGGACCCAGTCAAACCAATCTACAATGAGGTGAGAATGATGCCCAATCAGGGACTCAGCACTGGGCTGTGAGGAGGTCGACGCTCAGCACTGGCCACAGCCAGATCAGCCTCAGAGAGGAGAAGACTCTGTTACTGAGCCCAGACATAGCTTCCATCCCTGTCACCATGGCCACTTTATATCTTTGCACAAGCCCTGGGGGCAGCTGGGAAAGCAGCTGACCATCGTCCACAGGACTGTCATCTTGTCCACCTGGTGATGATTTAGTCCCTTTGCCTTGTTGTGGGCTATTATATCCACCTTGCCTTTGTTAAGTAAGCATCACCATTTGGCCTTTGTACCACCAAGATGCTATTATTCTCATTGAGATCAGGGAATCCAGTTCCACTGATCCATCCAGCACACCCCACTAGCTCTCTAGTCAAGAGAGGACAGTCATCAGAGCAAGTCAAGGATGCTGGTGGCCCTCACGAACGCATTTCTTAATGCTTTCATAAAGGGAGTGTTTTCCAGACCCTCCTAAAATATGTGGCAGCAGTGGCTAAGAAGGTGCGCATCATAGATCCAGTCCAGCATTCCCGTCTCCCGGGGACTTCTGATTCCTTCTTCTACAGAATGCCAGGGAAGTTCTGGCATTTCATGCTTATTAACTGTAGGCTACTACTTAATCCAGACTTTAATTAGCCAATCTAGCCGACTATTAATTCTCCTCCCAGGTGCTCAGGCCAACACAGTAAATCCCAAATCCTGGATAAGGATCCACGGCAACGAGTTTGGCCAAACCAAGGCTTCCATCCCCCCACCTTGGTCTAGCTACCTCAGCACACACTCCCACACATGCTCCTGCAGCTTCTGCCAAGACAAGCTGGCCAGGCCTGTAACTCAGCCCGGCGTCCCCCTCTCAGCGTGACCTTGTGCTTCTCCATGGGCTGTGCTGGGACCTAACTCATGAAGGGCCTGGGGCCCAAGAGGGATGGGGGCAGGGAGGGTTCTGAGGCTGATGTTTTGGGAGGAGGGAGCAGTATTAGAGGACCTTATCTCTACAGACACGAGAATTTCAAGGGAATTTGGGGTTTCAAAGTTCTCAGTCTTATTCATGTCTGCCTAAATGTCTCCATCTCATCTCAGGCTCCCAGACCGTTCCCAGCAATGCCCTTACTTTAGCGTAAGAGACTTGGAGGGCTAAGCATTTACTTAGCACTGAATCTCGGCAACCTTTACAATGACATCCTGGTCCTGTCCTTAGTCACATGTGCCTGTGCCTGGAGGAGATGAGGGGCTCCTTCAAGTTGCCATCAAGGGATTCTTTTTTTGTTTTGTTTTTGAGGGGGATTCTCGCTTTGTCACCCAGGCTGGAGTGCGGTGGCGCCATCTCGGCTCACCTCAAACTCTGCTTACCAGGTTCAAGTGATTCTCCTGCCTCAGCCTCCCGAGTAGCTAGGATTAGAGGTGCCCGCCACCACGCCTGGATAATTTTGTGTTTTTAGTAGAGACAGAGTTTCACCATGCTGGCCAGGCTGGTCTCGAACTCCTGACATCAGATGATCCACCTGCCTCAGCCTCCCAAAGTGCTGGGATTACAGGCGTGAGCCACCACGCCACCTAATTTCTGTATTTTTAGTTGAGATGGGGTTTTACCATGTTGGCCAGTCTGGTCTCGAACTCCTGACTTCATGTTATCCGCTTGCCTTGGCCTCCCAAAGTGCTAGGATTACAGGCATGAGTCACCACACCTGGCCGTGTCTGTCTATCTATCTATTTATCTCTATCTATCTATCATCTATCTAGCTATATCTGTTGAGACAGGGTCTCACTCCCATTGCTCAGGCTGGAGTGCAGTGGCACGATCTCGGCACACTGCAGCCTTGACCTTCCAGGCTAAATTGATCCTCCCACCTCAGCCTCTCACGTAGCTGAGACTACAGGTGTGCACCACCGTGCCTAGCTAATTTTTTGTATTTTTAGTAGAGATGGGGTTTTGCTATGTTGCCCAGGCTGGTCTCAAACTCCTGGTTGCAAGTGATCTGCCTGCCTTGACCTTCCAAAGTTCTGGGATTATAGGCATGAGCCACTGCGCCTGGCCGAGAAATATCTAAATAACCGATGAAAGATGTCTGACGAATTATAAATGAGCTTAGGGATGTTTGGAACCTATCTCTAGACCTAGAGGTTGATACCTGGCCTTGCTACTACCTGCTGAAATAACCTCTTGGCCTCTGGTGCCCTGGCTGACTCAAGGAGAGGCTCTAGATTTACCTGGATGGGAAATACCATTGCCTCTGTCTGTTTATTCAATTTTCCTTATTTTCTCTCCCTGCCTTCTGCATGCATATCTGCGGCAGTGCACGAGCTTAGATGGCTGCCCACAGGGCAGGGGCCTCTGAGCCCCATCAAGGGGAGGCAGCCTGGTTTAATGGAAGAGCATTGGGTTAGGAGTCAGGAGGCCTCGGTTCCAAACCCAGCTGTTACTTCCTTTCATGGACTTGGTTAGCTATCTAAGAGGGTTTGGACTCAGTGATGTTTGAGGTCCTTCTTGTCAATCCCTAATTCCTAACTTGTCCTGATCATTTTATGGGGTTGTGCTGTGGACAAAATGAAAGAATGTGAGAGAAGATTTAAGAATGACACTGAGATGATCCCCCACTTCCCAACCACATGCACATCACTCTCCCTAATTCCGAGGACATTTGACTTTTACTGTGGCTGGGAGAACACCCAAGTCCGTTTTGACATCATAGGCATGCTTTCATCTTGCACTTGGCTGGCAGGAAAGGAGGCAATGGTATAGCAAGAAACCAGAGCCTCCCAGCAAGGATCTTGGGAGTAGAACCAGGGCCAAGGACATCTGGGAAAGAAAGTGAACCTGGTGAGTTAGGAAGAAATCCTTAGGGCAAGAACTGAAGGAGTCTGCCCGGGGAATTGACGCAGGCCACAGATGTGATAAGTTCTTCCATCGCGTAGTATTCTGTTAACTACCAACTGGCGTACTGCGGTTCAATTCTGGCACTCACCATCCAGAGCTAGTGCAGACCCCGCAAGTTAAAATGCACAATCCCCAAGAAAACTGCCTTTACTTCAGAGGTCAGCTGCAAGGTCAGGGGGATTCTCAGGTCACCCACACTTCTGACTGACTGGCTACAAATTTGGGGGTTTCTCATGATCCCCCTCAGATTCAATAAGTCACTACAACAACTCACAGAACTCAGGAAAGTGCTATTCTTATGATTACAGTTTTATTATGGAGGATAGAAATCAGCACAACCAGCCAGGGAGACATGCAGGGCAAGTGTGAGAGGGTTCTGAATGCAGAGATACCATGCCCTCTCCCTGTGGAATCAGGCAGGTTATGTCGCCCTCTGCCCTCTGACACTCTATATGTTCATCAACCAGGACACTCCAGAGTTCTGTATCCAGAAGTTTTTTTGTTGTTGCTTGTATTTTTTTTTTTTTTTTTGAGACAGAGTCTCTATCTGTCACCCAGGCTGGAGTGGCACGATCTTGGCTCACTGCAACCTCCACCTCCCAGGTTCAAGCGATTATCCTGCCTCAGCCTCCCAAGTAGCTGGGATTACAGGTGTGTGCCACCGCAACCAGCTAATTTTTGTATTCTTAATAGAGACGGGGTTTCACATTGGCCAGGATGGTCTTGATCTCTTGACCTCATGATCCGCCTGCTTCGGCCTCCCAAAGTGTTGAGATGACAGGCGTGAGCCACCATGCCCAGCCTGTTTGTTTGTTTTTGAGACAGGGTCTGGCTGTGTTGTCCAGGCTGGAGCACAGTGGCATGATACGGCTCACTGTAGCTTTTATCTCTCAGGCTCAAGTGATCCTCCCACCTCAGCCTCCCATGTAGCTGGGACTGCGGGTGCATGTCACCACACCCGGCTAATTTTATTCTTTTTTGTAGAAACGGGATCTTGCTCTCTCGTTCGGGTTGGAGACTCAAGCTCCTGGGCTCAAGCAATCCTCCTGCCTTGGCCTCCCCAAAGTGCTGGGAGTATAGGCGTGAGGTACCACTCCCAGCCTGCATCCAGAGTTTTTTCTTTCTTTCTTTCTTTTTTTATCAGAGTTCCATTACATAGGCATAGTTGATTAAATCACTGGCTGGAGATTCAGTTCCATTTCCCCTCCCTGAACCTCAAGTGGATTGAATCCCCAATCTCTAATCACAGAGTTGGTCTTTCTGATATGGTCAGCTCCTATCCTGAAACTGCTTATGTCCCACCATGAGTCACCGAATTAGCATAAACTATCTGGGCCATAAATATCACTCTTAGTACTTGAGAAATTCTAAGGATTGAGTCTCCCTCCCAAGCACCAGGGACAAAGGCCAAATTCTTTTTTTTTTTTTTTCTTTTTTTTGAGATGGAGTCTCACTCTATCGCCCAGGCTGGAGTGCAGTGGTGCAATCTCCACTCATTGCAAGCTCCACTCCCAGGTTCACGCCATTCTCCTGCCTCAGCCTGTCGAGTAGCTGGGACTACAGGCGCCCGCCACCACGCCTGGCTAATTTTTCTGTATTTTTAGTAGAGACAGGGTTTCACCGTGTTAGCTAGGATGGTCTCGATCTCCTGATCTCAGGTGATCCACCCGCCTCGGCCTCCCAAAGTGCTGGGATTACAGGCGTGAGCCACCGTGCCCGGCCAATTTTTGTATTTTTAGTGGAAATGGAGTTTCTCCATGTTGGTCAGCCTGGTCTCGAACTCCTGATCTCAGGTGATCTGCCCGCCTCAGCCTCCCAAAGTGCTAGGATTACAGGCATGAGCCACCATACCCAGCCTACGCCAAACTTGTAGGGAAAAGAGAGAGAGATCAGACTGTTACTGGGTCTACATAGAAAAGGAAGACATAAGAAACTCCATTTTGATCTGTACCCTGAACAATTGTTTTGCCTTGAGATGCTGTTAATATGTAACTTTAGCCCCAACCTTGTGCTCACAGAAATATGTGTTGTATGGAATCAAGGTTTAAGGGATCTAGGGCTGTGCAGGATGTGCCTTGTTAACAAAATGTTTACAGGCAGTATGCTTGGTAAAAGTCATCGCCATTCTCCATTCTCGATTAACCAGGGGCACAGTGCACTGCAGAAAGCCACAGGGACCTCTGCCCAGGAAAGCCAGTATTGTCCAAGGTTTCTCCCCACTGAGACAGCCTGAGGTATGGCCTCGTGGGACGGGAAAGACCTGACCATCCCCCAGCCCGACACCCGTGAAGGGTCTGTGCTGAGGAGGATTAGTAAAAGAGGAAGGCCTCTTGAGTTGAAATAAGAGGAAGGCCTCTGTCTCCTGCATGCCCCTGGGAACAGAATGTCTCACTATAAAACCCGATTGTACATTCGTTCTATTCTGAGATAGGAGAAAACCGCCCTGTGGCTGGAGGTGAGATATGCTGGTGGCAATACTGCTGTGTTATTCTTTACTACACTGAGATGTTTGGGTGGAGAGAAGCATGAGTCTGGCCTATGTGCACATCCAGGCATAGTACCTTCCCTTGAACTTATTTGTGACACAGATTCCTTTGCTCACATGTTTTCTTGCCAACCTTCTCCCCGCTATCACCCTGTTCTGCCACATTCCCCTTGCTGAGATAGTGAAAATAATAATCAGTAAATGCTGAGGGAACTCAGAGACGGGGGCCGGTGCAGGTCCTCTGTATGCTGAGCGCTGGTCTCCTGGGCCCCACTGTTCCTTCTCTATACTTTGTCTCTGTGTCTTATTTCTTTTTTTAGTCTCTCGTCCCACCTGACGAGAGATACCCACAGGTGTGGAGGGGCAGGCCACCCCTTCATCTGCCGCCAACGTGGGTGCCTTTCTCTAAGGTGAAGGTACGTTAAGAACGTGAGCATTGAGGACAGTCGACGAGAGATTCCCGATACGTCCACAGTCAGCCTTGCGGTAAGCTTGTGTGCTCGGAGGAACCCAGGGTAACAATGGGACAAACTGAAAGTAAATATGCCTCTTATCTCAGCTTCATTAAAATTCTTTTAAGAAGAGGGGGAGTTAGGGCTTCTACAGAAAATCCAATTACGCTATTTCAAACAATAGAACAATTTTGCCCCTGGTTTCCAGAACAGAGAACTTTAGATCTAAAAGATTGGGAAAAAAATTGGCAAAGAATTAAAACAAGCAAATAGGGAAGGTAAAATCATCCCACTTACAGTATGGAATGATTGGGCCATTATTAAAGCAACTTTAGAACCGTTTCAAACAGAAGAAGATAGCATTTCTGCTGCCCCTGAAAGCTGTGTAATAGATTGTGAAGAAGAGGCAGAGACAGAGTTTAGGAAAGGAATGGAAAGTTCACATTGTAAATATGTAGCAGAGTCTGTAATGGCTTGGTCAATGCAAAATGTTGACTACAGTCAATTAAAGGAGGTAATATATCATGAATAATCAAAATTGGGGGAAGGAGGTCCAGAATTATTGGGGCCATCAGAGCCTAAACCACGATGGCCATCAACTCCTCCCGTGGTTCAGATACCTGTAACATTACAACCTCAAAGGGAGGTTAGACAAGTACAAACCCCAAGAGAATATCAAGTAGAAAAGGATAGAGTCTCTATCCCGGCAATGCCAATTCAGATGCAGTATCCACAATATAAGCGGGTAGAAAATAAGACCCAACCACCAGTAATTTATCAGTACTGGCCGCCAGCCGACCTTCAGTATCGGCCACCTCCAGAGGTTCAATACAGACCTCAAGTGGTGTGTCCTGTGCCAAATAGCACGGCACCATACCAGCAACCCACGGCAGTGGTGTTTAATCCTACCGCACCACCTAGTGGACAAGGTAGTACACTGCATGAAATTATTGATAAAGCCAGTAAACAGGGAGATCTTGAGGCATGGGAGTTCCCGGTAATTTTACAACCGATACCGGCCGGGAAAGGGACTCTAGCAGGAGCGTCTGTCCAAACTGAAGCTAGATATGAATCTTTCACCATGAAAATGTTAAAAGATATGAAGGAAGGAGTTAATATGGACCCAACTCCCCTTATGTGAGAACATTATTAGATTCCATTGTTCATGGAAATAGACTTATTCCTTATGACTGGGAAATTTTGGCTAAATCTTCCCTTTCACCCTCTCAGTTTCTACAGTTTAAACCGTGGTGGATCGATGGAGTACAAGAACAGGTACGAAAAAATCAGGTTACTAACCCCACTGTTAATATAGATGCAGACCAATTGCTAGGAACAGGTCCAAATTGGAACACCATTAACCAACAATCAGTAATGCAGAACACCTGTTGAACACCTAAGGGCTATTGAACACCTAAGGACTATTTGCCTCAGGGCCTGGGAAAAAATTCAGGACCTAGGAACCACCTGCCCTTCTTTTAATTCAATTAGACAAGGCTCTAAAGAGCCATATCCAGACTCTGTGGCAAGGTTGCAAGATGCTGCTCAAAAATCTGTTACAGATGATAACGCCCGAAAAGTTATTTTAGAATTAATGGCCTATCAAAATGCAAATCCAGAATGTCAATCGGCCATAAAGCCATTAAAAAGAAAAGTTCCAGCAGGAGTTGATGTAATTACAGAATAAGTGAAGGCTTGCGATGGGATTGGAGGAGCTATGCATAAAGGCAATGCTAATGGCTGAAGCAATAGTAGCGGGAGTCACTTTAGGAGGACAAGTTAGAACATTTGGGAAAAAATGTTATAATTGTGGTCAAATCGGTCATCTGAAAAGGAGTTGCCCAGTCTTAAGTAAACAGAATATAATAAATCAAGCTGGCCGGGCACGGTGGCTCACACCCGTAATCCCAGCACTTTGGGAGGCCGAGGCTGGTAGATCACGAGGTCAGGAGGTCGAGACCATCCTGGCTAACACGGTGAAACCCCATCTCTACTAAAAATACAAAAAATTAGCCAGGCGTGGTGGCGGGTGCCTATAGTCCCAGCTACTCGGGAGGCTGAGGCAGGAGAATGGCATGAACCCAGGAGGCAGAGCTTGCAGTGAGCCGAGATCGCACCACTGCACTCCAGCCTGGGCAACAGAGCCAGACTCCGTCTCAAAAAAAATAAAAATATAAATATAAATAAATCAAGCTATAACGGCAAAAAATAAAGAGCCACCTGGCCTGCGTCCAAAATGTGGAAAAGGAAAACATTGGGCTAATCAATGTCATTCTAAATTTGATAAAGATGGGCAACCATTGTTGGGGAAATGGGAAGAGGGGCCAGCCTCAGGCCCCGCAACAAATTGGGGCATTCCGATTCAGCCGTTTGTTCCTCAGGGTTTTCAGGAACAAAAACTCCCGCAGGAAATACCACCACTTCAGGGAGTCAGCCAATTACAACAATACAACAGCTGTCCCCTGCCACAGCAGGCAGCGCAGCAGTAGATTTATGTTCTACTCAAATGGTTTCTTTACTCCCTGGAGAGCCCCCGCAAAAGATTCCTACAGGGGTATATGGCCCGCTGCCAGAAGGGACGGTAGGCCTTATTTTAGGGAGATCAAGTCTAAATTTGAAGGGAGTCCAAATTCATACTGGTGTAATTGATTCAGATTATAAAGGGGAAATTCAGTTAGTGATCAGCTCCACTGTTCCCTGGAGTGCCAATCCAGGTGATAGAATTGCACAATTACTGCTTTTGCCTTATATTAAAATTGGGAAAAACAAAACGGAAAGAACAGGAGGGTTTGGAAGTACCAACCCTGCCGGAAAAGCCGCTTATTGGGCTAGTCAGGTCTCAGAGGATAGACTCGTGTGTGCAGTCACTATTCAGGGAAAGCAGTTTGAAGGATTAGTGGATACCGGGGCTGATGGTGCTATCATCGCCTTAAATCAATGGCCCAAAAATTGGCCTAAACAAAAGCCTGTTACAGGACTTGTCGGCGTAGGCACTGCCTCAGAAGTGTATCAAAGTGCCATGAGTTTACATTGTCTAGGACCTGATGATCAAGAAAGTACAGTTCAGCCTATGATCACTTCTATTCCAATTAATTTATGGGGCCGAGACTTGTCACAACAATGGCATGCAGCAATTACTATCCCAGCCCCCAACACAGCCCCACGAGTCAAAAAATCATAACTAAAATGGGATATCTCCCTGAAAAGGGACTAGGAAAGAATGAAGACAGCATTAAAGTCCCAATTGAGGCTGAAAAAACTCAAAAAAGAAAAGGAATAGGGTATCCTTTTTAAGAGCGGCCACTGTAGAGCCTCCAAAACCCATTCCATTAACTTGGAAAACAAAAAAACCTGTATGGGTGAATCAGTGGCTGCTACCAAAACAAAAGCTGGAGGCTTTACACTTATTAGCAAAGGAACAATTAGAAAAGGGACATATTGAGCCTTCATTTTCACCTTGGAATTCTCCTGTGTTTGTAATTCAGAAAAAATCCGGCAGATGGCGCATGCTGACCGACTTAAGAGCCGTTAATGCTGTAATTCAACCCATGGGGGCTCTCCAACCTGGGTTGCTGTCTCCGGTCATGATCCCCAAAGATCGGCCTTTAGTTATCATTGATCTGAAGGATTGCTTTTTTACCGTTCCTCTGGCAAAACAGGATTTTGAAAAATTTGCTTTTACTATACCAGCCATAAATAATAAAGAACCAGCCACCAGGTTTCAGTGGAAAGTGTTGCCTCAGGGAATGCTTAATGGTCCAACTATTTGCCAGACTTTTGTAGCTCAAGCTCTTCAACCAGTTAGAGACAGTTTTCAGACTCTTATATCATTCATTATGTTGATGATATTTTGTGTGCTACAGAAAGGAGAGACAAATTAATTGACTGTTACACATTTCTGCAGACAGAGGTTGCAAACGCAGGACTGACGACAGCATCTGATAAGATTCAAACCTCTACTCCTTTCCATTACTTGGAAATGCAGGTGGAGGAAATGAAAATTAAACCACAAAAAATAGAAATAAGAAAAGACACATTAAAAACATTAAATGACTTTCAAAAATTGCTAGGAGATATTAATTGGATTCAGCCAACTCTAGGCATCTCTACTTATGCCATGTCAAATTTGTTCTCTATCTTAAGAGGGGATCCAGAATTGAATAGTAAAAGAACATTAACTCCAGAAGCAACTAAAGAAATTGAATTAGTTGAAGAAAAAATTCGGTCAGCACAAGTAAATAGAATAGATCACTTAGCCCCACTCCAACTTTTGATTTTTGCTACTGCACATTCTCCAACAGGCATTATTGTTCAAAATACAGATCTTGTGGAGTGGTTCTTCCTTCCTCATAGTACAATTAAGACTTTTACATTGTACTTGGATCAAATGGCTACATTAATTGGTCAGGCAAGATTACGAATTATAAAATTGTGTGAAAGTGACCCAGATAAAATCATTGTTCCTTTAAACAAGGAACAGGTTAGACAAGCCTTTATCAATTCTGGTGCATGGCAGATTGGTCTTGCTGATTTTGTGGGAATTATTGACAATCATTACCCAAAAACAAAAATCTTCCAGTTTTTAAAATTGAATACTTGGATTTTACCTAAAATTACTAGACATAAACCTTTAGAAAATGCTCTGACAGTGTTTACTGATGGTTCCAGCAATGGAAAAGCGGCTTACACCAGGCCAAAAGAACGACTCATTGAAACTCAATATCACTGGGCTCAAAGAGCAGAGTTGGTTGCTGTCATTACAGTGTTACAAGATTTTAATCAGCCTATTAACATTGTATCAGATTCTGCATATGTAGTACAGGCTACAAAGGATGTTGAGACAGCCCTAATCAAATATAGTATAGATGATCAGTTAAACCAGCTGTTTAATATGTTACAACAAACTGTAAGAAAAAGAAATTTCCCATTTTATGTTACTCATATTCGAGCACATGCTAATTTATCAGAGACTTTAACTAAAGCAAATGAACAAGTTGACTTGCTAGTATCATCTGCATTCCTGGAAGCACAAGAACTTCATGCCTTGACTCATGTAAATGCAACAGGACTAAAAAATAAATTTGACATCACATGGAAACAGGCAAAAAATATTGTACAACATTACACCCAGTGTCAGATTCCACACCTGCCCACTCAGGAGGCAGGAGTTAATCCCAGAGGTCTGTGTCCTAATGCGTTATGGCAAATGGATGTCACACATGTACCTTCAGTTGGAAAATTGTCATTTCTCCATGTGACAGTTGATGCTTATTCACATTTTGTAAGGGCAAACTGCCAGACAGGAGAAAATACTTCCCATGTTGAAAGATATTTATTATCTTGTTTTGCTGTCATGGGAGTTCCAGAAAAAATTAAAACGCATAATGGGCCAGGATACTGTAGTAAGACATTTCAAAAATTCTTAAATCAGTGGAAAATTACACATACAACAGGAATCCCTTATAATTCCCAAGGACAGGTCATAATTGAAAAAACTGATAGAACACTCAAAGCTCAATTGGTTAAACAAAAAAAGGAAAAAAGACAGTAAGGAGTATAACACTCCCCAGATGCAACTTAATCTAGCACTCTATACTTTAAATTTTTTAAACATTTATAGAAATCAAACCACTACTTCTCCAGAACAACATTTTACTGGTAAAAAGAACAGCCCACATGAAGGAAAACTGATTTGGTGGAAAGACAAGAAAAATAAGACATGGGAAACAGGGAAGGTGATAACATGGGAGAGAGGCTTTGCTTGTGTTTCACAAGGAGAAAATCAGCTTCCTGTTTGGATACCCACTAGAAATTTAAAGTTCTACAATGAACCCATTGGAGATGCAAAGAAAAGCGCCTCTGCGGAGACAAAAAACCCTCAATTGAGCATCATCGACTCACCAGGTAAATAAAATGGTGATATCAGAAGAACAGATGAAGTTGCCATCCACCAAGGAAGCGGAGCCACCGACTTGGGCCCAATTAAAGAAGCTGACACAGTTAGCTAAAAAAAGCCTAAAGAACCCAAGGGTAATGTGAACTCCAGAGAATATACTGCTTACAGCTTTGATTATTGTATCAACGGTAGTAAGTCTCCCCATGTCTGCAGGAGCAGCTGCAACTAATTATACTTACTGTGCCTATGTACCTTTCCCACCCTTAATTTGGGCAGTCACATGGATGGATAATCCTGTTGAAGTATATGTTAATAATAGGGCATGGGTACCAGGCCCCACAGATGATTGTTGCCCTGCCCAACCTGAAGAAGAAGGAATGATGATAAATGTTTCCATTGGGTATCATTATCCTCCTATTTGCCTAGGGAAGGCACCAGGATGTTTAATGCCTACAACCCAAAACTGGTTGGTAGAAGTACCTACTGTCAGTGCCACCAGTAAATTTACTTATCACATGGTAGGTGGAATGTCACTCGGGCCACAGATAAATAATTTAGAGGACCCTTCTTATCAAAGATCATTAAAATCTGGGCCTAAGGGGAAGCCTTGCCCCAAGGAAATTACCAAAGAATCAAAAAGCCCAGAAGCCTTAGTTTGGGAAGAATGTGTGGCTAATACTGCGGTGGTATTACAAAACAATGAATTTGGAACTATTATAATATTATAATATAATTGGCCCTCGAGGCCAATTATATTATAATTGTATGGGCCAGACTCACTCATGTTCACAGGCCCCATCCATCTGGCCCATTAATCCGGCCTACGATAGTGATTTAATTGAAAGGCTGGACCAGGTTTATAGAAGGTTAGAATCACCCTATCCATGGAAATGGGATGAAAAGGGAATTTCATCACCTCGACCAAAGTTAGTCCTGTTACTGGTCCTAAACATCCAAAATTATGGAAGCTTACTGTGGCCTCGCACTACATTAGAATTTGGTCTGGAAATCAAGCTATAGAAACAAGAAATCGTAAGCCATGTTATACTATCAACCTAAATTCCAATCTGACAATTCCTTTACAAAGTTGTGTAAAACCCCCTTATATGCTAGTTATAGAAAACATAGTTATTAAACCAGATTCCCAAACTATAACCTGTGAAAACTGTAGATTGTTTACTTGCATTGATTTGACTTTTAATTGGCAGCGCCATATTCTGCTAGTGAGGGCAAGAGAAGGTGTGTGGATCCCTGTGTCCATGGACCGACAGTGGGGGGCTTCGCCATCTTCCATATTTTAACGGAAGTATTAAAAGGAATTCTAACTAGATCCAAAAGATTTTTACTTTGATTGCAGTGATTATGGGCCTTATTGCAGTCACAGCTACTGCTGCAGCTGCTGGAATTGCTTTACACTCCTCTGTTCAAACTGCAGAATATGTAAATGATTGGCGAAAGAATTCCTCAAAATTGTGGAATTCTCAGACCCAAATAAATCAAAAATTGGCAAACGAAATTAATGATCTTAGACAAACTGTCATTTGGCTGGGAAATAGGCTCATGAGCTTGGAATATCTTTTTCAGTTACAGTGTGACTGGAATACGTCAGATTTTTGTATTACACCCCAAGCCTATAATGAGTCTGAGCATCACTGGGACATGGTTAGATGCCATCTACAGGGAAGAGAAGATAATCTTACTTTAGATATTTCAAAATTAAAATAACAAAATTTTGAGGCATCGAAAGCCCATTTAAATTTGGGAACTGAGGCAATCGTGAAAGCTACTGATGGCCTCACAAATCTTAACCCTGTCACTTGGTTAAAAACCATCAGAAGTTCCACTATTGTAAATTTCATATTAATCCTTGTATGCCTGTTCTGTCTGTTGTTAGTCCACAGGTGTATCCACCAGCTCTGAAGAGACAGCGACCAGCAAGAACGGGCCATAACGACGATGGCAGTTTTGTCAAAAAGGGGGATATGTAGGGAAAAGAGAGATCCGACTGTTACTGTGTCTACATAGAAAAGGAAGACATAAGAAACTCCATTTTGATCTGTACCCTGAACAATTGTTTTGCCTTGAGATGCTGTTAATATGTAACTTTAGCCCCAACCTTGTGCTCACAGAAATATGTGTTGTATGGAATCAAGGTTTAAGGGATCTAGGGCTGTGCAGGATGTGCCTTGTTAACAAAATGTTTACAGGCAGTATGCTTGGTAAAAGTCATCGCCATTCTCCATTCTCGATTAACCAGGGGCACAGTGCACTGCAGAAAGCCACAGGGACCTCTGCCCAGGAAAGCCAGTATTGTCCAAGGTTTCTCCCCACTGAGACAGCCTGAGGTATGGCCTCGTGGGACGGGAAAGACCTGACCATCCCCCAGCCCGACACCCGTGAAGGGTCTGTGCTGAGGAGGATTAGTAAAAGAGGAAGGCCTCTTGCGGTTGAGATAAGAGGAAGGCCTCTGTCTCCTGCGTGCCCCTGAGAACGGAATGTCTCAGTATAATACCCGATTGTACATTCGTTCTATTCTGAGATAGGAGAAAACCGCCCTGTGGCTGGAGGCGAGATATGCTGGTGGCAATACTGCTGTGTTATTCTTTACTACACTGAGATGTTTGGGTGGAGAGAAGCATAAATCTGGCCTATGTGCACATCCAGGCATAGAACCTTCCCTTGAACTTATTTGTGACACAGATTCCTTTGCTCACATGTTTTCTTGCTGACCTTCTCCCCACTATCACCCTGTTCTCCTGCTGCATTCCCCTTGCTGAGACAGTGAAAATAATAATCAGTAAATGCTGAGGGAACTCAGAGACTGGGGCCAGTGCAGGTCCTCCGTACGCTGAGCGCTGGTCTCCTGGGCCCACTGTTCTTTCTCTATACTTTGTCTCTGTGTCTTATTTCTTTTTTTAGTCTCTCGTCCCACCTGACGAGAAATACCCGCAGGTGTGGAGGGGCAGGCCACCCCTTCAAAATTCTTTATTATACAACATTCAATATGGTCAGTTTCCTCCAGACTGGCTTCTCAAGCTCTTACCAAGTGCTCCCTACCCCAATTTTTTTTTTTTTTTAACAGAGTCTCTGTTGCTCAGGCTAGAGTGCAGTGGAACAATCTTGGCTCACTGCAGCCTCGACCTCCTGAGCTCAAGCGATACACCAGCCTCAGCCTTCCAAGTAGCTGGAACTACTGGTGTGTGCCACCACATCCAGCTAATTTTTGTTTTTGGAGGGGGTCTCACTATGTTGCCCAGGTTAGTCTTGAACTCCTGGGTTCAAGTGATCCTCCTGCCTTGACCTCTCCCAAAGTGCTGGGATTATAGGCGTGAGCCACTGCACCCGGCCTACCCCAACTTTTTATTTTGACAAGTTTCAAACCCTCACGTGGATTCACTAATTCTTAGCAATTTTGCCACATTTGCTTTCTCTCTGTCATCATGACACTTCACCTCTACATACTTCAGAATGTATTTGCTATGAACAAGGTAATTCCCACACATAACCACAATTATCACACTTGATAAATTTAACATTGATATATCGTTGTCATCTAATATATGGATCATATTCAAATTTCCCCAAGGGTAAAATGTCCTTTAGAGCTGATCTCCCCTACACAATCTTGCATCTAATCCAGGATCACTCATTGAATTTATTTATTTATTTATATTTTATTTTATTTTTGGAGACAGAGTTTCACTCTGTCTCCCAGTCGGAAGTGCTGGCAATCACAGCTCAGTGCAACCTCCACCTACCCGGGTTCAAGCGATTCTTCGACCACTGCCTCCAGAATAGCTGGGACTACAGGTGTCCACCACCATGTTCAGCAATTTTTTTTTTTTTTTTTTTGTATTTTTTAGTAGAGATGGGGTTTTGCTATATTGCCCAGGCTGGTCTTGAATTCCTGAGTTCAAGCAATCCACCCACCTCAGCCTCCCAAAGTGCTGGGATTAAAGGCATGAGCCACTGTGTCTGGCCTGTATTTATTTTTTATGTCTCCTTTAATCTGGGGTAGTTCTTAGCTTTTTCTTAATGTTTTATAACAACGACATCTGTAAAGTGTCCAGACCAATCATTTTGCAGAATCTCTCTCACTTTGATCTCTATTTCCTCAAGACTAGGTGGTGAGTGAACATTTTTTGGGCATTTTGGGGAGGACTACTACAGAAATGTCCTCCCCGTGTGTGTGTGTCCTTCCCAGTGCATCACATCAGAAGGCACACAAGGCCAGTTTGTCCTATTAAGCTTTTTTTTTTTTTTTTTTTTTGAGACTGAGTCTCACTCTGTTGCCCAGGCTGGAGTGCAGTGGTGTGATCTCATCTCACTGCAACCTCCCTGCCTCCTAGGTTCAAGCAATTCTCCTGCCTCAGCCTCCCAAGTAGGTGGGATTTCAGGTGTGCACCACTATGCCTGGCTAATTTTTTGTATTTTTAGTAGAGATGGGGTTTCGCCATGTTGGCCAGGCTGGTCTCAAACTCCTGATCTCAGGTGACCTGCCCACCTCAGCCTCCCAAAGTGCTGGGATTACAGGTGTGAGCCACCACGCCTGGCCATTAAGCTTTGATTCTTTGATTAAGGTGATGTTCACCAGATCAGTCTAGCTTTTGATACTTTTTTTTTTTTTTTTTTGAGACAGAGTTTTGCTTTGTCACCGAGGGTAGAGTGCAGTGGTGCAATCTCAGCTCACTGCAACTTCTGCCTCCCGGGTTCAAGCGATTCTCCTGCCTCAGCCTCCTGAGTAGCTGGGATTACAGGTGCATGCCACCACACCCAGCTAATTTTTGTGTTTTTAGTAGAGACGGGGGTTGCCCCATGTTGGTCAGGCTGGTCTCAAACTCCTGACCTTGAGATCCACCTGCCTCCACCTCCCAAAGTGCTGGGATTACAAGTGTGAGCCACCGTGCCCGGCCACTTTTGATAATTTAATAACCTGACTTTCCGAGCAGTCAGAGCAGCTGTAGCACATCTGACCTGCTTTCACCTTCGATCTTCTCTGGGACCACCAAGAATTGAAGGATGGCAGGAAGTGTGAAGAAAGTGGTGAGGCTCTGGCTGGGTGCGGTGGCTCACACCTCTAATCCCCGCACTTTGGAAAGCCGAGGCGGGTGCATCACTTAAGGTCAGGAGTTCGAGACTAGCCTAGCCAACATGGTGAAACCCTGTTTCTACTAAAAATACAAAAATTAGCTGGGCTTGGTGGCATACACCAGCTACTAGGGAGGCTGAGGCACTAGGGACCCTGTGGATCGCTTGAACCAGGAGGCGGAGGTTGCAGTGCGCTGAGATCGCATCGCTGCACTCCGGCCTGGGCAACAGAGTGAGACTCCGTCTAAAACAACACAAAACAATAATAATAACTAAGAGAGTAGCGTGGCTTGGTGGCGGTGTCACTCCTGAGGCCTCTGGGAACAACTCTACAGTTATGCTTTGTCCCGTGCTGCGGAGCCTAGTATGGGGATTATCCCCCGCCATGCGTTGTATCTGAATCCTTGTACGCGCGCCCGTGGGTGTGCATGAAAATGGGCATGTGCGCGGTGCTTATGTATGTATGGGTCTTTTTGCCCGCAGCGGCGCGTCCGCAGGCTTGTTCTGTCCTGTGCTAGCCTTCAAGTTTTGGCACGTCCGTCCGTTTTTCTTCTTCTTTGGCGCGTCCGTTGGGCACTCTGGGTTTGGCTAAATCGTGGACGCTTCTAAAGCGTTTCTGCAGGGAGCTGGTCAGTTGTCAAGTGCTCCCCCAGTTCTGGGCCGGCTTGGTACGGTCTACAGCCTCCCTTTCCTTTCCCCGCCTCCCCCATGGTGGTTGCACCCATTCGGCCCGGAAGTGCTCGCTTCTCTGCATTACACGCCGGTCAGGATTCGCGACCCGACATGGAGCGTCCCCGCAGTCCCCAAAGCTCGGCCCCGGCCCCGGCCTCTGCCTCAGCTTCGGTTACCCTGGCGCAGCTCCTGCAGCTGGTCCAGCAGGGCCAGGAACTCCCGGGCCTGGAGAAACGCCACATCGCGGCGATCCACGGCGAACCCACAGCGTCCCGGCTGCCGCGGAGGCCCAAGCCCTGGGAGGCCGCGGCTTTGGCTGAGTCCTTTCCCCCTCCGACCCTCAGGATAGGAACGGCCCCGGCGGAGCCTGGCTTGGTTGAGGCAGCGACTGCGCCTTCTTCATGGCATACAGTGGGCTCCTGAGGTTCCAGGTCCTTTGCGGCGGCGATCTGGAGGGCGTGGGTACAGGACCCCGGATGCCATTCAGTTACTCATCTTTTATGCTTTCGTCCTGACCTGTCTCAACTAGACTTGCTCCTGCAACCACCATGGGGGTTTTGCATTTACATTTGTGGACCATGTTACAGTTAAGAAAAATCCTGTTTCAGTCCTTATATGTAATAAAATGTTTTATGATGTAACTTGGCCCCAGAATGATTTTGAAGATACATTTAAAAAATCATTTAAAAAAGCCAAACATTTAAAAAAGCCAACCAGGAAAGATTAAAATCTTGGCTCTTGGAATCAGATGGATCAGGCAAGGGGCTAGAGAATTAGAGCATTAGAAAGGCTCCCACAGCCACCCTGAAATCAGTCCTTTTATGTTAAGCAGGTCACCTGGCTCAGTGCCTACATAACACTAGATTTTACTTTCTCTACAAAAGCTAGAATGTACCTGGTACGTGCTGACATGACCCTAACCCACAGACGATGTAACAGGTCTACCTTTTCTCAGAAAGGATTGTCTCACAACTTGTTCAACGAATTAGTTATGTCATGGTACATACATATAAGTGTGCAATTTTTGTAACATCTTTTATTTGTATACAATTATAAATTACAAACTTGTTTTATTAGGTTTTTTTAAAATTTATTTTTCGTCAACTTAGTCCCTTTTATTTACCAGCAGTTTGCTCTGACAGAATAAATTACAAACTATTGTTTTGTTTAATCCTTTTAACCATCATGTCAGGCACACAGGTTGGAGAATATTAGCTCCCATTTTATGGACAGAGTGGAAACACTGTACCCATATTTAGTGTAAGACAGAGCTGGGATATAAGCCTTGGGCTTCCATAGTCACAACTGCTTTTTTGCATAACTTTGTAATACATCATTTTAAAGTAATCTGATTTCACAATGTTTTACAGTATACGAGTAACATCTATAGCATCTCTTCTTGGCAGGTTACCTCTGGAGAGAACCAATCTAATTACCTCATACGCTGGCACTTTTTTTTTTTTTTTTGAGACAGAGTTTTGCTTTTGTTGCCCAAGGTGGAGTGCAATGGTGTGATCTCGGCTCACTGCAACCTCTGCCTCCCTGGGTTCAAGCAATTCTCTTGCCTCAGCCTCCCAAGTAGCTGGGATTACAGGCATGCACCACCACATCTGGCTAATTTTGTATTTTCAGTAGGGACAGAATTTCTCCGTGTTGGTCAGGCTGGTCTCGAACTCCTGACCTCAGGTGATCCGCCTGCCTCAGCCTCCTGAAGTGTTGAGATTACAGGTGTGAGCCACCATGCCCAGCCTAAGCTGGCATGTTTTAAGGCAGTTACATCTCTAACTTGATTTACCAGCTATGCTTGAGGGTCCAAGGAGCCAAAATTGCAGCCAAACTGATCTTAAAGGACCAGGGAATAGAATGGTCAAGCATGTTTCCAAGTTTAACCTAGGCCTGGCACATACTTGCCAATTGCTCAGATGGCAAGTGAGGGGCAACTAAGTGAAGAGAATAGCAGGAAGACCCACTTGGGGTGGACACTGATGAAAAACACAAGCAGTATCAGACTCACTGTTTTCAGGATTAAAATCCCCAGATGCCCTGTTATTGGTCTATGTCACTACCAGTAGGACAAAAGGCAATGCTTCTGAAGACTAGAATATGCAAGGAAAAAATTAAGGTGCCTGCCTGCCTGGGGCCTACCGAGCCAAACAGTGCTAATTTCATCCATGCCAAACAAAATTGTTCATTCCTTGCTGATTTGGGTTTTAAGGAAGCGTGCTGATCATCAGAGAAACCAGGCAATTCTATTCTGAAGCCCAGGGGAAGAAACGGTGGGGATTTCTGAGTTACAGATGGTGCAGGGGTTAACACTATCTGCCACTACGAAGGGAAAAATCTATCTTGGTAAACTTTGGTCTTCCATAGGACATGGAACCAGAGTAGCAAGATCAGGGCCTGCGTGACCGATCCTGATTGAGCAGGACTTCCTCACATAAGGTACACAAGGGCTGGGCGCAGTTGCTCATGCCTGTAATCCCAGCACTTTGGGAGGCCCAGGCTTGTGGATCACTTGAGGTCAGGAGTTTGAGACTAGCCTGGCCTACATGGTGAAACTCTGTCTCCATCTCTACTAAAAATACAAGAATTAGCTGGGTGTGGTGGTACATGCATGTAATCCCAGCTGATCAAGGGGCTGAGGCAGAATCACTTGAACCCAGGAGGTGGAGGCTGCAATGAGCCGAGATCATGCCACTGCGCTCCAGCCTGGGCAACAGGGTGAGACTGTCTCAAAGAGAAAAACAAAACCCCTAAGATGCACAGGTATCTGAGAAGGGTCTAAACACCCTAGAACTGCAAGCAAAATTTTGAGTGTATACATGTTTTCCTGGCGAAGGGGGTCCTCATTCTCAAATCCTAAGCTTTTAGGAAAAAGTACTAAGCCAGTTTCAGGTTACGATACAAAAGCCACCAGATACACTTAGAGCCAGTCAAGTTTGAGAATTCTCGAAGCCATCACTGAAAAGTTGGAACACATACTCACAGCAGAGACAAGTAAACATTTATTTTTATGCCTTTCTTCCTATGTGTATTTCAAGTCTTTTTCAAAACAAGGCCCCAGGACTCTCCAGATTCAATTATGTCCTTGGGCTTGGTCGACTGCTGCAGGAGTCTCAGGGAGCCTTCTACAAATGCTAGAGTGACTCATTTACCAACATTAAACCCTAGGATACATGCAACAAAGCAGGACTCCTTCCTCCATGGAATGTGCCGATTTCAGATGACACAGCACCCAATGTAGAAAACGCTGGAATTTTTCCTTGGAACTAGACTGTGATGAGAGGTGCTTGACATGAACATAAGCTACTGTCTTTTCTTTTTTTTTGAGACAGAGTTTCGCTTGTTGCCCAGGCTGGAGTGCAATGGCGTGATCTCCGCTCACTGCAACTTCCACCTCCCAGGTTCAAGCGATTCTCCTGCCTCAGCCTCCTGAGTAGCTGGGATTACAGGCACGTGCCACCATGCCCAGCTAATTTTTGTATTTTTAGTAGAGATGGCATTTCTCCATGTTGGTCAGGCTGGTCTCGAACTCCCAACCTCAGGTGATCTGCCCGCCTCAGCCTCCCAAAATGTTGGGATTACAGGCATGAGCCACCACGACCGGCCAGCTACTGTCTTTTCTTTGACCCTTCCTTTCCAGTTTCTGAAGATAAAGCAGGAAATAATCTTCTCTGAAGATACTTGATAAAAATTCCCAAAACACATGCTTCCACTTCACTGATAAAAAATTTACTGCAGTTTGGCACCTAAGAGTATGACAACAGCAATAAAAAGTAATTTCAAAGAGTTAAGATTTCTTCAGCAAAATAGATGATTCACATCTTCAAGCCCTTTTTGAAATCAGTTATTAATATTATTCTTTCCCCATTTCCATCTGAATGACTGCAGCAATAGTTGTTTTTTTTTTTTTTTTCGAAATGGAGTCTCGCTCTGTCGCCCAGCTGGAGTGCACTGGTGCAATCTTGGCTCACTGCAATCTCTGCCTCCTGGGTTCAAGCGATTTTCCTGCCTTAGCCTCTCGAGTAGCTGGGACTACAGGCACGCGCCACCACACCCAGCTCATTTTTGTATTTTTAGTAGAGACAGGGTTTCACCATGTTGGCCAGGATGGTCTCAATCTCCTGACCTCATGTTCTGCCCGCCTTGGCCTCCCAAAGTGCTAGGATTACAGGCGTGAGCCACCGCGCCCGGCCAGCAATACAGTTTTTAGTTACTCGACATCTTTAAGCCTATAACTCTTAGGCTATGCATAGCCCCATGTCCTAATCAGGCATTCACTGATCCCAGCAGGTCTCCATCTATTTGTACCAGCCTCCTCTATTCCTCCCAATCTCAAGGTTACTCTTAAATACTAGTAAATGCAAAAAGAACTTGTAAAGTGGCAAGGCATGGCCTATCAAAAGTCAGCCCAAGGGCAGTTTTCAGCCCTGCCTCACCTGGGTCTAGTTCAGCTGACGGATGAGCTGATTGATGCGTTCACCCCGATAGCCAGGTGTGCCCATCTCCTTGAGGAAGCCCACTCTATTTTTGGTAGCATGACGGGCCACTGAGAGGTGGAAAGGGTGCAAGAACCATGAGATCTCCTGGAAATGCTTCCCTGGGAAGGCAATTTCATGAATGAGGTCTTCCAAGCAAATGACGCCAAACTTCCCTAAGAAACACAAAAGCACAGATTCCTTTATTTAACATGTATCCAGCATATACTAAGCTGGCCACTCTGGCAGACTCTTGGGGCCCCAAGAAGAATACAACCTGAATCTCACATCAAAGCTTCAAAGACCCTGGCTTTCTGCCCCAGCTGACCCCTAAGCTGTAGCACTCACCCAGGTGCTCCTCAATCACTGTGTTGTCTGTCAGAGGGATGGTCTTATTCTTGACCTTGGCTTGTCCACGTTTCAAAATGAGTTCTCGGACAGACTTCAGATTTGGAAATCTATGTAGGAAAATAAAGCACGGTTTTCACCAGCACCTGGCACACTACATACCAGTCCTGCAGCCTGGCTGAGGAGAGGTTGGAGAGGTTCTCCCACACACTCACTTCTCCCAACGAGCAAGTGTTCTGCAATCACATTCCAGCTGAAATGCTTGGAAATACTCCTGATAAAGAACCGAAGTGACCCCACTTACATAATTAGAAATTTAAATTTATGGATGTGAATGTTCACCAGGGAAAATATTGCCAACAAAAACAAAACAGAAACCATGTCCTAGCTTACCTTAGGGGCTAGGACTCTGGCCTTAGGTGACCCTCTACTCAAGATGGTACAAGAGTTGGAAATAAAATCCAAGTTTTTGTTGGGTTTCAATGTTTGAGGAATACTACTCTTTTTTTTTTTTTTTTTTTTGAGATGGAGTCTTGCTCAGTCTCCCAGGCTGGAGTGCAGTGGCGCGATCTCGCCTCACTGCAAGCTCCGCCTCCCAGGTTCATGCCATTCTCCTGCCTCAGCCTCCCAAGTAGCTGGGACTACAGGTGCCAGGCTAATTTTTTTTGTATTTTTAGTAGAGACGGGGTTTCACCATGTTAGCCAGGATGGTCTCGATCTCCCGACCTCGTGATCCACCGTGTCTGGCCTTTTTTTTTTTTTTTTTTGATACAGAGTGGATTGCAGTGGCACAATCTCAGCTCACTGCAACCTCTGCCTCATGGATTCAAGCGCTTCTCCTGCCTCAGCCTCCCAAGTAGCTGGGAATACAGGCACACACCACCATGCCTGGCTAATTTTTTTTGTATTTTAGTAGAGACAGGGGTTTCACCATGTTGGCCAGGATGGTCTCAATCTCCTGACCCTGTGATCCACTCCTGACCGTGTGATCCACCCGCCTCGGCCTCCCAAAGTGTTGGGATTACAGGCATGAGCCAGTGTGTCCGGCCAGGAATACTACTCTTACACATGCACTGCCTTTAGCTCTGCTTTAAGACTTTCAAGAACCAAGCTTTCCTTGACCCAGCCTTAGCCTATGACTGAACCAGCCCTACTATGGTACTGTTCAGACCCCTCCCTACCCTGTGTCCCATGGTTATTACAGCTACCCACTGATTTCAGTTTGACTGTGGTCACAGCAAAATGTCCCTTCTACAGCAACATGAGCCCTGGAAAGCAATACCCGGTGCACCCTGACACACTCAAATAGAAATCTAATGTGAATTCACATGGAAAACCTTACTTACCCCCAGGTCACATAAGGTTCCACTATACGCAGCATTTTTAGATTCTGGGGGGTGACTTTTACAAAGACACCACTAAAAATTTTCTTTAGGCGAAGTCTTGCAATGGTTCTCTGCACCAGTAAACTCACGCCATCAATCCTGAAATGAACAGCAACAGAAATCAGACAGACTCCCTCCAGTTTATGTCAGTCCAGCAAGCACAACATGCGAGGTCACTACACTGGGTAATCTGGAATAAGACACAGAGACTATGCCTTAAAGAGCTCAGTTTAGTGGGAGGCGGTTATGAAAACAGATCCTTTTCATGATGTGGAGCAATGCCTGGAATGCTATGGAAATTGAACTTGTGTGTGTTTCAGGGGTAGGGGAAGTGGTGGTATGTAGGTCTGCACATGTCCAGCTAAGGAAGCTGGATGTGCTTCTATGGGCAGTAAAAGCTACTGAAGATTTTAAGCAGAAGAGACCAGACCAGATTTCTTTCTGACAATCACCAAGGGCAGTGTATGGGACAGATCACAGTATGACACTAGAGGCAAGGAAATCCAGGAGGAAGGTTAATACAATAGTTCAGGAAAAATATGAGCAGTGGTAGAGGGCTACAAAGGACAGAGCTCATAAACATGCAAAAGCCACAGGTTTCTGGTTTGGGTGATTGGGTAGGGGAAACAGCAAGAAGTAGAGTTGTACATGGGGTGGGCAGGGGGTTGGGAAAGTTCCACTAAGTGAGGAAAAATGTCTCCCCTTCACTGAATATGCTTCATCCACTCAGCCTTGTTTCAGTTCCTAGAATGATGCCTTGCTTTCCCTACCTCAGGACTTCAGCACGTATGCCTGGAAAGTCTCCCAACACTGGTGAACGCCTTTCACATCTTTCAGGTCTCAGGTTGAAGTTCCTGCTTTAGAGAGGGTGTCCTCAACCCCTCTCCCTAGTGAGCACTTTACCCTCATAGCACTTATTTTCAAGCCTATCTGTCTAAGGTCTTCCAAATATTGCAGACTAAATTGTGCTCAACCCTGACATCCTAGCACGATTTGCCTGAGTGGCTTGGGGCCTATTATCTCCCTAGAAAGGGGTCTAAAGCTTAAGCAACACTTTGCCCCAGCCTCATGCAATTAGAAAGACACCAGTTCCTTACCTTTCGATGCGTACAACAAAGGCCAAGGAATGTTTATCTGGCAATTCCAAGGCATGAGGTTTCACTTCTAGTCGTCTGAGACGCACCTTGTCACGTTTCTGCCGCCAGGAATCATGTAGGAATGATTCCAGTCGCTTAAACCTGAGCCCTTTTCCTTTCTTCTGCTACAGAGAAGACAGACCATCATCATCATCTTGTGCCTCCATACATTTTTACTTTTAGAACAGTAATTCATAAGTGACAACTGATATAGCTTATTTCCCCGTGTTCCACAATGCGAAGCAAAGCAACATTCTCTATTTTCATATAAAGGAAAAATGAGAAACCAAAGTAAAGGTGGAGTTGAGGAAACTTGGGAATTATTGGGAAAAATAATTAACGAACAAAAAATTAGTTTACATATTAATCAATGTTTACTAACAAGTTTCCTTAAACTCAACGCCAGCATTTGCCTGCAGGTGTTAAATATTTGCTAAACGAAGACATAAACCATATACACTTGGTGCTCTGCATCTGTGATTCAACCAACCCCAGATGGAAAATACTTTGGAGGAGCACATACAGTAGCTCACCCTGTAGTCCCAGCTACTTAGGAGGCTGAGGCGCGAGGTTCTCTTGAACCCAGGAATTCAAGGCTGCAATGAGCTATGATCCTGCCACTGCACTCTAGCCTGGGTAACACAAGACCTCACTCCTTTTTCTTTTTTTTTTTTGAGATGGGGTCTCGCTCTGTCGCCCAGGCTGGAGTGCAGTGATATGATCTCGGCTCACTGCAACCTCTGCCGCCTGGGTTCAAGCCATTTTCCTGCCTCAGCCTCCCAAGTAGCTGGGATTACAGGCATGCGCCACCACACCCGGCTAATTTTTGTATTTTTAGTAGAGACAGAGTCACCTTGTTGGCCAGCTTGGTCTCAAACTCCTGACTTCAGGAGATCCACCTGCCTCAGCCTCCCAAAGTGCTGGGATAACAGGCATGAGCTGCCAC
This sequence comes from Pan paniscus, assembly GCF_029289425.2. Taxonomy (NCBI): domain Eukaryota; kingdom Metazoa; phylum Chordata; class Mammalia; order Primates; family Hominidae; genus Pan; species Pan paniscus. The sequence goes on along the minus strand of NC_073254.2, from coordinate 57,379,922 downwards.
ACCTGGCCAAAGACCCCACTTATTTTTTTTTTTTTTTGAGACAGGGTTTTGCTCTGTCACCCAGGCTGGAGTGCAGTGGCACAATCTCGGCTCACTGCAACCTCCGCCTCTCGGGTTCAAGCAATTCTCCTGCCTCAGCCCCCTGATTAGCTAGGATTACAGGCGCATGCCACAGTGCCCGTCTAATTTTTTGTATTTTTAGTAGAGATGGGGTTTCACCACGTTGGCCAGGCTGGTCTTGAACTCCTGACCTCAAGTAATCTGCCCGCCTCAGCCTCCCAAAGTGTTGGGATTACAGATGTGAACCCAGCTGACCTCACTCTTAAAAAAAAAAAAAAAAAAAAATTCAGGGGAAAAATGAAAAATAACCGTAAAAAGTAATACAAATTTTTAAAATACATTATGTACACTGTATTAGCTATCAGTAATCCAGGCCAGGCAGGGTGGCTCAGGCCTGTAATCCCAGCACTTTGGAAGGCCGGTGGGTGATCACTTGAGGCCGGGAGTTTGAGACCAGCATGGCCAACATGTCAAAACATCTCTACTAAAAATACAAAAAATCAGCCGGTGGCCGGGTGGGGTGGCTGACATCAGTAATCGCAGCACTTTGGGAGGCCGAGGTGGGCAGATCACTTGAGTCCATGAGTTGGAGACCAGCCTGGCCAACATGGTGAAACCCGGTCTCTACTAAAAATACAAAAATTAGCAGGGCATGGTGGCACATCCTTGTAATCCCAGCTACTTGGGAGGCCGAGGCAGGAGAATCGCTTGAACCCGGGAGGCGGAGGTTGTGGTAAGCCAAGATCGCATCACTGCACTCCAGCCTGGGTGACAGAGTGAGACTCTGTCTCAAAAAACAAAACAAAATTAAATTAAATTTAAAAAAAAATTAGCCAGGTGTGGTGGCGCATGCCTGTAATCCTAGCTACTTGGTTGGCTGAGGCACGAGAATTGCTTGAGCCCAGTAGGCAGAGGTTGCAGTGAGTCGAGATTGTGCCACTGCACTCCACTCTAGGCAAGAGTGAGACTCTTGCCTCAAAATAAACAAATAAATAAATAAAGCTATTAAGCAATCCAGGGAGGATTTAAACTACATAGGCGGAAGGAGTATAGATTATATGCAAATACTACAACCAGTTATTTATTTATTTATTTATTTATTGAGAGAGAGTCTCGCTCTGTCGCCCAGGCTGGAGTACAGTGGCACGATCTTGGCTCACTGCAACCTCCACCTCCCGAGTTCACGCCATTCTCCTGCCTCAGCCTCCCGAGTAGCTGGGACTACAGCAGCCTGCCACCATGCCCGGCTAATTTTTTATATTTTTAGTAGAGGCGGGGTTTCACCATGTTAGCCAGGATGGTCTCGATCTCCTGACCTCGTGATCCGCCCGCCTCGGCCTCCCAAAGTGCTGGGATTACAGGCGTGAGCCACCGCGCCCGGCCTACTACAACCATTTTATATAAGGGACTTCAGCAGTCTGAGATTTAGGCATCTGTGGGAGTCCTGGAACCAACCCCTTAAGGACACTGAGAGACAACTATACCTGGTCTGTCAAACCGTTGGGGGGAGCTCGTCAATACCAAATGTAGTCCAACACATGCGAGATAAAACTCACCAAATACAAATTCTAATTACTTTCTCTTGGTTCCCCACCATTACCTCCTTCTTTGCCAAAAGTGCCTGCTTTGCCTGGGTGGCTTTGAGGGCTTGATAAGCCTTCCTCTTTTTCAGGAGATTTTCTGGAACCAAAGGGATTTTTCTTTGCCTGATGCAGAAAATTGAGATCAGAGATAACATTTAGAAAAGAACACTTGGCCGGGCGCGGTGGCTCAAGCCTGTAATCCCAGCACTCTGGGAGGCCGAGGTGGGTGGATTACCTGAGGTCAGGAGTTCGAGACCAGCCTGACCAACATGGTGAAACCCCCGTTTCTACTAAAAATAAAAAATCAGCTGGGCGTGGTGGCGCACGCCTGTAATCCCAGCTACTCGGGAGACTGAGGCAGGAGAATCGCTTGAACCCGGGAGGCGGAGGTTGCACCGAGCCGAGATCGCGACACTGCGCTCCAGCCTGGGGGACAGAGCAAGACTCCGTCTCAAAACAAAAACAACAACAAAAAAGAAAACGAACATTCAATGGATTTCCAAACCAATTCAATATCCTGGGCTTTAGGGAACATTACTGTTTTCAAGTATCTGAAGAAAGATTCCCCTGAAACCTGCGGTTTCTGACTCCAGGCCTCATAAATCCACCCCTAATAGTCACTCATCCCCAAAGCCTCGGAAAATAATGAACCCTTTAGCCTCTGGGTTCGTATAAGTTAACAGGGTTTTCACGGCCACAGTTCTTCATAGGCACTAGCAGCGACGAATCTATGGGGTTGGGGCGGGGGCAGGCCTATCTGCAGAGTTAATACTTGTCGGGCTGGGTAAATTCAACTGTGGCACTCCAGCCCGCTGCCTGAAGTCAATCCTCGCCTCTCCAGATAACCCGAACTTGACCGCGATCCCCTCCCTCCTCCGCCACAGCGCTACTCCTCCTCACCCCCACCCTTTGTAAACTGTGGCCTTTTCTATTCCTAGAGCCCACAGGAATCCGCCACCGAGGCATAAACACCGTGGATGGCACCGGATACTCAAGACCCCACTCCAGATATTCAAAGCCCCAAACACTCACTCTTGCTCCGCCATCTTTCTAGTGGTGCAGCTACTGATCATGCGCAACCCCACCACATGGGGAAGACAACACACGCTCTGTTTACTTGACCATAGAGACGTCTGTTCTAGCTCACGCTGGAGGACCAGTCAGCGTTCACTTAGCAGCAGTGAGCCCTTGAGGTCCCGCTAACCCCGATTCCTGCCAAAAGTTGCACCGCTTCTAGGGTTTTTAGAGCCTGTGTTATTTTCAAAACCCAGCCCTTTTCTTGTAAGTTACAGTTTCATCACAAGCGGCCTGGCTGTGGACAGCAAAGTGCTTCCCACAATGCACCTATGGCGTCCGCTCCTAGCTAGGGCGCCGCACTTCCGGCGCGGCTGTGCTGCGTCTCTGGGGAGGAAGACAGGCAAACTCCGCGAAACATTTTCGCTCTGTGGAAAAACTTGGAGGCTATGGCTTTGGCTCCCACGTGTAGGTGGAAGTGTTTGTTGAGGACTTAGAGTGGTAAAGCAGGTAGCTGCAATTCCGTCTGCTTGGCTCCGTCGATGCGTCCTTGAACACGTTATTTAACCCCTCTATACTGCGGCTTCATTACCCATAAAATGGGTGTACAGTAATAATAGGTCTACCTAATGGCGTTACGAGGATTACAGGAGATTAGATAAAGCGTTTAGCAGTGTCTGTCAGCACTATGTTTGTTACTATTACTGCTGGACCGAAAACTACAACATGCTTCCTTCCCGTCTAAAACCGTTACACAGGCCGGGCGCGGTGGCTCACGCCTGTAATCCCAGCACTTTGGGAGGGAGGCCGAGACGGGAGGATCACCTGAGGTCAGGAGTTCGAGATCAGCCTGGCCAACACGGCGAAACCCCGTCTTGGGCGGAGGTTACAGTGAGCCGAGATCGCGCCACTGCCCACCAGCCTGGGCGACAGAGCAAGACTCCGTCTCAAAAAAAAAAAGAAAAAAAAGGAATAAAAATAAAACCCTTATACAGCTCTCATCGCCTGGAATATGCGTTCTTCCCTCCCAGTCTATATAGAATCCTGAAAAACAGTAGGTCGGGCCGGTGGCTTTCACCTGTAATCCCAGCCCTTGGGAGGCCAAGGCAGGTGGATCACTTGAGGTCAGGAGTTGGAGACCAGCATGGCTAAGATGGTGAAACCCCGTCTCTACTAAAAATACAAAAAATTAGCTGGGCGTGGTGGCTCGCGCCTGAAGTCCCAGGAGGCGGAGGCTGCGTGAGCCGAGTTTGTGCCACTGCACTCCAGCCTGGGCGACAGAGCGAGACTGTCTCAAAAAAAACAAGAAATAATTTTTTTTTTAAATTAAAAATCCTGAAAAACAACACAAGTCTTATCATCTCTGGAAACCTCCAGAGCAGCGCTTCTCAAGCATTAATAGTGAATAGGAGTCATCTGAAGATTTTACTAAAATACAGATTTTTATTCAGGAGGCCGGGTGGGGAGCTGATATTCTGCTTTTTTTTTTTTTTTTTTTTTTTTTTTTTGAGACGGCGTCTCGCTCTGTCGCCCAGGCTGGAGTGCAGTGGCGCGATCTCGGCTCACTGCAAGCTCCGCCTCCCGGGTTCACGCCATTCTCCTGCCTCAGCCTCCCGAGTAGCTGGGACTACAGGCGCCCGCCACCACGCCTGGCTAATTTTTTGAATTTTTAGTAGAGGCGGGGTTTCACCATGTTAGCCAGGATGGTCTCGATCTCCTGACCTCGTGATCCGCCCGCCTCGGCCTCCCAAAGTGCTGGGATTACAGGCGTGAGCCACCGCACCTGGCCAATATTCTACATTTTTAACAGGCTTCAGAGTGACGCTGGTGCTACTGGTCTATGGGCTGACTAGTAAGACTCTAGAGTAGTGTCTGATTTCCCTCAGGACATTATTATATTTTTAATATTTCTTCCACATGATACTAGGAGGGGCAGGAACCATGACTGCTTGCTCATCACTGATCCTAAGGATCTAGCACCAATTTCTCGATTTTGGCACTATTGATACTGATATTGGTGGCAGCTAAAGGCCTCGTGTTGCCATGTAACTAGTCCAACCGGAAAGAGTGCCATGGGCACAGGTCACTTTCTGATGAATAAGTGTCAGGACAACCCAGTATTCAAGGTCACACACTGAAAGAGGGAGGCTCATTCTCTTTCAGCACCTCACCATGTGTCTTTGTAAAGAGGCAAAACACAAGGGTCACCAAAGTGTAAGACATTCACTAAATAGTAAACAAAAAGCAAAAAGTTAAATGTTTTGTGATTTTTCCTGTCTATGGATAAAAGGTAGAGTCTGTGGTACCAATAATATTAAAAGGAGGAGGAATTTTAGGGTTAACAATACTTCAGCCAGGCGGCGATGGCTCACGCCTGTAATCCCAGCACTTTGGGAGGCCGAGGCAGGCAGATCACTTGAGCTCAGGAGTTCAAGACCATCCTCGGCAACATGGCAAAACCCTGTCTCTACCAAAAATACAAAAATTAGCCGGGCACGGTGGCACATGTCTGTAGTCAGCTACTTGGGAGGCTGAGGCACGAGAATTGCTTGAACCTGGGAGGCGGAGGTTGCAGTGAGCCGAGATTATGCCACTGCACTCCAGCCTGGGCAACAGAGCGAGAATCTGTGTCAAAACAACCCCCAAAAAACCACTACTCCAAGACTGAATGGGATTGAGGCCAGGATTCAGGAATGGCTTTCTACTGCCAGCAGATGGTGCTAGGAGAATACTTATTCTCAGCGCCAATCCCCTTACTCCACCAGACTGACACAGGGAAAAAGAAAGGAGCCCCACCTCTTAAACAATTATTCACTAACTGAATATGTGTTTATTGAGCATTGAGCATGTGTCCTAGATTTTTTTTTCAAAGTGAGGTTACTGAGGTCAGGTGTGGTGGCTCATGCCTGTAATCCCAGCACTTTGGGAGGCTGAGGCAGGCAGATCGCCTGAGGCCAGAAGTTCAAAACCAGCCTGGCCATCATGGTGAAACCCCATCTCTACTAAAAATACAAAAATTAGCTGGGTGTGGTGGCGCATACCTGTAATCCTAGCTACTTGGGAGGCTGAGGCACGAGAATCGGTGCACTCCAGCCTGGGCAACAGAGTGAGACCTTGTCTCCCCCCCCAAAAAAAAAAAATTCCAGTCCTCTTGTGAACTTATTTCTTCTTCATCATGTACATTTGGGCAGCTGTTGGGAGGATATCAAATCCAAACGCTTGCCCTCCAATACTTAAATTGAAGGAGTCTTTGGAAGATCTTTTCAATTCTTTTCATCACCCCATTGGGAGTGGGTATGAGATGCTAAATTTCTCTGTGATTTTGAATTTTAAGCAGAGTGATGATGGAACAAAGCACCAGATTTGAGACAAGACTTTTTTTTTTTTTTTTTTTTTTTTTTTTTGAGACAAAGTCTTGCTCTGTCGTCCAGGCTGGAGTGCAGTGGTGCAATCTTGGCTCACTGCAACCTCTGCTTCCCAGGTTCAAGCAATTCTCGTGCCTCAGCCTCCCGAGTAGCTAGGATTACAGGCGTGTGCCACCACGCCCGGCTAATTTTTGTATTTTTAGTAGAGACGGGTTTCACCATGTTGGCCAGGCTGCTCTCGAACTCTTGACCTCAAGTGATCTGCCCACCTCGACCTCCCAAAGTGCTGGGATTACAGGTATGAGCCACCGCACCCAGTCAGGGGCAAAACTTTTAACGATTTCCACCTAAGAAAACCTCCTAGAGTTTCTTTGTCTCTGTCCTTCTCAAGCCTCATGGGTTCTTCAATTTTTTAATTCTTATCTTCCTTACAAAATCCCTTTATGTTGGTTAACTAGAATAATTTTCTGTTGTTTACAACCAAATAATCCTGACTGTAACAGTCCCAAACATATGGGATACAGACTAGGGTGTAAAAAAATGGTCCCAGATTGTTTTGGTTTTTTGTGTTTTTTTTTTGAGATGGAGTCTCGCTTTGTCGCCAGGCTGTAGTGCAGTAGCACTATCTCGGCCTACTGCAACCTCTGCCTCCCAGGTTCAAGCAATTCTCCTGACTCAGCCCCCCAAGTAGCTGGGACTACAGGCGCACACCACCATGCCTGGCTAATTTTTGTATTTTTAGTAGAGATGGGGTTTCACCATGTTGGCCAGGATGGTCTCAATCTTTTGACCTCGTGATCTGCCTGCCTTGGCCTCCCAAAGTGCTGGGATTACAGGCATGAGCCACCGTGCCCAGTCCCCAGATTGTTTTTCTTTTCTTTTTTCTTTTTTTTTTAGACAGAGTCTCACTCTGTCGCCCAGGCTGGAGTGCAGTGGCACGATCTCGGCTCACTGCAACCTCCACCTCCTGGGTTCAAGCAATTCTCCTGCCTTAGCCTCCCGAGTAGCTGGGATTACAGGTGCCCGCCACCACGCCTGGGTAATTTTTGTATTTTTAGTAGAGATGGGGTTTCACCATGTTGGCCAGGCTGGTCTCGAAGTCCTGACCTCAGGTGTTCACCTGCCTCGGCCTCCCAAAGTGCTGGGATTACAGGCATGAGCCACCGCGCCCGGCCAGTTATAGGTATATTTGTATGTAACAATTTTGGAAGCATATATGAAAAAGTGCTGACGGTGGTCTTTTTGGGAAATAGTAGTAGAGTCTGGAATCGGAGGAAAACTTCCATTTTATGATATGCCCTTTGTTTACCACATACGTATTAGTTTAAGAAAAAGCTCTGAGCCAGGTTGGTGGCTCACGTCTGTAATCCCAGCACTTTGGGAGGCCCAGTTGGGCGGATCACTTGAGCTCACAAGTTTGAGACCTGCCTGGGCAACATGGTGAAACCACGTCTCTTCAAAAAATATAAAAATTAGGCTGGGTGCAGTGGCTCACACCTGTAATCACAGCACTTTGGGAGGCCAAGGCAGGCGGATCACTTGAGACCGGGAATTTGAGACCAGCCTGGGCAACATGACGAAACCCTGTTTCTACTAAAAATACAAAAAATTAGCCGGGCATGGTGGTGCACACCTGTAGTCTCAACTACTTGAGAGACTGAGGTGGAAGGATCATTTTAGCCTGGAGGGTCAAGGCTGTAGTGAGCCCAGATCTTGCCACTGCACTCCAGCCTGGGCAACTGGAGTGAAACCCTGTCTCAATAGATAGATAGGTAGATAAATAGACAGATAGACAGACAGACAGACATGGCTGGGCAAGGTGGCTCACACCTGTAATGCCAGCACTTTGGGAGGCCAAGGCAGGTGGATGACTCGAGGTCAGGAATTCGAGATGAGCCTGGCCAACATGGTGAAACCTCATTATCTGCTAAAAAAAGTACAAAAATTATTTGGGTGTGGTGGTGGGTGCCTGTAATCCCAGCTACTCAGGAGGCTGAGGCAGGAGAATTGCTTGAACCTGGGAGATGGAGGTTGCGGTGAGCCCAGATTGCGCCACTGTGCTTCAGCCTGGGTGACAGAGCGAGACTCCATCTCAGAAAAAAAAAAAAAAAAAAATCTTGGCAGGGCATGGTGGCTCACGCCTATAATCCTAGCACTTTGGGAGGCCGAGGAGGGTGGATCATGAGGTCAGGAGATCGAGACCATCCTGGCTAACACAGTGAAACCCAATCTCTACTAAAAATACAAAAAAATTAGCCAGGCATGGTGGCACGCACCTGTAGTCCCAGCTACTTGGGAGGCTGAGGCAGGAGAATCGCTTGAATCTGGGAGGTGGAGGTTGCAGTCAGCCAAGATTGCACCACTGCACTCCAGCCTGGGCGACAGAGTGAGACTTTGTCTCAAGAAAGAAAAAAAAGGCCGGGTACAGTGGCTCATGCCTGTAATCCCAGCACTTTGGAAGGCCGAGGTGGGCAGATCACAAGGTCAGGAGTTCGAGACCAGCCTGGCCAACATGGTGAAACCCTGTTTCTACTAAAAATACAAAAGTTAGCTGGGCATGGTGGCACGTGCCTGTAATCCCAGCTACTTGGGAGGCTGAGGCAGGAGAATCGCTTGAACCTGGGGAGGTGGAGGTTGCAGTGAGCCGAGATCACGCCATTGCACTCCAGCCTGGGCAACAGAGTCAAACTCCGTCTCAGAAAAAAAAAAAGAAAGAAAGAAAAAGGAAAAACATCTATATCTATATATAAATTAGATGGGCATGGTGGTGTGCGCCTGTAGTCGTGCTACTTGGGAGGCTGTGATGGGAGGATGGGTTGAGGCTGGGAGGTGGAGGTTACAGTGAACAGAGATCACGCCACTGCACTCCAGCCTGGGTGACAGAGCCAGACCTTGTTTCAGAAAAAAAATAAAAAAAGAAATGAAAAGGAAAAAAAAAAGAAAGCTCTGTAAGTAATTGGATTTTTGTGGTTCTCTCTGAATTGGTTCCAGAATCCCTTTCCTAACACGTCCGTGCATAATTTATTTCAGTATTCTCTGCACTTCTGGATTATTTGGAATCCTACTCTTACTTAAGGCAAAGCTGCCACACCTAACACACCCTAAGAGGAACTCTATCTGCAATTTCCCATCTGCTCCATCCTCTTTCTTGGATTACGACACTTTTTGCAGTCAGCTTCATTTTGCTTCAAGCTTTGCTTGTAAGTGACAAGGGGTTATCAGGAAGCAAGTAGGAAAGAGATTAGTCTGAGAGCAGTGGATGAACCTGGAGTTGAGGCAGACAACGTGAACAACAGCTTTTGATCCTAATGAAAAACAAACATAAGGTAGCAAAAGTGGGAAGGAAAGGGAGAGAACAGGTGAGGGGCAGCAGCCTTTTGAGGCTTGAGGATAGACAAAAAAGCTGGGGTAGGAAGGTCAAAGTATGTAGCAGGTAAGACTAAAAGCAAAACAGAAAAACCCAAACTTCTGAATTATTTAGGGATAATGGAACATGGCTCGTTTTACTTTTTTTTTTTTTTTGAGATGGAGTTTTGCTCTTGTTGCCCAGGTTGGAGTGCAATGGTGTGATATTGGCTTACCACAACCTCCGCCTCTGCAGTTCAAGCGATTCTCTTGCCTCAGCCTCCCAAGTAGCTGGGATTACAGGCATGCACCACCACGCCTGGCTAATTTTGTATTTTTAGTAGAGACGGGGTTTCTCCATGTTGGTCAGGCTGGTCTTGAACTCCCAACCTTAGGTGATCCACCTGCCTCGGCCTCCCAAAGTGCTGGGATTACATGTGTGAGCCACTGCGCCTGGTCTCTTTTTTCTTTTTCTTTTTTCATGTTTGAGATGGAGTCTCACTCTGTCAGCCAGGCTGGAGTGCAGTGGCACAATTTCGGCTCACTACAACCTCCACCTCCCAGGTTCAAGTGGTTCTCCTGCCTTAGCCTCCTGAGTAGCTGGGACTACAGGCATGTGCCACCATGCCTAGATAATTTTTTGTATTTTTAGTAAGATGGGGTTTCGCCATGTTGGCCAGGCTGGTCTTGAACTCCTGACCTCAGGTGATCTGCCCGCCTCGGCTTCCCAAACTGCTGGGATTACACGCGTGAGCCACTGTGCCTGGCCCTGCTCTTTTTACTGTCTACATGTCTTCAGTAACACCCTTTTTTTTTTTTTTTTTTTTTGGAGACAGAGTCTTGCTCTGTCACTCAGGCTGGAGTGCAGTGGCACGATCTTGGCTCACTGCAATCTCCACCTCCTGAGTTCAACCAATACTCCAGCCTCAGCCTTCTGATTAGCTGGGATTACAGGTACCCGCCAACATGCCTGGATAATTTTTGTATTTTTTTTTTTTTTTAGCAGAGACAAGGTTTCACCTTGTTTGCCAGGCTTGTCTCTAACTCCTGACCTCAGGTGATCAGCCCTCCTCTCAGCCTCCCTAAGTACTGGGATTACAGGTGTGAGCCACTGCACCCGGCCTTAGTAACACATTTTACACCCTAAGAAGTAGAGGGCCAAGACCAGTCTTCTTAGTTTATGGGCAAGGACACGGTGACTGAGAGTTAAGTTGTATGAAGATACATGATTATGTGATAGATGAGATACCAGAACCAATTTCCACATTCTGCTGCCAAAGGCACTTTCTGCCCACCCAGTTGCACTGCTTTCCTTGACCTTCATAGAAGTAATTTTTTTCCCAAGGATCTTCTTGCCTTTGCAATTGGTTTCAAAGGTCAGACTCCAGCACATACCCAAGAGTAATACAGATGAGGGTTTCTTTTTTTTTTTTTTTTTTTTGAGACTGAGTCTCACTTTGTTGCCCAGGCTGGAGGCTGGAGTGCAGTGGTGTGGTCTTGGCTCACTGACTGCAACCCCGCCTCCTGGGTTCAAGCAATTCTCTTGTCTCAGCCTCCCAAGTAGCTGGGCCTACAGGTGCACCACGCCTGGCTAATTTTTGTATTTTTAGTAGAGACAGGGTTTCACCATATTGGTCAGGCTGGTCTCAAACTCCTGACCTCAGGTAATCCACCTGCCTCAGCCTTCCAAAGTGCTGGGATTACAGGCGTGAGCCACCACACGCGGCCTGGGTTTGTTATAAAGGTCTTTTACCTGCAGCAGCGAAGACAGGCAATTCATATTACAGAATCCACTTTATACTACATATGTGCTCCTGCTATTTGTGAATACACTGAAACAGATTTCTCCACATAATTAACAATTTAATTACAAAGGTCTTGGTGTGGTAGCTGACGCCTGTAATCTCAGCACTTTGGGAAGCCGAGGCAGGCCGTTCACCTGAGGTCGGGAGTTCGAGACCAACCTGACCAACATGGAGAAACCCCATCTCTACTACAAATACAAAATTAGCCAGCATGGTGGCAGGCGCCTGTAATTCCAGCTACTCGGGAGGTTGAAGTAGGAGAATCGCTTGAACCTGGGGGTAGAGGTTGCGATGAGTCGAGATTGTGCCATTGCACTGCAGCCTGGGCAACAAGAGGGAAATTTCCCTCCGTCTCAGAAAATAAATAAATAAATAAATAAATAAAGTCTTTTATCTTTGTTACTGCAGAAGGTATATTTTGTTCTCAAGTTTAACTCAGGAAAATACTAAGAACCAGGGCATGGAAATGTAATTTACAGCTCTCTGTGCAATTTATTGTGGCAGTCCAGAAGAATTTTCTTTTTTGAGACAAGGTCTTGTTCTGTGACCCAGGCTTGAGTCCAGTGGCATGATCATGGCTCACTGCAGCCTTGAACTGGGCTTAAGCAATCCTCTGGCCTCAGCCTCCTGAGTAGGTGGGCCTACAGGCATATGCCACCATGCCTGGCTAATTTTTAATTTTTTTTGTAGAGATAGGTCTCACTGTGTGTTGCCCAGGCTTGTCTTGAACTCCTGGCCTCAAGCAGTCCTCCTGCCTCAGACTCCCAAAGTGTTGGGCTTACAGGCATGAGCCACATGCCCAGCCCAGAAAAATTATAGCATCCTATTTTCTTCTCTCCTGAACTCCAGTCAGTTCCCAAATGTAATGTATATCTGTGTGTTGCTCCCCCTGTATACTGTGAGCCCTTTGAAAGCAGAAAGCATGCCTGAATTATCTGTATATCCCAATGTCCGGCACAGTGTCTGCCAACAGTCAACTGCTCAAGTAATATTGTTGGTTAATGATCATCATTTTCAGCTGGATACCCAACAGGTCCTCCTCTGTCTTGGAGAGCACACACAAGGCTGCAAGTAGGGCATGACCCTGAACCCCAGGGCTACTACTAGCCTTTCAGAACAGCACAGCTAGAGCCCTGCCTGAGCAATGCTGTTCCAGTGCCCCCACAATGTAAAGGTTTATTTTCCCTTACCTTTCCCCCAATAATTAACTTGGAACTTTCTCTGCCTCAGGAAGTGCTTAGGGCCCCTTTCCTGGAATGTGTCCTCCCATACACACAGCTGAGGGTTTTAACCATCCTAAGAGAAGATGCCTGTCTTTCCTCCAGGCATGCCCCCAGGGAACAGAGACAGATCCTAACCTAGCAACCAGATGATCCTTCCTTTTTTATTTGAGATGGAGTTTCGCTCTTGTTGCCCAGGATGGAGTGCAATGGCGCGATCTCGGCTCACCACAACCCCCACCTCTCCCTGGGTTCAAGTGATTCTCCTGCCTCAGCCTCCCAAGTAGCTGGGATTACAGGCATGCGCCACCACACCCAGCTAATTTTGCATTTTTAGTAGAGATGGGATTTCTCCATGTTGGTCAGGCTGGTCTCAAACTCCCGACCTCAGGTGATCTGCCTGCCTCGGCCTCCCAAAGTGATGGGATTAGAGGTGTGAGCCAACACACCCGGCTGATCCTTCCTTCTAACTCTTCATTCCTGGGGCACTCCCATTGTAAATGGCCTGAAGAGGGACAAAAATGTCATTCTGGACACACATTTATCCTTAGCAAGAAGAGAAACTTGACATTAGGGTAACACTATACATGACATCAGTGGATAGATCCCTTCATATCATTCTGTTAGTTATTTGAAAATGACTTTCTTTGTTGCCTTTTAATCTTTTTAGAAAATCACTTTCTATTTATGTACTGATTACTGCTGAATCTTGATTTTCTACTGCTCTTAGGGCACAGGGGAGAATCTAATTAAACCATAAATGAGTACAAGTGTAAATTCTAGGCCCTAAAGAACAATTTGTTCCCAGAAATACATTTCACCTCTAGAAGCTTCCCTAACAATTTGGGTGGAAAAACACTTGTGAGGGCAGGAATTCAAAAGGGCCTCATGGGGCTGATTTTACACATAAGGTTATAGAGTTATTTTTTAATACAAAATTTGGTCCAATATGTTGAATCCAAAGAGAAACGTTAATTCTGGAATATCTCTTATGTAAAATCATTTATCACTTAGCTTTTTCCTTGTCCTTGCAGAAACAAAATAAACATAACAACTGAAGAAAATCTCCTAGGCCAGGCACAGTGGCTCACGCCTGTAATCCCAGCACTTTGGGAGGCTGAGGCGGGTGGATCACAAGGTCAGGAGATCGAGACCATCGTCTCTACTAAAAATACAAAAAATTAGCTAGGCGCAGTGGCGGGCGCCTGTGATCCCAGCTGCTAGGGAGGCTGAGGCAGGAGAATGGCGTGAACCTGGGAGGTGGAGCTTGCAGTCAGCGAAGATTGTGTGCCACTGCACTCTAGCCTGGGGGACAGAGCAAGACTCCACCTCAAAATAAAATAAAATAAAATCTCCTGCAGAGTGAGGCTCACTTACCTGACTTTTCACATGACCCCCACTTTTCCTTCCATAGCTAAGGACCTATGTGGCAGGAGTAGGGATGGAGGCCAAAGGTGTACAGGACCAAACCTCCTCACTGACCAGCTTCATTAATTTGTAACTGTTTGGAAAGGCCAATCAATTAAAATCCTATCCCTTCCCTGACTGGGGTAAATTGATTTTGGTATTGGTAAATCTATTAAAATAGAATTCCCATTGAACACTTACCCTTTTCTTCTGGGAAAAGTAGCCATTCCTATTTGCAAAATCAAGACAATCACAGTTGCACATTTTCCCAAATCTTTGGCTGTATTGCAATGGTTGTTTCAATTTGTAATCTCCAACTAAACATTTCCTAACCATGGATTAACAATATAGTTACTGACTGGTTTCTTTTAACAGTATTTATCCAACATAACAAAATAAACTGCAATTTGTTATAGTTTTTTTTTTTTTACAAAACATTTTATAAATATTTTTACAAAATGTATACAAAGCAATTTCAAGTGAGACGTACTATACAAATGAAGGTATTTAAGCAAATAAAGCCCACACCACACTGACAGCGAGTGACGCGTCCTCTTTAAGTAAAGTCAGTCTGTAAGGCCTCCCTAATCTAACAGAATCTACTAAATCCTTCAGAGCTAAAATATTTCTTTTTCATAACTGCCAGATTAAAATTTTGCTTCATCTTCAGGAAGTACTTAAGGACACAGAAAATCAAATGCTTAATAACAAATTCACACTTTTCCACAACAGAAAAAAAAAAAAAAAAAGAAAATGATTTTTGTTACTGAGTACAAATAGTTCTAAAACTTAACTTTGACGAATGAACCTGAACAACTGAATGTTGGCCATCCGAGGCTGAGCTCTCCTACCCTTCACCAGAGGGGGCTCGACATGCGAGTTATGACCCATGTGCGTAGAACCTAATCACAGGAGTAAAATACATGTCATAATCTTCATTTGTCATTATCTAGAATCCTTCCTCCATAAAAAGTAAACTTACATACAATGACACAAAAATTTACAAGTTTCATTTTGGTAAATTAGGCTCTCCATTTGCTAGACAAGTGTTAGGGCTTAAAAACCCTTTAAGATGGTATATAGAAAAGCTAGGATTGGGACAGCAGGGCAGGATAGGGAAGAAAGAGAGGTGACAAATGTACATGAAGCTTATCTTGTCTCTTGAGAATTCCACTGATTTGCAGTAATTAATGTAACTCACTAGCAGCCCACATGAAGGCTTCCAGGGATAAAGTTCTGCAATGAGAAGAATTTGATTAGGAAGGATCATCTTGCTAGGAATTAGGGGAGCATGAGCCCCAAGGGAAGAAAAGCCTATGAAATCATGGAGTTTAGGGCAGGGTGTTACCCTAGGACTACCCAAACAGAAAGTACCAACTGGCAACACCAACTTATCTAATATGTTACAATACAGGAAAAAGGGGAAATCTGCAACTTGGACATTGGCACAAATAAGGAAAAAATGGTAACCCTAAAATAGGCCAGATTTTCCAATTTGTATTGGCTGGGGCATGTGGCTGGGGTGAAGGTACGTTGCTATTATGAAGATTGGCCATCTCACAGGGTTTTCTGTGTGTAGTGGGACACAGGGGCACCGGGGTATAGGTCTTCTGTTGCTGTGTTTTCTAATTAGAAGCCTTCCTTTCCATCACAGGCCAATCTGGAAAAGAAATGCCCAACATGATGACAATGGGGGTCATCCCCATGCTGGCGACAGCCAGAAGCAGATTCTGGCAACACATTAAAGTGAAGACCAGTGGCTGCACCTCCAGAGCCAGGGAGATAAACAGAATAAATGAGAGAGTACGCACACTAAGAAGGAGAGTGAGTGTGCACACACTGTAACAAAAATGACCTCTGGATCCGAGCAGCTCAGATACATGCACGTGTGTGTATGTGTGGGAGAAGAGTGCATAAAAATACTATCATGTAGCTTTCCCAATGAGAGGAGATAAGTGATGATTACAATGACATTAAGAATAAAGGTAACAACAGAAATGGGATAACCTGGGGCAGGTATACGAGAAAGGAAAACGGAGAATACTCCCTGACAAGAAATAAAAATAAATAAAGCAGTAAGCCATGCTCACTAATATGAACACAGGCCAAACAGAAACCGTGACAGGGCATATCCTTTGGCTCTCAAATGGGAATCCCATGTCTCAGATCTTTCCTTTCAGTGGTGGGCTAGCTGGTTACCTTTGGTTTGTCTGTGTTTTGGTAATGAATTGCTGCCAGGGGTCACTACTGTTCTCAGACAAGAAGCATAAACAAGGCCAGAGTCTCCTTAAAGTTTAAACTGAAAAATTACAACATAATAATTTTCAAATGAAAGTGCTTTTGATGCTTGGTATTTGTTGTGGGAGAGGGTGCAAAGAGAGGTTAAATGAAACAAAATCCAGCAACAAACAAAAACATACATTATATGTTGACTATATCCAATTATAAAATGCAAAACTTGTTTTTTCTCAATAGTTAACATATATATGCTTTTACATATATACATATTAATATTATAACCCTCATGGCTCTATCCCGGCCTCCTCTGTACACTGTGCCTCTTAACTGGTTTCCATTTTCCTTTATTTAGCCTGGTGAAATTATTTCAAATTTTGCTCCTGTAACTAAGAACAGAACATTCCCTAGGTGAAATTCAACATAGATATGCCTAAAAGCATGAGGTTTTGCTCTGGAAGCATCAGAAAAGCACTTGAACCATCAATAGGGAAGCCCTGCAATGCCCTGCGTATGTGCTACTGGCTTTTCCACCAGGGCTGCGGGTCCCTGGCAGCACAGCCAGCAATTTACTGCTCAAAGATGGCTGAGGGGGAAGAACCATGTGGTCTTCCCCTCAACAATAACAACAAAACACACACAAAAAAACTCAAAATAATAATAATTAAAAAACCCAAAACTAAATTTGGAGATGCAGTGGGATATTCTTTAAAAAGTAGCTTCTATCCGTCTCGTTTGATTTTAGTAAGTCTGTTCTTTTCAAATGACTTATGATTGTCAAAATTTTACCAAGGGCCAAGTATACTGTGGTCTCATTGAGTTACAGTGTTTTTAAAAAACAAAACAAATAAACAAAATGACTATAAGCACTTTCATAACACTTGAAATGAGTGGGGCCTATCAGACTGCTTTCTGCCAAGGATTAATTTTACTAAAGGATCTCCCTGTAATCACAACAAGTATTGCTCTTAAACAAAGAACAGGATTGAGATTAGAAAGAATAACCTGTGATGAAAGATCAAGCAGGCTGGAGACAGGAGACCATTTCCATTTGCTTTTGCCAGGAACGAATGTAACTGGTCCGGGGTGGGGTCTCGGGGCGGGGTCTCGGGGCGGGGTAGGGGGAGGACTGCTGCTATTAACACTCTAGGATACTATTTACAGCTGCTTCTAAAATGGAGTCAGTTTCTACAACACCTTCACTGTGGTCCGGGATGAACTTTTCCAGGCAGTTTTCCTGTGAAGCCATAGGAGAAAAGTTGGGGAAATCTAACTCAACAGAGCCGCTAACCGTGGGGTCACTCTGGGGCTGCCGTCCCGCCTTTTTGAGTTCCAAGATGTTCTTAAATGTGGTTTCCAAGCTCTTTGTCAGCTGGAGATCTGGCTGGGGTTCGCCTGACCCTTTCATGATGTCTGTGTGTAAAACTTCATTCTTTGGAGAATTCCTCAGACTTTTGTCCTGGAAGGAATTGTTACACGTCATCTCCAAGTGCGAATCTGCTAGGATGCTTGACAGTTTGCTCTCAGTACCATGATCCGATCTGGATGAGGTTTTCCGGTGCCCCTCAGGGCCGGGAGAGCACTGACTGGCCTTCAGAGGCTCTCTCCGGCTGGCCTTCTCTTCAGACGTGCTCTGGTACTGCGCTAAGCCCACTTTGTCAAATTTCAGTGCTCTGCCAAGGCATTCTGTTTTTTTAGAAATGTTTCCTTCTGCAGAGACCACGATGTGATTAGGCACTAGATGAAACTGGTCATGATTCATGGGTTCCGTCACACCGGTTTTGGCTCGGTCTCTGCCTTGGGCCTTGGCTGGCGGTTGCAGAGAGCTGCTTGCTTTACTGCCATGCTGGTCACTCCGGCCAAACTGTGTCTCATGAGCAGCTTTATCAAGTTTGAAGGAACAACAGAAATCAGCCTGAAAACCCTCTGGAAATGGGAACAAAAAGAACATTAGTGAGTGACTGGGAGAGTACAGACTATACAGCAGAACTTCAGTGGGTCAGGTGCTGAGGGCAAAGCCAGCCCCACTCACAGAATCCATCTGCTTCACATACAGGAACATGCAGAAGCAGGACCCTGATCCTGAGAGGGCATCCTGTAAAGGCAGCCAAGGCTGTGGAGCCCCAGCTTCAAGATGGGGAGCTTAAACCTTTTGAAAAGGTAGATGCTTGATGACAAATGGGAAAATGTGATGGGCAAAAAGCATCACTCAGTCCTGATTTCTAAGTATCATTTTATTTTTTTTGAGATGGAGTCTTGCTCTGTTGCCCAGACTGGAGTGCAGTGGTACGATCTTGGCTCACCGCAACCTTTGCCTCCCGGGTTCAAGCAATTCTCCTGCCTCAGCCTCTCGAGTAGCTGGGATTACAGGCGCCCGCCACCATGCCCATTTAATTGTGATATATATATATATTTTTTGAGACGGAGTTTTGCTCTTGTTGCCCAGGCTGGAGTGTAGTGGCGTGATCTCGGCTCACTGCAACCTCTGCCTCCTCGGTTCAAGCGATTCTCCTGCCTTAGCTTCCCGAGTAGCTGGGATTACAGGCATCTGCCACTACAACGGACTAATTTTTTTTGTATTTTTAGTAGAGGCAGGGTTTCGCCATGTTGGTCAGGATGGTCTCTAACTCCTGACCTCAGATGATCCGCCCACCTCGGCCTCCGAAAGTGCTGAGATTACAGGTGTGACCCACCACGCCTGGCCTAATTTTGGTACTTTTAGTAAAGACGGGGTTTCACCATGTTGGTCAGGCTGGTCTTGAACTCCTGACCTCAGGTGATCCACCCACCTTGGCCTCCCAAAGTGCTGGGGTTACAGGTGTGAGCACCTCACCCAGCCTCTAAGTATTATTTTAAATTAGTTTTCAGCTAATGACCTCCTTGAAACAGTCTGAAAACAGAAATTAGTTCCTGGTGTCAGCCTGGTTTCTTCCCTAGAGCAGAAGGGCCTGGAATGGGGCTTTGCAGGGAAGGGTGATAGACACCAGGAAACAGAAAACCTATCTGTCTTACATACTTTCCGGGTGAAGATAGCTACTTGTTTTTGGGTGAAAGCACTTCAATCCCTTTAGACACACAGGAGAAACCTGGCATCACTTTGCCAAGACCACAAAATGAATAGCCAACACTCATCCAAAATGATATGGAAGGACAATGGGTATGTAGGAGCTGCGTCTGTGAGTGAGCACTGAACTGCACCAGGCTTGAGGAGGCAGAGGATGGCAAAAGAAATGTCCGTGGCTGGGCACGGTGGCTCACGCCTGTAATCCCAGCACTTTGGGAGGCCAAGGCAGGCAGATCACGAGGTCAGGAGATGGAGCCCATCCTGGCTAACACGGTGAAACCCCGTCTCTACTAAAAATACAAAAAATTAACCAGGTGTGGTTGCAGGCGCCTGTAGTCCCAGCTACTTGGGAGGCTGAGGCAGGAGAATGGCGTGAACCCGGGAGGTAGAGCTTGCAGTGAGCCAAGATCCGCCACTGAACTCCAGCCTGGGCGACAGAGCAATACTCCGTCTCAAAAAAAAAAAAAAAAAAAGAAATGTCCATGAGGATTTAGAACATTGAGGGTACAGATGGAGGTAGGCAGACTGCTGTTACACAAGAGTGGAAAAAGTGTTAATGCTGGAAATAATCGAAGTGAAATAGAGCTTTGATGACATCTACAAAACAACAAAGAGTATGTATGTATAGTGTGAACATGAATTTGTTCACCAAATTCTAAAATGTGAGTTCTAGGGAATATAGCCTTGAAATCTAAAAAGATGATTCCATCCAACAAACATTGGCTGTGCAGGCCAAAGAGGAGAAGGAAGTAGATGGGATTACAGGTGTGAGCCACCGTGCCCAGCTCTCCCCAGAATTCACGTTCTACCTTCAAGTTTCTTACCCAAAGTTCAGACAGACTGCCAAAGGCCTCATGGTCCCTGAACCATGGCAGGAGCTATCCACTACTTTCACTGCGATGTTTCTTACCAGGGTCTACAAGTGCCAGACGCTTGTCTCGGGACAGGGAAGCTCTTTCCTCCTGGTTGAACATCCTATCGATCATCACCATCTCAGCAGAGGGATTGATTCGCTGAAAAAGAGAGAGGCCAGTCATTTCATAGACAATTTTTAAAAAATGGTTGCTTTTGGAAAAAATAATTTACACATTGGTACAAAATTCAAAAGATACTACAGGGCATGTGAAAAGTGAGCCTCCTTTCTTTGCCTCTCCCTGGTGTGCACCCACTATCACCCAGTGCCTCTCCCTGGAGGCATCTGCCTGCCTAGTAGTTTTCAGTACTCTTCTGGAGATATTTCTGACACACATAAGAATATATATGTACTATAAATATATTTATATATAAAGAAATATACTTCTTTATTTTGTACCCAAATAGTAGCAACTATATATACTGTTCTGTATTTTTTTCTCCTCTACTTAATAATGTATCTTAGAAATCTTTTTGAACTCTTGACCTCAGGTGATCCATCCGCCTTGGCCTCCTCAAGTGCTGGGATTACAGGCATGAGCCTCCTCACCTGGCTGAGAACAATTATTACAGACTTTGGTGGCATTATTTTTTATTGTATTTATTTATTTTTAGACAGAGTCTCGCTCTGTCGCCCAGCCTGGAGTGCAGTGGCACAATCTTGGCTCTCTGCAACCTTCACCTCCCAGGTTCAAGCAATTCTCCTGTCTCAGCCTCTGGAGTAGACGGCATTACAGGCACGCACCACCACACCCGGACAATTTTTTTATTTTTACAAGAGACAGGGTTTTGCCATGTTGGCCAGGCTGGTCTCAAACTCCTGACCTCAGGTGATCCATTATTTATTATTATTATTATTATTATTTTATTGAGACAGAGTTTCGCTCTTGTTGCCCAGACTGGAGTGCAATGGCATGATCTTGGCTAACTGCAACCTCTGCCTTCCAGCTTCAAGTGATTCTTCCGCCTCAGCCTCCCGAGTAGCTGGGATTACAGGCATGCGCCACCACGCCTAGCTCTTTTTGTATTTTTAGTAGAGAAGGGGTTTCTCCATGTTGGTCAGGCTGGTCTTGAACTCCCGACCTCAGGTTATCCACCCGCCTTGGCCTCCCAAAGTGCTGGGATTACAGGCATAAGCCACCAAGACTGGCCTCAGTTGTACACTTTAAATGTAAATTTTATGGTATGTCAATGATCTCTCAAAAACAAAACTAATTTTGACATTTGTCACCAGCTTATCTGTTCAGATGTGCCTCCAGTCCTTCTCCCACATCTCTGGGTTGGTGAAAGGCGGTAGACGGCATCAGAGTGTGGACCAGGGGTCAGATGATCCTGGCCCGTATCCGAGCTCTGCTAATTACTCTGCAAACTTCTTAGCCATCTGTTCTCGAGCAAGTTACTTAACCAAAGCCCTGGTTTCCTTATCCGTTAAACAAGAGAATAGTACTGACCCACCAAGTAAAGTACAGCAAATGTTCACTGCTGTTTTTGTAGTAGCAGCTAAGCGTAAGTTTTTCTACAGTGTGAAATATCTGTTACTTTTACATTATATTCTATAATTCCTTGACCTTTTTATCTCTGATTTAGTGGCTGTGACCTGTAAAGTTTTAAAGAACAAATATCAGTAGCATGACTTTTACCATGGCATCTTCTAGGAGCAGGCATCTGTATTTGTTAAGCATAGCTTGGGTCCTTTTTAGGAGCTGAGTGGCAACTGTCTCAAATTCATTGTCCACTTTAAAAAGAGAGAGACAAAGAAATAGTGAGAGACTGTAAATCACTGACTAGGTCTTCTGTTTCTTAAGACTGAAATACATTACTCTTCTGTTATTCAAACATGGCTTATCTGGGGCAATTTTCTCTTCTTAGATGAGCTTTTCCCTGGCTAAGCATCATCCTTCTACACTGCATTCCCTCACTGTCCACTGGTCATGGAAACTCATTTTATTACTAACTCTTTTAACTTTAACTAGGAAACCAAAAACATAATTACTTTGATATCACCTATAAAATAAAACCATATAACAGACTCGCAATAAATATCAATGAGTAGGCCGGGCACGGTGGCTCATGCCTGTAATCCCAGCACTTTGGGAGGCCGAGGTGGGCGGATCACGAGGTCAGGAGATCGAGACCATCCTGGCTAACATGGTGAAACCCCATCTCTACTAAAAATACAAAAAAAAAATTAGCCGGGCGTGGTGGTGGGCACCTCTAGTCCCAGCTACTCGGGAGGCTGAGGCAGGAGAATGGCGTGAACCCAGAAGGCGGAGCTTGCAGTGAGCCAAGATCGTGCCACTGCACTCCAGCCTGGGCAACAGAGCGAGACTCTGTCTCAAAAAAAATATATATATATGTATCAATGAGTAGAGAATGATCTGCTAGTTTAGATGACCTAAGCTTAATGGTATGAAAAACTAAAATAGCTGAAACAATGAAGTCCACTGTCTGGACTAGGTAAACCAGTTTAATGTAAAGACACAGCTTTACATTAAACTGTCATGGTCATGTGGCTCTGTCCTCTGTCTGTTGGTCTCCAAGGATTTGAACACCTTCTAATTCATTCTTCTTCTCAGTCTTCACACCCACTGTGGGTTTTTTTTTTTTGAGACAGAGTCTTGCTCTGTTGCTCAGGCTGGAGTGCAGTGGTGCAATCTCGGCTCACTGCAACCTTCTCCTCCCGGGTTCAAGTGAGTCTCCTGCCTCAGCCTCCCGAGTAGCTGGGACTACAGGTGTGTGCCACCATGCCCTTGCTAATTTTTTTGTATTTTTAGTAGAGATGGGGTTTCACCATGTTGGCCAGGATGGTCTCGAACTCCTGACCTCATGATCTGCCCGCCTCGGCCTTCCAAAATGCTGGGCTTATAGGCGTGAACAACCACGCCCAGCCCTTTCACACCCCCTGTTTAATGCTGGATCTTGACCCTATTCCTTGGTGTCCTAGGGAAGCCCACAGTGGACTCACAGAAACCACTGTGCCCTGAGATTAGAGGTCCCTGCCAGGAGGAGTAAGACTTGTAGCAGCTGAGGAAGGGATTAGAAAAGAGGAGGGCACTGATACAGCCAGGCCTTAGCGGTGGTGGTGGGAAAGAGCATGGCCAGGCATCGGGACAGAAGGAGTTCTAGGTTTGGGGAAGGGGCTCTTATCTCTAAATTATTTATTTATTTATTTATTTATTTATTTATTTTTTAGATGGAGTTTCACTCTTGTTGCCCAGGCTGGAGTGCAATGGCACCATCTCGGCTCATGGGAACCTCTGCCTCCCGGGTTCAAGTGATTCTCCTGCCTCAGCCTCCCGAGTAGCTGGAATTACAGGCATGTGCCACCACGCCTGGCTAATTTTGTATTTTTAGTAGACACAGGGCTTCTCCATGTTGGTCAGGCTGGTCTCGAACTCCTGACCTCAGGTGACCCACCCACCTCAACTTCCCAAAGTGCTGGGATTACAGGTGTGAGACACCGCGCCCAGCCTTTTTTTTTTTTTTTTTTTTTTAAAACAGAGTCTTGCTCTGTTATCCAGGCTGGAGTGCAGTGGTGCGATGTCCGCTCACTGCAACCACTGCCTTCCAGGTTCAAACGATTCTCCTGCCTCAGCCTCCCAAGTAGCTGGGACTGAAGGCGTGTGCCACCACGCCCAGCTAATTTTTGTATTTTTAGTAGAGACGGGGTTTCACCATGTTGGCCAGGCTGGTCTTGAACTCCTGACCTCAGGTGATCGGCCTGCCTCAGCCTCCCAAAGTGCTGGGATTACAGACGTGAGCCACTGTGCTCAGCCTTTATCTCTCACATTTTTGTCAGTTTCTTGATGTGTGGCCAATGCTCTGGACTCATTCTGGAATCTTAGGGAATGCTTTTGGGAGCTCAAGTGCCTAATTCATAAAACTATTAGAAACAGTTTGGCCAGGAGTGGTGGCTCATGCCTGTAATCCCAGCACTTCCGGAGGCTGAGGCGGGCCAATCACCTGAGGTCAGGAGTTCAAGACCAGCCTGGCCAACATGGTGAAACCCCATCTCTACTAAAAAAATACAAAAATTAGCCAGCCGTGGTGGTGGGCGCCTATAATCTCAGCCACTGGGGAGGCTGAGGCAGGGAGAGTCACTTGAACCTGGGAGGCAGAGGTTGCAGTGAGTTGATCGTGCCACTGCACTCCAACCTGGGTGACAGAGCGAGACTCCATCTCAAAAAAAAAAAAAAAAAACAAAAAAAACAACAAAAAAATTCAGGGTATGCATATGGCCTAAAGGCAAGGACTATGCAAAACCACTGTGTAGAGTGTCTAGTGCAAAGCCATCCCATCTGGAGCCGGCAGTCCATACAAAGCTTTGGATTTACTGTCCCTAATTTGTCAATAAAATACTCTGACATTAGGGTACCCTCCTAAAATATATATATATATATTTTTTTTTTAAGAGACAGTGTCTCCCTATGTTGCCCAGGCAGGAGTGCAATGGCTATTTACAGGCGTGATCATAGCACACTATAGTCTCAAACTCCTGGGCTCACATGATCTTCTTGCTTTAGCCTTCTGAGTAGCTGGGACTACAGGTGTGTGCCCCTACTCTTGACTTCCCTTCAAAAAATACTGCGAAGTGTAAGTCACAACCTTAAACATGGACTGGGAAATTGAGTAAACAGGGAACAAGTTTGGTCTGTGATTAAAAACAATAACCTGCCTACCATCTGGGGGTGATGTGGCTCTTGCTTTTCTGGGGGGTGTCCATGGAGGGTTTCCTGGTATCAGAGTGGTGCCTTAGGGTCCCAGCCTGCTTACCTTTTCTCAAGTCTTCTTCAGTGGGCATGGAGCCCTGGCACACGTGGTAGGAGAGCAGTCTCTGTACCGCATCACTTAGTGATCGGAAGTGACTTTTGTCTGGTGTCACAGTGTGGGCTTGGTCCCTCTGCAACTGCTGGAGAATGCTTTACAAGGGAAATGGCCAATGTCAATGTAAAGTCATGTTAGGAAATTAAATCTAGTCATATTTATTTGCATGCAAATAAAATAAGATATATAGGAATAATACGGCAGTTTTTTAGTTTTATATTTTTTATACCATAGTGGGTTTATAACTTAGTTTAACTAGCTCCACAGAGGACTCAAACTATGACCCTGACCTCAAAAGCACAGGTTCCCACCAATCATTTATGTGTTGGCACCCCTATAAACCTTGGCAGTGCCTGACCATTGGCCAACTAAGTTCATGCTAACATTTCTGTTCTAAACATGGGAGTTTACCAAACCACGCTTTTCCTCAGAGATTCTTTGTCTCTGAAAAGACAAAGAACTATTCTCCTTAAGAAGAAAAGAGCTAACAGTAGGCTGAAACTACATTCAATATATTTGAAATGTATACACTACCTGTAATCCTAGCACTTTGGGAGGCTGAGGTGGGTGGATCACCTGAGGTCAGGAGTTCAAGACCAGCCTGGCCAACATGGTGAAACTCTGTCTCTACAAAAATACAAAAATTAGCCAGGCATGATGGCGGGTGCCTATAATCCCAGCTATTCCAGAGGCTGAGGCGGGAGAATCACTTGAGCCCAGAAGGTGGAGGCTGTAGTGAGCCGAGATCGTCCCACTGCACTCCAGCCTGGACGACAGAGCAAGACTCTGTCTCAAAAAAAAAAAAAAAAAAAAAAGGAAAAGAAAGTATAGAAAAAGATTTTCAAAGTATATATGTATATATTTTGAAACAGGGTCTTGCTCTGTCACCCAGGCTGGAGTGCAGTGGCACAATCTCCAATTCACTGCAAGCTCCACCTCAGGACTCAAGCTATCCTCCCACCTCAGCCTCCCAAGTAGCTGGGACTACAGGCCCATACCACCACGCCTGGCTAATTTTTGTATTTTTTGCAGAGCCATGTTGCCCAGGCTGGTCTCAAACTCCTGGTCTCAAGTGATCCTCCTGCCTTAAGACTCCCAAAGTGCTGAGATTACAGGAGTGAGTCACCATGTCTTGCCTCAAAGTACATTTTTAAAAAGGCTAATATACTCATTATTATAACCTGATTTCTGTGGTATATTTATTGAAGGCTAGGGATCCAAAGAAATGTTCAAAATTGATTTGTCATTTCCAAAAGTAACTCACAAAGCTCCTTTAGTTAGCTGTTTTGCAGCAGGCCTTTTTTGTCCTCCCGAATGACTATCCACCTAAAGACAGAACAAACCTCTTATTATTCCCTTTTATAGAAAAAAGAATACAGTTATACATAAAGGTCACTATATTTCACATATTTTCAACTACCTATCAAGAACATATTCTAAGACTATAGAATGTGCCCTGCTGAAAAAAAAAAAAAAAAAAAACCAGTACACAGAGTCCATGAAACAAAGTTGTACTGTGTTAAGATTACAGAAAGGTGTATAATCGGTTCCTGAGAAGGACTCAGTTTGCACTTTAAAGCCTGAATGCCTACCTCCTCTCTAAATGCATCATCATCATCATGTTTTTCGACAGGGTCGTGCTCTGTCGTCCAGGCTGGAGTGTGGTGGTACAATCTCGGCTCACTGCAACCTCTGCTTCCCAGGCTCAAGTGATCCTCCCACCTCAGCCTCCCAGGTAGCTGGGACTACAGGTATGCACCACCATGCCTGTTAATTTTTTGGTATTTTTTGTAGAGACGGAGTTTTGCCATATTTTCCAGGCTTGTCTCGAACTCCTGGACTCAAGCCATCCGCCTGCCTTGGCCTCCCAAAGTGTTGGGATTACAGGTGTGAGCCACAGCACTGACCCATCGTTATATTTTTGAAATTCCACAGACATCTGAAAAGTCAGTAGATACTATCTAATCCATCTTCTCAGTGTAAGTGTAGGATACACACTTTTAAGCTCCTGTTATATATAGTCCAGGTGTGTGATCTAACGAGGCATTTTTTACATCATGTTAAGGAAACAAATACGCCTTATCTCAGAACCTTAGAACTGAACAGATTCTTCACTGTGTATTCCAGGCAGTCCCACACTGCAGCAAGTTTCATTCAACCACTAATTGGTAGGTCTGATGGAAACGAAACTGTCTTAGTAAGCTGAAAACAAGAAATGTTTCCTTCCATTTTAGACTAGTAGTTTGAAATCTTTTAGGTTTAAAAGCCAAACTTGAAGTTATCAAATGTGCCCTGAAAATACGTACATCTATCATGTATCAAAAAAACAAACAAACAAAAAAAACTAGGCCAGGAGTGGTTGCTTAAGCCTGTAATTCTAGCACTTTGGTAGGCTGAGGTGGGAGAATTGCTTGAGCCCAGGAGTTTCAGACCAGCCTGGCCAACATGGCAAAACGTTTTCTCTTAAAAAAATATAAAAATATTAGCCAGGCGTGGTGGTGCGTGCCTGTAGTCCCAGCTACTCAGGAAGCTGAGGTGGGAGGATCGCATGAGCCCAGGTGATCGAGGCTTCAGTGAGCTGTGATCACACCACTGCAGCACAGTCTGAGTGACAGGGTGAGACCCCAACTCAAAACAAAACAAAAACAAAAACAAAACAAAAAACCCAGCTGGACTAGACAGGGCACAGTGGCTCACGCCTGTAATCCAGGTACTTTGGGAGGCTGAGGTGGGTGGATGGCTTGGGCCCAGGAGTTTGAGACAGGTGTGAGCAACATGGCAAAATCCTATCTCTACAAAAAATACAAAAAAACAGCTGGGCATTGTCCTAGCTACCCAGAAGGCTGAGGCAGGAGGGTCACCTGAGCCTGGGAGGTCAAGGCTGCAGTAAGCTGTGATTGCACTACTGCATGCCAGCCTGGGTGACAGAGTGAGACCCTGTCTCAAACAAAAAACAAAAAGTTGGACTTTAAAAAGTGTCAAAGTTGGCTCAAAAGACCGTAGGGATGGCCTACTTCCTATACGCCTGGTTACTACTACAGAAAAAAAAAAAATCCCTCAGCATAACTAAGAAGAAGAGATTCGCTTTGATATAATAGTGAACGATATCACCTGGTAGTAAATGACATTTTTTGAGTGCCTAGTATGTACTAGCTGCTGGTATATTACTAATTCATGAGGAAATGATGGATTAATGAAGCACTGTAAACATGTCAGAAATAGAATAGACATTCATCTCAGAAACATAAACATAACAAGGCCCAGCCCACCAGGAAGGTCTTCAATGACCACCCTGTTGTGGGCACACAGGGGACTGGGTGGACTGTGCACACAAAGCTAGCCAGCAACCACAAAGATAACACGACTACATTTTCATTCAATTATGCCGAACATTAGGAAGAGGCTATGCCAATAGTTTTCTACCTGCACAGCTGGATGGCCAGGAGATGATCCAACTACTTTTTCCTGCTGTGGTTGTGCGGTTCCTAAGGACGCGGATATAACTTTGCTTCCAGAATCCTGCCCTATTAGAATTAATACATGAGACAGTGTTCAAAAGAAACAGTAAATTGGGTCCATCATATAACCCTAGAACCCAATGGGTACAGACTGTTGAGCATTCTGAAACGGGTTTCTTTATCATGGCTGCTTGCTGTGAAGAAGGAGGGCAGGGTAGTGCATTTACTTACAAGCTCTAAAGGAAGAGGTTATTAAAGCCTATTTAAGTAATAAATAAGTAAATAGTAATAAATAGAAGCTCCAAATGCTATAGTTTCAAATTAGTTATAGTCTGAAAAACAGGCCTCAAGCCAGTAATCTGTCGGCACTACAGAATCCCAAAATACAATTTAAGGAAAGGGAGGCCCAAAGAGGCAATTGACTGGGAATATTCAAGCTTTTTCTCTTTCTTGCCTTTTTTTTTTAAGTACTAATTGGGTACTGCAGATGTTCAAAGCCTTAGAAAAAACGGAAGACATAGTCCATAATATTTTCAGTCTGGGTGGAGAATTCCAAACATGCATGTAGAGAGCAACATGGGGATAATTTCAAAGTCACAAGTACTGTAAAATACCTTTTTTTTTTTTTTTTTTTTTTTTTGAGACAAGGTCTTGTTCTGTCGCCCAGGCTGGAGTGCAGTGGCGCAATCATAGCTCACTGCAGCCTCGACCTCCCAGGCTCAGGTGATCCTCCTGCCTCAGCCTCCTGGGTAGCTAGGACAATGCCCAGCTAGTACAGACAGGGTTTCACCATGTTGGCCAGGCTGGTCTTGATCTCCTGACCTCATGATCTGCCCGCCTCGGCCTCCCAAAGTGCTGGGATTACAGGTGTGAGCCACCGTGCCTGGCCTCAATTTATTGTTTCTAAGAAGTATTTTTTTTCCACATAATTTAATGTGTCATAATTTAGATAGAAGTGCTTGTTTTTCTTTTTGGTAGTATAAAAAATGATAGTACATCTTACAATTGATGCTATCTTAGTGGGGTTTTTTTTTTTTTTTTTGAGACAGAGTCTCGCCCTGTCACCCAGGCTGGAATGCAGTGGTGTGATCTCAGCTCACTGCAAGCTCTGCCTCCCGGGTTCAAGCGATTCTCCTGCCTCAGCCTCCTGAGTAGCTGGGATTACGGGCGTGTGCCACCATGCCTGGCTAATTTTTGTATTTTTAGTAGAGATGGGGTTTCATCATGTTGGTCGGGCTGGTCTTAAAACTCCTGATCTCAGGTGATCCACTCTCCTTGGCCTCCCAAAGTGCTGGGATTACAGGCGTGAGCCACCGTGCCCGGCCCAATGCTATCTTAGAGTTGATGCAACACAGTATATTATTTGCGGAAAGGATACAGAAAGAAAGGAATAATCGGAGTGGAGACGAGATTAAGCCAGAAAGCTTTCATGCAGAATGAGGGAGAAAAGTGAGAAGAGCATCCTGTGGTGTTGGGAGGACAGGGACAAACTGAGGAAGCTCCTGACCTGGCAGTGTGGTGCTCAAGAGCCCAGGGATCTGTGCTTGCCTCAGGCCGTCTGTGGTCTTGGGAGCAGAAATGGGGGAAGTCTGATTCAGACATTTTTTCTGAGCCTGTGAAACATGACCAAGATGAAAACATTAATTTCATTTCTAAAGCTTTAACAGATTATTTTAAATACCAACCAAGCCTCTTCATGCCTCCCTGGTACCTTCAGGTTAGATTATAAACAAACCAAAAATTTAATAATTGTATTTTCTTATCACTTCAGGGGAACTGCAAAGTACATCCTTTAACAATCTGCAGGCACACTGAATTTTCCTGATGCCATTCAGTGGGGATGCTGAGTTGATACCAGGCTATTTTCTTGCTCCCGGGGCTGCTGTGTTTGTGGTGCTCAGATGAAAAGGCTGCAGCTGGGAATTTCTACCCCCAGTAACCTTATATCCTGCCTGCTAGGATTATGATCCTGACTATCAGCTCCTATGTGGGGTCTGCACAGACTCCAAGCACCTGGTCAGGGACCAAGGGCCAACCCCAAATTTTTTGTCACCACACATTGTTTTGCTGTGTAGATGATATAAAGTATATTTCATCACTACCATCTGGTATATCTCTAGTTTGTGTTGTGTCAACATCAGGTGGCATGCAATTGAGAAATGAAAATCAATTTAATATTAGCCTGAGCAAAATATAATTAGAAAAATTAATCCAATGTTTAAATTGTTGTGTGTTTCTTTTCTATAAATGGGGAAGATGAAATGGATAATGTTTAAGAACTAAGTTCCTTTTAGTTCTTAAAAAAAACTTATGTTATCTCATAACGTATTTTATTATTATTTTTTTGCCATAGGGTCTCATTATGTTACCAAGGCTGGTCTCAAACTCCTGGGCTCAAGTGATCCTTCCACCCAAGTCTCCCAAGTAGCTGGGATTGTATGCATGCACCACCATGCCCAGCCTCTATAATACATTTTAAGTAAAAAGATAAAGGGCTTCTATTTATTTATTTTTTTTGAGATGGAGTCTCTCTCTGTCGCCCAGGCTGGAGTGCAGTGGCACGATCTCGACTCACTGCAACCTCCGTCTCCCAAGTTCAATGGATTCTCCTGCCTCAGCCTCCTGAGTAGCTGGGATTATAGGTGCATGCCACCACGTCCGGCTAATTTTTCTATTTTTAGTAGAGACAGGGTTTCACCATATTGGCTGAGCTGGTCTCCTGACCTCAAGTGATCCATCCACCCTGGCTTCCCAAAGTGCTGGGATTACAGGCATGAGCCACCACACCCAGCCAATAAAGGGCTTTTAAATTACCCTCAGTTTTTTTTCCTTTTGAGACGGAATCTCACTCTGTCACCAGGCTGGAGTGCAGTGGTGCAATCTCGGCTCACTGCAACCTCCGCCTCCCGAGTTCAAGTGATTCTCCTGCCTCAGCCACCCAAATAGTGTGCCACCACGCCTGGCTATCTTTTGTATTTTTAGTAGAAACGGAGTTTCACCATGTTGGTCAGGATGGTCTCGAACTCCTCACCTTGTTATCCGCCTGCCTCAGCCTCCCAAAATGCTGGGATTACAAACGTGAGCCACCGTGCCCTACCTACCCTCAGTTTTTAATCCTCTGTGCCATTACTACTTCATAGTGCAGTAACTTTTCAGAGTTTTTTTCTTGTTTTTTTTTTTTGAAAGGTGAAGTCGTGCTCCGTTGCCCAGGCTGGACTGCAGTGGCGTGATCTTAGCTCACTGCAACCTCCACCACCCAGGTTCAAGCGATTCTCCTGCCTCAGCCTCTCGAGTAGCTGGGATTACAGGCGCCCACCACCACACCTGGCTAATTTTTGTATTTTTAGTAGAGACGGGGTTTCACTGTGTTGGCCAAGCTGGTCTCCAACTCCTGACCTCAGGTGATCTGCCCACCTCAGTCTCCCAAAGTGTTGAGATTATAGGCGTGAGCCACTGCACCCAGCCTCTTCGGTTTTATATTATTTATACTATCTGTGGATTTAGAGTTTAGTCTAACCATCTGCACAGTGGACTTAACTATGACCTTGGCCTCAGCAAAATGTTCCCACCAACCATTCACATGTAAGTGCTCACATAGACCCTGGCAATGCCTGACCATTGACAAACTAAGCTTATTTATTTATTTATTTATTTATTTAATTTATTTATTGAGACAGGGTCTCACTCTGTCACCCAAGCTGGAGTGCACTGGTGTGATCTTGGCTCACTGCAACCTCTGCCTCCCAGGTTCAAGCGATTCTCTTGCTTCAGCCTCCCAAGTAGGTCTGACCATGCCTGGCTAATTTTTGTATTTTTTGGTAGAGACGAGATTTAACCATGTTGCCCAGGCTGGTCTTGAACTCCTGACCTCAAGTGATCCACCTGCCTTGGCCTCCCAAAGTGCTGGGATTATAGGCGTGAGCCACTGCATCCGACCCAACTAAACTTATGTTAACATTTCTGTTCTAGGCCGGGCGCAGTGGCTCATGCCTGTAATCCCAGCACTTTGGGAGGCCGAGGTGGGCGGATCACGAGGTCAGGAGACAGAGACAATCCTGGCTAACTCGGTGAAACCCTGTCTCTACTAAAAATACAAAAAATTAGCTGGGCATGGTGGTGGGCGCCTATAGCCCCAGCTACTTGAGAAGCTGAGGCAGGAGAATGGCGTGAACCTGGGAGGCGGAACTTGCAGTGAGCCAAGATGGTGCCACTGCACTCCCGCCTGGCCGACAGAGTGAGACTGTCTCAAAAAAAAAAAAAAAAAAAATCTGTTCCAAACAATTAATTATTTGGTTCTCTTTTGTAATATAAAAATGAAAAGGAGGCCAGATGTGGTGACTCATGCCTGTAATCCTGACACTTTGGGAGGCTGAGGTGGGAGGATCACTTGAGCCCAGGAAATTGAGATCAGTCTGGGCAACACAGGGAGACCTCATCTCTACAAAATTAAAAAATTAGCTGGATGTGGTGACACATGCCTGTGGTCTCAGCTACTTGGCGGTGCTGATGTGGGACAACTGCTTGAGCCCAGGAGGTTGAGGCTGAAGTGCAGTGATGAAGCCACTGTACTCCAGCCCAGGTGACAGAAGGTTATTAAAGAGGTGGACATGGTCACCTTTTTCATTCTTCCACTAGCAGGGAAGGGCGAAACTAAACTATTCCAGGCAATGAATTATTAGGAAGAAACCCACAAGGGGAAGGGTCAACGTGAAAATCTTCCAGTTTTACAACATGTCCCCTACAAGGTGACCCCATGATGTCCTACTGTAGTATGGGAAGTTCCCCATATGGTGGACACCTGGACAGGTGTCCTGTCCAGGCTTGAGCCACCAAGCCCAGCCGTGAGTACCTGCTTTATAATTAATTGTTTTGTCATTGTTTGTTTGTTTTGAGACAGGGTCTCACTCTGTGGCAATCCTGGGTCACTGCAACCTCTGCATCCTGGGCTCAAGGGATCCTCCCACCTCAGCCCGAGTAGCCGGGACTACAGGTGTGTGCCACCAAGCCTGGCTAGTTTTTTTATTTTTTGTAGAGATGGGGTTTTACCATGTTGCCCAGGCTGATCTCAAACTCCTGAGCTCAAGCAATCCACCTGCGTCGGCCACCTAAAGTGCGGGGTTATAGGCGTGAGCCACTGCTCCCGGCCATAATTAATTGTCAATGATACATTTATGTTTTATACATTTCCTGAATGTGTTCTATTTTACAATATAAAAGATTGAAAGAAAACAAAAATAATAATCTAATGTCAAAGCACGAAAATTTGCAATCGCTTGAGGATTTTATTTTTTTTGGAGATAGGGTCTTGCTCTGTCACTGAGGCTGGAGTGCAGTGGTGCAATCACAGCTCACCGTAGCCTTGACCTCCCAGGCTCAAGCCATCATCCCACCTCAGCCTCCAGGAGTAGCTGGGACTACAGGTATGCACCATCATGCCTGGCTAATTTTTTTTTTTTTGAGATGGAGTCTTACTCTGTCGCCCAGGCTGGAGTGCAGTGGTGTGATCTTGGCTCACTGCAACCTCTGCCTCCTGGGTTCAAGCTATTTTCTTTTTCTGTTTTTTTTTTTTTTTTGAGACAGAGTCTCACTCTGTCGCCCAGGCTGGAGTGCAGTGGCGCAATCTTGGCTCACTGCAAGCTCCGCCTCCTGGGTTCACGCCGTTCTCCTGCCTCAGCCTCCCGAGTAGCTGGGACTACAGGCGCCCGCCACCACGCCGGGCTAATTTTTTGTATTTTTAGTAGAGATGAGGTTTCACTGTGTGAGCGAGGATGGTCTCGATTTCCTGACCTCATGATCCGCCCGCCTCGGCCTTCCAAAGTGCTGGGATTACAGGCGTGAGCCACGGCGCCCAGAGAAGATTCAAGCAATTTTCTGCCTCAGCTTCCCAAGTAGCTAGGATTACAGGTGCCCGCCACCACACCCGGCTAATTTTTGTATTTTTAGTAGAGACAGGGTTTCACCATGTTGGTCAGGATGGTCTCGAACTCCTGACTTCATGATCCACCTGCCTCGGCCTCCCAAAGTGCTGGGATTACAGGTGTGAGTCACCGTGCCTGGCCAATGCCTGGCTAATTTTTAAATTTTTTTGTAGAGACGAGGTCTTCCTATGTTGCCCAGGCTGGTCTCGAACTCCTGGGCTCAAGAGATCCTCCTACCTCAGCCTCCCAAAGTGCTGGGATTATAGGCGTGAGCCACCGTGCCTGGCCAAAAATCAATACTTTTAATGTATCACATCAATATCGATAAGCTAAAGAAGAAAAATCCCATGATTATATCAACAGATGCAGAAAAAGTATTTGACAAAAAGCAACACCCATTTATGAAAAAAACTCTCAGCAAACTAGGAATAGAGGGGATCTTTCTCAATTTGATAAACATCTATAAAAAACCTACAGCTAATTTATGCTTTTTAAAAAGGTTTTGAGAGGTTTATTCATTGTTGTTTTTGTTTTCCCTAAGACAGGGTATCTGTTGCCCTGGCTGTAGTGTAGTGGCACGATCTTAGCTCACTGCAACCTCTGCCTCCCAGGCTCAAGTGATTCTCCCACCTCAGCCTCCTGAGTAGCTGGGACTATAGGCATGCGCCACTGTACCTGGCTAATGTTTCTATTTT
Organism: Pan paniscus; assembly: GCF_029289425.2. Taxonomy (NCBI): domain Eukaryota; kingdom Metazoa; phylum Chordata; class Mammalia; order Primates; family Hominidae; genus Pan; species Pan paniscus. Next base: position 57,345,017 of record NC_073254.2, on the reverse strand, counting down.
CAGTAGGGATGGATTTTCACCATGTTGGCCAGTCTGGTCTGAAGTGATCTGCTCACCTCAGCCCCTCTAAGTGCGGAGATTAAAGGCATAAGCCACCAAGCCTAACTCATATTTAATGGCAAAAAACTTGAAGTTTTCCTGCTAAGATCAATAATAAGGCAAGGATGACCCTCTTATCACTGCTTTTCAACATGTTATTGAAAGATGTAGCTAATGCAATAAGACAGAAAAGAAAATACACAACATGGTATTACTTGCCAGAGGGCAGATAAGAGCTAAAGTCCAGGGAAGAAGCACCCGCTACACACCCTCTAAAAGTGCCAAGCCTACCAGTAAAGCAGGTTGTCTACCCAGAGGGGTGCCTTTTTATACTTTGGCCCTGAGGGGCACTTTTTCCTAATTTGTACAAAGGCTCCAGATTGAGCAGCAGAGGCCCTGGAAAACTACTTCCTTGTGCCGCCCAGAAGACTACCCCTCCAGTCATGGTTTACTCAACCACAAGTGGCCTAATCAGACTCTCTGGAGAATTTGAAGCGGGGGTAAGGGATGGATATCAAGAGGCAGTGGTTCTCAAATTCAGGTTGCGTCAAGATCACCTGGAGAATTTCTGGGTTCCATCCACAAAGATCAATTCAGAAATCTAATGTGGGGTTTAGGAATCTATAACTCTTTATTTTATTTATTTATTTATTTAACTTTTTTTTTATTTTTTTTTTTTGAGCCGGAGTCTTGCTCTGTCGCCGAGGCTGGAGTGCAATGGCGCGATCTCAGCTTACTGCTACCTCCGCCTCCTGGGTTCAAGAGATTCTCCTGCCTCAGCCTCCTGAGTAGTTGGGATTACAGCCACCACGCCCGGCTAATTTTTGTATTTTTAGTAGAGATGGGGTTTCACCATGTTGGTCAGGCTCGTCTCGACCTCCTGACCTCGTGATGCGCCTGCCTCGGCCTCTGAAAGTGCTGGGATTACAGGTGTGAGCCACGACGCCTGGCCTAGGAATCTATAACTTTTTTTTTTTTTTTGAGATGGAGTCTCACTCTATTGCCCAGGCTTGAGTGCAGTGGCGCGATCTCGGCTCACTGCAAGCTCCGCCTCCTGGGTTCCCGCCATTCTCCTGCTTCAGCCTCCCGAGTAGCTGGGACTACAGGCACCCGCCACCACGCCAAGCTAATTTTTTTTTTGTATTTTTAGTAGAGACGGGGTTTCACCGTGTTAGCCAGGATGGTCTCTATCTCCTGACCTCGTGATCCACCCACCTCGGCCTCCCAAAGTGCTGGGATTATAGGCGTGAGCCACTGCGCCCGGCCAGGAATCTATAACTTTTTAAAGCTTTCCAGTTGATTCTGATGTATTGTTAAGTATTGGAAACCGGCGCACCTGCCAGTGGCTGTTAAATGCTTGGTTTGGAATAATGTAAAGATAGCCTGGGGCAATCATTTTAGTCCAGGAGAACAAGGAGGGAGAACAACGAAGGAGAGGTAAAAGGCCATGCTGTCGTGAAGAGGCCCAGAGAGCAGCAGAGAACCTGAATTCTTGCCCTCATAAGGTGCTACACTATACTTCCTGGACTTGGGCTCATTCACAAAACACATTCTCCCAAACATGTTACGGGGAGTTTCTGATAGCTGCAATCCAAAGTCCCTTGATGAGCCATTTGAGTAACCACTGTGTACACAGCACTGTGGTAATCACAGAGAAGGCAGGCTGGGCGCTGTGGCTCACGCTTGTAATCCCTCCGGAGGCTGAGACAGGAGAATCGCTTGAACCCGGGAGTCGGAGGTTACAGTGAGCCGAGATCGCACCATTGCACTCCAGCCTGGGTGACGACTGAAACTCTGTCTAAAAAAAAAAAGAAAAACAAAAAAAAAAACAAAAACAAACCCAAAAAACAAAAAACAGAGAAGGCAGCCGAAGGATACCAAACAGTCTTTATCTCAAATTTGCCACCCAAGAAACACACAGGCTCACAGAAACATGATAGATCAGTGTGTTATAATTATGGTGCCCAGCCTCAACTGGAATCCAACCCCACAGCTGTCCAGTAATCCTTTTTTTCCCTTTAGTCAGCTCTTTTGAATGCTATTTCATTATAAGCAAACCTATAAGCTAGATAACTTTCTACCACGAAAGCTACAATCTTACCCTTTCCCACCTTCTCATGCTACAATAGAAGAGGTGTCCCTCCTCTGTCTACAAAGAATCCTAGCAATGCTCTAGAATGAATGTCTTTCTCCTTCTCATCAGCTGTGAAAAAAGCTCATCTTTCACTACAAAAATAATTCCCTTAATCCCACACATCCTCATAGCTATTGCTCTTCAGTTACTTTCATTTATCTGACAGCTGTCTATGCTCATGAGCACACCTCCTGCTCTCTCCTCAGTCTGTTGCCATCTGGCTTCTGCACCTACCATTCCACAGAAACAAGTCATACCAACCAGCAGCCTCCCAGTTGTTAAATCTATCAGAACGCCCACTCCTTACCTTCCTTCTCAGTATGCATCACTCTGTGGATCTTCTTTCCTGCCTGCAACATCCTCTTTTTTTTTTTTTTTTTTGAGATGGAGTCTTGCTCTGTAGCCCACGCTGGAGTGCAGTGGCGCGATCTCGGCTCACTGCAAGCTCCGCCTCCCGGGTTCACGCCATTCTCCTGCCTCAGCCTCCCGAGTAGCTGGGACTACAGGTGCCCGCCACCACTCCTGGCTAATTTTTTGTATGTTTAGTAGAGATGGGGTTTCACCGGGTTAGCCAGAATGGGCTTCATCTCCTGACCTCGTGATCCGCCTGCCTCGGCCTCCCAAAGTGCTGAGATTACAGGCGTGAGCCACCGTGCCCGGCCCATCCTCTTTTCTTAGCCTAAATGTTGAGGTGCTGTGGGGTTCTCCTCTGGCTGTTTTCTACTCTATCTATATGCTCTCCTTGGTCCATTTCCTCCACTCCCATTGCTTCAGTTGAAATTTATATGCTGGCCAGGCGCGGTGGCTCATGTCTGTAATCCCAGCACTTTAGGAGGCCGAGGCGGGCGGATCACAAGGTCAGGAGTTAGAGACCAGCCTGACCAACATGATGAAACCCCGTCTCTACTAAAAAAAAAAAAAAAAAAAAAAAAAATTAGCCAGGCATGGTGACGTGCGCCTGTAATCCCAGCTACTCAGGAGGCTGAGGCAGGAGAATCACTTCAACCAGGGAGAAGGAGGTTGCAGTGAGCCGAGATTGCGCTATTGCACTCGCCTGGGTGACAGAGTGAGACTCTGTCTCAAAAAAAAAAAAAAAAAAAAAGAAATTTATATGCTGATTAATCCCATTTCAGCTCATATTTCAGTGTTCAGCTTCAGCATATATAGCTGTGTATCATATAATTTGGCTGTCCTACAGGTACCTCAAACTTGACAAACATACCCTAAACTCAGTAACTTCCCTTCAAATCCAAATCTCTCCCCATTTTTCTAACTCAGTGAACCTGTGTGTCACTGTCAGAAACCTGTAAGTCATCCTTATCCTTCCACTATGCCCAATCAATCACAAGTTCTATCTAACCTAGTTGTCTCAAATCCATTCATGTCTCATCATCTTTCCTATACTGCTAGTGTAGGTCTACTTCATGCTTAGATTACAACACTGGCTCTTATCATGGCATCCAAGACCTACATGGTTTGTGCTCACCTTTCCCACCTAACACCCTACTCGCCTCACCTGAACGTGTTTTCCTTTCCCCACAGCACCATGGTCTCTTTTCTCTCCAGGCTCCGCACTTGCTGTTTCTATTTCATGGAACATTCTTCACCCAGATCCTCTCTGCCTGGGTAACTCTCAGAGAACACCACCTCAGGAAACCTTCCCTGACCATCCCAACTGGGTTAGAGGCTCCTTTTCGGAGCCCGCACTCTGGACTACTCCTAGCAGCACACTTAAAATACTGTGTTACCTGGGCGCGGTGGCTCACGTCTGTAATCCCAGCACTTTGGGAGGCCGAGGCAGGCAGATCACGAGGTCAGGAGTTCGAGACCAGCCTGGCTAACATGGTAAAACCCCGTCTCTACTAAAAAAATACAAAAAATTAGCCAGGTGTGATGGTGGGCGCCTGTAGTCCCAGCTACTCGGGAGGCTGAGGCAGGAGAATGGCATGAACCTGGGAGGCGGAGCTTGCAGTGAGCCAAGATTGTGCCACTGCACTCCAGCCTGGGTGACAGAGCTAGACTCCATCTAAAAAAAAAAAAAAAAATACTGTGTTCTGACTGTTGGCTTATCTGTCTGTCTGGGATACATTGTTATATGTCTGGGGCTGGCGTGTGGTAGGTACTCAAATACTGTTTGATGAATGAATCAATGTAGAAAACATTTAATAATGTAAGTGGTTATGTACCTAGTGGGGTGTACAAATAAAAAGTATAATAGGCAGGAAGAGATCAGTGAAGGGACTGAAAAACCTTCACTTTTTCTAGGGGCTTTGGGTGGGACCCTGAAGGAGGGGAAGAATTTAAACAGGGAAGGAAAGGACATTCAATGTATACCCATCAACAAAGGCCTGAGCACACAATGAGTCTGGCCTATTCGTGGGAAAAACAGGGGATCAGCCTGGTGGAAGTGGAGGGTTTCTGACTAGAGAACCCTGACTGCCAGGTTGGAGATTTGTGCTTTCTCCCGTGGGAATGAGAAGCTCCCTGATGATTTGGTTCAAATATTTTAGGAGGATGAATGTGGAAATCTGCCTTCTTTAGGAAGAGGACGAAAGCAGATTAATCACCTAGATAATTGTTGCAGCTGTCTAATTAGGAGGTGTTAGGGTTGCAATGGGCTTTGGAAATCAGGTAGCACAGTGCTTCTGTATCCTGGCTGCACTTTAAAATCACTTGGGGAGCTTTTGAAAAATGCTGATGCCTAAAGCCCTTTCTCCAGACTATTTAAGTCAGAATTTATGTGGGTGAGGCTCAGGCATCCACAGTTTCAAAAAGCTCCCCAGGTAATTCTATTGCACAGCTAGAGTTCCTCATTTTAGAAAAGACAAAACTAGGGCTCAGAGAGTTTAAGATACAAGCTTAGCTCAGAAACCACTCGCTGGCAGAGTGGTACCTATGACTGAACTGGAACTGCTGATTCACCTCCTGTTTTTCTGTTATATTCTAGTCTCTCTTAAAGCCTACCTTGGGGTATGGATGTAGAAAAGGAGAAAAATGGGAAGCAGTGTGGTATAGATAACTAACAGGTAAAGTTAGCCTTTATGAGTAATTTGTCCAAGCTCTGAACCCCCATATTCTCTGCTGTGACGTGGGAACAATAATGCTACATGTAGCTCCAATGTAATTAGAAATAGTGTGTGGAGCCCCAGCACTGTTCTTGTTAGTAATATGATTAGTATTTTCATTGTTATTGGAGAGAATGGATAGGAGACATTTTCAAATCATTTATTGGATTTGGTAATTCATTAAAGGCATAGAAGAAGAAGAAAACAAGAACATCTAGATTTTTAAGTCCAGACGTCTGAAAATATAACGGTTCCACATAAGGAAGGCAGGCTGAGCTACAAGGGGGATAGGGAAGTAGGGAGGGGCAGAGCGGGACTAGAAACTTCAGCAAAAATTCAGAGCGATTGGCAGGGCAGCGTGGCTCACACCTGTAATCCCAGCACTTTGGGAGGGTGAGATGGGAGGATCACAAGGTCAGGAGTTCGAGACCGGCCTGGCCAATATGGTGAAACCCCATCTCTACTAAAAAATACAAAATTAGCCAGGTGTGGTGGCGCGTGCCTGTAGTCCCAGCTACTCAGGAGGCTGAGGCAGGAGAATCGCTTGAACCCGGGAGGTGGAGGTTGCAGTGAGCCAAGATCGTGCCACTGATGATCTCGGCCCACTGCAACTTCTGCCTCCTGGGTTCAAGCTATCTTGTGCCTCAGCCTCCTGAGTAGGTGGTATTATACAGGCATGCCCCACCACACCTGGCTAATTTTTGTATTTTTAGTAGAGACGAGGTTTCACCATGTTAGCCACGCTAGTCTTGAACTCCTGACCTCAAGTGATCCACCCGCTTCGGCCTCCCAAAGTGCTGGGATTACAGGTGTGAGCCACTGCGCCCTGCCTGCTCTCAATAAAATTTGAATCTACGAAATCCTTTAGTGATCCAAAGAGATTTGGGGCCAGGTGCGGTCTCTACTAAAAATACAAAAATTAGCCAGGCATGGTGGCAGGCGCCTGTAATCCCAGCTACTAGGGGGTGCTGAGGCAGGAGAATCGCTTGAACTGGGAGGTGGAGGTTGGAGTGAACTGAGATTGCACCACTGCACTCCAGCCTGGGTGACAAAGCAAGACTCCATCTCAAAAAACAAAAACAGGCAGGGTGCGGTGGCTCATGCCTGTAATCTCAGCACTTTGGGAGGCTGAGGCGGGCGGGTCACGAGGTCAGGAGATCGAGACCATTCTGGCTAACACGGTGAAACCCTGTCTCTACTAGATACAAAAAATTAGCGGGTGTGGTGGCACATGCCTGTACTCTCAGCTACTTGGGAGGCTGAGGCAGGAGAATCGCTTGAACCCGGGAGGCAGAGGTTGCAGTGGGCCAAGATTGCACCATTGCACTCCAGCCTGGGTGATAGAGCGAGACTCTGTCTCAAAAACAAACAAACAAAAAAGAACAAAAATAAAGAGATTTGTCTGAGTGTTATGGCTCGTGCCTGTAATCCTATTTGGAAGGCTGAGGTGGGAGAATCACTTGAGCCCAGGAGTTCAGCTTGGACAACATAGCGAGACCCCATCTCTAATAAATAAATAATAGAGAAATTTGGACCTATACTAATTTGTTTACTTTTGTTTGATAGATTATTTTAAATTGTCTCCTTAGCAACTGACTTTTGAATTTTAATCCACTTACAAGAAAGTGTAAATCCTGTAAATCACTCTCTGCACAAAAAGACTTAGTTCACAGGCTCCTTTGAGAATGGCTGATTCCAGGTTTGAGGCAAGGTAATCTAAGGCAGTCCTACAGTGTCTTGTGACACAAAGCAAGGAAGTGTTCAGAGGAGGTGAAGACATGTCAAAAGTATAGGAGCCAGCTCAAACAGGCTTCCATTGATCAAATTTGGGACAATTTAAGCATCAAAAAGAATGAGGAACACAATAAATTACAATATATTAAATACAGAAATAATACATTAAATACAGAAAGAATACATGATCTCTTAGAGATATGTGTTAAAATATGACAGATAAACTGATATGATGGGTGAGCTTCAAAATCATACCAGGCAGGGGCAAAGGGGGTGGGGATGTGGATGAAACAAGAGCAGCTATGAGTGGTAAATACTCAAGCTGAGGGAGTATGGGGGCTCATGACAGTGCTTTGTTTACTTTGTGTTTAAAATTCCTCATAATAAAAAGTTCTAAAAAACAAACATAAAAAATCCTGGGCTGGGCCTGGTAGGTCACATCTGTAATCCCAGCACTTTGGGAGGCTGAGGTGGGAAGATCGCTTGACCCCAGGAGTTAGAGCCAGCCTGGGTAACATAGCAAGACCCCAGCTCTATTTTTTAAAATAATAACAATAATTTTAAAAATCCTAACAACAACAATAATGATCCCTATGAGTTCACAGTGCTACTCAAAAAAAATGGGAAGGAGAGGAAGAAAAAGCTCTTTTTTTTTTGGAGACAGAGTCTCACTCTGTTGCCCAGGCTGGAGTGCTACAGTGTAATGGCACAATCTCAGCTCACTGTAACCTCTGCCTCCCAAGTTCAAGTGATTCTCCTGCCTCAGCGTCCCGAGTAGCTGGGACTATAGGCACACGCCACCACACCTGGCTAATTTTTGTATTTTTAGTAGAGACAGGGTTTCGCCATGTTGACCAGGCTGGTCTTGAACTTCTCTGACCTAGGTAATCCGTTATTTATTTTTTTGAGACAGAGTCTCGCTCTGTCACCCAGGCTGGAGTGCAGTGGTGCAATCTCAGCTCACTGCAACCTCTGCCTCCCAGGTTCAAGTGATTCTCCTGCCTCAGCCTCCCACGTAGCTGGGATTACAGGCATGCACTACCACACCCGGCTAATTTTTGTATTTTTAGTAGAGATGGGGTTTTGCCATGTTGGCCTGGCTGGTCTCAAACTCCTGACCTCAAGTGATCTGCCCGCCTCTGCCTCCCAAAGTGCAGGGATTACAGGTGTGAGCCACTGTGCCTGGCCAAAAAAGCTCTTCTTTCTGGAAAAATCCCAGGCAATAAATATAGATAGGATACTACAATTATAAAATCATTATTTTGTGACTATCAATATAATATTCAGGTGAGAGGCATCAAAGGGTGAGAGGCTGAGAAACAGAATAGTCACATGGTCTATCCTGGAGATCATTTCTTCTTTACAAAGGGAACAAGACACCTTTGAGACCCTTGCGGAGAAATCTGGGAGAGGCCACTTAACCAAGTGCCCACACTCAGCATCACCATGAATGGGACAAACCAACATGTGTCTTGCCCAAACCGTTTAGCCTGATGAAGTCGAGTCATGAGGAAACATACTTCCAGTCAGACAAGTCCAGTCAGACAAGGCCACTCTAGAAGACAACTGATCAGTGCTGTTACAGACTAAAGAGATGTGACAACTAAATGAAATCAGTGCTCTCTGGATTCTAAAGTGAAAAACTGTTTTTGTAAAGGGCGTTATTAGGCCAAATGGAAGAAATTTGATATAATTGTATTAAAAGGTCCTTGTTCCTAGGAGACACCTGCTGAAGTATTTAGGGATAAAAAGTTGTGATGTTTGCAGAGTACTTTCAAATGGTTAAGAGAAAAAAGTATATAAATAAAGTATAAATGTGTGTGTGTACATACACATGGAGAGAGACTATAGACATTTAGCACCAATAAAGCAAATACTGCAAAACAGAAATGACTGGTGATACCACGTGAATGTATTCACTGTACTCTTCCAATTTGTCCATGGGTTTGAAAGTTTTCCCAATACAAAAGTGAGGAAGGAACTTAAGCTCACACCATAAAAGCTGGTTTCACTGGTTGCCTGATGGCAACTGGGTGGCTGGGCAACGAGACGAGGAGGGAAACTCTTCATTGTAGCACACATCTTTCTGTACCATTTGATTTTTCTTTCTTTTTTTTTTTTTGAGATGGAGTCTTGCTCTGTCACCCAGGCTGGATTGCAGTGGTGCAATCTCAGCTCACTGCAACCTCCACCTCCCAGGTTCAAGGAATTCTCCTGTCTCAGCCTCCCGAGTAGTTGGGACTACAGGCGCCTGCCACCACATCCGGCTAATTTTTGGATATTTAGTAGAGACAGGGTTTCACCTTGTTGGTCAGGCTGGTCTTGAACTCCTGACCTCAGGTGATCTACCTGCCTCGGCCTCCCAAAGTGCTGGGATTACAGGCGTGAGTCACCATGCCCGGCCCCATTTGATTTTCTGAACCAAGTTAATGTATTATCTATATTAAAAACAATATTATATTTATATTTAAAAACATAGTCATCTCTAACATTAACCATTTATAGTATCAAAACCTGCTGAATTACATTTCCACAAATATACAAACGCCAAAATCCTTCGGTAATTATATTTCTGTTTGTTACAACATTCTATAAAGTAATTTATATAGAAATATTACACAGAAAAACTGAGTGCAGTGGCTTACACCTGTAACCCCAGCACTTTGGGAGGCCGAGGCAGGCAGATCACCTGAGGTCTGGAGTTCGAGACCAGCCTGGCCAAAATGGCAAAACTCTGTCTCTACTAAAAATACAAAAAAATTAGCCAGGCATGGTGGCACACGCCTGTAGTCCCAGCTACTCGGGAGTCTGAGGCAGGAGAATCGCTTGAACCCGGGAGGCGGAGCTTGCAGTGAGCCGAGATAGTGCCATTGCACTCCAGCCTGGGCGGTAGAGTGAGACTCCATCTCAAAAAAAAAAAAGAAAAGAAATATTACATAGAAACTACACAGAGGACCAGGCACAGTGTCTCACACCTGTAATCCCAGCACTCTGGGAGGCCGAGGCGGGTGGAGTACTAGGTCAGGAGTTTGAGACCAGCCTGACCAACATGGTGAAATCCCATCTCTACTAAAAATACAAAAATTAGCTGGGTGTGGTGGCAGGCGCCTGTAATCTCAGCTACTCAGGAGCCTGAGGCAAGAGAATTGCTTGAACCCGGGAGGCGGAGGTTGCAGTGAGCTGAGATTGTGCCACTGCACTCCAGCCTGGGCAACAGAGCGAGACTCCATCTCAAAAAAAAAAAAAAGAAACTACATAGAAAGCAAATAATTTCTGTGTTTCTGGGTGTCCCGGGAATTTAAATGGTAGCTGACCTAAATACTACTATTTCAACTAATTGTGTACCCAAGGGTATGTTCCTTAATTTTAATAAACCTGGGGTTTCACTTGTTCCTGAAAACTTATAGCGGAAACACACTTGAACACCTGAAATAATGCAACTGACCTAGTTCCCAGTGCTTTTTGGCATAAAAAGTCAGCTGCTTTGAAGCTGCTAGTGTAGGCTTCTTTTTACCTTTGAATAACTGAAACTTTTGGGAGTCAGAGAGAAAGAGGTATTTTTCTCCCCCCTCCCTTTGAAGCATTATTTATTATATAGCAAAGAAGAAAAGGAAATGACCATGCTATGGATGATTGCTTAATTAATTATAATAAACATAAAGCTGATCAATACATACATATATAAAATGATCCTCAAGTTCTATCATTAAGTGAAAACGTCTATGGCGTGTTGCAGGTAAGTATGTGTATGCACTATGTGTGCTTGTCTATGCAGAGGATAGCTCTGGGGGAATACAAAGAACCTACAGTGAGGCTTCTGGAAGGAAACTGGAGGTTGGGGAAAGACTTGTTTTTCACTCTAGACTACTTTGGAACTGTTTTACATTCTTACTAATTAACTGCACATTTTTTGTTTCTTTATGTTTCTTTGTTTTCTGAGACAGGGTCTCGCTCTGTCACCCAGGCTATAGCGCAGTGGTGCCATCACCCTCAGTGCAGCCTTGACGTTCCCGGACTCAGATGGTCCATCTCAGCCTCCCAAGTAGCTGGGACTACAGGTGCACACTACCACACTCACCTAATTTTTGTATTTTTTGTAGAGACAGTGTTTCACCATGTTACCTAGGCTGGTCTGGAGCTCCTGAGCTCAAGCAATCTGCCCCCCTCGCTTGCTGGGAAGTGCTGGGATTACAGGCATGAGACACCACAACCAGCCCCAAGTAACTTTTGAACACAGTATGTTGACTGTAAACACTTAGGCTAAACACAGAACTGTAAACCAATAGTAAAGTCTAATTAATAGTTTTTTTTTTTTTTTTTACAATGGTTTAAAACATGGATTAGCCATTCTAAGACTATTTTCTGTATATTCTAGGATTGAACAAGTAAGTAAATAAACATGGTGGAGCTGGCTTTCTCACTGTTAGAAAAGGGAGTTACAGGCCAGGCATGGTGGCTCACGCCTGTAATCCCAGCACTTTGGGAGGCTGAGGTGGGTGGATCACCAGAGGTCAGGAGTTTGAGACCAGCCTTGCCAACATGGTAAAACCCTGTCTCTACTAAAAATATAAAAATTAGCCAGTTGTGGTGGCGCATGCCTGTAATCCCAGCTACTTGGGAGGCTGAGGCAGGCGAATAGCTTGAACCCGGGAGGCAGAGGTTGCAGTGAGCAGATATTGTGCCATTGCACTCCAGCCTGGGCGGCAGAGTGAGACTCTGACTCAAAAAAAAAAAAAAAAAAAAAAAAAAAAAAAAGATAAAAGGGTAGAGGGGAAGGAAAGGGAGTTACAAATATACAAATATGGAAAAGAGAGAGACTTGGATGAATTCTGTAGTCATGGATTAGAATTGGAACTATCAATATGAACTCACAGCTTTTAATATAGATTCACAGAAATGTAAATACCTATAGGCGTTGGGTGTATAAATATACATATTTTCCAACTGAAATGACCTTAGTAGCAATGAACACACATAATGCTTAGATCTTGGTTTCTAAATATTGTTCTCCACTAGAAGGAACAAGCCTTCTTAAAAAAATAGTTGATGGTAGGGCAGGAGCAGGGAAATTAAAAGATAAACACAGAACATTTGTTTTGCCAGAAATTGAAGGAAGTGCTCAAAGCATGATGGAAACATGTCAGAACGATGAGCAGCCAATTTGGAGGGGCACCCACTTGCCAAATGTGGGTAGACTTGAGCATTAAAATAAATTATTGTATAATTATTTTATACAATATATTTTATACAATTATAGTCAGTTTATAACCCACTGACTATAAATAATCTAAGAATTCACACATAAAGAAAAAGGTAAAGGGAAGAAAAGGAAAAGCTGTTCCTTAAATTAGAATGCTACTAGTAAGCACAGAACAAATGAAGGAATTAGAAAGTCTCTATTTCGAGGCCATGATAGTAATAGCTCTGTAATAACTGATTCAATCAGGAATCATCAATGGAAACTTAAATTATCATGTGCAAGTTTGATGAGAAACTGGATGCCTACAGAGTTTCAAATTATCTTCTGGAAGATTCTAATTAATGACAAAAGGAAAAACAGTGGAGAAACCTGAAAGACAACATCTTATGCAAGTGTTCAAGGTGAGATCACCAGCAATGGGACAAATTCACATCCTGAGCACTGAGGACACCTCACTTCTGTGGCAATCCTGTTAAAAATATACTGAATCTAATCATGAGGAAACATCAGAGAAACCCAAATTGAGAGACATTATAGAAAATAATTGGTTTGGCTGGGCGCCATGGCTCATGCCTATAATACCAGCACCCCGGGAGGCCGAATCAGGCAGATCACCTGAGGTCGGGAGTTCGAGACCAGCATGGCCAACATGGAGAAACCACGTCTCTACCAAAAATACAAAATTAGCTGGGCGTGGTGGTGCATGCCTGTAATCCCAGCTACTTGGGAGGCTGAGGCAGGAGAATGGCTTGAACCTGCGAGGCAGAGGTTGCGGTGAGCTGAGATCGCACCATTGCACTCCAGCCTGGGCAACAAAGAGCGAAACTCCGTCTCATAATAATAACAATAATAATAATAATTGGTTTGCACTCTTCAAAAATATTAATAGCATGAAAGACAAAGAACGACTGAGGAACTGTTGCAGATTTTAAAATCTGACAATGAAATGAGATAGTGATCCTGGGTGGATCCTGGACCATAAAAACCAAAACAAATTGGGAGGCTGAGGCGGGCAAATCACCTGAGTTCAGGAGTTTGAGACCAGCCTGGCCAACACGGAGAAACCCTGTCTGTACTAAAAATACAAAAATTAGCAGGGTATGGTGGCAGGCAGCTATAATCCTAGCTACTCAGGAGGCTGAGGCAGGAGAATTGCTTGAACCCAGGAGGTGGAGGTTGCAGTGAGCCGAGATCATACCACTGCACTCTAGCCTGGACGATAGAGCGAGACTCTGTCTCAAAAACAAACAAACAAAAACAAAACAAAACAAAACAAAGCTGCATGCCGGGGCATGAGCCTGTAGTTCCAGCTACTCAGGAGGCTGAGGTGGGAGGATTGCTTGAGCTCAAGAGTCTAGCCTGGGCCGGGCGCGGTGGCTCATGCCTGTAATCCCAGCACTTTGGGAGGCTGAGGCAGGTGGATCACGAGGTCAGGAGGTCACCTGGCTAACATGGTGAAACCCCGTCTCTACTAAAAATACAAAAAACTAGCCAGGCATGGTGGCGGGTGCCTGTAGTCCCAGCTACTCGGGAGGCTGAGGCAGGAGTATGGCGTGAACCCGGGAGGCAGAGCTTGCAGTGAGCTGAGATCGGGCTACTGCACTCCAGCCTGGGCAACAGAGTGAGACTTCATCTCAAAAAAAAAAAGACAGTCTAGCCTGGGTAACATAGCAAGATCCCATCTCTAAAGAAAAAACACCAAAACACCAAAACCAAAACCAAATAATTTGTTTTCTCTTGTGCTTTCAGTGACATTTCTGGGAGAACTGACTAAATCTGAGTAAGGTCTACAGATTAGTTATAGTATTGTAATAATGCTGATTTCTTAATGTTCATTACTGTACTGTGGTTATGTAGGAGAATGCCCCTGCTGTTACAAATACACATTGAGGTAATTAGGAGTCAAGAGGCATAAGCATCAGGTCTGTAATTTACTCTGAAAAGTGTGTGTGTGTATGTTTGTGTGTGTGTGTTTGTATATGAGAGAGAGAGACAAAGGGAGAGAAAAGATTTCAGGAATCTTGGTGAAGGGTATATGACAATTCTTTGTAGTAATCTTGTAACTTTAACTTTTCTGTAAGTCTGATGTTATTTCAAACACACACACACACACACACACACACACACACGCCCCTTTGATATCTTTGAAACCAAAACAAATAAACTGAACATCCTTAATCATAAGCAATCTTTGTTTCCTTAGGATTCTTAGTGAAATTAGTAAGTCAAAGGTATATGGTTTAAAAAATTGATATATATATTAATATATATAAATACATACATATTATATATATATTATATATATATATATATAATATATATACTTTTTTGAGATGGAGTCTCTCTCAGTCTGTTGCCCAGGCAGGAGTGCAGTGGCATGATCTTGGCTCACTGCAACCTCCGCCTCCCAGGTCCAAGTGATTCTCCTGCCTCAGCCTCCTAAGTAGCTGGGACTACAGGCGTGTGTCACCACACCCAGCTAATTTTTGTATTTTTAGTAGAGACAGGGTTTCACCATGTCAGCCAGGCTGGTCTTGAACTCCTGGCCTCAAGCGATCTGCCCACCTTGGCCTCCCAAAGTGCTGCGATTACAGGCATGAACCACAGCTCCTGGTCGATATATATATTTAAAAGATTGATACTGGCTGAGCACAGTGGCGAATGCCTATAATCCCGACACTTTGGGAGGTCGAGGCGGGCAGATCACTGGAGCCCAGGAGTTCGAGACCAGCCTGGGCGACATGGTGAAACCCTGCCTATCAAAAAAATACAAAAATTAGTTGGGCATGGTGGCTTGCACCTGTGTTCCCAGCTACTTGGGAGGCTGAGGTGGAAGGATCACTTGAGGCTGGGAGGCGGAGGCTGCAGTGAGCTGAGATTTCGCCACTGCATGCTAGCCTGGGCAACAGAGTGAGACTGCCTCAAAAAAAAAAAAAGATTTTGAAATATGTTGACATATATAAACAGAAGTTTTTGAATCCTTCTGAATGTGGAGGAGGAGAAAGGCAGGGGAAATGCAGGACTGAGGGGTCGAAAGTAGGGTAAGGCATGGGTCCTCCCAGATGAGAAGAAGAGGAGCTGGAACTATGGAGCATGCTCAGAATGAGTGGGAACCAAATGATGGAGCCGTCGAAGGATCAGCAGATGACAGTGAAGGACTAAAGCTCATGACCACTTGAGATTCTTTTCAGAAACATAATCCTTATGTGGTTTACCAATTGCCCACAGTAATTAATCTGCATAACAGTATAGTAAGAGCAAGCTCAGGTCAGGTACTTGGTCAAATGAGAGTGCCTCGATCTCTCCCTTTATGTGCTTCCCTCTGCTGCAGGCCAGTTACCCACTACTGAGTCACACTGAGTCCCTGAGCCTTTCCTGTTGGCAACCAAGAAGCAGCTACCACATCTTCAACAAGTCCACAGTCACATGTCCTAATACCCTGGTATACAATGTAAATATATAATCTAAAATAAGCTTTCATTTTAAATGCCCATAATGAATTTAATTACGTATAAATACAAGCTCCTATGGAGTATTTGCTATTTGCCAGGGTCTATGTCTAAGTGCTTTGTATAGATTATCTCATTTCACCCTCCTGATAACTCCATGGGATGGCAGTATCATTATCCCCATTTCACCGATGAAGACAATTAAGTCTAGAATGGTAAGTTAACTTTTTCCATGTCATAAAGCTTAGATTCAAACTCAAGAGTCTAACTCCAGAGTCTCCACTCTACAATGCTACACTGGATAAAAAATTTTAAGAAGAAAAAAGGTCGGGTGTGGTGGCCTGTAATCCCAGTACTTTGGGAAGCCAAGGCCAGGGGATTTCTTGAGCCCAGGAGTTCAAGACCAGCCTGGGCAACATGGCGAAACCCCAAATCTACAAAAAATACAAAAAACTAGTTAGGTGTGCTGGTACGTGCTTGTAGTCCCAGCTACCTGGGAGGCTGAGGTGGGAAGATCATCTGAGCCCAGTAGGTTGAGGCTGCAGTGAGCTATGATTGCGCCACTGCCCTCCAGCCTAGGCGACAGAGTGAGACCCCCTACCCCCGCCCCCTGGCAA
The DNA here is from genome assembly GCF_029289425.2 of Pan paniscus. Taxonomy (NCBI): domain Eukaryota; kingdom Metazoa; phylum Chordata; class Mammalia; order Primates; family Hominidae; genus Pan; species Pan paniscus. Next base: position 57,328,779 of record NC_073254.2, on the reverse strand, counting down.
AAAAGAAAATCGAGAAAAAAGATAACCAGTCATAAGTGTAAAAAAAAATTTTTTTTTTTTGAGACAGGGTCTCACTCTATCACCCAGTGCAGTGGTACAATCATGGCTCACTGCAGCCTCAACCTCCCATGCTCAAGCTATTCTCCTGCCTCAGCCTCCAGAGTAGCTGGGACTACAGGTGTGCACCACCACGCTCAGCTAATTTTTAAATTTTTGGTAGAGTCAGGGTCTCACTATGTTGCCCAGGCTGGCCTCGAACTCCTGGGTTCAAGTGATCCTCCAGCCTCAGCCTCCCAAAGTGTTGGGATTACAGGCATGAGCCACTACACCTGGCCTAAAATTTTTAAGAAATTGGATGCCTAGGATGAAAATTATATTCTAGTAAATACACATCTCATTTTTCCATTCTATAATCAGCCAAATATTTATTTGGGAAAGGGCATTACCTGGCAGAAGAATTGTTGCTGGGTTCCTGTTCCAGGTGTGTTACTGAAGGTGCTGGTAGACTTGGAAGAAGAAACTGGAAGACGATGAGACACACTGACTGGTACTGGAGTCCTGTTTGGCTGGGTCAGCTGATCTCCTGTAAAGTTTGATCCTGATGAACCAGACTGAACTGCAGACCCAAGACTAGGATGGGCAGTGCTGGCTGAGCTGACAGCAGGGAACCGACTAGGTCCTGACATGCTTGTCACCGAGGGCATGGTGGCGAAGCCAGGTCTTCCTTGGGAAACGCTGCTCTGCCCAGGTGACAGGTGTAATACAGTTGGGGATGCCTGCTGCAAGGGCATCTGTCCACCCACAAGCTGAGGAGAGGCATGATTGGCTATCACTGGACTTCCAGAGGCAGCAAATGTCTGCCCAGACACTAAGTGGACGGCAGTATTCTGGTTGTTAAGCATCTGTCCGGTATATGGTTGGTTGGTCCTGAGCATGTTGGAAGAGTTTCTGTTCAACATGACATGCTCTGAGGCCACTTGGCCAGAAATGAGCTGAGAGGGTTGAGTTTGAAGAAGTTGCCCATTTATAGTCTGGACGTGGTGTACCGAGTTGGAACTGACAGAAAGGCTTGTAGGTATAAGGAACTGACTTTGGGGTGCATGAGGTTGGCCCATGGGGGAATGAATAACAATACTGCCCCCAGTGCTGCTCACTGCCTGTGAGGTGACTGGCTTTCTTGTGTTCTGTTGGTTTACAATGTTCACAGACATGTGTGGACCAACTACTGAGCCCTGGGGTGAGCTTGCAGAAGCAAAAGAGATCCCTTGTTGTACGTGGTGCTGCTGAATTCCCAAATTGTTCACATTGTATGTATTTTGCTGACCCATCTGGATAGGCTTTGGCTGTATATTAATTGGGACTTTATTTGAATTTGGTGCAAGACCCCTTTGTATGATGATGTTATGCACAGGCAAAGATGTTTGAAAATTTGTGCTGTTAAATGGAACGGTAACAGGCTGTGCTACTGGACTGGAACTGGAGTTCCCAAACAAGGAGTTGCCATTAGGAGTCTGTCTATGAACCAGGAGCCCTCCACTCACATTTGATGGGGCTTGCTGCCCGCTGCCCTTTAATATGATTTGAGATCCATCTAGGTTATTAATAGTCATCATGGAAGGATGATTACCAAATGACCCAATTAACTGTATTTGACCAGAACCACTAATCTGACTGCTATTAGACAAATGCTGGCTGGGAACACTGATCCCCACATGTTGCATAAAGCCATGTTGTACACCCACTGTATTGCTTGCAAACGATGCTCCAACAGGCACATGCGTCACCCCTATAGGCTGCAGCGTCTGACCTGAGTAATTAGAAACATTAGAAGCCTGAGTAAAGGATGCTGATGAAGAAGGATGAAGCTGAGCTTGTGCAAACTGTTGGCTTGAACCTATACTGGCATCCAAATATGCCTCTTCTGCCAATGTCTGTTCAGTGATATTGGCCTCTTGCAAGGATTTCTGAAGAATGTCGAAAGGTTGGTCCTCAGTGAGATCAGGAAGAGGAGAAGACTCGAGTTCATCTTCAAGAAACTGGAGGCTACTTGAAAGTGGCAGTCCATCACTGGGCCCTTCTCCAAGCTGGTTGCTTACACCTTTGAGGGATGACTTAGGATCAGCATTCTAAAAAAATAAACAGTATGTTACATGGCATATGTAACCTTTAAAAAGGATGCATAAAAATTAATCTTACTTTTACTTTTTTTTTTTTTTTGAGATGGAGTCTTGCTCTGTCACCCAGGCTGGAGTGCAGTGGCGCGATCTCAGCTCACTGCAAGCTCCGCCTCCCGGGTTCACGCCACTCTCCTGCCTCAGCCTCCCCAGTAGCTGGGACTACAGGCGCCTGCCACCGCGCCCAGCTAATTTTTTGTATTTTTAGTAGAGATGGGGTTTCACCATGGTCTCAATCTCCCGACCTCGTGATCCGCCCGCCTCGGCCTCCCAAAGTGCTGGGATTACAGGAGTGAGCCACCGCGCCTGGCCAATCTTACTTTTGAATATGAATAAAGCATGACAGTCTGCTTCTCAGGCATAACTCTCTAAACTGCTCACCTTATTCTGATATTTTATTTCCATCGTAATGATGCTTGACATTATAAGTATATGCATCCATCATGCTGATAAATTATTTTATAGAGAACAGATAATGCGAACATACTGAGGACTACTTGGAGCTTAGCTTCATTTTTTTGAGATACTGCCACAGACTTTATTTACTTTTTAATTTTTTGATCTGGGGTCTCGATCTTTTGCCCAGGCTGGAGTGCAGTGGCCCAATAATAACTCACTGCTGCTGTGAACTCCTGGGTTCATGAGATCCTCCCATCTCGGCCTCCTGAGTAGGTGGGACTACAGGTGTGCCCCACCACACTGAGTTAAATTTTTTTGTTTTTGGTTTTTAGAGATGGGGTTTCACCATCTTGCCCAGGCTGGTCTTGAACTCCTGCACACAAGTAATCCTCCTGCTTTGGCCTCCCAAAGTGCTGGGATTACAGGCGTGAGGCACCGTCCCCAGCCTCAGAGTATTTTCGAGATTTCTACTACACTGACATGATGCAAAAATAGTTGCCAATAAATACATATTGAATGAAGCAATTTGAAAAGATAGAATTAATACTCACATGGAAATAGGACAGTTGCTAAATAAAAATCATTAATGTTGAGGGATAGGCCAAATATCTACTTTATGGGTTTAACGGCATCATATGTAGTGATTATTTGTTCAAAATGAATGTCAGAAATGCTACTGATTCACAAGCCTTACCAGAGATCAGTGTTGTGGCAGAGATATCTTGCATGATATGATCTTACGTGCCTTACACACACGTGACTATTAAAAAGAACTGTCCATCCCAAGGACTTTCTGAACACCATTCCATTTTATAGGTGAAGAAAATATAGGTCCTGATGATAGTAAGTTAATATTTACTGAGCACCATACCAAGTGAGTTCAACAGTATAGTCAACTAATGTTAACCACCCTCTGAGGTAATTCCATTGTTATTCTGGTTTCATAAATGAGGAAATTGGCCAGGCGCGGTGGCTCACACCTATTAATCCCAGCACTTTGGGAGGCTGAGGCGGGCGGATCACCTGAGGTTGGGAGTTTGAGACCAGCCTGACCAACATGGAGAAACCCTGTCTCTACTAAAAATACAAAATTAGCTGGGGGTGGTGGTGCATGCCTGTAATCCCAGCTACTAAGGAGGCTGAGGGAGGAGAATCACTTGAATCTGGGAGGCAGAGGTTGCAGTGAGCCAAGATTGTGCCATTGCACTCCAGCCTGGGCAACAAGAGTGAAACTTTGTCTCAAAAAAACAAACAAACAAACAAACAAGAGGAAATTGACCCTCACAGAGATTTAGTGATATATCTAAGGTTACATGGCTAATAAGTGGTAGGGCAAGGAGTCAACCTTGGGCAGTACAACTTCTGACTACCATCCACAGCACAACAAAGCAACTGAAAAGAGTAAGGGAACCTAAGGCTCAAACACAGTAATCTCGATATAGTCTCCAGGCAGGACACCCCAATCCCCCAGGTCAGGTTTCTTGCCTAGATGCCCCTGGAGGTTAAGAACATGGAGGCTGGGCACAGTGGCTCACTCCTGTAATCCAAGCACTTAGGGAGGCCGAGGTGGGTGGATCACCTGAGGTCCGGAGTTCAAGACCAGCCTGGCCAACTGGGTGAAACCTCGTTTCTACTAAAAATACAAAAATTAGCCGGGCACGGTGACACGCGCCTGTAATCCCAGCTACTCAGGAGACTGAGGCAGGAGAATTGCTGGAACCCAGGAGGTGGAGGTTGCAGTGAGCCGAGATTGCACCACTGCACTTCAGCCTGGGCAACAGAGCGAGACTCTTGTCTCAAAAAAAAAAAAAAAAAAAAAGAACATGAGTTCCAGAGCCTGGTGGCCTGGGTTAGAATCCTAGCTCTGCAACTCATGGCTGTGTACTATTTGGCCAAGTAACTTAACCTTTCTGTGCTTTAGTTTCCTCATCTCTAAAATATGTATCTTTTTTTCTTTTTTCCCCTGAGACAGAGTCTCACTGTGTCACCCATGCTGGAGTGCAGTGGCCCGATCTCGACTCACTGCAACTTCCGCCTTCCTGGTTCAAGCAATTCTCCCTGCCTCAGCCTCCCAAGTAGCTGGGATTACAGGTGCCCACCACCACGCCCAGCTAATTTTTATATTTTTTAGTAGAGATAGGGTTTTGCCATGTTGGCCAGGCTGGTCTTGAACTCCTCACCTCAGGTGATCCACCTACCTCGGCCTCTCACAAGTGTTGGGATTACAGGTGTGAGCCACCGCACCTGGCCAAAATATGTATCTTAATAGAACCACTTCATGGAATCATTGTGAAGATTAAATGAGGTTAATACATGTCTTGGGTTTCTTTTTTTTGAGATAGGGTCTCACTCTGTCACCTAGGCTGGAGTGCAGTGGCACAATCTTGGCTCACTGCAGCCTCCAACTCCTGGGCTCAAGGGATCCTGCCTCAGCAGGACTGGGACTATAGGCATGCACCACCATGCTCATCTATTTTTTTTTTTTTTTTTTTGAGACCGAGTCTTGCTCTGTCGCCTGGGCTGAAGTGCAGTGGCGCAATCTCAGCTCACTGCAAGCTCCACCTCCCAGGTTCAAGCCATTCTCCTGCCTCAGCATCCCAAGTAGCTGGGACTACAGGCAGCCGCCACAACGCCCGGCTAATTTTTTTGTATTTTTAGTAGAGACGGGGTTTCACCGTGTTAGCCAGGATGGTTTTGATCTCCTGACCTCATGATCCGCCCACCTTGGCCTCCCAAAGTGCTGGGATTACAGGCGTGAGCCACCGCGCCCAGCCAATTTTTTTTTTTTTTTTGAGACAGAGTCTTGCACTGTCGCCCAGGCTGGAGTGCAGTGGCGTGATCTTGGCTCACTGCAACCTCCACCTCCCAGGTTCAAGCAATTCTCCTGCCTCAGTCTCCTGAGTAGCTGGGATTACAGGCACACGCCACTACGCCCGGCTAATTTTTTGTATTTTTAGTAGAGATGGGGTTTCATCTATGTTGGCCAGGCTGGTCTCGAACTCCTGACCTCGTGGTCTGCCTGCCTCGGCCTCCCAAAGTGTTGGGATTAGAGGCGTGAGCCACTGCGCCCAGCTGCTGGTCTAATTTTTAAATTTTTTGTAGAGATGGGGTCTCACTATGCTGGTTGGTCTCAAACTCCTGAGCTCAAGTAATCCTCCTGCCTTGGCCTCCTAAAATGGTGGGATTACAGGCATGGGCCACCATGTCTGGCTGAGGTTAATATATGTTAAGCTCTTAATGCCAAGCACATACTAAATGCTCAAGTGTTACTCATTATCTTTGTTTTTCTCATTTAAGATGAAAACAACTTATAAGTAACTATGAATTAAGAATAATTTCTTTAAAGATTATTATGTAACAAGGTTCAAAACATTCTAATATGAGTTTCTCAGGCTGTAACATTTCTGAGTCATTTTAGAAAGAATGTTGAGGCCAGGTGCAGTGGCTCACGCCTGTAATGGGGCGGGGATCACTTGAGATCAGGAGTTCAAGATCTTCCAGGCCAACATGGAGAAATGCAGTCTCTACTAAAAATACAAAAATTAGCTAGTGCGGTGGTGGGTACCTGTAATCCCAGCTACTAGGGAAGCTGAGGCAGGAGAATTGCTTGAACCCAGGAGGCAGAGGCTGCAGTGAGGCAAGATCGTGCCACTGCACTCCAGCCTGGGCAACAGAGCAAGATTCTGTCTCAAAAAAAGAAAGTTGAAAGCTTAGAAAAATGGCAAAGTGGATATATAACTTGTCTTTTTATTATTTAAAAGACAACCTCATATAGTTTGTCTTTTTATTATTTATTATTTATTTATTTATTTATATTTTTTTGAGACAGAGTCTCGCTATGTGGCCAGGCTGGAGTGTAATGGTGCAATCTCGGCTCACTGCAACCTCCAACTCCCTGGTTCAAGCGATTCTCCTGCCTCAGCCTCCTGAGTAGCTGGGATTACAGGCATGCGCCACCACGCCAATTTCTGTGTTTTTAGTAGAGATGGGGTTTCACCGTGTTGGCCCGGATGGTCTCGATCTCCTGACTTCATGATCTGCCTGCCTCGGCCTCCCAAAGTGCTGGGATTACAGGTGTGAGCCACCGTGCCTGGTGTATTATTTTATTTATTTATTTATTTATTGTTTGAGATGGAGTTTCGCTCTGTTGCCCAGGCTGGAATGCAGTGGCGGGATCTTGGCTCGCTGCATCCTTTGCCTCCTGGGTTTATGCAATTCTCTGCCACAGCCTCCCGAGTAGCTGGGATTACAGGCGCCTACCACCATGCCTGGCTAATTTTTTTTTGTATTTTTAGTAGAAATGGGGTTTTACCATCTTGGCCAGGCTGATCTTTAACTCCTGACCTCGTGATCCACCCACCTCGGCCTCCCAAAGTGTTGGGATTACAGGCATGACCCACCGTGTCTGGTCTATTTTATTTTTTAAAAATAGAGACAGGGTCTTGCTATGTTGCCCAGGCTGGTCTTGAACTCCTGAGCTCAAATGATTCTCCCACTTTGGCCTCCCAAAGTGCTGAGATTACAGGTGTGAGCTACTGTACCTGGCCATATAGCTTGTCTTAATTGACTAAGTTAAAAGTAGAAAATGTCTACATAATTCAATAGATTTTCTTCCTATATAAATTACAACAGGCTGGGCACAGTGGCTCACACCTGTAATTCCAACATTTTGGGAGGCCAAGGTAGGTGTATTGCTTGAGCCTGAGAGTTCAAGACCAGCCGGGCTAACATGGCGAAACTCTGTCTCTATTAAAAATACAAAAATTAGCCCGTGTGGTGGCATGCGCCTGTAGTCCCAGCTATTCGGGAGGCTGAGGTGGGAGGATCGCTTCAGCCTGGGAGGTCGAGGCTGCAGTGAGCTGTGATCGCACCACTGCACTCCAGTCTGGGTGACAGAGTGAGGCCCCATCTCAAAATAAATAAATTAAATTAAATTAATTACAACAGACAAGGTAAGGATTCTCATGATACAAAGGCAGCTAAAGGCTCAGTTCACAAGGCATCAATCAGACAGAAACCATTCAATCATTGCATTTAGTTTCCAATACTCACACTAGAGTTGGCGAAAATTGAATTTGAATTGGCTGCAGAATATCCTGCATTAGTCAAGTCATCATTGCTCTGCAAAGATACAAATTCAATAGGTGGTTACTACTTTAACTGTAAAGCAGAAACAAAATAGATGTCTGTGGTATTCTACGCATTACTTACAGATTTATTACTAGGTCCATGTAGAAAATAGTTCAATGCTTGTGGGTCTCTAGAAAAGAGAGGAAAAAAAGAGATAAAACAACAAACAAATACACTATCTATATTTAGAACTAATTTTTACTAGAGTAGAAAGAAAATGATTTATTACCTAAGTAAAATCCTCTCCCTATTTTAAAACAATTAGTAGGTTTTTTTTTAAAATCTTGTTTTTGTTTTGATATTGTGCCATTTCCTATTATTATTCACTTCTGCCTCCTGGGATTTATTAGGAAATAAATTTAATAAATAATTACTTGCTGAGCACAGTGGCTCATGCCTGTAATCCCAGCACTTTGGGAGGCTGAGGCAGGAGGATCACTTGAGTCTAGGAGTTGGAGACCAGCTTGTACAACATGGCAAAACCCTGTCTCTACAAAAAAAAAAAAACACAAAAAATTAGTCACAGGCATGTGACTGTAGTCCCCGCTACTTGGGAGGCTGAGGTGGGAGGATCGTGTGGGCCTGGGAGGTGGAGGAGTGAGCTGAGATTGTGCTGCTGCACTTTAGCCTGGGTGACAGAGTGAGACCCTGTCTCAAAAGGAAAAAAAAAAAAGAATTACTGAATTACAACCCCTATGTTAATCATGTCTCTGTTTCTCTACTAAACCTATGATTATTATTTAATTTTTATTTAAAATACCTACCAGGTGTTATATGCTATTAGGTTGTCTTAGTGTTCAGCAAACCTCACACATTTGATTTACCCAGGTTTTGGAATAAGCATCTTACCCAATAAGATCAAGGAGACACGAGTCATCATCATCATCCATGACAACTATAAAGAAAAGGGAGAGGAAAACAGGTTTCAGTAAAGCAGATTAAAGACAGTAGTATCAATGCAATACAAAAGTATGCCTTACACTTTTCTGGATAAATAACTGTAATTCACGTGAGTTTTCCTCTGCTTAATATTAATGTAATTTTAAAAATTTTGAGGTCATTTGAGAGATAAAGTATTCAATTTAAACTTTTTATTGAAAACAAACCTTTAACTTATAAGTCAAAAAAGAATCTAGACAAATCAAAGACAGTTGGCAGCAACCTCCCTCACATGCAGATTCCCCTAAGGGGCTATAAACCATGAACAGTAACTTCCTCAAAATGTACAATAAACAAGGGGAAAAATAATATTTATGTTTTAGAAAAGATCTCATAGACATAGAGGTCTTTTAATTTTGTGACTCAATGTTCCTAAACATGGTGAGCAACCTACATTTTTTGCCATATTCTGGCTATCTTTAGGAAGATAAGAAAATGGTTCTTCCTGCATTTAGAGAGAGAAGAGGGGGCACCCTAGCCGCAGGCAGTCTCTGCAGGCTCTGGCCTGCCGGTCCCACATTCTCCTTTTGCAGTAGCACCACCCTTGTTCAACTCCAAACAATCTACATCCTAACACTAGAATCCTTAAAGTAGAGAATCTCAACCAAAAAAGTTCACCCTAGCTCCAGGCCCTGAGATCCCTCTCTCCCCCACCAGCGACAGCGTCAAGCTTAGCCAGTGAAATGACTATGCTTCGGCTGAAACAACAACAACTGCACAGATTCCAAGAGCAGCTCTCCCCACAGACTGGGAAACTTACACTAGTGATCCGACACCTGGCAACACCGCTTCACACCCTTTTGAGCCAAGTGTGGAATAATTTACATCACGGAATGCCAGGGCCAAGAGTTCTGGAGCAGTTGGAAAGGGCAGTTGTGAACGGCAGTTGAACGTAGGAATGAAATCCTGAAGAGATGCCCAGAAGAGGGACACGCCCGAAGGCAGAAGGGACAGTCTCTACTAAATGTTTTTCCTCTGTTAAAACTGCATCTCTTCTCCAATTCCCTCAGACTTCCCACTCTAACAGTCACAAGGCCAAACTAGTATAAAATGTACTCCTGCTACATGGAAGGTAACTTGCTTTCCTCAGGAAGAGTCTGGAAGGGGTAAGTACCCCCACTGGGATCTGCCAGTGATCTTCCCCTTGGCGGCTGAATTCATTCAGATGCTGAATGATCTGGGAGATTACAAACCCTGTGAGTAGAATCCAGTGGAGAGGAGAAATGATGGTTGAGAAAGGAGGAAGAAGGAGTGGGAAAAGATACCAAAAGGTGACTCCCAAGGCTGAAACTGACAAGGGCAGCTGGCTAAGTGAAACCTGCTTTTTAGAACTCAACTTGGAGTTACTCATGGGCACACTCACATGACTATACTAGTGTAACATGACTGTGGAGGAGTGAAGATGGGACAGAAAGGAAAAGCAGGAAAATGATCATCACATAGATACAGAAAAATCTGTGTGAAGGTCTTCCCTTAAATCCTGACGACATTTAGTGAGATAAAATTGTATTAACCATGGCTCATCAGCATACCATAGGCTTCTCTCTCAGGCATCATAATCATATGGAATAAATTAGCCAATTATGACATACATTAAGCCTATAAAGTAGATATTACTTTTTTAACATGACCGCTTAAATTGAATTCCCCTGTATCCTTTGTGAATTCATTTTTTTAAGTGTCCGTCTCTAGAACAAACTAATTAATAAAAATGTAAGTGAAAAATAGCCTATACCAAAGAAAAACACTTCCACAACTCTCCCAGCTTCCCTCCTTACTTGACACACTTGCCTAGTTCCTCTACTTGATGAGGTGCCCTAAGGGTTAAACAAGCCCTGAGGCAGGAAGTCAACACCAGTCACTCCATTGAGGTGTTACTACCACTAGCACTTTCAAGCACAGAGAACAGCTGCTACCCCTAAGTTTAGAGTGACAAACTACTCCTTGAGTAGTGCAAACAGAACACTTTTATAATACTGAATGAGATTAAAAGCCATTGTGCAACCTTCTCTACCAAACAAAACAGGGAGTCAAACACTTGGCTTGAAAGAAGGCTCCCTGGGAATATCTACCCCCTATCAGCAGCATCAGGAACTGCCAGACAGGCCTTCTCCTCTGGTCCCAGTAGGTACAACTCTAGGAGCCTTTACAGTCAGGGGCACCCTGAGAATTCTGCTTTTTAAAGGGTCACACTCTTTTCTCACCTTAAACAGTTTCAAATTAAAAGAGATGACCCTTAGCCCTGTATTCTCTAGCTTCAAATAATGCCAAAATGTAGTCATAATATAGCCTAATCCAGGGGTTCCTTTCACCAGATGACCTATGGTCCATCAAAGTAAATTTACCAAAGCAAAATTGCAAAATTGTCTATGATTTTAAAATGAGAAGATAGGCCGGGCATGGTGGCACATGCCTGTAATCCCAGCACTTTGGGAGGCCGAGGTGGGTGGATCACCTGAGGTCAGGAGTTCGAGACCAGCCTGGCCAACACGGTGAAACCCGTCTCTACTAAAAATACAAAAAATTAGCCAGGCATGGTGGCACATGCCTGTAGTCCCAGCTACTCAGGAGGCTAAGGCAGGAGAATTGCTTGAACCTGGGAGGCAGAGGTTGCAGTGAGCCGAGATCATGCCACTGCACTCCAGCCTGGGTGACAGAGAGAGATTCTGTCTCAAAAAATAAAATTAAAAATAAAAATAAAAATAAATAAAATGAGAAGATAATCTGAAGATCAGTCACTAATGACCTAAAAGTGAAGAATTTTGTTTTCTCTGGAAAGATTCTCCATTTACTTCTGGACTCCTGTTGAGGCTCTTTTCACATTCAAGTAACAACCCTGGAATCCCTAGATGGGTGGCTGACCCCAGGTGGATTTTATGAGGCTAAGGGGAAATCCCTGGATGAGTGATTGGAAACTATTTCTTGGCCCAACAGACATGAGCAAGACGTCTTCCCCTCTGTAAATAGCAGCACTTGACGTGGGATTTGTCGTGGAGGGAAGGGGGCTGTAGGCACCCCAAGAGTTCAGGAATCACTGTCCTGAACACCTGACTACCTCTCTTAAAAAATTAAAGCTAATATTTAAAACTGTTCTGAATTGCACCAACAAACATCTTAAATAATAGCTTTTAATCAAGAGGACACAGTGTAAAAATGACGTTTCAAAGCGGTGGGGAAAAGTTGTTAACCATATGGGGAAAATAAGGTAGATTCACACCTCATATCTTACACAAAAATAAATTCTAGATGGATCTAGGAGTTAAATGGTGGATGGAGAAAGAACCTTAAAGTAATAGAATAACTCATGGGAGAATTTTTTTTTTTTTTTTAACAATCTTGGAGTGAGGAAAGTCTAAGGATGTCATAAGACACACAAGTCATAAAAGACCGACAAAGTCAATGACATAAAGTGCAAAGTTTCTGCATGATAAAAGAAAAACACATCATAAACAAAGTCAAAGACTAAAACAAATAAAAATAACTGAGAAAAATACCTCCACTTCATACCCCAGAAGGCTTTTCTCCCTAATACACAAAGAGCTCCTATAAATAAGAAAAATTTTTTATCAGGGCTTTTCTCCCTAATAAAGAGCTCTTATAAATAAGGAAAATTTTTTTATCAGGATCCATCCAGAATATCAGTCAAAGATTTAATCAGTTTATGAGCAATCAATTCACAGAAAAGGAAATACAACTAGCTCCTAAGCATATAAAATAATCAACCTTACTTATAATAAGGGAAATAAAAATTAATATTGTAGTGAGATACTACATGTCCTGTCAGATTGGCAAAGACAGAAAAGTTGGATGAAGGATTCTGCTAGCAGGGAGTGGGGAAATAGGAACTTTTATACACTGACAGGATACAGACTCATATAACCTCTAGTGAGGGCAATTTAGCAATGTCTTTCAAAATCTTAAGTGCACAGATCAGCTTACCAAGCAAATCCATTTCCAGGTATTTGTACTGCAGATCTGCAGATATTCTTTTTTACTCACTTTTTTTTTTTTTTTTTTTTTTTTTTTAGAGATAGGGTCTCTCTATGTTGCCCAGGCTGGACTTGAACTTCTGCACTCAAGAGATCCTTAACCCCCTAAGTAGCTGGGCCTACAGGTATGTGCCACCATAACCAGCTGTCACGTGGGTATTCTTTCACATGTACCAAATGATATGTGTATAAGAATATCCAGGGCAGTATTATTATTATTATTATTTTAGTATTAATTGGTTTTAACAAAGGACGGCAAAACCCTAGATGTCATGGGTATGGGGTTTCTTTCTGGGGCAATAAAAATGTTCTTGAACCTGCTTGGCAATGTAGTGAGACCCAATCTCTACAAAACACTTAAAAATTAGTTGAGTGTGGTGATGCACACCTGTAGTTCCAGCTACTTGGGAGGCTGAGATGGGAGGATTGTTTGCTTGAGCCTAGGAGGTCAAGGCTGCAGTGAGCTATGATCACACCACTGCACTCCAGCCAAAGCGACAGAGCCAGACTCTACCTCTTAAAAAAAAAAAAAAAAGAGTTCTTGTATTAAACTACTGAATTATATACTTTAAAAGGGTGAATTTTATGGTATGTAAATTATATCTTAATTTAAAAAACTCTCTTAAAAACCCTAAATGTCCATGATTAAATGTCCTGGTTAAATCAATTATGGTTTACCTACATAGTGAAGTACTCTGCAGTCATTAAAACTAATGAGGCAGTTTTAATCATACTAACTTGGAAGGATATATGGTCAATTAAAAAAGAAAGGTGCAGAATATTATGTACATTATGTTCCCAAATGTGTGTGGGGGAAATACACACACACACATATATACACACACACACACACATATAAATGATGTGTGTGTGTAAATGTATAGAACCTAAAATGAAGCACAGGTAACCAGTAACACTAGTTGCTTCTGGGAAGAAAACAGGGTGACTGGGGAACAGAGGAAGATACACAATTTTTTTTTTTTTTTTTTTTTGAGATGGAGTCTTGCTCTGTCGCCCAGGCTGGAGTGCAGTGGTGCAATCTCGGCTCACTGCAAGCTCAGCCTCCCGGGTTCACGCCATTCTCCTGCCTCAGCCTCCCGAGTAGCTGGGACTACAGGCGCCTGCCACCACGCCCGGCTAATTTTTTGTATTTTTAGTAAAGACCGGGTTTCACCATGTTAGCCAGGATGGTCTTGATCTCCTGACCTCGTGATCTGCCCGCCTCGGCCTCCCAAAGTGCTGGGATTACAGGCGTGAGCCACCACGCCCGGCCGATACTCTTTATTTATATGTCCTTTTGTACATTTTGAAATTTGTGCCACATGCATGTAAGATCTAATCAAAAAAGAAAAACAATAAAACAAGGAGAAGGACACAAAATGGTCCTTGAAGTACAAGAACCTCAAGTCAGTTTAGCTGGGTGTGGTGGCGCTTGCCTTTAGTCCCAGCTACTTGGTAGGCTGAGGTCGGAGGATGACTTGAGCGCAGGACATGAAGGTTGCAGTGAGCCGTGATCTTGCCACTGCACTCCAGCCTGGGCAAAAGTACCAAACCCTATCTCAAAAATAAAATAAAATTTAAAAAGAACCTCAAGTAAGGCTCGCTTTCCTTAAGTATACCAAATATACCAAATACTCAGAACTTTTTTTTTTGGAAGAGACAGGGTTTCATTATGTTGCCCAGCCTGGCCTTGAACTCTTGGGCCCAAGCGATCCTCCCCTTTCAGTCTTCTGAGTAGCTAGGATTACAGGTGTATGCTACAGTGCCCAGCTAAATACTTAGAACTTTTTTTTTTTCTTTTTTCTTTTGGTAGAGACGAGGTCTCACTATGTTGCCCATGCTGGTCTCGAACTGCTGCACTTAAGTGATCCTCCACCTTGGTCTCCTAAAGTGCTGGGATTACAATTACCATGCCCAGCCCTTAGAATATTTTAAAGCAGCCTACTGGCCTGGAGAATAAGCCACATCAGCTGTCTTAAAAGAAATACTGTATCTTTTTTTTTTTTTTGAGACAGAGTTTCTCTCTTGTTGCCCAGGCTAGAGAGCAATGGCGCAATCTTGGCTTACCACAACCTCCGCTTACCGGGTTCAAGTGACTGTCCTGCCTCAGCCTCCCGAGATAGGATTACAGGGCCACACCACCATGCCTGGCTAATTTCGTATTTTTAGTAGAGACAGGGTTTCTCCACGTTGGTCAGGCTGGTCTCGAACTCCTGACCTCAGGTGATCCACCCACCTCAGGCTCCCAAAGTGCTGGGATTACAGTCAGGAGCCACCGCGCCCGGCCAAGAAATACTGTATCTTAAAAACAGTCTGAATTTAATTAAGTTCACAGCAAAACTTCAAAGACCTCCAAGGCAGAGATATAACAGTGTATTAATTTTTTTTCCACACAGAGGGAGAAAATCTAAGCTCTCATTAGAAACATAATTGGTTGCAAGAACAGATATTTCAGGAAACCCAGTTCAGCAAATCAGTTTTGCCTATTTAAGATATTCTGGGCTGGGCACGGTGGCTCATGCCTGTAATCCCAACAATTTGGGAGGCTGAGATGGGCGGATCACCTGAGGTCAGGAGTTTGAGACCAACCTGGCCAACATGGTGAAACCCTGTCTTTACTGAAAATACAAAAAAATTAGCTGTATGTGGTGGTGGATGCCTGTAATCCTATCTACTTGGGAGGCTTAGGCAGGAGAATTGCCTGAACCCAGGAGATGGGGGTTGCAGTGAGCCAAGATTGCCCCACTGCACTCTAGCCTGGGCAACAGAGCGAGACTCCATCTCAAAACAAAACAAAACAAAAAAAGATATTCTGACCAGTAGCAATGGAAGAAAACCAAACTTCACCCTTAAGAGTCATAAAACAGCCTGGCCAACATGGTGAAACTCTGTCTCTACTAAAAATACAAAAAAAATGAGCCAGGCGTGGTGGTGCGTGCCTGTAATCCCAGCTACTATGGGGGCTGAGGCATGAGAATCTCTTGAACCAGGAGGTGGAAGTTGCAATGAGCTGAGATCGCACCACTGCACTCCAGCCTGGGTGATAGAGTGAGACCCTGTCTCAAAAAAAAAGAAAAAAAAAAGTAATAGAACAGGATTTCAAAGACTGCGCAAACTGAAATTTGGTATGTGGCCACTATTACAAATGTTTTTGTTTCCTCCTTTATCTGCTTCTCTGTTCTTTTGCTTCTTTCAAAAATAATAGCCTAGTGGCTGACGCAGGCGGATCACCTGAGGTCAGGAGTTCGAGACCAGCCTGGCCAACATGGTGAAACCCTGTTCTACTAAAAATACAAGAATTAGCCGACCATGGTGGCGCATGCCTGTAATCCCAGCTACTTGGGAGGCTAAGGCAGGAAGGAGAATCGCTTGAACCTGGGAGGCAGAGGCTGCAGTGAGCCAAGATCGCGCCACTGAACTCCAACCTGGGTAACAGACCGAGACTTCATCTAAAAAAAAAAATATATATATACACACACACACACACACACACACACGCATGTATATGTATATGTATGTATACGTATATTTATATATACATATACATACATGTATGTGTGTATATATGTATGTATACATGTGTGTTGTATATATATATAATTTATATATATACATATACATATGTGTATGTATATAGCCTAGTGAAGATGGCTTGAACTCAGGGGGTTGAGACTACAGTCAGCTGAGATCACGCCACTGCACTCCAGCCTGGGTGACAAAGTGAGACCCTGTCTCAAAAAAAAAAAAAAAAAAAAACCACCAAGAGCCAATACGAGATACCGTACCAAAAACTACTGACATTTGCTTTACTTGTAGTAAGTTGCTATAACATGAGTCATAACTTCCTAATAATTTACAAACAAATTTACCTCTAAAAGGTGCTGAGGTTAGCAAATTATTGAGAGACTTTAAGCAGACATGAACTACGGAATAGTTGCAGTCTTCAAAATCACATTTTTACCCCCGGACCTATTGAAGGTAAAATGAACTGCAGTCACTTTATTTTTACTGATATATTTACTACTTCTAGTGTTCTTCATTCTCTTAAGTAAATCCAGATTTCCATCTGGTATCATTTTCCTTCTCCTGAAAGGAATCCTTTAATATTTTTTGTAGTGCAGGTCTTTGCTGATTAATTCTTTCAGTTTTGATATATCTTTAAAGAGTGTGAGATGGGCACGGTGGCTCACGCCTGTAATCCTAGCACTTTGGGAGGCTGAAGTGGGTGGATTGCTTGAGTCCAGGAGTTTGAGACCCTCCTGGGCAACATGGAAAAACCCCACCTCTACAAAAAATAAAAAAATTAGCTGGGCATGGTGGTGCGCACCTGTAATCCCAGCTGCTCAGGAGGCTGAGGTGGGAGGACCACCTGAGCCTGGGGAGGTTGAGGCTGCAGTGAGCCGTGATTGTGTGACTGCATTCCAGCCTGGGAGACAGACAGAGATTCTATCCCCACCCCCACAAAAAGTGTTTATCTTGCCTTCGTTTTTGAAATATATTTTCACTGGGCATATTGTTCAAGATTGACGGGTTTTTTTCCTTTCAGTTCTTTAAAGATACTGATGTACTATTTCTCATTTGCATTATTTCCAAAGAAAAGTCTGCCATCATTCTTCTTTCTTTTTTTCATAATGTGTCATTTTTTCCTCTGGACACTTTGAATATTTTTCTCTTTACCACTGGTTTTAAGCAATATGATTATGAAAAGCCTTGGTGTAGTTCTCTTCATGCTTCCAGTGGTTAGGGTTCACTAAGCTTCTAGAATCTGCAGGTTTATAGTTTCCCTCCAATTTAGAAAAATTTCAGTCATTAATTTTTTCAAATATTTTATGCCCCTCCCTCTTGTTTGGGGACTACAATTACATCATTAGACTATTTGAAGTGTCCCACAGCTCAATGATGCTGTATTTTCTTTCAGTCTTTTATTTTTTTAATTTAATTTACTAATTTTCTTGAGACAGGGTTTTGCTGTGCTGCCCAAGCAGCAGTGCAGTGGCAGGATCACAGCTGATTGCAGCCTCGACCTCCTGGGCTCAGGTGATCCACCTCAGCCTCTTGAGTAGCTGGGACCACAGGCACTTGCCATCATGCCCAGCTAATTTCTGTATTTTCTGTAGAGACAGGGTTTTACTATGTTGTCCAGGAGGCTGGTCCTGAACTCCTGGGCTCAAGCGATCCTCTTGCCTTGGCCTCCTAAAGTGCTGGGATTACAGGTGTGAGCCACCATGCCTGGCCTTTTTTAGTATATTAATCTCTCTGGCTTTCATTTAGGATAGCTTCTATTCATATGTCTTCAAATTCATAAATCTTTTCTTCTGCAGTCTCTAATCTTCTGTTAATCCCATCCAGTGCACTTTTATTTTAAAACATTGTAGTTTTCATCTCCAGAAGTTCAATTTGGGTCTTTTTAAAATACTCCATGTCATTATTATTTAAAAATTTTTTTTTGCTTTGTTGTCTTGGCCCAAGATGAGATTCCATGCCATTATTTGTTTAATCTTTCCACTATTTTCTTGAACTTATATAAGATAGTAACAACTTAAAAAAATTTTTTTTGAAGAGGCAGGGTCTCACTGTGTTGCCCAGGGTGGTCTTGAACCCCTGGTCTCAAGTGATCCTCCTGCCTCAGCCTCCCAAAGTAATGGGATTACAGGCATGAGCTCCATGGCTAGCTAATTTTTGTATTTTTTGTAGATACAGGGTTTCACCATGTTGCCCAGGCTGGTCTCATACTCCTGGCCTCAAGCAATCCGCCGCCTCCGCCACACAAAGTGTTAGGATTACAGGCATAAGACACCTCATCTGGCCAACAAAAAAATGATTAATTCTATCATTTGTATAATTTCTGCATCTGTTTCTATTGATTGCTTTTGTTGTTGTGGTTGGTCCCAATTAAGGGTGGTATTTTCTGCTTCTTTGCATGCCTGGTCATTTTTTTATTGGATGTCAGACATTGTTAATTTTACATTATCAGGTGTTGGATATTTTTGAGCTTTGTCTAGGACACAGTTAAGTTACTTTACAAAGTTTCTTTACAAAATGTCTGATCCTTTTAAGGCTTGCTTTTAAGCTTTGTCAATCTTTAGTCTAGGATTCATTTTGCCCTATAGTGAGGCAATAAATACCCTTCTGAGTACTTCATCTGATATCCTATGAATTACAAGGATTTTTGCACTCTTGCAGATGGGAACACAAACTATTCTCTGCCCTATGTGAGCTCCAAGTAGTGTTTCTTCCCAGAACTTAGGAAGTTTTCTTAAACACATCAGTTATCAGCTGAAAACTTGAGAAAGACTCTGTAGATCTCCAGATAGTAGAGTGGAGTGCAGTGCTCTCTCTCTCTGGTACTCTGGGTACCCTGGGAACGTAGGCTTTTTTTTTTTTTTTTTTTTTTTTGAGATGGAGTCTCGCTCTGTCAGCAGGCTGGAGTGCAGTGGCGCAATCTCGGCTCACTGCAACCTCCGCCTCCCAGGTTCAAGTGATTCTCCTGCCTCAGCCTCCCGAGTAGCTGGGATTACAGGCGTGCGCCACCATGCCCAGCTAATTTTTGTATTTTTAGTAGGGACGGGGTTTCACCATGTTGGCTAGGATGGTCTCGATCTCTTGACCTCGTGATCTGCCCGCCTTGGCCTCCCAAAGTGCTGGGATTACAGGCGTGAGCCACCGCGCCCGGCCGAACTTAGGCCATTTTAACCTCTCAGAGACATCAGCTCAACTCGGGAAGATTATCAGCCTTCCTGTGGATTCCTCCTCCCCTGAGCTATGGTAAGGAAACACTCTTGACAGTAAGCTGGGTTGGTTACAGGGCTCATCTCATTTGTTTTGTCCTCTCAGGAGTCACTGTCCTGTGCTGCCTGATATCTAATATCTAAAATACCATTATTTCATATATTGTGTCTGATTTTCACTATTTCTACACAGGAAGTTAAATCCAGGCCCGGTTACTCGATTTTGGCCCCATAGTCATTTGTAAGGTCTTGAACCAAATCTCTTGAAGGGGTTATATGAGTTCATCGGCAGAGATTATAGGATCAGAGTATTCAGAAAGAGGGAGAATAGGAGAAAGGGAGAAGGAAGGAGGACAGATATTTAAATTGTTTATACAGTTTTCTCCTGTGCCTCCTTTTGTTTTCTACCCTTGAAAAACAGCTTAGGAAATTAGAAAGGCTCCTTCTTTAATTCCTATCTCTAATAAAGCTATTCAATGGGCATAAAGAATATTCATTATTCATTTAACAAACACTAGTGCCAGGTACTATGCTAGGGGGTGGGAATATAAAATAGTATGACATAAATGTAATAACAAATTTAAAAATCCTTCACATTTTGTAGAACAGAAGAAGCAAGGCTGAAAAGTGAACTATTGTGTTTGAGCAGACAGTTTTCCAATGGGTGTCATCATCAAAAAGTTATGCCATGAATAGCCACTTATGCAGGGCAAATAACGATTCATGTCGATAAGGATGTAAAGTATTCTCATCTTATTCTTTTTACTATATTGTAATTGTTCTGTGCTGTTACATTTTGAAATTGCAAGACTTCACCTTCTGGCATGGTTCCCGTTTTGAAGGAACTCACTTTCTTTTGGAAGACAGACATGCAACAATTCATTACCATTGCAATGTGAGAAGTGCTACAATTTTTGGCAGGAGTTCCCAAGCTTCTTCAGGTGAAATCGCTGGGCTTTTTGTGAAATAATATGACGTTTTGCTAGAAGAAAACATGACAATATTTTCACAATTATATCCATTTGGGGAGAAAAGAAGCTGTCAAACTCAGCATGATTGGCTTTAAGTTTTTTAGTTATTATTCAACCAAGGATTTCTTCATTTATTTTGTCATCAGCTAGGGCCTCCTAAAAGCAAGGAGGAGTGGGTGGAAAAGAGTAAGGCAAATTATTACAAGAAAGACTTAGAAATTTAAAAATTTGGCTGGGCATAGTGGCTCACGCCTGTAATCCCACCACTTTGGGAGGCTGAGGTGGGTGGATCACCTAAGGTCAGGAGTTTGAGACAAGTCTGGCCAACATGGTGAAACCCCGTCTCTACTAAAAATACAGAACTCAACCAGGTGTGGTGGCACACGCCTATAATCTCAGCTACTCGGGAGGCTAAGGCAGGAGAATTGGTTGAACCTGGGAGGCAGAGGTTGCAGTGAGGTAGGATCATGACACTGCACTCCAGCCTGGGTGACAGAGGGAGATTCCGTCTCAAAAAATAAAGAAAAATAAATAAATAAAAATTCCCAGCTGGGCACGGTGGCTTATAATTCCAGCACTTTGGGAGGCTGAGGCAGGTGGATCGGTTGAGCTCAGGAGTTGGAGACAGCCTGGGCAATATGGCAAAACCCCATCTCTACAAAAAATACAAAAAATTAGCTGGGCATGGTGGCTTGGGCCTGTGGTCCCAGCTACTTGGGAGGCTGAGGCAGGAGAATTGCTTGAATCTGGGAGGTGAGGAGGCTTGAATCTGAATCGTTTGAACCTGGGAGGCAGAGGTTGCCGTGAGCCAAGATTGTGCCACTGCACTCTAGTCCGGGCAACAAGAGCGAAACTCTGTCTCAAACAAACAAACAAACAAAAATTCTCATAGTTGGAAAAGACGACAATTAACATAGGCAATAAACGACCCTCGTTCATCTCATGAAATGAAGAATTTGAAGGTCTTTAAACTGCTTTAATTCCTACTTGAGGTAGGAATGAGGTGGGGCAGAAATAAGCCTAACAGCAGCCATAAAAAAGAATGAGTTCATATCCTTTGCAGGGACATGGATGAAGCTGGAAACCATCATTCTCGGCAAACTAACACAGGAACAGAAAACCAAATACTGCATGTTCTCACTTATAAGTGGTAGTTGAACAATGAGAACAGGGAGGGGAACATCACACATCGGGGCCTGTTGTGGGGGTGCCGGGGGCTAGGGGAGGCCAGAACTTAAAGTATTAAAAAAACAACAAAAAAAGAAATAAGCCTAACATACTAAGCAATCCAGCTGGCAAAAAAATGTGCTATAACATGGGGGAAAGAGTGACCAACCATGAAGGGGGCTGGGGAGAATTTCTGGCAAGGCTTTACAGAGGCTGGAGACATAGGGCAAGGACACTGAATTTGGAAGTCACAGGGCTTGTTTTGGATACTGACATTGACTAATCATGTGACGACAAAGAAGCTCCAACCTCTGGGTCCTGTTTCCCATTTCTTAATGAACTTAACAGACCACATTGGTGAGTGTTTAACTTTGGGACCCAGTATTCTTTAAGGTATCCAGGAGCTGTCTTGGAGGCCTAAAACAGCTGGTGGTGGAGGCACTCTTCACACTCCCATCTCTCCCCACACACACCCTTCAGCTGAGTAGCTCAATTCTTACTCAACTGCAAGAAAAAAGTTTGAAAATCATTTAACTTAACCAGCTCCCAAACTCCCAGAAGTCCATGACTTGTCATCTATTATAAAGGAATGATCATCAACAATGGTGAATCTGGCAATGGAAACAGAAATCCGTGAAAATCAAGACATCCATGATTATTTTAGCAAGCAAGAGAATAGGTATACATATAGGGCCCACATTTCATTAAGATAAACAGCTGGGCACAGTGGCTCTTGCCTGTAATCCCAGCACTTTGGGAGGCTGAGGCAGGCGATCACCTGAGGTCGGGAGTTCGAGACCAGCCTGACCAACATGGAGAAACCCCATCTCTACTAAAAATACAAAGTTAGCCAGGCACGGTGGCGCATGCCCGTAGTCCCAGCTACTCGGGAGGCTGAGGGAGGAGAATCGCTTAAACCTGGAAGGTGAAGGTTGCAGTGAGCCAAGATCGCACCATTGCACTCCAGCCTGGGCAACAAGAGCAAAACTCCGTATTAAAAAAAAAAAAAAGATATTATAGTACTACCCTCAAAAACAGGAATCTCATCATATTTGTCTTCATATCCCCAGCAAATAGCACATAAGTGGGTATAATAAATATTGAAGAAATACCCAGGTTTTAAATATAAGGCAGCTGTGTTTTGTATGGAGACTGTGCTCCCAAAGACCTTGCCTAATTAAAAGCTCATATAATTCCATAATCCTAGGTTAATCCTACAAATTTACAATTTCCCAGAGTCCATCAGCATTGAAATTCTGTAATTCCTGATGAATTATAAATATATCATTCTGTTAAATTTTTTCAGTTGTACAGGCGTGCACTATTTTTTTTTTTTTTCAGACGGAGTCTCGCTCTGTTGCCAGGCTAGAGTGCAGTGGCGTGATCTCGGCTCACTGCAACCTCCGCCTCTCAGGTTCAAGCGATTCTCCTGCCTCAGCCTACCGAGTAGCTGGGACTACAAGCACGCACCACCACGCCCAGCTAATATTTGTATTTTTAGAGATGGGGGTTTCACCATGTTGGCCAGGATGGTCTCAATCACTTGACCTCAGGGATCACATTTTTTAAAAAAAGAATCTGTATCTTTTAGAAATCCATACTGAAATAGGTATGAATGAAAAAAAATGACATCTGAGATTTGCTTCAAAATAATATGAAGGCCGGGTGTGGTAGCTCACGCCTGTAATCCCAACACTTTGGGAGGCTGAGATGGACGGATCACAAGGTCAGGAGATCGAGACCATCCTGGCTAACGTGGTGAAACCCCATCTCTACTAAAAATACAAAAAATTATCTGGGCATGGTGGCGGGCGCCTGTAGTCGCAGCTACTCTGGAGGCTGAGGCAGGAGAATGGCATGAACCCGGAAGGCGGAGCTTGCAGTGAGCCTAGATCAAGCTACTGCACTCCAGCCTCGGTGACAGTGAGACTCTGTCTCAAAATAAATAACTAAATATATAAATAAATAATAATAATAATATGAACTGGAGTTGGTTATTAAAAACATGAATGGCTGGGCATGGTGGCTCACGCCTGTAAGCCCAACACTTTGGGAGGCCGAGGCGGGTGGATCACTTGAGGTCAGGAGTTCAAGACCAGCCTGGCCAACATGGCAAAACCGTGTCTCTACTAAAAATACAAAAATTAGCCAGGACTGTTGACGGGTACCTGTAATCCCAGCTACTTGGGAGGCTGAGGCAGGAGAATTGCTTGAACCTAGGAGGCAGAGGTTGCAGTGAGCCAAGATCGTGCCATTGCACTCCAGCCTGGGTGACAAGAGCAAAACTCTGTCTCAAAAAACAAACAAACAAACAAACATGAAATACCAGCTGAGCACAGTGGCTCATGCTTGTAATCCTAGCACTTTGGGAGGTCAAGGTGAGCAGATCGCTTGAGTGCAGGAGTTTGAGACCAGCCTGGGCAACATGGCAAAACCCTGTCTCCACTAAAAATATATAAAAATTAGCTGGGCATGGTGGCACATGCCTGTAGTCCCAGCTACATGGGAGGCTAAGGCGGGAGGATCAATGGAGCCTGGGAGGTGGAGGTTGCAGTGAACCAAGATGGCGCCATTGCACTCCAGCCTGGCCAGAAGAGTAAGACCCCGTCTCAAAAAAAAAAAAAAAATTAGCTGGGTGTGGTGGCACATGCCTGTGGTCCCAGCTACTGGGGAGGCTGAGGTGAGAGGATTGCTTGAGCCGGAAGGTCAAGGCTGCAGTGAGCTATCGCTGCACCACTGCCCTCGACAACAGAGTAAGACTCTGTTTCAAGAAAACAAAAACCATGGAGTCCTGTCCTCCCCTGCCCCAACCCTGGAGATTCTGATTCACCTGGAATCTGGGTTACTAGTTGCCCCTGGGAAAATTTCAGGCAAATTGGGGAACCTGTTCCAGGTCTGAGTGGAGTCAGGTGGGACCTGCAAACAAGGGCCTCTGGTTGACTCAGAAACACAAACTGAGGCTCCAACTCTCCAAACTTAAGGGGAGAATCCCGTTATCTTGGCAACCTGATTGAAGGAAAGATGCTGTGGGCAAAATCTTATTTGGGAATGCATCACCCTAAGCCACCTTCAGTATCAATCTTTTTTTACTCTTTCCCACCAAATAATTGCTCTACTTCTTCCTTCTTTGTTTTTTTTTTTTTTGAGATGGAGTCTCACTCTGTCACCCAGGCTGGAGTGCAGTGGCATGATCTCGACTCACTGCACACTCTGCCTCCTGGGTTCACGCCATTCTCCTGCCTCAGCCTCCCAAGTAGCTGGGACTACAGGTGCCCACCAGCAGGCCTGGCTAATTTTTTCCTATTTTTAGTAGAGACGGGGTTTCATCGTGTTAGCCAGGACGGTCTCGATCTCCTGACCTTGTGATCCGCCCGTCTCGGCCTTCCAAAGTGCTGGGATTACAGGCGTGAGCCACCGCACCTGGCCCCTTCCTTGTCCTCTTTAGCACACTGACTCATATTTACATTAGAAAGTCAGCTCCATCAGGGCAGAGGTTTGTGTCTGTTCACCAATGAACCTTGGCACCCAGAATAGCCCCTGGCACATAATAGGAACTCAGGAAATATTTTAAAAATGAACTTATCACCCTTTCTAATGTGTTGGTCACAGGATGGCAAACCTGCAACAGAAGCAGGCACACAGGGAGAGTGTGTTTATTCACTTTTCCTTGAAAACCTCAGTTTTCCAAGAAAGCATATTTTTCTTACTTTGGAGACCAGGTTATTCCTATAGGATAACAATCTAAAGTGGAAAACAAAGACTTTTATTTAAGCTGACAACATACAATAGGGCTAAAGTTATTTTCCACTATTTCCCCTGCCCTCTATTCTAGCCCACTGCCACTCTCCTAGCCTCCAAACACAATGATGCACTTTCCCAGCATCTGTCTTTGTCCAGGTGACAAATTTCCTTACTTGAAATGCTCTTCTTCCTCTCCCATGTCTACTGAAAATACAACCATTATTCAAAAATTAATTTGGATCTGATCTCTGTGAATCCTTCTCTGACAACCTCAGCCTGTCTTCAGAATTCTCTGCCCAGAATTCTGAAAGCAGCAACTACATCTTTGGACACTGATCAGACACTGCTCTGTGCGATTATTTTCATTATGCTTATCTTATGTTCCCAATTAAAGCAGGGTGCAGGCTGGACATAGTGGCTCCCGCCTGTAATCCCAGCACTCTGGGAGGCCAAGGCAGGAGGATCGCTTGAAGACAGGAGTTCAAGACCAGACTAGGCTACATAGTGAGGCCCAATTTTTTAAAAAAAGCAGAGCCCAAATATAAATGAATACACACACCATAAAGTGCTATGAGAGTGCTGATGAGACAGCACTTAATTCTGCCATCCCGAAGGCAGGCAACTTTTAGACTGTATGGTTTTTTTGGCATCAGAGAGCTGAATATACTGGCTCATTACAATAGGCACTAGCTAGCCTCATTTGTGTCTCTACCCACCCCACTTGTCCCTGTAAGAAGCCCTTAGTTCTTTGCTACCTTGACCACTTGATGTCCCCAAAACTTACCAGTTTTTCAATTATTTGACTTTGCATGTTCCTTTTACTTAGAAGACATTCCCACCCACCTCCAAGCGGTCAACTGACAATGCCTACTTATCCTAAAGGTCTTGAGTAAAATGAGACTGCCTTCCTTTAGTTTTATTTAAATCCCGAAGCAAAATTCATTATTCACTTATTCATATCCCTGGAGGACATCTGACATCTTACCAGCACCATGTATGACAATACAGCCATGCGTCCCCATAACAACCTTTCATACACAGTGGACCACATATATGATTATGGTCCCTTAAGAGTATAATACTGACCAGGCACAGTGGCTCACGCCTGTAATCCCAGAACTTTTGGGAGGCTGAGGTGGGCGGTTCACCTGAGGTCAGGAGTTTGAGACCAGCCTGACCAACATGGAGAAACCTTGTCTCTACTAAAAATACAAAATTAGCTGGGCATGGTGGCACATGCCTGTAATCCCAGCTACTCAGGAGGCTGAGGCAGGAGAATCGCTTGAACCCAGGAGGCAGAGTTTGCAGTGAGCAGAGATCATGCCATTGCACTCCAGCCTGGGCAACAAGAGCGAAACTCTGTCTCAAACAAACAAACAAACAAACACAACAACAACAACAACAAAAAACTATATTGTTAGTGTTTCTTTTCTGTGTGTGAATAGGTTTAGACACACAAATGCTTACCATTGTGTTATGGTTGCCTACAGTATTCAGTATAGTAACATGCTGCACAGCCTTGTGCCTGGGAACAATAGGCTATACCATATAGCTTGGGTCTGCAGTAGGCTAGATCATCTAGGTTTGTGTAAGTGCACTCTGATATTCACAAGATAATGAAATTGTCTAGCGACACATTTCTCAGAACGTATCCTCCTTCTTAAGCAACACATGAGTATACTTGGTTTTTCTGACTTCCCCACTGGCTTACAAGTTCCATGAAAACTGGATGAGTTTCCTTTCATTTCTGTGTTAGCAGAGTTTAGTGCAATGCCTGATACATACATGCCTAATAACTGTTTACCCAATGCAATTACTTTCCTAAGATTCCGGTTTCCAAAGGACATTTTTAGGGTTAATGTCAGTTACTAATTTACTTTCCAAGAATATGCACCGAGGCTACATGTGAGCACTTTTTGACGATGGTACAGCACAGGATTTGGGATGCAGGCCTGGTCCTCCATGGTCCAGGATCCACTGACTAATGCTGGACCCTTATTATCCAGCCAGGCATCTATCAAGCCAGTGTAAAAAAAGTGAGGAATCAACTGATTCCCCACATCTGCTCCAAATCAGACAATTCACTTCTCTCAGGCGTAAGGAAATACAAGTTTTAAAGATCCACAGAATAAAAGATTGTGTGTCCTTCCAAGATAATCCACTTAATATTTAACAAACCTCCTTATAAAGGGATTTATGTGCTGAACATAAATATAAAATAATTAGTTGAAGTCTCCAAACATTTAGCACAGTAACTTATTATATTAATAATAGTTGTGGTTCATTAAAAGACTCGGAAGTAAATGTCTAAGTTGAAGAATTTCTGGCACAGCCAGGTATGGGTTTAAGGTCTAGTGAGTATACCAACACTAGACCTTAAAGAAAAGACAACTCTACAATATATTAAAAACCAGATGCCCTGACAAAAATGTTTTTATACTTCTTTACTGTGTTTTCTAAGAGAGTGTGAGGGCATTTTGATAACTATGGAAAACCATACACAGGAAATGATTGAGAAACGAGGAGCCGGGTGTGGTGGCTCACACCTGTAATCTCAGCACTTTGGGAGGCTGAGGAGGGAGGACTGTTTGTGTGCATGAGTTCAAGACCAGTCTGGGCAACATAGTGAGACCTCATCTCTATTAAAAACAAAAAAAAGGCCAGGCGCGGTGGCTCATGCCTGTAATCCCAGCACTCTGGAAGGCTGAGGTGGGCAGATCACCTGAGGTCAGAAGTTCAAGACCAGCCTGGCCATGGTGAAACCCCGTCTCTACTAAAAATACAAAAAATTAGCTGGGCATGCTGGTGTGCGCCTGTAATCCCAGCTACTCAGGAGGCTGAGGCAGGAGAATCGCTTGAACCCAGGAGGCGGAGGTTGCAGTGAGCCGAGATCGTGCCACTGCACTCCAGCCTGGGCAACAAGGGCGAAACTCCATCTCAAAACAACAACAACAACAACAACAACAAAACAAAAAGCTGAAAGAGCCAAAAGTAAGTCTTACTTATATATTCTCAATAAAGACAAACTACCTGAATATTAAATAGAAACTCCTCTGATACTTATCTGATTTCTAGTTTTATTCAGGAAAATATTTATGCATATGCATGTATTTTTTTTCTTTTTTTTTTTTTTCCTGAGATAAGGTCTTGCTCTGTTAACCAGGCTGGAGTACGATGGCATGAACATGGCTCAAAGTGATTCTCCTACCTCAGCCTCCCAAGTAGCTGAAAACAAAGGTGCATGCCACTGTACTAATTTTTAAAAAATTCATACAGAAGGGATTGCTCACCATGTTGCCCAGGCTGGTCTCAAACTCCTGGCCTCAAGGAATCCTCCTGCCTTGGCCTCCCAAAGTGCTGAGATTATAGGTATGAGTCACCATGCCCAGCATTATGATACATTTTATTAAACAAAATGGAGATTTATCTAAGTCATTTATGTTTTTCCTAATGCAAAGGGAATTTATTTTAGGGAACATTTTATTTTTATTTTTTTTTTGAGACGGAGTCTCACTCTGTCACCCAGGCTGGAGTACAGTGGCGTGATCTCGGCTCACTGCAATCTTGGCCTCCCGGGTTCAAGCAGATTCTCCTGCCTCAGCCTCCTGAGTAGCTGGGATTATAGGTGTGTGCCACCACAGCTGGATAATTTTTGTATGTTTAGTACAGACAGGGTTTTACCACGTTGGCCAGGCTGGTATCGAACTCCTGACCTCAAGTACTCTGCCTGCCTCTGCTTCCCAAAGTGCTGGGATTAAGGTATGAGCCACCACATCTGACCTATTTTAGAGAACATTTTAAATGAAATAAAAGCAATACTACTACCAATATGATTTTTTCCACTTTTACAGACTATGGACATTTTTGTACAATGCCAGTCATAAATAGTAAAAAAGATGGGACACTGCCGTTTGCATTCCTAGCCCACAGTCAAAACATTCACTAAAATACAGTATGGTAAAAATTGAGCTATTAAAGTCAAAACTGCTTAATAGTAGGACACCATTTCTTAGTGTCGTTTAAATATATTCTGGTCCCTATGTATGTAACTGCTTTAAAAAATTCAAAATGTCAGTAATTATAAACAAAATGTAGATTTCTCTCTCTCGCTCTCTCTTTTTTTTTTTTTTTTAAACAGAGTCTCGCTCTGCCAGCCAGGCTGGAGTGCAGTGGCTTGATCTCGGCTCACCACAGACTCTGCCTCCAGGTTCTAGCAATTCCCCTGTTTTAGCCTCCTGAGTAGCTGGGATTACAGGCACCCGCCACAACGCCTGGCTAATTTTGTATTTTTAGTAGAGACAGGGTTTCACCATGTTGGCCAGGCTGGTCTCAAACTCCTGACCTCAGGTGATCTGCCCACCTGGGCCTCCCAAAGTGCTGGGATTACAGGCATGAGTCACTGTGCCTGGCCGTATATTTCTTTTATTAAGCATCAGTATTAGCAATCTGATTAAAGTTATTATGAAAACTCTTGACTCTCTTTGCTCTCTGTCAATGAGTAACATTCAAAATATTTTGGTTTTATAGCATGTTCCAAGAAAAATAAACCCTATGAAAATAACAATGTTAACAAACAAAATTCCATTTTACAAAGTCAATGTTACCAAGGAAGATACACTGAGGATTCCCTTTTATAAAGATAGACTCAAATAGAAAATGTGTGGACATAGCCGGATGTGCTGGTGGGTGCCTGTAGTCCCAGCTACTCAGGAGGCTGAGGCACAAGAATCTCTTGAACCCAGGAGGCAGAGGTTGCAGTGAGCTGAGATCACAGCACTGCACTCTAGCCTGGGCGATGAAGCGGGACCCTGTCTCAAAAAAAAAAAGAAAAGAAAAAAGAAAAAAAATGTGTGGACAAAATCAGTTTCTTAGCAAGGAGAAAACAAGAGTGCTTTTGTTTAAGCTTAAAAATGATTTAAGGCCGGGCGTGGTGGCTGAGCCCTGTAATCCCAGCACTTTGGGGGGCCGAAGTGGACGGATCACTTGAGGTCAGGAGTTGGAGACCAACTTGGCCAACATGGCAAAACCCCATCTCTACTAAAACTAAAAAAAATCACTTTGGGAGGCCAAGGCAGATGGATCACAAGGTAAGGAGTCGGAGACCAGCCTGGCCAACATAGTGAAACCCTATCTCTACTAAAAATACAAAAATTAGCTGGGCATGGTGGCAGGCACCGGTAATCCCAGCTACTTGGAAGGATGAGGCAGGAGAATCACTTGAAGCTGGAAGACAGAGGTTGCAGTCAGCTGAGATTGTGCCATTGCATTCCAGCCTGGGCGACAGAGTGAGACTGCATCTTAAAAAAACAAAACAAAACAAAAACCCAAAAATTACCCGAATGTGGTAGTGCATGCCTGTAATTTCAGCTACTCGGGAAGCTGAGGCAGGAGAATTGCTTGAACCCGGGGGCGGAGGTTGCAGTCGGCCAAGATTGGGCCACTGCACTCCAGCTTGGGAGACAGAGCAAGATTCTGTCTCAAATAAATATTTAAGAAAGAATATGGACAAATATATTTGTAGCATATTACTCCAAGCAAGGTTTCACAATGAGTTTCTACAGAGTTTAAAGATATTGATTTAATGTCATCTTTCTAAACTCTCTTTAAGAGACATAAACTTCTATCTACTGAAATCTTTAATAAATCCTAAGAAATGCCATGTGAACTGGAATTTGTATTGTAATTATTTGTATCAAGAGATCATGAGATACATAGTTTCAGTTGGAGAAGATGAACACTTCTGGAAAAGAATGGTGGTGATGGGCTGGGTGCAGTGGCTCACGCCTGTAATCCCAGCACTTTGGGAGGCTGAGGCTCACGGATCACAAGGTCAAGAGATCGAGACCATCCTGGCTAACATGGTGAAACCCCGTCTCTACTAAAAATACAAAAAACTAGCCGGGCGTGGTGGCACGTGCCTGTAGTCCCAGCCAGGAGACTGAGGCAGGAGACTCCCTTGAACCCAGGAGGCGGAGGCTACAGTGAGCTGAGATCGCGCCACTGCACTCCAACCTGGGTGACAGAGCAAGACTCCATCTCAGAAAAAAAAAAAAAAAAAAAGATTTAGTGGTGAATCTAATAACTACCCTCATTTGGAAGACAGTAATATTTCAAGATATCTGCTAGTATAATGTGATATAAAAATATTTCAGCCAGGTATGGTGGCTCCTGCCTGTAATCCCAGCACTTTGAGAGGCCAAGGCAGGAGGTTCATTTGAGCTCAGGAGTTCAAGTCCAGCCTGGGCAATATAGTGAGACCTTGTCTCTAATACATATTTCTACTGGGTAAAAAATTTCCAGGCACTGTTAATATAGTCAGCCCTCCATATTCATGGGTTCTGCACCCCCAGATTTAAATGACCACAGATTGAAAATATTTAGGAAAAATAAAACAAAAAATGACAATATAACAATAAAAAATAATACAAATTTTAAAACAATATAGTCTAACAACTATTACATAGCATTTACATTGTATTAGATATTGTAAATATTCTAGAAATGACTGGCTACTCTGGGCATGCTGCCTATGGGGTAGCCACGCTCTGCAAGGAGCAGTAATAAAAAATAAAAATTAAAACAAATCTAGAGATGATTTAAAGTATATGGGAGGATCTGTGTAGGTTATATGCAAACACTACACAATTTTTTTTCCTGATTTTATTTATTTATTTAGAGACAGTACCCAGGCTGGAATGTAGTGACTTGATCTCAACTCACTACAACCTCCCCCTCCTGGGTTTAAGTGATTCTCCTATCTCAGCCTCCCGAGTAGCTGGGACTACTGGTGCCTGCCACCACACCTGGCTAATTTTGTACTTTTAGTAGAGACGGGGTTTCACCACGTTGGCCAGGCTGGTCTCAAACTCCTTGCCTCAAGTGATCTGCCTGCCTTGGGCTACCAAAGTACTGGGATTACAGGTGTGAGCCACCATGCCCGGCCCACCTTTTTTTTTCCAATTAAAAAAAATTTTTTTTCTTTTTCTGGTTTATGTGACTCTTTTTTAGATTTATTTTAATTTTAGATTCAGAGAGTACATGTGCATATTTGTTACATGGGTATATTGCATACTGGTGGGGATTGGGCTTTCAATGTACCCATTACCCAAATAGTGAACACTGTACCCAATAGGTAATTTTCAACCCTCACTTCCCTCCCTCCCTACCCCCTTTTGAAGTCTGTAGTGTCTATTATTTCCATCTTTATGTCCATGCGTACCATTGTTTAGCTCCTACTTATAAGTGAGAACATGTGGTATTTGATTTTCTGTTTCTGAGTTAGTTCACTTAGGATAATGACCTCTGCCTCCATCCATGTTTCTGCGAAGGGCATGATATCATTCTTTTCCATATCTGGGTCCACCATTTTATTTATTTATTTTTGAGACATTGTCTCACTTTGTCACCAAGGCTAGTGCAGTGATGCAATAGTGGCTCACTGAAACCTCTGCCTCCCAGGCTCAAGTGATTCTCCTGCCTCAGCCTCTGGAGCAGCTGGGATTACAGGCATGTGCCACCATGCCTGGCTAATTTTTGCAATTTTTGTAGAGATGGGGTTTCACCATGTTGGCCAGGCTGGTCTCTCAAACTCCTGACCTCAGGTGATCCACCTGCTTTGGCATCCCAAAGTGCTGGGATTACAGGTATGAGTCACTGCACCAGGCCTATAACAATTTAATAATTTAAAAAAACAGTGATAGCTGAGACCCAAATGGGTTGACATTATGTTAATGCTTTATATGCATGATCTCACTTAATCCTTTCAAACTCCCTCTGAAAGGTAAGTCCTCTATCCAGAGGAAGAAACTGAGGCACACTCCCTCAGGGAAGTTACTCACTCAAGGCATTACCTACAGCAAGATGCTAGAACTCAGATCGGTCTGATTCCAAAGCTGTTATTGACTATAACTTTTTTTTTTCCTTTTTAAGTCAAATCACTCCTTGCTTGAAAACCTTTAGGATTTTAACATATAAAAGAAAATTCAAATACTGTGGCCTTACATTTACTGCACTTCACAAACTGATCGCAAGGTCCCTTCCCAGCCTTCCACTTCTCACTTCATCCAAAGAAGTCTCCTTACTGTCTGCCTCTCTTATAAAATCCCAACCTAAATTGGTTCTTTTCCACCTAAGTTCCTCTTATAAGTTATACATAAGTTCTGCTTATGTATCTTTTCCTTATGTATCTTATACATAAGTTCTGCTTATGTATCTTTTCCTGGTCAACAAAATCTTCCTTTTCCTTTAGGCTCCAGTTCAAATTCCATTTCCTACATGTAACCCTTAACAGCTCTTTTTTTTTTTTTTTTTTTTGAGACAGAGTTTCGCTCTTGTTGCCCAGGCTGGAGTGCAATGGCACGATTTCAGCTCACCGCAACCTCTGCCTCCCGGGTTCAAGTGATTCTCCTGCCTCAGTCTTCCAAGTAGCTGGGATTACAACCATACCTGGCTAATTTTGTGCTTTTAGTAGGGATGGGGTTCTCCATGTTGGTCAGGCTGGTCTCGAACTCCTGACCTCAGGTGATCCACCCGCCTTGGCCTCCCAAAGTGCTGGGATTACAGGTGTGAGCACTGCACCTGGCCGACAGCTCATTATCCTATACCCACATCGCATGTGTCAGGAAATCCCACTGGCTATACCTTCAAAAAAACATCCAGAATCCAACATGTACCATCTCCACTACCATCTCTCTGGTCCAAGCCATCATCATCTCCCACTGGCTGTCTCTGCTTTTGCTCTTTCATAGTCTCGAATCTATTCTCAACCCAAATTCCAGAAGTGACCCTTTTAAAACAGAAATCAAAACTCTCCAATGAACCTTCATTTCCTCCCATGTAAAAACCAAAATTCTTCTATGTGCTCGACTGTGAACACCCGTAATGTTCTACACAACTGCTCTGCTCCCCAGCCTCTCTGATCCCTTTTGATTCTAGCCCTTGCTACCTTGCCACGCCCAGAACTCAAAATGCATGCTCATATCTTAGGCCCTTTGCACTGGCTGCTGTCTGCCTGGAATGCCCTTCCTCCAGATATCCTCAGGCTTAAGGCTTATTCAAGACTCTGCTCAAAGACAATCATGACCTACCAGACAATCTTCCCACACCCCAGCACTCCCCGTCTTCCTATCTTTCTATATGTTTACCCCATAACATACTACAAAGTCTACTTAGGTTTATTGTCTGTCTTTCCCAAGAGAACAGGGCTTTGGTCTTTTGCTCACTGCAGCATCCTGGGAGCCTAGAATGGCACCTGGCACACATTATGTGCTCAATAATATTTGCTGAATGGATAAATGAATAGATGCTCTCACACCACCTCAGTCAAAGGTTCTCTCTCCTTTGCTCTTGCTTGTACTAATCATTTGGCACTTACCATACACTGCTGTGTAGTTTTCTGTGTGTACATATGATCCAACTGCCTAGATTATGTGTTCCTGTGCCCTCCAAATGCTTTACACCAATTTAGCATTTAATAAATATTTGATGATGAAATATCACTGCAGTGCCTTTTTATTTCAGAGTAGATAGTTATGGTAATAATTTTCAAAACAAGACATTCCGCTTAGAAAAGAAACATTCTAGAAAGCAATATGATGTAAGAAAAATATTAGAACATTTAATTTTAAAAGTTAATCTTAAAAGAATGGAACATATTTTAAAGGTGCATATACATTATACAAAATCCACATCATGCTCTGAAAATATTTATTCTGTGACTTTCACAGCCTCTTATGTCCTAAAGATATGCTTGAGAGTCAAGCTCAAGGTAATTTTTGATAGTAAGGTAATTTGAAACATAGAACATCTATTAAATAATAATTATATCTTGGGAATTTAGGTAATATATGACAGAAATAAAACAATGTGAAATAGGTTTTATGTCACATTTTATTTATAGATATTTATTTATTTATTTGAGACAGAGTCTTGCTCTCTGTTGCCCAGGCTGGAGTGCGGTGGCACGATCTCGGCACACTGCAACCTCCACCTCCCAGGTTCAAGCAATTCTTGTGCCTCAGCCTCCTGAGTAGCTGGGATTGCAGGCGTGCACCATCATGCCCGGCTAATTTTTATATTTTTAGTAGAGACGGGGTCTCGCCATGTTGGCCAGGCTGGTCTTGAACTCCTAACCCAGGTGATCCACCAGTCTCGGCCTCCCAAAGTGCTGGGATTACAGGTGTGAACCACCGCACCCGGCCTTTTGTCACGTTTTTAAATCTAATAGCAGAAAGTTTTGGAAAACAAGTTAGACAACTTTCTAACAATAGATGTAGATCTTTTCAGTTACCTTGACTGTCGTTCATGCGTAATTCTCTTTGTGAGTATTGGTGGGGAGATCAGTAAATAGACTCTTGCATGACTTATGGTAAGTTTCTTTTTTTTTTGAGATGGAGTTTTGCTCTTGTTGCCCAGGCTGGATTGCAATGGCGTGATCTTGGCTCACTGTAACCTCCGCCTCCCGGGTTCAAGCAATCCTCCTGCCTCAGCCTCCCGAATAGCTGCGATTACAGGTGCCCGCCACCACGCCCGGCTATTTTTTTTTTTTTTTGTATTTTTAGTAGAGAGGGGGTTTCACCATGTTGGCCAGGCTGGTCTCGAACTCCTGGCCTCAAGTGATCCGCCCGCCTCGGCCTCGCAAACTGCTAGGAGTACAGGCGTGAGCCACTGTGCCCGGCCACTTACAGTAAGTTCTTAATTGATATGTCTAGCTTAGCCTTAAAACTTAACAATTCAAATGAAAAAAGAACAGAGAATAATATATTAGTACTCATAAAATATATAAAATAGAGCCAGGCATGGTGGAGTACACCTGTAGTCTCAACTACTTGGCAGGGGAAGCAGGAGGATTACTTGACTCCAGGAGTTCAAGGTCATGGGTACACAGCCAAACACACACACACACACACACACACACACACACACACACACAGTGAATTTTGTCCGGCATTAAGTATTTTATGTAACAGAATATGTTCTGCATTTCTAAGTTAAAGCACTTGAGCCTTTTTTTTAAACAACATGGTTACCCAAATGTCATTTTTCTTTGTATTATTCTCTTTTGAAATTAACTGTCAGATTGCTTTATCTCTATCACACATGCTGTAAAAAAATAAATTCTAGGTACATCATGTGACATATAAAGTCAGATTTATAGTAGCTAGGAGCGGTGGCTCATGCCTGTAATCCGTGCTATCTGGGAGGCTGAGGCAGGAAGATCACTGTAGCTCAGGAGTTCAAGACCAGCTTGGGCAACACAGCGAGCCCCCGTCTCAAATTTTTTCTTTTAATCTGATTTATAAAGATAAGCAAGTAACATAGTTTTACATTTTAAAAATAAAAATAAAAATGTCATCTTGTCCAGGAGTTCGAGACAAGCCTGGACAACATGGGGAAACCCTGTCTCTACAAAAATACAAAAATTATCCAGGCATGATGGTGTGCACCTGTAGTCCCAGCTACTAGTGAAGCTTCAGTGAGCTGAGATGGGGCCACTGTACTCCAGCCTGGGCAACAGAGCAAGACCCTGTCTCAAAAAAAAAAAAAAAAAAAAAAAAAAAAGTCATCTTGAGGCCTATGCATAGAAGTAGCTCCAAAAACATCCCAGTTGTAAACCTTCATGTTGTGTGATTACACCTAGAGAAAAGGGGTTGACTTTCACAGATTTCTCCATCCTAAAACTCTCACAGATTTGGAGAATCACAATACAAATGGAAAATAAGAATAAACCAACCTGGTCAGGCGCGGTGGCTCACGCCTGTAATCCCAGCACTTTGGGAGGCCAAGGCTGGTGGATCACGTGAGGTTAGGAGTTGGAGACCAGACTAGCCAACTGGTGAAACCCCATCTCTACTAAAAATACAAAAATTAGCAGCCAGGCATGGTGGCTCACACCTGTAATCCCAGCACTTTGGGAGGCCGAGGCGGGTGGATCATGAGGTCAGGAGATTGAGACCATCCTGGCTAACACAGTGAAACCCCGTCTCTACTAAAAATACACAAAAAAAAAAAATTAGCTGGGCCTGTAATCCCAGCTACTCGGGAGGCTGAGGCAGGAGAATGGCATGAACCTGGGAGGCGGAGCTTGCAGTGAGCTGAGATCACGCCATTGCACTCCAGTCTGGGTAACAGAGTGAGACTCTGTCTCCAAAAAAAAAAAAAATTAGCTGGGCATGGTGGCATGCGCTTGTAAATCCTAGCTACTGGGGAGGCTGAGGCATAAGAATCACTTAAACCCGGGAGGTGGAGTTTGCAGTGAGCTGAGATTGTGCCACTGCACTCCAGCCTGGGCAACAGAGTGAGATTCCATCTCAAAAAATAAATAAAATAAACCAGCCAGCCAATTTCTTTCTCTTTTTTTCTTTTTCTTTTTTTTTTGTGACAGAGTTTCACTCTCGTCGCCCAGTCTGGAGTGCAGTGGCACGATTTTGGCTCACTGCAACCTCCGCCTCCCAGATTCAAACAATTCTTGTGCCTCAGCCTCCAGAATAGCTGGGATTACAGGTACCTGCCACCACACCTGGCTAATTTTTGTATTTTTAGTAGAGATGGGGTTTCTTCATGCTGGCCAGGCTGGTCTCAAATTCCTGACCTCAAGTGATTCACCTACTTCGGCCTCCCAAAGTGCCGGGATTACAA
Organism: Pan paniscus; assembly: GCF_029289425.2. Classification (NCBI taxonomy): domain Eukaryota; kingdom Metazoa; phylum Chordata; class Mammalia; order Primates; family Hominidae; genus Pan; species Pan paniscus. The sequence continues at coordinate 57,290,905 of NC_073254.2, read as the reverse complement.
GCATAAGCCACCACACTCAGCATCAATTTCTAAATATACTTATTTGCACTTCTAAAAAGTCTCTGGGTTAAATGAAATCTAGGCCAAGCGGAGTGGCTTACACCTGTAATCCCAACACTGTGGGAGGCTGAGGCAGGAGGACTGCTTAAGGCCAGGAGTTTGAGACCAGCTTGGGCAACATAGCGAGAACTCATCTCTACATTTAAAAAAAAAAAATTAGCTGGGCATGGTGGTACATGCATGTAATCCCAGCTACTCAATAGAGGCTGAGGTGAGAGGGCTGCTTGAACCCACGAGATGGAGGCTGCAGCTATGATCATGCCACTGGACTTCAACCCTGGGTGACCAAGATACTGTCTCAGAAAAAAACCAAAAATGTTCATAAGAAAAAAAGTTACAGTAAGCTAAGCTTATTATTGAGGAAGGAAAAATATTTTATAAGCTTAATGTAGCCTAAGTGTATGGTGTTTATTAAGTTCACAGTAGTGCACAGTAATGTCCTAGGCCTTCACATTCTTTCACCACTCACTGACTCACTCAGACCAACTTCCAGTCCTCCAAGCTTCATTCATGGTAACTGCCCTATACAGGTGCACCATTTTTTTCTTTTGTATCATATTTTTACTGTACCATGTTTAGATATGTTGATACACAAATACAGTTAGTTACCTACAGTATCCAGGTACAGTAACATGCTGTACAGGTTTACAATACAGGAGAAATAGCCTATATCATATAGCCTAGGTGTGTGGTAGGTTATACCATATTGGTTTGCATAAGAGCACTCTATGGTGTTTGTACACGATGAAATCAACTAACGATGCATTCATCCAAACCTATCCCTGTGATTAAATGACACATGACTGTATTTACTAAAAACCCATCAGAGGCCAGGTGCAGTGGCTCACACCTATAGTCCTAGCACTTTGGGAGGCCGAGGTGAGAAGACTGCTTGAGCCCAGGAGTTTGAGACACGCCTGTGCAACATAGTGAGTTCTCATCTCAAAAAACAAAAACAAAAACCAAACCCATTAGAACCCATCAGGGTCTCAAACAAGGTGAAGGTTTAACAAATATTATTTCTTTTCCCCCTCATTTTCTTCCTTGTGAAAATGTTTCCATTTCAGGCCAGGACACAAAGTTCAACTCCTAATGAAAAAAAGTGTCCTGGATTTGGGTTCAACTGAAATAAACCATTTCTAGAAAGGCAATATCTTTCATATCTTATTCTCTCACATTCTCAGACTCGGGGCTTTAATTTTAAGTAATGTTAAGTGTTTAATGTGTTTGCAAGATAAGAGAGCCAAATAACCCACAAAAACAGAACATGTTCGGTTTCACAACTTTATTAAAAATAAATTTATAAGTAAACAAATTGTAACTTTATAGATTAAAGTTGATTGGGATTAAGGAGAACCTGGGTATAAGAAGATCTGGTACAGAGAGGTCTCAGGATCTTTTCCTGAGTGGGAGTACATACGAGGTAGGGAAGAGAAAACAATAACAAACCAGAACAAAGCTGCTGCTCCCAGGTCCTCTTTCTTCCTCCACCTTCCCACACAGCATTCTGACAGCCCCTGAGCTCTCCTCAACCGCACTACAAAAGGGCAGGCCACCCCCAGCACAGTCAAGTCCTGAGCTCACTCTGCTTGTAGCCAGGCACCATGTTAGTGATTTCCACCTCAGGGCTTTCCTTTTAAAATCCACACCCCACATGCCTTTGCAGTCAGCTCTCTCACCTCTCCATACTCATTTCACTCTTCCCCAACTCCCCCAGCCCACCTTCTGCCAGCTCCTTCACTCACTGTATTTTCCTCTTCTACTATACAGAACATTATTCATCAAGCAAGAGCCATGCCATGCAGAAATGCATCTGGTATGCTACTTAAATCATGCCGTTTCACCCGTTTTTCCCCAGATTTGCTCCTCTCACCTTTAACTCAAAGCTATCTTTCTCAATGAAGAATGTAGACAGCTATTTTGAATTCCATCATCTACTCCATTCTTATTTTCTCTAATCTCACTTTACGGTTATTGTTTAGCCTATTTGGGGAGCAAAGAAAACTCATGAAAAAGGGAATGACAGCAGATTCAAAGAGGAAAGAAAGGGGAAAAGAAGGTGGGGGGGGTGCTACATACTTCCATTTGACATTATTTAAATAAAAAATGATTTTCTCGGCAGGATGCAGTGGCTCACGCCTGTAATCCCAGCACTTTGGGAGGGCAAGGTGGGAAGACTGCTTGAGCCCAGGAGTTTGAGGCCAGCCTGGGTGACAAAGAGAAACCCCTGTCTCTACAAAAAAAAAAAAAAAAAAAAAAAAAATTAAATTATCTGGGCATGGTGTTGCATTCCTATAGTCCCAGCTACTTGGGAGGCTGAGGTTGGGGGAATCCCTTGATCCCAGGAGGTCCAGGCTGCAGTGAGCTACAATTGTACCACTGCACTCCAGGCTGGGTAACAGTGAGACCCTGTCTCAAAAACAAAAAAACGAAACTCAATGCTTATTTCTCTCCTTCCCTGTTCTGTAATCAGACTTTTTTTCTCATCACTTGCACAGATCAGAATGTCAAATGCTATAAGCCGCCACACATTCAATGGTCTTGATTCTTTTTCTCACAGATCCCTCTACTAGTGTAAGGCATTGCTGATCTCTAACAGAATACTGTTTTCCTTTTGATTCCCATCATTCTACTCTACCTAGGTTCTCCAAGTACTGAGTCAGCAAATGTTTACTGAGTGCTCAACTTGTTTTGAATGCTGTGCTAAAGGCTTAGAACAAAACAGTAAACATGGGAGCAAATAATGTAATATTCCCAGGTCCTATACTACAATCTCTACGTCTATAGGTGACTTATGCACCCTCAAGTTTGGTACCATGATAAGAAGAGATACTTTCTCTTTAGTTTCAGTAATCTGAAATTTCATTTCTAAAGCAATTTTCTTCCATATGCAAATAACACCTCTATCTGCCACAAATATTTAAGTGTTCATTCTTTTTTTTTTTTTTTTTTGAGACAGTCTAGCTATGTCACCCAGGCTGGAGTGCAGTGGGGAGATCTCAGCTCACTGCAATGTCTGCCTTCCAGGTTCAAGCAATTCTCATGCCTCAGCCTCCTGAGTAGCTGGGATTACAGGTGTGTGCCACCATGCCTGGCTATTTTCTTTGTATTTTTAGTAGAGATGAGTTTTGCCATGTTGGCCAGACTGGTTTTGAACTCCTGGCCTCAAACGATTTGCCTGCCTCAGCCTCCCAAAGTGCTGGGATTGTAAGTGTGAGCCATGGGCCCAGCCTAATTCTTTTTTTACTACAATAAAATATACGTAAGAGTTACAATTTTAACCATTTTTTTCCAGGATTGGGAAAACCCTTTATTTCTCTATAGAGTTACTGAATTTTAAATATTTAAAAGTGTTTGGTTGAGTGGCATTACATACATTCACATTGCTGTGAAACCAAGAGCCCTATCCAGCTTTAGAAATTTTTCATCTTCCCAAACTGAAACTCTGCGCCCATTAACTCACTTTAAGCCAGTAATGATTGTCATGGCCCCCACTCTGATTCTTCTCTTGCTTTCCTACTCAGCTAACATTTCAAGGTTCATCATCAAAATCACCCCCTTGCAACTACTCTCAAGCCTCTGGCACTGCTTCTCCTCTGTCAAACCTGCAGGGCAAAACACGAATTTTGGGTGAACTGATCACCTGCCTGCTCTTCGCTGACCTCATAACAGCTGAATGTTGCTAGGAGAAAAAAAATCACACAACTAACTCAGCTGACTGGTTTCACCTTAAATTCATGGCCCCAAGCCACAGCGAGGGATTCAACAATGCCCAGCATTGAAACTACCTTGTTTCCCAGTTACTCAGTTCCTTGTCCTGTTGCTCAAGGTGAAGTGTCCATCTTTCCCGAAATCATCCACTACCCCTTCTTTGTTTAAGTCACTGGCCTTGCCTCAGACTTCACTGAGAAAACAGAAGCCGTCAGAAAGTTAAGTCCTATATTCTACCTCCAATTCGCCTTGCACTTGTGCCCCCATTCTTTGTCTTCTGCCACACTGCGTTGTCTTGCTCCCACTAAAGGCAAGCGTTCTTCCTGTGTCTTGAATTCCTTAAGAATGCTGCTCCCGGCCAGGCATGGTGGCTCACACCTATAATCCCAACATTTTGGGAGGCCTAGGTGCGTGGATCACCTGAGGTCAGGAGTTCGAGACCAGCCTGGCTAACATGGTGGACCCGTCTCTACTAAAAATACAAAATTAGCTGGGTGTGGTGGTGCATACCTGTAATTCTAGCTACTTGGGAGGCTGAGGCAGGAGAACTGCTTGAACCCAAGAGGTGGAGGTTGCAGTGAGCTGAGATTGCGCCACTGCACTCCAGCCTGGGCAACAAGAGCAAAACTGTCTCCAAAAAAAAAAAAAAAAAAAAAAAAGAATGCTGCTCCCTTGGTAGTCTTGGTCTCTCTTCTGGATTAGTCTCACCTTCTCTATTAAATATTCTCATTAGCCTATCTAGTTGCCATTGTTTAAAAGAAAAGCCTTCTTCTTTACATAGGGAGACCCTGTCTCTATAAAAAAAAATTTTTTTTTAATTAGTTGGGTTACAGTGGTGCACACCTGTGGTCCCAGCTACTCAGGAGAGGCTGAGGTAGGAGGATCACTTGAGCCCAGTAGGTTGAGGCTGTGGTAAGCCGTAATTTGCACCATTGCACTCCAACCTGGATGACTGAGTGACATCTTGTCTTAAAAAAAAATTAAAAAAAAAAAAAGCCCTCTTCTTTGACCCCATCTCCCTCTGAAGCCACTAAGCTGCTTCTCTCCACTTTACAGCAGCAAAATTTCCCTAACGAGCTGTCGATATTCACCTCACTTCCTATTCTCTCTTCGAAGCATCCCAGTGTGGCTTGGACCACTAGTCAAAACAGTCCCCATCATGTTGTCAAATCCAAATAGACATTTCTCTATTCTCATTGTCTAACTTCTCAGCAGCATTTGACAGAGGTGACCATTCCCTCTTTCTTGAAAATAATAAAATACTCTCCCACTTTAATGGCTGAACCTTTTCAGTCTCCTTTGCCCAAGCTTTAGCCGTTGTTAGTGTTTTAGGGCTTTTTTTTCCCCCCACACAGAGCTGGCTGTGTGGGAGACCAGAGTTTTATTACACAAATCAGTCTCGTAGGGCTTGATCTTAAGGCCACAAACAATCTCAATCAGTTCCATGACATGCCATCTGTATATTAGTGACTCCCAAAATTTATGTCCAGTCTAGATCACTCCCCTCAGCTCAACTTAAATATTCAGTGCCTACTTAACTCTCCGCTTGGATGTCTCCCAAGTATTTACACAGAACTCTTGCTACCCACCCCTCTCCACCTGTTCCTCCTCCAGTCTTCTCCAACCAGCAAATGGTACCATCAGCAGCCCAAGGCTGGAGCCTGCAACCTGAAGGCACCCTTGATTCCTCCCTCTCCCTCCACAGCCAACCCATTAAGCAAATCCTTCTGATTCCACCTCCAAAATACATATGTAAAAGTTGCTGTCTACTCTGCTGTATCTCATTGCCACTTTACTTGCCTGAGATACTATCGATCTTGGGCTGACTACTACAATAGCCTCCTAACTTCCCTGTTTCCTCTCTTCCTCTAAATAGCCAGTTATTTTTAAAAACATTATCACTGCCCAAATTAAAACCCCTCTCATTGCCATTAGAATTAAATCCAAAAATCCCCCTATGGAGTAATACAAGACAACCTATAGGATCTCTCCAACTCCATCTCATTCCTACCCTATTCATAATTTCTCCCCTTGCTCAGAGGAGCCTTCTCTCCAGTCTAACAACCAGCCTTCCAGGTCTTTGAACTTGTTCCCAGGTCTGGAATGTCTCCCCAGCTTTTCACATGGCTAGCACAAGTTCATGTTTCACGTCTCAGCTCAAATATCACCTCTACGAAAAGACTTTCTTTGACCCTTACTAGCCAAAATGGTCATTCCCAACATACTCTTTTAGATCCACCAGCCACTTAATATTTTTTCTTAATCTGTCATTATCTTGATTTTTAAACTATTTTCTGTCCTTCCCCACTATACTGTAAATTTCATGAGTGCAGAGATCTTGCCGGTCTTAAAATTCCAACAAGGTTAAAGAAGCTACTGTTTCCCTCTAAGCAGGTTTATTTTAGATTTCCCCCTCATTTCAAGCTTTATTGGATTTTAGTCTAGTCAAAGATTATAATTACTTTGGCATTTACCATAAAAAACAAGGGGAGAAAAACCAGAAGTGACTTCCCTTCAAAAACTGGAAGTCACTCCACCCACCTAGTGGTCTAGACTGGACACAGACTGCACAGAGGTATCCAACAAATGCTCCTTACAAAAATTTTCCAATGTGGACATATGCAAAGATGGTATAATTCTGACATCTGCATCAAAAATCTAAGTTTTAAACTACTCTCCCTAGCAATTACTAAACACAACGATTTGAGAAGAATCAACAAGAGAAAGCACAAAATAAAATACATGATCCTTAATCCAGAGAAATTAATGATTTCATCACCGACTTGGTTCTTTCTCATTTTAGTAAGGTCATCTATTCATCACCTGCTCTAGATGCTTCTTCCTGACCTGTGTTTTTTGTCTCCAGGCTGGAGTGCAGTGGCGCGATCTCAGCTCACTACAACCTCCGTCTCCCAGGTTCAAACCATTCTCCTGTCTCAGCCTCCTGAGTAGCTGAGATTACAGGCATGTGCCCACCAAGCCCGGCTAATTTTTGTATTTTTAGTAGAAACGGGGTTTCACCACGTTGGTCAGGCTGGTCTCGAACTCCTGACCTCGTGATCCGCCCACCTCGGCCTCCCAAAGTGCTGGGATTACAGGTGTGAGCCACTGTGCCTGGCCCTGACCTGTGTTTTTATCCATATTCTGCTATTAGGTTCCACATAACTTGACCATCCTACTTCCCAAAACCCAGAAGATATGTCCACAATTCAAAATTCAGTAAACAATCTTTTCTTTTAAGGATTTATCTTCAGGTCTTTATATCAGGGTCTTTTCTACCCTATTCTCAATTTCTGGATCAATCCTGGATTCAGTTCTTTTTTTTTTGAGATGGGAGTTTCGTTCTTGTTTCCCGGACTGGAGTGCAATGGCGGGGTCTCGGGCCACTGCAACCTCTGCCTCCCCAGTTCAAGTGATTCTCTTGCCTCAGCCTCCCAAGTAGCTGGGATTACAGGCACCTGCCACCACACTCGGCTAGCTTTTTTGTATTTTTAGTACAGACGGGGTTTCACCACGTTGGACAGGCTGGTCTCTAACTCCTGACTTCAGGTAATCCGCCTGCCTCAGCCTCAAAAGTGCTGGGATTACAGGCATGAGCCACCGTGCCAGGCCTCAAGGCTATGTTTGTTACACAGCTGTCTTGACTAAACTAGATGGCCTGGCTAGACCTTGAAGCCTGTATGTTGTATAACTTCTCAATAGAATGAGACAACATACTTTAAAAAAATGTACTGAGATTTTAAAGTCTTAGGATACCTAAACCTTTTTCTCTGCGGAAATAATTTCGATTTGATAAATGGCAGCTACAAGAGGAAAAATAAAAATGAGACTAATGTGAGCAAAAAACTACTGAAACTCAAAATTACATGGACCTCAATTCTCATGTTCCAATTCAAAAAAGAGCAGAACAGTGCATAGCATAGTACAAGACAGTCCAAACGTGTGTCTGTGTCACTGCAATCACCTGGAGAGCTTTGGAATACTAGATCTTTGGATATAGCGGTGCAGGGTGGGCCAGAATGTCAATATTGAACATCAAGAAGTTGGAGTGCCTGACACATTATTAAAAGACCCAATTGGCCCTAGCAAATGATGGTGGAAGAGGTGATGTTACAAATCTCTATTTAAAAACATCTCCCAAATTAATTCTGATGCTCACATTTGGAAACCATAGGTGTAGGGGGAAGAACACAGCTTTTGTGATCCAATGGCAACTTTACTACTTAAAACTGCAAGACCTCGAACAATTACTATACTTCTATGAACGTTAGTTCATTCCCCAGTAGACAGATGATAAAATCACTATTTCTGGGCTGATATAATAGAAATTATACAAAGCATCAGGCACAGTTCCTGGCATACAGCAGGTATTCAATATATAATAGGTCTCATTAAATGGTCTAAAACATCCACTATGTATATTTATAAACACAAGGACACACCTACTGGCACCACTGTGTTATTTTTCTACACTAGAAATTAACTATTTACTTTCCATGTATGTGGACTTCTAGAGAGATCAGAGCTTTATAGACCTTTCCCCTCCTCTTTTCAATAATAATGTAAAAGTTAAACCCCTCCCCCATCTCTAATAGATACTACCAACAGATACTTACATGGATGCTTTTAATAATGCAGTTTTGCTTTTTAGAAGAGTTTCAGGCTGTTTTAAAGCGTATTTAACTTTTCAGATTAGAGTTCTAAGAAACTGTTTTAATTCACTGCCATTTGAAGTAATATGAAAGCCAACAAAAAAAGTTTCAAAAAACTGGAACCCATCACCTACCCGTAATCTGACAACTAGTAAATGTCTCCTCAGGGTTGTTTTAGAGTAAAACTAAGAAACGAAGCGTAGGGTACCCACAGAGAACCATGCTACCGGAAGGCAGACAGACAATGTCCTCGACTCTTTTTTTTAGTTTTGTAACCTGGTTGGACTCTACTTTCAATAACTGAAGAATTAAGGAAAAGGCTCAATGCCCTGCCCCCACGCCGGGCCAGAGAAGACAAAGGCGTCCACTCTCAGACCGCAGGAGAGAAAATGGCAGGAGCGCCTCACCTCCAATTTCGACTGGGAGGAGTGGGGGTGCGGGGTCAGGGAGGGAACCCATCAGCCGCGAGGCTCGACCCCCAGCCCCCTTCTTCCATCACAAACAAGTGGTTAGGAGGAAGAAGCTGGCCCCAGCCCTTCCCGCTCCGAGCCGGCGGCCTCGTCTTTTGGGTCTGGGGGCGTGGGGAAGAAGGCCGCGCGACCCCGGTCCCATCTCCAGAATTCAGCACCCTGCTCTCGGCTCCCGCTAGCCCCGGGCCTCGCGGCGCCCTGGTCATCGAGATGTCCTCGGAGGGCGCCGCCCGCGCCGCGAGAAAGATGGCGCCCGCCGAGCAACTGCGCCACCAGCCCTGGCGACAGGCCAGGCCCAGCGCCATCTTAGCGCCTTCCAACCGCACCCCCCCACCCAATATCCCGCATTTGGGGCGACTCGGGGGGGGCGCGAAAAGCATAACGCCCGCGCGCACTCGGCCAAAAATGCGCCGTCCCAGCCGCACATCTCTTCTGGCCGGCGCGGCGAACAGCGCGGGCCTCGAAGGAGACGCCCGGCTGGGCCGCCGGTCCTCCGCGCGGCTGGGGGCTCGGCCGGACGCGGCCGCGGATCCTCGGCGGTGCTTCGAAAAGGCAGCGAGGCGGCTGGGAAGGGGCAGTCCCGCGGCAGGTGCGCGCCGCCGCCGCGGGCTCGGAGCGGGAGCGGGAACGGGGCCGGGGCGACTCGCCGGCCCCGAGCTCTCCCCGCCGCACCCCGGACCTGCTCTCCTCGCCGCGGCCGCCCGCAGATGCGGCGGGAATGGGGAAGCCAGGATGAAAAATAAACCCCGTCTCCGCCGCCTCCCTCCCCACCCTCTCCCCTCCCCCTCCCCAGACGCGGGGTCCATTTTGCCGAGAAGAAAGAAAATGTGATTCACACCCTAGAGCTTCCGAGAGAGAAAAGAAACGAGGGGGGGAAAACAGAGGGGAGGAGATTGGAAAAGCTTATTTTTCTTCCTCGCCCGCCGTCACTCCAGGCCCTCCCTGCCCCCTGCTCGCGGCCCCGCCGCGCCGTCTTCCCCTCGCCGAGCCCTGCTCCCTCCTTCCCGGCTCCCGGCGGCTCCGGGGGGCGGAAAACACACTCACACTCGCGCACACAACTAATTTTAAACCGGCTCAATCAATGAGTCATTAAAAGGCTTCCCTCCCCTCCCCTCCCCACCACCAACCGCCACGCCACCCCCTTCCCGGGCTCTCCCTCTCCCCGCTCCAGAAATTTGCATCCGCGGAAAAGAAAAAAAAGGAAAAAGAAAGGCGCCGGGCCCCCACCCCGCCGAGGCGCCCCCGGCCCGGCCTCGCCGCCCCCTGCCCGCCTGCGCCCCCGCCCGAGACACTGAACTTGGTCTTCCCGGGGCCCCGGCAGCGCTGGGAAAGGCATAAACACTCGATTCCCCTTTTCTCCGTGTCCATTAAACATCCACCCACCACCACCATCACCCACCCACAAACCCACCCCCCCCCAAAAAAAAAAAAAAACACAGCCTTAGCCAATAGCTCTCTGGGCTGAAACCTAATATCCTGGTTTTGGCAACTCGGTGTTTAATTTGCTCCTCTTTCTTTACAGTCTGGAGACAGATCTCCAGCCCCCCCTCCCTCGCTTTTCCCCTCCCCGAAGGAAAGAGGCAGAGGAAGGAGGTTGTGTGGTTTTTTTTTTCTCCTTGAAATTTTTATCACAAAATTATAATACACTCAAAGGGAAACTCACCGTCATGAAAAAGCAGTGCCTTGTCAACGGGGTTTCTGCGCCATCGCAACAGGGGCGGCGGCGGCGGCGGCGGCGGGCGCGGGGCGCGGGGCGCGAGCGCGGGAGCTCCCGGCCGAGCGGCGCCGGCCACACGCGCTCCGCTCTCTCTCTCGCTCACCCCCGCGCCGGGCGGCGGGCGCCCGCTCCCCGCGCCCGCCCGGCCTTCATGCTCTGCGCCCGGGCAAACCGCTCGCCTGCTCGTCTACCTCCAAACTTCGGTTCTCGCCTGGCAAAAAATGTGGAGATTAGGATTTTTTTAATTAAAAAAATTTTTTTTTTTTTTTTTTTTTTGAAAATCAAGCTGCAAGGATGTTCATTCCTGTTTCCTTTGGAATTCTTTTTAACTTCAGAAATGTATTGGTTTATTCAAGAAACAGTTTTATTTGGCTTTTAAAAAATTACTAAGATCCACGAGGTGCGTGCTAATTCTCTTGCAGGCTCTCTCTCCACACACACACACACACACACACACACACACACACACACACACACCCAGTTTAACTTGACACGGGAAGGGGGGAGATTAAAGACAAAAAAAAAAACCCTACAAGATTTGTTTAGAACTCTAATTAGAGCAAGCCTCAGTGAATACGTTTTGCATATGCTTTTTAAAAACCAAAACCACTTTTAACTTAGTTATTAGGCAAATAACTGGTTCATCCTAACTTTCAAATGTACTAAGCTTTCCTTTGCAACACTCTTTGTCCGTTCCAAAATTCTTGAAACCTTACCTGTGAAGCCCGTATGTGAACATTAAAAAGGAAAACAAAAACTTCAGTGACTAAAAGGAAGGTGAGGCAGAGTAAATCACTCTCAAAACATTCATTTTCTACTGCCTTCTCTTTATGTAGATGTCTTTTATCTCCATATTTGCGGAATTTTCATTACATAACCCCCTCATTCTTAAAAGAGAGCTAGTCAATCTTTTAACATTCTTTGGTCCAAGTATAACTACCACCCATTTTTAATCTCAAATCTCAAATTGTTGAAACTTCTCTGTAAACCATCTAGTATCCAAAGTATTTAGATTATGTTGCCCAGGCCGGGCGCGGTGGCTCACGCCTGTAATTCCAACACTTTGGGAGGCCGAGGCGAGTGGATCACCTGAGGTCAGCAGTTCGAGACCAGTCTGGACAACATGGTGAAACCCTGTCTCTACTAAAAATACAAAAATTAGCTGGGCGTGGTGGTGGGCTCCTGTAATCCCAGCTACTCGGGAGGCTGAGGCAGGAGAATCGCTTGAACCTGGGAGACAAAGGTTGCAGTGAGCGGAGATCGCGCATTGCACTCTAGCCTGGGCGACACAGCAAGACTCAAACAAAAACAAAAACAAAACAAAACAACAACAACAACAACAACAACAACAACATTACGTGGCCTGGAGTGGGAGCAGGTGCCTTTGTAGTCTAGGTTAACTACAAATGCCCACAAAATATACTAGGGGTTTTGTTGTATTTTATTTTAAATAAACATCAAGGATAGGTAAAAGGTGAATTGTACAGAATGTAATTCAGGTTTTAAAAAATACATATTAAGCCTAAGAAATGTTATAAATTATTTTAAAATTCATTTGTAATGCATATAGCAATAGGATCCTGCTGATAAACAGAATGCTCAGCTGCTCTGCCTATGGAGTAGCTATTCTCAAATGGCTCAAGCCCATCTCTCCCAGATATTTGGTGAGTTCTCAATAAAACTCTCTCTAGATTAAAATTATTTAAGTGAAATTATTGTATGGCTTCTATATCCCCTTAAGCATTAAAAAAAATGTAATGGTAGTACACCTTTCTTGCATATATAAGGATACTGTAACTGGACTATGTTGCATAAATTAAATCTGTTGGGGCCGGCATACAATGTTGTCATATTCAACACAGAAGATCTTTTTAGTCAGGGTACAGTGGTTCAAGCCTGTAATCCTAGCCCTTTGGGAGGCTGAGGGAGGAGGATCATTTGAGGTTAGAAGTTTGAGACCACACTGGGCAACATGGTGAGAGATCCCATCTCTAAAAAAAAAATTTAAAATTAGCCAGGTATGTGTGGCACATGCCTGTAGTTCCAGCTACTGGGGAGGCTGAGGCAGGATGACTGCTTGAGCCCATAAGTTGGAGGTTGCAGTGAGCTATGGGCAGGCTGACAGAGTGAGACCCTGTCTCTAAAAAATAATAAAAAAGATCTGGCTGGGTGCAGTGGCTCACGCTTGCAATCACTTTGGGAGGCCAAGATGGGAGGATCGCTTGAGGCCAGGAGTTCAAGAGCAGCTTGGTCAACATGGTGAAACCCCGTCTCTACCAAAAATACAAAAATTAGCCGGGCATGGTGGCATGCGCCTGTAGTCCCAGCTACTACAGAGAGGCTGAGGCACGAGAATCGCTTGAGATTGAGCAACAGAGCAAGACTCTGTCTCAAAAAACAAACAAAGAAAAACACTATATCTTTTTCTGGTACTGCCATTCTATCATTCATAATGTATGCTTTATATTTAAATGTGCCTTAAAAATACATTCAGTGATTTAGTATTACACAGTATCATTGAGGTGTTTTCTCAGATATTTTGCTTCAAATGCAGCCAAGGGCTCCTTGGAACAGTAATCTTTGCATAAATTAGCATATTTTTCTACACTTGATGGTTGGACCAACCAGTTTTCTAATTGGCTTGGAAAATTTTTTAAACATGTTTTAAGTTGCCTTTGGATTGGCTGGGATGTAATTATAATACCCATTTCTAAGAATTACATTTCAAGAGTCCATATATTATGCATTGCAATTAGGACCAACCAAGCAAGTTTTACAGCTGTTGCTCCACAGCTCCAGTGATATATGTGTGTGTGTGTGTGTGTGTGTGTGTGTGTGTGTGTGTGTGTGTTTCTTGAGACAGGATCTCCCTCTGTGACTCAGGCTGGAGTGCAGAGGCATGATCATATCTCACTATAGCCTGGAACTCCTGGGCCCCAGGAATCCTCTAGCCTCAGCCTTCCTAGTAGCTGGGAATATAAGTGCACACCAGCACACTCAGCCAATTTTTTTAGTTTTTTAGAGACGGGTCCAGCCTGACCAACATGGCGAAACCCCATCTCTACCAAAAACACAGAAAAAAAAAAAAAAAATTAGCCAGGCGTGGTGGCAGGCGCCTGTAATCCCAACTACTCAGGAGGCTGAGGCAGGAGAATTGCTTGAACTCAGGAGGTGGAGGTTGCAGTGAGCCAAGATTGCGCCATTGCACTCCAGCCTGGGCGACAGAGCAAGACTCCGTCCCTCCCCCACCCCGCAAAAAACAAGAGACAGGGTCTTGCTTTGTTGCCCCCTGGGTTTTGAACTCCTGGGATCAAGTGATCCTTCCGTCTCAGCCTCTCAAACTGCTGGCATTACAGGTGTATGCCACAGTGCTGGGCCCTCCAATAAAATAGTAATGGATTTCGGAAAGCTATCCTCTCAAGTCAGCCAGAATTGCAAGGAAACCGAAATCTGACTTTAAAAAATGACCTAACAAACCTGAATTTATATACTCATAAAGAGCTTAGGGCATTGCAGGCTTTTTTAAGAGAATGTCCAAATACAAGAACATTGACATTTATTGAAGGTCTTCTAAGTGCCACCAGGCACTATGCTAGATACTTATACACATTATCATATGAACTTTCACTCAAACCCGAAGAATAAGGTTTAATTATCTTGATTTTGTAAATGAGGTTCCCAATAGGATAGTTTCAGCAATTTGCCTGGGAACATCAGTCTAATAAGGGCAGACAGGAGAACCAAGTCTGGCTGACCCCAAAACTCACCCTCTGTCAGGCCTGAAAAGGATCTTTGGAACAAGCAGTCTTTGCTGTTTCAATGTTAACATTAGAGTCCAGTGGTGTGGTACAGAGGGGACAACTGTCTAATTAGTAAAGACCTACTTTGAGAATGCCAGTTGTCCAACCTAATTTTAAGTCTGGAGGAGTTTACAAAATACTGGGACACAGTAGGAGAATTTCAGATTCTCCAGGTACAACCAAAATTGTAATTATTTAATAATATGGCAAAACAAAAACAACTTTTTCCCCAGATTATTACAAAACTTCATTTAAATGAGGGATATGCTTTGTATATTAAAATTTAAAATTATAGTTTATATAGACAGGATTTTGGTAGTGAATGTAAGATTAGAAAACTTTTTAAGAGGAAAGTTCTTAAAATGGCTTTACTATATGCAAATAGCTTTAATTGTATTCTCTACAATTTAATTATGTACAATAAAATGGCCACTCCTATGATTCCCATCTGTGTATGTGACTTAGAAAGAAAGGCAACTGGACAGTAAAAAAAAAGGAGGATGGAAATATAATTGAAATGTTCTAACACATGCTTGGACCTCCAAATAAACAGGCCCAGTGTCCACATAACAATGAAAAGTGAAAGTGTTTTTCTTTTTTTGCCTCCAAATGTTCCCCTTGGTTGGTTAAACATTCTCAGAAGTGGAGAATGAAAATGCTGGAGATTGAGTAGTGATATGCATGACCAGATGTATCCAGATCACAGAAATACCAACACATACCAGAAGAGTTAGTAAGTGTTCTATAGGGTGTTTGTGAAACAAATTTTTTTAAATTATCGGTGTGCATAAATAAGGTATATACTTTTATTTGTACGTATAGACGTACTTATATTCTGAGGTTTAAGTGTACTGGCTCTGTATTCAGACTGACCTGGGTTCAAATTCTAATTTTGTCACTTACCAGGTGTGTGGCTTTGGGCAAGTCATTTCACCACTCAAGGCTTCAACTTCCTCATCTATAAAATGGGGATGATTATAGTACCCACCTCTGAGAGTTATTTTAAGCATTCAGGAACTAGTGTAAAATGTTTAGCATGGTGTCTGAAACATAATGAGAGTTCAATACATTCAACTGTACTGCCTTATTTTAGTTATGTGTCAGGTTAAGCCCTGTGAGATCTTCCCATGTGAATATTCAATGGCAGTCTCCTATGATTCAACTTAATATGTTTCTCTTATGTTCCCTCCTGGATAGGGAGCTCCTCAAGGATGCCAGACCATCATCTGCATACTTAAATTCTCTAAGAGCCTAGCAGAGTTATTTTGTATATAGTTTGCTCACAATCAATGCTTTTGCAATAAAAGCAACATAGCCCAGTCCACAAGATCTACAAGAAATTAGCATATCTCTGTCTAGAGACCCATATATTAAGGGGGTAAAGTAGATCTCCTTAAACCATGTAAAACCATTGCCCAGTTGATTACAGGCAGTACTATACAGCCTAATGGTTTAGAGTTCTCTCTCTCCAGTTTTATCACTGCCATTTTTTAGCCACGTGATTTTGGCCTAGTTTAAAAATTTCTCTCACCTAAGTTTCCTCATCTGTAAAATGGAGATAGTAATAACCTATATCTCAGGTTGGTTGGAGGAGAGTTCAATAATATTAAGTATATAAAACCTTTGCTTTGGCCAGGTACGGTGGCTCATGCCTGTAATCCTAACACTTTGGGAGGCTGAGGCAGGAGGGTCGCTTGAGCCCAGGAGTTTGAGACCAGCCTGGGCAACATGGTCAGATCCCATTTCTACAAAAAATACAAAAATTAGCTGGGCATGGTGGCATGTGCCTGTGGTCCCAGCTACTTGGGAGGCTGGGGTGGGAGGATCACTTGAGTCTGGGAGGTTCAGTCTGTAGTGAGCCATGATCAAGCCACTGCACTCCAGCCTGGGCGACAGAGCAAGACCCTGTCTCAAAAATAAAAAAATAATAATAAAAATAAGGGCCGGGCTCAGTGGCTCATGCCTGTAATCCCAGCACTTTGGGAGGCCAAGGTAGAAGGATCACAAGGTCAGGAGTTCAAGACCAGCCTGGCCAAGAGACCAGCCTGGTCAATATGGTGAAACCCCATCTCTACTAAAAATACAAGAATTAGCCAGGCGTGGTGGCGGGTGCCTGTAATCCCAGCTACTCGGGAGGCTGAGGCAGGAGAATTGCTTGAATCCAGGAAGCAGAGGTTGCAGTGAGCTGAGATTGCACCATTGCACTCCAGCCTGGGTGACAGAGAAAGACTCTGACTCAAAATAAATAAATAAATAAAATAAAAAACCTTTGCTTCAGTGTCCCATATATAGTATTGAATAACAGTTGCCATTATTGTTGTGGTTGTTGTTGTTATTAAAAGTACCGTGGAATTATTTTCAAAGCAATGATAAGCAATTTATTGGAGTGATTACAAATGTTTTCAATACCTTGCCTACATTATTTTATTCAATATATGAATTTAAACACTTCACATCATCCTTGTAGAGGACTAAAGCTATTTGTCTCTATATTAAATGACATGTTTCAAGCTGGTTATTTTCCTTGACAGACTTAAAAAAAATCTGAACTCCTACAAGCTTTCAGTACAAGGATAAGGAATTAATACAATACAGCAGAGCTGTTAGTAATAAAAAAAAAGCATTCAGCACTCCCGCTGGCCTTCCTGTCTTACCCATGTAGACTGTTTCCCCATAGAGTATGTTGAGGGGAGGACAGCCATCAGGTTAGGGGGGCACCACATGCTGCTGGAAGGCATGCCCAGGATGTGCCATTCACTGGCTCCCAGGTCCCCCTGGAATTCTATCAGAACTCTTTAACTCTCCTAAATAGAGCATTCCTTCTATTCCACCTGCTCAGGAGGATGGGGGAGTGGAGAGGAAGTGGAATGGAGGTCACATAATCAGGCTTTAAGGTGCTACTACAAAGCACACTTGGAGCTTGGTGAGAAAGTCAGTCTCTAAGATAGAACACCCATGTAAAGGGACTTGCCCAATAAATGTCAGTGTGCTTTCCGAAAATGAAACTACTAAGAGGTAAAACATCTGAAGAAGGAACTACTCTGGCCGGGCGCAGTGGCTCACGCCTGTGATCCCAGCACTTTGGGAGGCTGAAGCGGGCGGATCACCTGAGGTCAGGATTGTTCAAGACCAGCCTGGCCAACATGGTGAAACCCTGTCTCTACCAAAAATACAAAATTTAGCTGGGTGTGGTGGCATGCACCTGTAATCCCAGCTACTTGAGAGGCTGAGACAGGAGAATCGCTTGAACCTGGGAGGCAGAGGTTGCAGTTAGTTGAGATCGCGCCACTGCACTCCAGCCTGGGCAACAAGAGCAAAACTCTGTCTCAAAAAAAAAAAGGAACCACTCTGAAAAAGATGACTCATAAATATGAGTGGAAGACAAGGAAATAAGTATGTACTAAGCAGGCACCAAGAAATATCCTTGACAATAAAGAAAAAAAAACTATGGGAGTGGAGACACTGTGTGACCCTCACAAGTATTCTGATCACTAAAGAGCCACATTCTTACTTGAGCACTTTTTAGAGCCTGATGAAATACCCTTAGACCATATAATTCTTTCTTTCCTAAATCTTCCGATTACTAGTTCCATTTCCCAGGGACCCTAATACTGTAAAAGTGACACCCTGCGCAAAGGTACAAGTACTCTTATACTCCAAATGTTTATATATCTCTCACTATAAATCATACCAATCAACTACTAGTTAGGTGTATTTATCAATCCTGAGTCAGGTCTAAGACAATCAGGAGGATGTTCAGAGATTGGCAGTCAGAGCAAAGGGCACTGATGCTCTGAAAGGATATTTCGCACGCAGCCTGGTGAAAATGCGATGAGTTACTCCTGCCCCACCACATGCAAGCACCAAAACTCAAGTAATCATCTTCCCTTCTGAATTTGCTCTTCCTCTCTAGTCTCTATGCATGTTTGTAACACCCACCTTTCCCCTAGACCAACCCCTGGATATTTTTCATTTGTCTATGATTCCTCCTCATTCTCCCTCAAACCATGGAGCTGTTGGAGCTCAGAAAAATGATAGCTTGAAAGATGGCACCCTGATATGCTGAACTAAAGAATGGGCCTCAAGGTCTCTCTGACCTCTCCTCCTCCAAACCCCTATCTTTTCAGTCCTCCGTCTCTCTCAAAGCACAGGATGTTCTCTGAAGTTCCCTTAACTACTGGACCCCAAAAGAGAAACAGAATTGCCTTAGGTCTCCTCTCTGAAATCTCATTATTTGTCACAGAAAAGACTGAGAAATGCAATCACATCTGGACGGGTTTTTTCACAAGATAATGTCTGCCTGTCACTCAAATTCCAAAACAATCATTTACAAAATAATTTCTGTCCCCTGAGCCATTTATTCTTCTTAAAAATCATTTGCTACCCTTCAAAATTGCTCTGATCGCTTAAGCCCAGGAGGTCAAAGCTGCAATGGGCCATCATCCCCAAAAACAGGCTGGCCAGCTGGGCGCGGTGGCTCACGCCTGTAATCCCAGCACTTTTGGGAAGCCGAGGCGGATGGGTCACCTGAGGTCAGGAGTTTGAGACCAGCCTGGCCAACATGAAGAAACCCTGTCTCTACTAAAAATACAAAAATTAGCTGGGCGTGGCGGTGGGCGCCTGTAATCCCAGCTACTCGGGATGCTAAGGCATGAGAATCGCTTGAACCCAGGAGGCAGAGGTTGCAGTGAGCTGAGATTGTGCCACTGCACTCTAGCCTGGGTGACAGAGCAAGACTCCGTCTCACACACACACAAAAAGGCTGGCCAAGGTGGCTCTTGCCTATAATCCCAGTACTTTAGGAGGCCTAGGCTAGAGAACTGCTTGAGCCCAGAAGTTCGAGACCAGCCTGGGCAACATGGCGATGCTTTGTATTTTTTTAATTTTTTTTTTTAATTGCAGCCAGGTGCAGTGGCTCACGACTGTAATCCCAGCACTTTGGGAGGCTGAGGTGGGTGGATCACCTGAGGTCAGGAGTTCAAGACCACCCTGGCCAACATGGGGAAACCTTGTCTCTACAAAAATACAAAAATTAGCTGGGCATGATGGCGGGTGCCTGTAATCCCAGCTACTCAGGAGGCTGAGGCGGAAGAATCCCTTGAACCCAGGAGGCAGAAGTTGCAGTGAGCCGAGATCGTGCCATTGCACTCCAGCCCGGGTGACAGAGCAAGACTCCGTCTCAAAAAAAAAAAAAAAAAAAAAAAAAAAAAAATTGCTCCACTCCCCATCTCCCCTTCTTCTGTGAAGAAGGGTACTTAGGCACCTGGACCTCATTGGGTTATTGGGTAATCATTCTCCTGCTATTCCCCCATGCTATACCTGTTAAATATTAAATAAATTGTTATGTCTTTTCTCCTCTTAATCTGTCTACTGCCAGTTCATTTTCAGCAAACTTTCACAGGGCGGAGGTGAAGCTTTCCCTTGGTCCCTACAAAACTCACTTCCAAAATCTCCCTCGAATACCATCCTCCCTCAATGGTAATTCTTTGCCAATTACCATCACCTGAATTCAGGTCCGCCTATTGCTTGGCCTCCCATTGATCTCCTATCCAAATTGCTACAAAGATCATCTTTCTAGATTCTAGAGCTGGTTGTGTCACACCTTCATCAGCACCTCACTGCCTCACTGCCCAGGGATGTTTATTGCAAGTACAGATTCCCAAACCCAAATCCATAACCAGAGAATGGGAATTTCTAGGGCAAGCTGAGAAGTGGTATATGTACTTTCAAGTGGCTCGGTAATTGGCTCCACCTGCCTCCCCAGGCACATCTCGAGCCAGTCCTCTCCTAGTACCCTGTGGTCCCTTTACAGAGAATACCCTGCCCCTGAACAAACAGATCCAGATTTGGACATATCCTTTCCCATCTGCCTGGAATTCCCTTTTCCTGTGGCACAAGTCCACCATTCTTCAAGGCCCAGCTCCAATGCCACCTCCTCTGGGAAGCCTTCTCCCGTCACCTACCTCAGTGGCTTTCAAACATCTTTGCTTGAGACTCAATCCCAAGAAACACATTTCACATTGTAATTCAGTAGATATATAATTGAAACAAAGGTTTTCGAAAAAAAAATCTAAACCTACTATGGAGGATGCATCTTGATGTATTTCATTCTATATTGTCTTAATTTTTTCAAATGCTGTTAGGCACTTGGTAAAGGACTTCATGATTCACTAATGGAGGTGACCCCATTTGAAAAACATTGCTTAAAATGAGTGAGTCCCTTCTCTATGCACTCTATACACGCCTCTATTACCCACTGATCACTTTACAATAATGATTTGTTTACAGTCTGCCTTCATCCTCCTCCTCCCCTCCCCAGACAGGCACATACCACAACCAAATCAGCATATCTTGTGACAGTTCCACAGCTGTTGACAAATGCAGAAATGTGAATATTGGAGAATAAATACTTTAATTGCTTTTGCTCGTGTCTAATTTTTTTTTCTTTTCTGATTGCAATTCACAGCATAGTCTATTGAAGGCTATGCTATTGGAGACTCAGCCTCCCAAGAGGCTGAGCCTGGGAATTATACTAGCTTCAACCCTTCAGTTAACAGCAATTTTTAAAAACAGCCATTGTATCTCAGTACAATTTAACCAAGGTGTTAATTATTCTCTCCCTCAAAAACAAAAACCACATACACGAAAAACCATCAGAAAATATTTTGTCGGGTTGCTAGCCAAGAGAGTGCAAATGTGGGCAAACAAATCTCTTACTTAGATACTTGCAAGCAAATAGTCAAAAACCTCAAAACCCTCCTTCCCTACCACTTCAGACAGGACCCCCCCACCACCTCCCGCCACCCCCACAGGGGTGGGGATGCAGATATAGAGGCCTTTCTATCTGCGCAGCCTGAAGCTCAGTTTCTCACTAGGCTGTCCCTAACAACACAAACAAATGAGAAAAGTAGAAAAAACAAAAAGAAACCAGAGCAGCTAAAAAGCATCACGTAATGAAGCCGGGCCGCAAGTTCCGGTGCGAATTGTACCTGTGACGGATGCACGGGCGCAGCGGCGGCCCGCAGGGGGAGGGGTCCTCTTTCTGCAGCACGTGGCGCCAACGACAGGAAACCTGCCTGCAACACCCGCCAACCCTGTACACCGCTCATTTGCAGCGTCGTCATTTGTGTGATGCTAATTTGCTCTATGTCCTTGTAAACGTTCTTACAGATATAAATGAAAATCTACTGCAGGCTTGGGGTGGCCCTGGGCAGGCTAGGAGAGAAGGAGGGACCCAGCAGTCCCCAGGTGTCAGTGAAAAGCTCTGGGAGTCGGAGGACAGAGTAGGCAATCCTGTTCAGAGAGGGGAGGGCCGGGTGCGGTGGCTCACGCCTGTAATCCCAGCACTTTGTAAGGCCGAGGCAGGCGGATCACTTGAGGTCAGGAGTTCGTGGCCAACGTGGTGAAACCCCGTCTCTACTAAAAATACAAAAATTAGCGGGGCGTGGTGGCGGGCACCTGGAATCCCAGCTACTCGGTAGGCTGAGGCAGGAGAATCACTTGAACTCGGGAGGTGGAGGCTACAGTGAGTGGAAATCGCGCCACTGCACTCCAGACTGAAAAAAACAAAAACACTGACCGTGCGGGGTGGCTCATGCCTGTAAACCCAGCACTTTGGGAGGCTGAGGCGGGTGGATCACCTGAGATCAGGAGTTCGAGACCAGCCTGGCCAACATGGTGAAACCCCGTCTCTACTAAAAATACAAAAAATTAGCTGGGTATGGTGGCGGGTGCCTGTAATCCCAGCTACTCTGGAGGCTGAGGGAGGAGAATCGCTTGAACCTGGGAGGCGGAGGTTGCAGTGAGCTGAGATTGCGCCACTGCACTCCAGTCTGGGCAATATGAGCAAGACTCCGTCTCAAAAAAAAAAAAAATAATAATAATAATAAAATTAGCCGGGCATGGTGGCACGTGCCTGTAATCTCAGCTACTTGGGAAGCTGAGGCATGAGGATCGCTTGAACCCGAGAGGCGAAGGTTGCAGTGAGCCGAGATCACGCCTCTGCACTCCAGCCTGGGTGACAGAGCAAGACCCTGTCTTAAAAAACAAAAGAAAACAAAAAACTAAGAGAGGGAAGAACAGGAGATACTTTAAAGCTGGGTTTTAAAGAATGACTAAGAGTTCTCCAAATCACATGGGGAAAGGCGGAAGAGAGCTCCTGGTAGAGGAACCTAAGAGAGTGTATGTGGCGAAGTCCTTAAATATAAATGAGGGGGACAGGCAGATGATGAGGGGCTTTGCAGATCATGGAAGGGTGTGGATGATCCGTAGGCCGCTGCTTTCCACATTGCAGGTCACAATGCAGTAGGCTGTGCAGGTCATGAGACTGTGATCAGCTTTTATAAAAAATGAAAGAACCTAGATCAGAAGATACCAGAATACATACAAGCAGTAAGGGTGTAAACTTGGGAAATCTGTTTCAGTTATAAATGTGTCTGTGTATGTATGTACTTGTTTGTAATATAAGTGTATTTCTTACTGTAGTGGTGATCTTTAAGTTTTTGAACAAAAAAAATTCTAGACAAACAGGACACAATACGAGAATGCTATGAACAGATTTGAATTCCATGAGGATAAATGTGGTAGCAGTATGCAAGGTCGGTGGGCAGAGGTGAGGGCTCCGAGCACACATGGTATTGTGTTTGTGTGAGGCTTCTCCAGCCCAGACAGTGAGCTTGATGCTCTAGGACAGAGACTCTGTGTCATGTAGCTCCCAGTCCCGGCACTTGGCACACAGTAGGCACTAAAGGAATGTTTCTTGACCAGATATGGTAACTAACTTCCAAGATGGCCCCTAGCAAGCCTCACCTCCTGGTATTCTCACCTTTGTGCATCCTCCCTCCTACTGTGTACCAGGGTTGGTTTGGGTGACCAATAGGATAGGGCAGAAGCTTCCCATCTTGGGTGCTCTCTGGATCACTCACTCTGGGAGAAGCTGGCTGCCATGTCATGAGGACACTCAGAGAGTCTATGGACAGACCCATGTGGTGAGGAACTGAAGTCTCCAGCCAATAGCTAATAGCTTAGGCATCCTGCTGGTAGCCAGACCACCTCACGGGTGAGCTTGGAAACAGATCATCCCCAGCCTACCCTTCACAGGACTGCAGCCCCAGGGGCCAGCTTAACTATAAACTCATGAGAGACCCTGAGACAAAAACACTCAACTAAGCTCTTCTTGCATTCCTGACCCACAGAACTGTGATGTAATAAATGCTTGCTGTTTTAAGCTGCTACATTTTAGGGTGCCTTGTTATATAGTCATAGACAACCAATACACTGGGTTAACATGAAGTCCAGAAACGTTTAAAATATATTAGAGTTACCCATTCTTTACTACCATTTTGTTTTTTCTCAAAGCATCTGTCACATCACATCTTTAGCCTGCTTAGAGAACGACATCTGACCCAACCTGGGCCATTAGGATCCTCTCTTCTGGGTATTAGCACTTGGGACACAGACACTGGGTCAGCTGTGAGGAGCAGACTACAAGGCTAGAAAGCCTAGGGGGCAATGCCACCATTTTGGAGAAGTGGTAATGGGGCCCATGTAAGTGCACGGCCTCAGAAGGACCAGTGATTGGGGTAGAGGGGAAGAAAGCAGATTCTCACTGGGCATGGAGGGGAGAAGGGAGGAGAAAGTGCCTGATTGATATCTGAGCCCCCTGAGGCCTGGCTGGCTTTCTAGCTTTGGAGTTGGAATATTTCCTTTCCTTACAATTATTCCTCATTCTACCTGCTAATCTGAGCAAGCTCACTTTCTTGCAAACCAAAGATCCTGGAATATGCTGGCCAGCTTCTGTCCAGTGCTGGCCAGAGAAGCAGCTCCTCCTTTTGTGGCAGGCCAAGTATCTCTCCATAGAGAACAACAACCCACCAAAGATTAAGCTTTAGTATTACTGCTATGTAAAAACTACTATCGATGGGGTAAAAGGTCCTCTCAGACCATCCAACTCCTTTTGCCTTCACTTCACTTTCAGCCAGTAATCTTTTGATTATTAATGGACTTCACTTTTAAAAGTAGTGTTCCGGCCAGCTGACCTAATCATTCCAGTGGTTGGTAAGTTCATGCCCATTATAAATTCACAGATTGACTTTCGAGGACAAATCATTCTTGAGTAACCTCCATTTCATTTCCACTGCTCTCGGTCAAGCCATGTCATTTATCCAGTGAACCATTACAATAGCCTCTCAATGGCACTTCCCCTACTCCAATCCATTCTCTTCACCTTCTTCTAAAACACAAATCTGATGCTTCACTCCCTGCTCTAAACCATCTGACAGGTCCCCAAGCACCCTCAGAATGACTGGCATCTCCAGCCCCATCTTCCACCACGCCTCCTCCATGCTGCTCCAGACTACTCTCCACTCTTGCCATGCGGTGTTATTCCCAAGTTTCTCAATTGGTGTCCACCCAGCTCTGCCTGTGTTCTTCCTGTTGCCTGGTGTTCCTTTCCTATGGACACCTCCCCTGCCTTCCCACTTTTCCTACCCTCCTGTTTCCTCTGTACTTCCATATAACTTCCTTCCTCCTTGATAACACACAGTATGGTCAGCTTGACTAATAATTACTTGTCCTCATGTCTGTCCCTGGATTGTAAGCCTCAAGGAGATGAAGACTACACTTTGTTCATTTTTATACTTCCCTTCTCCCCAGGGCCAACTACAGTAGCTTGCATCAATATGTTAAGCTAACATTTCTTGAGTCTTTACTGTATCAAGCCACCTGGCTGGTGTTGCAGGTAGCAGACACTCAACAAACACCCACTGGATTAAAGTCAGTCAGGGTGGCATGGACAAGTGTTCCCTGGACCTAATGATGTTCAGATGAGATGCCCATCTATCATCTGTGTTTGCAGAGCTGAGACAGCAGAGTTAGACTCATGGTGGCATCCATGGTGAGGCGATGAATGAATCTCAGCCTAGCCTTTTACAAAAAAACTTTTACATGAGGCACAATTTCTCATTTAAAATTAAATGACATTAATTATTAAATGACATAAATAGAAAACAAAAAAAAAAGCACTGGAATTAATAAGCAAACAGACAAATCCACACACATACAATACAGTTTTTCCTCTTTTTAAACAATTAATTAAATTGACATTCCTCTCTCCTTTCTTTCCCTTTCTTTCTTTGAGACAGAGGCTTAACTCTGTTGCCCAGGCTGGAGTGCAGTGGCACAATCTTGGCTCACTACAACCTCTGCCTCCCAGGTTCAATCTATTCTTCTTCTTTTTTTTTTTTTTTTGAGATGGAGTCTCACTCTGTTGCCCAGGCTGGAGTACAGTGGCGCCATCTCAGCTCACTGCAAGCTCCGCCTTCCGGGTTCACGCCATTCTCCTGCCTCAGCCTCGCGAGTAGCTGGGACTACAGACGCCTGCCACCACGCCCGGCTAATTTTTTGTATTTTTAGTAGAGACGAGGTTTCACTGTGTTAGCCAGGATGGTCTCGATCTCCTGACCTCATGATCCGCCCGCCTTGGCCTCCCAAAGTGCTGGGATTACAGGCGTGAGCCACGGCACCCGGCACAATCAATTCTTCTATTTCAGACTCCCGAGTAGCTCGGATTACTGGTGCTTACCACCACACCCAGCTAATTTTTGTATTTTTAGCAGAGATGGGGTTTCACCATGTTGGCCAGGCTGGTCTCAAACTGCTAACCTCAAGTGATCCACCCGCTCGGCCTCCCAAAGTGCTATTACAGGCGTGACCCACTGTGCCAGGCCTCTTTCTCTGTCTTTCTACAATTGCAATTATGACTCACAAGCACATTACAGGATGCTAAGTTTAGGTGAACAAATATTAGAGAATGGCATGGGAGTGGATTCCCCAGTTAGCCAGTTTGCGTGTTTCAGAGCTAAGGCATGTGGGTCAATCCACAGGTGACTTTATTGTAGTTCTTTCAAAAGAGTCAGCATCTACACATGAAGGTAGAAGCAGAATCTGGTCCTGATTTTCCCACTGACGATCCTTGTCCTGGCTCCAACTCTTCATCTCTCTCTCTTACCCCGAAGATTTGTGGAAAAGCCCCAGCTCTGGGCAAACTTGAGACTGATGACACAATCCTAAAGAACTTGACTACTCAGATAATATCAGAGAACTTTACAAAGTCACTCCTAAAGCAATTGATGAAAAAGTACCGGAAGGCTGGGCATGGTGGCTCACATCTGCATTCCCAGCACTTTGGGAAGCTAAGGTGGATGGATAGCTTGAGCCCAGGAGTTCGAGACCAGCCTGGGCAAAATCCTGTCTCTACCAGAAATACAAAAATTAGCCAGTCTTATAACCTGGTCTCAAAAGAAATAAACAGAAAACAAAAACAAAAAGCACTGGAATTAGTAGCAAACAAACAAATCCCCACATATACAATATAGTTTTTCCTCTTTTTAAACGATTTCTACACACTAAGTTTCTATCTTCCACAGGCTATATAATCAATCATTATATATTGCCTCAAATCAATGCTCACCCCTACAGGTTCTTAAAAAAAAAGCAGCAAATAATATTGCCTTGATCCCTGACAGCCTGTAGAGCTACCAACAAGAGAGCACCAGGAATCACCCACTTGTACGATACATGAAGTCCTACAGTGGCTCTGGCTTTCTGGGGAACTCACACCTTTATCAAGAGCCTATATTTTCCTTGGCTTATGTTTGCAACACACATTTCACTCAAGCTTCACCTTTCACTTCATCATCATTCTTCAGATGAAAAGAGTTTCTATTACCTGAAGGGAATTACTCTGTGAAGACAAAGAACAGAAAAAAATAGCATGCATGCCATGTTTAAACACATACATGGAGCAGGGGGCGTGGCTTGCTCACTAGCTCAATGACTGTCTCCCTCCCCACAAGCCTCCTAGGATGTACTTGAATTTGCGCCTCAGCAAATTTCAAATTACTACATGTCATGGACCACTGGGATCTCTCCCAGAGAGAACTCCCAATTGTCAGAGCTACAAATCCCTGGCAACATAGCCCTGTTACACATTCACATTCCTAAATGTTTCCTGCTATTATTCCGTCCTCCAAATCAGCCTCTTTCACTGTTTAGCAATAATAATGCAACTTTGTAATAGTTACTTTGTAAAAGCAAACTTTCATTATTATTACCAACTACAGAAGGGAAAAGTCTCTGCAGCACAAATAGGTTCTCACTTGACAAGACATTTCACAGGAGTTCGCTCAGCATGCATAGTTCCTTATTGCTACAGCGTTGTAATGACACAAAGACAGCTCTTTATCCAATTCAACAAACACTTCTGAGCCCCATAAAGTGCAAGGCATCATTTATTCACAAAACTGTTTTTCTAACATTTTTAAAACATAACCTAGGCCGGGCGTGGTCGCTCATGCCTGTAATCCCAGCACTTTGGGAGGCTGAGGCGGGTGGATCACGAGGTCAGGAGATCAAGACCATCCTGGCTAATACGGTAAAATCCCGTCTCTACTAAAAATACAAAAACTTAGCCAGGCGTGTTGGCACACGCCTGTAGTACCAGTTACTCGGGAGGCTGAGGCAGGAGAATGGCATGAACCCGGGAGGCAGAGCTTGCAAGTGAGCTGAGATCGCACCACTGCATTCCAGCCTGGGTGACAAAGCAAGACTCCGTCTCAAAAAAACAAACAAACAAAAGACCCCATAACCTATAAAAAGAATACAACCTATCTCTCAAGTCGTGTATGTGTATATATAGAATACAGTTACATAATATAAATCTATATATGCAACACAAAACTCTTTTTTTTTTTTTTTTAAGACAGAGTCTTACTCTGCTGCCCAGGTGCAATCATGGCTCACTGCAGCCTCAACTTCCCAGGCTCAGGTGATCCTCCAACCTCAGCCTCTGGAGTAGCTGGGACTACAGGCACGTGCCACCACACCTGGCTAATTTTTTTTATTTTTGTGGAGACGAGGTTATGCCATGTTGCCTAGGCTGGTCTTGAACTCCTAGGCTCAAGCAATCCTCCCATTCACCTCCGCCTCCCAAAGTGCTGGGATTACAGGTGTGGGCCACTGTGCCCGACAGACATTTTTGGGGTTTTTTTTCGGAAACAAAGTCTTGCTCTGTCGCCCAGGCTGGAGTACAGTGGCATGATCTTGGCTCACTGCAACCTCTGCCTCCCGGGTTCAAGTGATTCTCCTGCCTCAGCCTCTCGAGTAGCTGGGACTACAGGCGCGTGCCACCACACCCGGCTAATTTTTGTATTTTTAGTAGAGACAGGGTTTCACCATGTTGGCCAGGCTGGTCTTGAACTCCTGACCTCAGGTGATCCGCCTGCCTCGGCCTCCCAAAGTGCTGGGATTACAGGTGTGAGCCACTGTGCCCAGCCTCGGCAGACATTTAATATGCTATTTTCTTTTGTCTTTTTTTTTTTTTTTTTAATGCACTAAATGCATTTCATGACCTCACTGGCTTGGTACCTGCATTTTGAAAACGCTCGTTTTTTTTGTTTGTTTTTTGTTTTTTTCTGAGACAGAGTCTCACTCTGTTGCTCAGGCTGGAGTGCAGTGGTGTAATCTTGGCTCACTGCAACCTCCACCTCCCGGGTTGAAGTGATTCTCTTGCCTTAGCCTCCCAAGTACCTGGGATTATGGGCACATGCCACCATGCCCAGCTAATTTTTACATTTTTAGTAGAGATGGGGTTTCACCATGTCAGCCAGGCTGGTCTTGAACTCCTGACCTCAAGTGATCCGCTTGCCTTAGCCTCCCAAAGTGCTGAAATTACAGGTGTGAGCCACCGCACCCAGCTGAAAACACTGGTTTGTAGTATTTCAAGAAAAGCGGCACATCATAGCAAACAATAAAATCCTACCTAAAGAAGATAACCTTAAAAATTCTAGGCAGAAGAATAATTTTTTGCTTCTTATTTAACTTTCAACTGCCAGGACATTTTAAAAGTATTTGAACTCAATGAATGAGCATTTATATAAAAGCTTTTAAACGATCTCCAAATCTTTATCCTTTATCCTGAAGAACCTGAGACAGAAAAAGTAATCCTCTTCCCAATCTGTATTAAAGACTTACATCTGTGTCTTTTAAGAAATCTTAAACCTGTTCTTGCTTCAAATGATTACCCTCCTGGCAAGATTACCATGAAGATTAAATGAGATAATATAAGTGAAGTACCTCGTGGTTCCTGCTATGATTCAGGTTATTGGGTTATCTTTTCTTGAAAATGCTTGATCTGTTTGACCTTTGGGCTCATTCACCCAGAGAATCTGTTCTACTGGGCAATAAAGGGCAGAGGCTCCCTCGAGGAGTTTACTAGCTCTATCAGTAAGAATAAATATCATTACAATCTAAGGTTCAAGAGTGCCAGGCTATTTCATTTATTCATTCAATAGATTTTTTTCTTTTTTTTTGAGACAGAGTCTCACTCTGTTACCCAAGCTGGAGTGCAGTGGGTATGATCACGGCTCACAGCAGCCTCGACCTCCCAGGCTCAAGCAATCCTCTGCCTCAGTCACCTGGGTAGCTGTGACTACAGGCGTGTACCACCACACCCGGCTTAAGTTATTTTACTGTTAGTAGAGACGAAGTATCATTGTTGCCCAGGCTGGTCTTGAACTCCTAGGCTCAAGGAATAAGTGCTGGGATTATAGGTGTGTCTACCACACCCAGCTAGATAATTATTGGGTGCCTCACATGCCAGGCATGATGCCATAAACTGGGATTATGGGGTGTAAAAAATAGGAGACACAACCACATCCCTCCAGGAACTTACAATTAAATACTTAGCCTTTGTGAAGACACCTCATATACCACTAATATTACATAACACGCAAGTGTTTTACGTGCCCTTATCTGTAAAGTGAGATAAGATTAGATTAGTGGTTCCCAAAAGTGAAGATTTCACAGATAGCGAAGCTTTCATAAAAGAAATGCTTTAAAAAAAGTTTTTAAAACTGTCATTGAAATCACTATATATCTTTATCTTTTCCTTTCATTACAAGCCAGTTAAATTTTGTCCTGGCATTAAAGGAACCCTCAGAGTTTGCCCAGCTCTGTCTTTCTAGGATTCTTTGGGGCCTTTTTGTTTTGTTTTTTCCTGGCATTATTTACATGTAAATTCTGCCCAACTATTCCCCAGCATTGCAGAAAGGCCAGAGACCTATTCATAAGGGAATCAATAAAGGGCCCTTTCCAAGAAAGTCATAGAGTACAAAGCAAATTCGGCTCCACCACTGACCTTAAGGACTGGGAACTGCAAAAGAACAAAAGTATAAAAGGTCGTGGTGACTGGAAGGCAGAAGGACCTGGCATTTTTGAGGAGCTACTGTAGGCCTGGCCCAATACTTGGTACTTTTCCATACTGTAAGCACTTTATTTAACATCACGATAATCCTGAAAGAAGTACGTATTTCTTTTTTTTTTTTTTTTTTTGAGACAAGGTCACCCAGGATAGAGTGCAGTGGTGCAATCATGGCTCGCTGAAGCCTCGACCTCCTGGGCTCAAGTCATCCTCCGATCTCAGCCTTCTGTGTAGCTAGGACTACAGGCCTGTGCCACCATGTCTCGCTATTTTTTTTGGTATTTTTTATAGAGATGGCAGGGTCTCACCATGTTGTCCAGGCTGGTCTTGAACTCCTGGGCTCAAGTGATCCTCCTGCCTCAGCCTCCCAAAGTTCTGGGACTACAAGTATGAGCCACTGTGCCCAGCCAAGAAGTAAATATTTCTTTCTTTTTTAAAATTATCTCATGCAACAGATGAAAGAAGTATATATTTATCTGCACTTTGTAGTTGAAAGAAACCAAGCTCAGAGAGGTTAAATATCATTTCCAATGTCACAGAGCTAGTATTGCACAACTAATCAGAATTTATTTATTTATTTATTTATTGCACTCCAGCTCTGCTGCCCAGACTGGATTGCAGTGGTGCAACCTCAGCTCACTGCAACCTCCACCTCCCAAGTTCAAGTGATCCTCCACCTCCCAAGTAGCTGGGATTACAGGTGCGTGCCACCATGCCCAGCTAATTTTTCTACTTTTAGTAGAGATGGGGGTTTCACCACGTTGGCCAGGCTGGTCTCGAACTCCTGGCCTCAGGTGATCCGCCAGCCTCAGCCTCCCAAACTACTGGGATTACAGGCGTGAGCCACCGTGCCCTATCAACTAATCAGAATTTAAACTCAGATCTGTTCACTTATTAGCACCACTACATCTCACTGATAGGAAGAGACATGAGAGAACAGGTGCAGAAAAGTTTTAAGAGATTTAAGTACCTTTTTTTTTATTTGAGACAGAGTCTCACTCTATCACCCAGGCTGAAATGCAGTGGCGTGATCAGGCTGAAATGCAGTGGCGTGATCTCGGCTGACTGCAACCTCCACCTCCCAGGTTCAAGCAATTCTCGTGCCTCAGCCTCCCAAGTAGCTGGGATTACAGGCGCCAGCCAGCATGCCCAGCTAATTTTAGTACTTTTGGTAGAGATCGGGTTTCGCCATGTTGGCTAGGCTGGTCTCCAACTCCTGGCGTCAAGTGATCCACCTGCCTCTACCTCCCAAATTGCTGGGATTATAGATGGGAGCCCCAAGCCTGGTCTTATGTACCTTTTGACAAGAAAGTAATTTAAAAGCAGTCGGACGCAGTGGCTCATGCCTGTAATCCCAGCTCTCTGGGAGGCTGAGATGAGCAGATTGCTTGAGCCCAGGAGTTCGAGACCAGCCTGGGCAACATAGCAAGACCTTGCCTCTAATAATAATAATAATAGTAATAATAATAATAATGTTGAAACCACATTCAAAAGGCAATTTATACAGCTGACAATATATTACTCTCTCTTAGAGTCAACAGCTAAGGCACCTACCTCTTTAACTAGGACTCTTTCCTGATCAGCTCAGCAAATATCCCTTGCCCCTGGACTCCTTTCCCTTACTCTAGAAATGAGAACAAGTCCCCTGACCCACTTCTTTTTTTTTTTTTTTTTTTTTTTTTTTTAGTAGTAGAGATGGGGTTTCTTCATGTTGGTCAGGCTGGTCTCGAACTCCTGACCTCAGGTGATCCGCGTGCCTCGGCCTCCCAATTTTTTTTTTGTTTTGAGATGGAGTTTTGCTCTTGTTGCCCAGGCTGGAGTGCAATGGTGCAATCTCAGCTCACCGCAACCTCAGCTCACCGCAACCTCCGCCTCCCAGGTTCAGTGATTCTCCTGCCTCAGCCTCCTGAGTAGCTGGGATTACAGGTGTGCACCATCATGCCTGGCTAATTTTTGCATTTTTAGTACAGACGGGCTTTCACCATGTTAGTCAGGCCGGTCTCGAACTCCTGACCTCAAGTGATCCACCCACCCCGGCCTCCCAAAGTGCTGGGATTACAGGGTTAAGCCACCACACCTGGCCATAAATCATCTCTTTAACAAGCACTTACTGTGTACCTCCTGTGTCCCAGGTGCTGTGTGAGGGACACAGCATGGAATAAAACACATCCTTGCTTGGAGAAGCTCAAGCTGCAGAAGAGATACCTGTGAACAGATACTGACTTCACACACTCATAATCATCTAACCAGAACCAACAGAGGGCGAAACCCAGATAGGCTTCCCAGAAGAGGAGGAATTTATAAAACAGATCTTGTAGGAGGCAAGTGCCTTGTTATGCAGAGAAGATGAGGCATAGGATCACAGAGGAACCCAGGAGTAAGCAGCATGTGTAAAGGGACCTACCAGCTCGCTCCAAACCTTCTCCTCCAGGTTCACTCTGTCAGGCACCAAGATCACCACAGACCCAGTTCCACAAACTGGAACCTTCTACAACTCTTGCTTCCAGTTAATCACTGAGTCCTGTCTAGTCTCCTTCCAAATCTCTCAGACACTCCCCCTTCTTTCCTCTATCTTTACTCCCATCATCGCAGCCCAATGCCATTTCTCTCTGGCTCCTGCAATGGCCTCCAAACTAACATCTGTTTATTTTTGTCCATGTAAATCCACTTCACACAGAGCATCCAGACTGATCCTTTGTTAAAGGGGGAAAAAAGGAAAAATAATGTGATGCTCTCATCATCCTGCTTAAGCCCTTTGGCAGCTCCAGTGCCTTCAAGATTAAGCTGAAACTTCCTAACAGGATTTACAAAGCCCTTGGTGGGCTGGCCCCTGCTCACCCTCTAACCTCATCTCTGATCTCCACTTCCAGCTTTGAAGTGCTTCAGTTCCTGACACAGTGGCTTATAACCCTGGTTGCCCATGAGAACCACCTGGGGAGCTTTAAGAAATACTGATGCCAAGGCCCCACTCCCAGAGATTCAGATTTACTCAAGGGGCATTAGGATGCTGTAAAGCCTCCACGAGATATCAATGAGCAGCTAGGGTTGAGAACATTGCTTTAGCCTGACACGTCTCTGTCTCATGTCCAGGTTTGTTGCACATGACCTGTCTGTTGCTGGAAGCACTGGAGCTCTCCTAGCCTCCTGGCCAGAAGGCAGAGACTTTTTGGTCTCTCTCATTCACTGCTGTAGTCCCAACACCTAGAAAAGTGCCTAGAACATGGTGGGTACTCCATAAATACCTGCAGAAAGAAAGAATGAATATGTGACTCTGCTTTCACCCTTCACCTGGATAGATGCCACTCAATTCTTTTTTCTTTTTTCTTTTTTTTGGACCCCCACTCCGTCATAAGGACCCAGCTTATATTTCCCAAAAGATAGTCCTGATTCTCCTGGTGTGAGATAGGTTACTCTGTATAATTTCAGCACTCGAGATTTCCATTGTAGTGTAAATCATACCACATTGTAATTATCTGTATCTCTTACTTAGCTTCTGAGCTCTGAGGGAGCCCAGTCTGTGTGTTCACCAATACACCTGCACCATCTGGCAAAGTGCCTTAAAAAGTGCAGCACGAATACATGGAAGTGAACAGACACAGTGTGCTGGATGACAGCAGACCTTGGTGTGGCTGGAGTAGGGCGCTGGTGGGACATGAGGCTGGTGAGGTACACCGCAGGCCAGATGCAAGAGGCCCAGCATTCACACTAAGGAGTCTGAACTGTATGAGACAATAGAGAGCCAGCAGAGGTTTTAAGTGACACAATCGGCTTGCATTTTAGGGCAATAACTGGCTACGGTATAGAGAACTGGGGGATTCAGGGAAGCCCAAGGGTAACGAGACCAGATGGGAAACTGTAACAACAGCCCAGGGAGAAGAAGATGAGGAAGGAGCCAAACCTGAAGAGAGGGAGCCAGGCCAGAGAGACAGAGAGAGAGATCAGAGAGCATTAACAGTATTTGTCGACTGGGTGGACCAGTGAGAGAGAAGGAGGTGCTGTGGTTGGCTCTGATCCCCCGTTTGGAAGACTATGGATTTGGTGTCATGAGCATGGTCAGATGTAGTCTCATGATTACACAGGCAGTGTCAGAAGCCTGAACTCAGGAGCCAGACTGCCTCCATTCAAATCTTAGCTCTAGTTGCTTCTTGGCCTTTTGGCTAAGACCACGTACAAATCTTAACTCTACGACTTAGCTAGCTCTCAGGCCTGGGGAAGTCAGCTTCACTTCAGTTCTTCATCTGTTAAATGAGAATAATAGTAGTATGTACATCACAGGGATGTTGTGAAGATTCAATGAGGTAAAACATGTAAATAGCCATTTCCTGGCACATAGCAAATGCCACATAAGAGTTAACAGGCTGGGTGCGGTGGCTCATGCCTGTAATCCCAGCAATTTGGGAGGCCGAGGCAGACAGATCACTTGAGGCCAGGAGTTCGAGATCTTTCTGGCCAACATGGCAAAACCCCATCTCTACGAAAAATACAAAAATTAGCCGGGCATGGTGGCCAGAGCCTGTAATCCCAGCACTATGGGAGGCCGAGGCAGGTGGATCACGAAGTCAGGAGATCGAGACCATCCTGGCTAACAGGGTGAAACCCCGTCTCTAGTAAAAATACAAAAAATTAGCTGGGGCGTTGTGGCAGGCGCCTATAGTCTCAGCTACTCAGGAGGCTGAGGCAGGAGAATGGGGTGAACCTGGGAGGTGGAGCTTGCAGTGAGCTGAGATTGCTCCATTGCACTCCAGCCTGGGTGACAGAGGGAGACTCCATCTCGAAAAAAAAAAAGAGTTAAAAAAAACTATTTATATAGAGCATGGTAGATTATCTGCACAAAGATGGCTGCCAACAGTTCTTTCCATCCCTCTAAGTGACTCTTGCTCCATCCATCAAAAAAAGCAGTCCATTTCTCCTTCCCTTGAAGCTGGGCTGGCTTTGTGATATACTCTGACCATATGAATGCAATAGAAGTGTCACTGTACCAATTCCAGCCAAAGCCACAGGAGGCCTGGTGGCATCTGCTTTTGCCCCCTTGGAAGCCAGCCACTGTGAAAAGAAGCTTGAACTCCACTACTGAATAACAAGAGCTCAAAGAGAGAGGGAGAGAGGGAGGGTGGGGGAGGGGGGGGAGAGGGGGAGAGGGGGGGAGAGAGAGAGAGAAAGAGAGAGAGAGCGCGCGCGAGAGCCAAGCGAGAGACAGCGCAAGCATGTGCACATGGGGAGAAAAAGCCAGGTGCCCCAGCCCACAGCCAGCACCAAGGCCCCAGATGTGTGAGTGAAGCCATCTTGGAGGCTCCAGTACCAGTTGAACCCACAGAATTGTGAGAAATTATGGCTGTGTAAGCCAGTAAGCAGTAAGTTTTGGGGTGAGTTGTTACCCAACAATCAGTAACTCAGACTTACGTATAGAAAAAAAAAAGATCTCTGGGGCAATAAGAACCTCATTTTGGGCCATCCTAAACATGAGGTGTTTGGGATAGTGGATAGTTACATGGAAACATCTAGAAAGCAGTTGGAAGATCAGGTCTGGGCTCAAGAGAGAGGCAGAGGGAGGAGCTGGGGATCTGAGAGTCAATCAGCACATGAACAGGACTTGGCACCCTGGGAGAAGGTAAGCTTGCCAAAGGAGGTGAGAGGAACAAGAAAAGAAATAGAATTCTGGCCTCACTTATATTTAAGGGATGGACACAGAGAAGTTTATCAGGGATGAATAAAGAACCAAGAAAGAACCAGGGAGATAAACTCCTGCTGTGAGAAGAAGGGGTAATCAAATACTTAGGGCTACAAAGAGCAATGCATTTGAAAATTAGGAAGGAATGGGAATAGGGCAATTTCCGTTTCAAATACAATGGCAGGGGCAGAAGTCCGATAAGTGGCTAAGGAGGGAATGACGATTGAGAAACTGGACACAGCAAATGTAGACTATTGTTTTAAAAGTCTATTGTTAGGGGAAGAAAGTTAGAACATCACTTGGGTGGATGATAGGACAAAAGGTAAATTGTTTTAAGTTGAGGAAACTTGCTTGTGAGAGGAGATGCCAAAGAAAAGAGAGA
The DNA here is from genome assembly GCF_029289425.2 of Pan paniscus. NCBI lineage: Eukaryota > Metazoa > Chordata > Mammalia > Primates > Hominidae > Pan > Pan paniscus. The sequence continues at coordinate 57,254,187 of NC_073254.2, read as the reverse complement.
TTAAAAATCCTGAAGAAAGAGGTGACTGGGCCGGGCGCGGTGGCTCACGCCTGTAATCCTAACACTTTGGGAGGCCGAGACGGGTGGATTGCCTGAGCTCAGGAGTTCAAGACCAACCTGGGCAACACGGTGAAACCCCATCTCTACTAAAATACAAAAAAAAATTAGCCGGGCGTGGCGGCGTGCACCTGTAATCCCAGCTACTTGGGATGCTGAAGCAGGAGAATCGCTTGAACCCAGGAGGCGGAGGTTGCAGTGAGCTGAGATCACGCCATTGCACTCCAGCCTGGGCAACAGAGCAAGACTCCATCTCAAAAAAAAAAAAAAAAGAAAGAGGTGACTGGTGGCTCGAGGTCCCAGGCAATGGAAGGGAGAGGACAGAGAACCCTGGTGGGAGCTTTGCCCTGAGTGAGATGGAGAGAGACAAAGAGGTGGGTCTTCACAGATAAGTTAGAAGTGAGAGGGGAGGCATGTGGAGGTCCTATCTGGCCACCTCTTTTCTGTGAAGAGTAGGTAAGGTCATCTGCTGACAGGCAGTGAGGGTCTTGGGGAGAATGGTGTTCACTTCTAAAGAATTTTATAGGAAATGCATGAGGGGCTGCAGGAGTCAAGCCCAGACTCTTCAGAGACACCACCTTCCAGGGATACCCCACCTCCTGAGGAGTAGGCTCTTCACATGAGCTTTTCTCCTCTGACCTGCCCCAAATCCCATTGTCTTCTCTTGAGCTGGTCTCCTGCTTAGATTGCCCCACCTGGGAAGCTCTCAGTCATTCCCAACTTCATTCTCCAAGTATTTGCTCAACATCCACACCATACCCAGCCCCATTTCTCTGGACAACATACTCTCCCTATTCCCCCAGGGTTTTCAAACCTTCTGCACACTTTCCAGACCCCCTACCTCCACCCTTTTCTCCTCATACTCAGCATGAGACCTCACTGTCTGCTTTATAGAGGACGCAGAAACTATCAGAGTCATCTACCAACTACCATACATTTTCCTGCACCTGTACTCCCCTTTTCCTTTTCTATAAAGAAATGCTGATGCGGCATTTTAAAATTGCAGTTTAACTTAGGGAGGTCTTGATCAGCTGTTTTTGCTTTTGTTTAGAGACAGGGTCTCGTTTTGTTGCCCAGGCTGAAGTGCAGTGGCACGATCATGGCTCACTGCAGCTCCAACTCCTGGGATCAAGCGAGCTTCCTACCTCAGCCTCCTGAATAGCTGCAACTATAGGTGCATGCCACCATGCCCAGACAATTTTTTAAAACATTTTTTTGTAGAGACAGGGTCTCACTATGTTGCCCAGGCTGGTCTCAAACTCTTAGCCTCAAGCAATCCTTTTGCCCCAGCCTTCCAAAGTGCTGGCATTACAGGCATGAACTGCCATGCCCAGCCTTGATCAGCACATTTTAAATGCAATAAATAGAATAGAAAATAGGGTCCACTGCACATAGTAAGAGTATTTATTGTTTCTTAAAACATCTGTTTCAATTATGACACATCTGTTACTATGAGTTGACGTCAAAAAGTCTATGTATGGCACGGTGGCTCACACCTGTAATCCCAGCACTTTGGGAGGCCGAGATGGGCGGATCACAAGGTCAGGAGATCCAGACCATCCTGGCTAACACAGTGAAACCCCGTCTCTACTAAAAATACAAAAAAATTAGCCAGGCGTGGTGGCGGGCGCCTGTAGTCCCAGCTACTCGGGAGGCTGAGGCAGGAGAATGGCATGAACTCGGGAGGTGGAGCTTGCAGTGAGCCCAGATTGTGCCACTACACTCCAGCCTGGGCAACAGAGCAAGACTCCGTCTCAAAAAAAAAAAAAAAGTTTCTGTATGTTAGCAAATTCTCATTAAAAACTTCAAACACGGCCTGTAATCCCAGCACTTTGGGAAGTGCTCATGCCTTCCCATGAAGTGTAGTGGCTCATGCCTGTAATCCCAGCACTTTGGGAAGTGCTCATGCCTTCCCATGAAGTGTAGGGGCTCATGCCTGTAATCCCAGCACTTTGGGAAGCTGAGGCGGGCAGATCACCTAAGGTCAGGAGTTCAAGACCAGCCTGGCCAACATGGTGAAACCCCATCTCTACTAAAAATACAAAAATTAGCTGGGTGTGGTGGCACACACCTGTAATCCCAGCTACTCAGGAGGCTGAGGAAGGAGAATCACTTGAACCCGGGAGGCGGGGGTTGCACTGAGCCAAGGTCGTGCCACCGCACTCCAGCCTTGGTGACAGAGTGAGACCCTGTCTCAAAAAAAACAAACAAGTTCAAACAACAGTGCAATAGAGAGGATGTCCCTCCTCCTATCTATAACTACTCCTTGCACCTGTGTTTTAAGTGCCATTTCCTCCAGCTTTTCCAGGACCCTTACGTGCTTTATGTCTTCTCTCTTGTTAATTCCTACTCACGCTTTCCCGTTCAGCTCAACCCCCTCCGAAGCTTTCCATGACCATCCCAACAAGGCAACCCCCACCACTAGTGGGCTCCTTGTAACTCTTTCTTTTATAGCAATGATTGGCCAAGTGTAGTAGCTCATGCCTGTAATCCCAGCACTTTGGAAGGCCGAGGCAGGAGGATCCCTTGAAGCCAAGAGTTCAAGACCAGACTGGGCAACACAGCAAGACCCTGTCTCTACAAAAACATTTAAAAATCAGGCCAGGCATGGTGGCTCATGCCTGTAATCCTAGCACCTTGGGAGGCTGAGGTGGATGGATCACCTGAGGTCAGGAGTTCGAGACCAGCCTGGCCAACATGGTGAAACCAGTCTCTACTAAAAATACAAAAAATTAGCCAGGCATGGTGGCAAGTGCCTGTCGTCCCAGCTACTCGGCAGGCTGAGGCAGCAGAATCACTTGAACTTGGGAGGCGGAGGTTGCAGTGAGCCGCGATTGCACCACTGCACTCTAGCCTGGGTGACAGAGCAAAACTCCGTACCCCCACAACCAAAAAAAAAAAAAAAAAAGTCAGCTGGGGGCAGGGCACTGTGGCTCACACCTGTAATCCCAGCCCTTTGGGAAGCAGAGGCAGGTGGATCACCTAAGGTCAGGAGTTGGAGACTAGCTGGCCAACATGGCAAAACTCTGTTTCTACTAAAAATACAAAAATTAGCCACGCATGGTGGTGTGTGCCTGTAATCCCAGCTACTAAGGAGGCTGGGGCAGGAGAATTGCTTGAACCTGGGAGGTGGAGGCTGCAGTGAGTCGACATGGCGCCACTGCACTCCAGCCTGGGAAACAGTGAGACTCAATCTAAAAAAAAAAAAATTAGCTGGGCACGGTGGCATGCATCTGTAGTCCCAGCTACTCAGGAGGCTGAAATGGGAGAATTGCTTGAGCCCAGGAGTTTGAGGCTGCAGTGAGCTATAATTATGCCACTGCACTCCAGCTTGGGTGAGAGAGAGACCCAGTCTCAGCAAGCAAAGAACACATTTTACATGTTTTTGTGACTATTTGCCCAAATTAGGCCTTCTTAAGGAGGACAGGGACGATGTCTGTTTTTATCCACCTTGGCAGTCTTAGGGCCTCCCTGGCTCAGTGCTGGGCACAGTTAGTGCTTAATAAACAGATGTTTAGATAAATAAACACGTGCCAGCCTATGTGCTAGACGTTAAGTGTACAATGATGAAAAAAGTTTCAGAAGGTCAAGGGCGTTGAGGCGGAGGAGAGAGCCAGGGGCAAAGGCAGAAGGAAAAGGCTGCTCCTGTCCTGCTTCCCAACAACAGGACCTGCCTGCACAACTGTCACCTTTCACTGTCTTCCTGCCAGAAAGCAGCCAAGGTAGGAAGATTTGCCTAACATTTGATAATTTTGATGTGCACAGCTCTTTAATGAATGCTTTACACCCCATATATAGTCAAGACTTGCTGAAAGATGAATAGGTGATGCTTCTTTCTGGCAACAAACTACTAGAAAAAGGGGCTTGGCCGGGCGCGGTGACTCATGCCTGTAATCCCAGCACTTTGGGAAGCTGAGGCGGGCGGATCATCTGAGGTCAGGAGTTCAAGACCAGCCTGACCAACATGGAGAAACCCCGTCTCTACTAAAAATACAAAATTAGCCCGGCATGGTGGCGCATGCCTATAATCCCAGCCTCTTGGGAGGCTGAGGCAGGAAAATCGCTTGAACCCAGGAGGCGGGGGTTGCGGTGAGCCAAGATCATGCCACTGCACTCCAGCCTGGGCAACAAGGGCAAAACTCCGTCTCAAAAAAAATATAAAAAAAAAAGAAAAGAAAGAAAAAGGGTCCTTTTATTTGCCTGGGTGTGGCTGGTATCTTCCACCAGTGCAGGGTCCCTGATAAACTCCAGAGAACACCAAAGGGCCTATTCGTTTATTGTTTACCATACCCAAAGACTGTTTTCCTTTGCTTAAATGCTTTCACTACTTACTTCTTGAGGCATATAACTACAATCATGAGATTCCCTTGGTAACATTAAAAGATCAAATAAATACAATAGACGTTTAAAATTTAACAAATACTGTATAGAGATGCAACCAGCAAAATCCAGACTGTGGGAAACTCTACTGAACAAATGACCAAGCTGCTTCAACAAAACAATTTAGAGAAAAAGGAACCCACACAGTGAAAGTGATTTAAAGCTCTCCACCCAGGACACGGGTCCTCCCACGCCTGAGGCCAATGCTGCCAGGACCTTGGGGTTGGAGGGGGACTTGGCTGACCACATCTTTCAAATAAAGCTGTTTGTCTAACTAAAAAAAAAAAAAAGTGATTTAAGGGACACAATAACTAAACGCAGTGTATGGAACTTGTTTGGATCCTTATTCAAATAAAATAACTTTAAAAAAAGGAAACTGGGCAAGGGGAGGGAGAGCATTAGGACAAATACCTAATGCATATGGGGCTTAAAACCTAGATAACAGGTTGATAGGTGCAGCAAACCACCATGGCACATGTATACCGATGTAACAAAACTGCACATTCTGCACATGCATCCCAGAACTTAAAGTATAAAAAAAAAAAAAAAAAAAAAAAAAGGCTGGGCGCGGTGGCTCACGCCTGTAATCCCAGCACTTTGGGAGGCTGAGGCAGGCGGATCATCTCAGGTCAGGAGTTCAAGACCAGCCTGGCCCAACATGGTGAAACCCCATCTGTACTAAAAATACAAAAAATTAGCCAGGCATGGTGGTGGGCACCTGTAATCCCAGCTACTCAGGAGGCTGAGGCACGAGAATCACTTGAACCCAGGAGGCGGAGGTTGCAGTAAGCCAAGATCGCGCCATTGCACTCCAGGCTGGGCGACAGAGCAAGACGTCGTCTTGAGAAAAAAACAAACGTATATTATGGGATAATCAGATGTGAATATAGACTGGCAATGTGCTATTAAGAAAATATTTTCTATGCTTTTTTGGAGTGTGGTGATGGCAATGTGGCTGTCTTAAAAGGGAAGTGGCCAGGCGTGGGGGCTCACACCTGTAGTCCCAGCACTTCCGGGGGCCGAGGTGGGCAGATCACTTGAGCCCAAGAGTTTAAGACCAGCCTGGGCAACACGGCAAAACCCTGTCTTTGCAAAAAAAATACCAAATTTAGCTGCAAGTGGTGGTGCACACCTGTAGTCCCGGCTACTCAGGAGGCTAAGGTGGGAGGATCACTTCAGCCTGGGAGGTCAAGACTACAGTAAGCCGTGATTGCACCACTGCACTTCAGCCTAGGTGACAGAGTGAGACCCTGTCTCAATTTAAAAAAAAAGAAAAGGGCCCAGGCACGGTGGCTCACACCTGTAATCCCAGAACCTTGGGAGGCAGAGGTGGGCAGATCATGAGGTCAGGAGTTCAAGACCAGCCTGGTCAACATAGTGAAACCCCGTCTCTACTAAAACTATATATATAAAAAAAAATTAGCTGGGCGTGGTGGTGGGCGCCTGTAATCCTAGCTACTTGGGAGCCTGAGGCAGGAGAATCACTTGAACCTGGGAGGCAGAGGTTGCACAGAGCTGAGATCGTGCCACTGCACTCTGGCCTGGGCAACAGAGCGAGACTCTGTCTCAAAAAAAAAAAAAAGGAACTCCCAATCTTTTAGAGGTATATAGTGAAATATTTATAGACAATAAAATATGAAATAATATAATATAAGGGATGGGCCAAAAAATAATCAGGGTGAGAGGTGGGGAAGTGACTAGGGCTTTACAGGAAACAAGATTCTCGGTTGGTAACTGTTTTTTAAAAAGTTATTATTATTTTTATTGATATATAATAATTGTACATATTTATGAGGTACATGTGATATTTTGATACATGCATACAATATGTAATGGTCAAATTAGAATAATTGGGATATCTATTACTTCAAACATTTATCACTTCTTTGTGTTGGGAACATTTCAAATCCTTTCTTCTAGCTATTTTGAAATATACAATACATTATTGTTAACTCGAATTAGGCTACTGTGCTATCTGACACTAGAACTTATTCCCTCTATCTAACTTGTGCCTTTGTGCCCTTTAACCAATCTCACTTCATCTCCCTCCACTTCCCAGCCTCTGGTAACTATCATTCTACACTCCAACTCCATATGATCAACTTTTTCAGTTCCCACATACGAGTGAGAACATGTGATATTTTTCTTTCTGTTCCTGGCTTATTTACTTAACATCAGTTGGCAGTTGTTGAAGCTGGGTGATGGGTATGTGAGTCCTTGGAACACTCTTCTAATACCCTCTCCATGTTATATATGTTGGAAATTTTCAAAAAGTTAAAAGGGGGATCTAACAAATAGAACCATAAAGTATCTAAACTGTTGTTAAATAAACGGTAAAGTCCATAACACGTTAGAATTCTTTCATTTTTCAAGATGTCTACAAGAGAGCAGTACCTTGATTCACAAGCCCTTTGAGATATCATTGAAAGTAGGATGCAGAACTCAGAGCTGCTTGCCTTTTGCTACATTTCCCCCGTAATGCATTCCCCACTCTCCTTCCATCAAAACAGGCACTTACCTCTGACAAGCTGGGATATATTTCAAAGATGCATGCTGAATCCACTGCCCTCAAATGGCAGAGAGAGGATGCAAACACAGCCGGGCAATGCCAGCCATTTCGCAGCCTTCCTACTGTGTCTGAACTCAGAAACAGCTTTACCTCCATTTCTTGACCACATACCTCACAGCCTGCAGCTGTGCAGGGGGGCTGTAAAGAACTGTCCAGCCAATGCTTCACAATGACCATATCACTCACTGACCCCTTTCCACTACTCCTCACATCAGTCTTTGAAACTGCCCCTAACACACTGGGTCACCTGGGTGACCTGTCAAGCTCTGTTTTTAACTGTTTCCTTTTCTTAAAAGTTCGAACTAACCAACTTCAAGTATTTAGAAACTTCCCAAGTCTACTGGATTGTAGCAAAAACCTGTTGATAGACAGAAATGAAGTTCTTGAAAGGGTTTAATAACATTCAATTCCACTTGGGATACAGCCAACACTTACAACACCCATAGATTCACTATGCCTAATACCGAAATGTTATCTCACTCCAGCTGCAACCTCCAAGTCCAATAAACCTTCTTTAGCTACAAACGTTCTTAATTTGAGTGAGACAGGTTCAACCTGAAAAACTTAAAAGGTCAGGTTGTTTTTTTCTAGAAAAATAAATCTTCTCTAAAGCTTCTTTGCTTAAATCAACATTTCATAAAATAAAGCAGCTATTGCAATTCCTCCACGACTTGGACAATATAACTAGCTTTCTTGTCCACCAGCTTTCAGACCCACAGTTTTGTGAAATAAACCTGCTTTTCTGGAAAAAAAAAAAAAAAAAAAAAAGGGCCAGGCACAGTGGCTCACGCCTGTAATCCCGGCACTATGGGAGGCCGAGGCGGGCGCATCACCTGAGGTCGGGAGTTCGAGACGAGCCTGACCAACATGGAGAAACCCCGTCTCTACTAAAAATACAAAATTAGCCGGACATGGTGGCGCATGCCTGTAGTCCCAGCTACTCGGGAGGCTGAGGCAGGAGAATCACTTGAACCCGGGAGGCGGATAGCGGTGAGCCGAGATCGCGCCATTGCACTCCAGCCTGGGCAACAACAGCATAACTCCGTCTCAAAAAAAAAAAAACCAAAATAAAACAAAAAAGCAAAAACAGAAGCCTCACCTAATCTGCCCATAAAACAAGACTAGTGAAAACGATGACTATGCACAAGAGTAAGCACCATTGTTTTTCGGCACCCCCTTTTCCATCGGGTGCACGCAGGCACGCGGACACACAAGCCTCTCCCCTGCCCCCGCGCCCCGCCTGCGCGGGGAATCTGCCACACGGTATGAACTGTGCTCTCAGCGGAGAAATACTCTGTTTGGCCCAGCAATTTACGTGTGTTTTGTTTGTTTTAAGTGGGAAGGAAAGGAAGAGAGTGGGGCGTGAAAACGGGAGATCAGTTTTAACTCAGATTTAATTCAATGGTTCGCGTTTCCTCCCATCTTTCTCTGCATCAAAATGCAGGTAGATCGGTGAAATTTCAAGTTTCTTGGGTCGTTAAATACCCCAATTTAAACGATGGAGGCTGGGAACTGGGGATATAAGGAGGAAACCTAGGGTTGGAAGGGCGGGCAGGGTTAAAGAGGTTCGGGAGCTCCGCAGATCTGAGCGAAGCATGCGAGGCTGCCGCGCCCGGGCAGCGGCTGCGTCTCGGGTTCTCGCCCTGCCCGCTGCCTCGGGTTTTTGCCAGTGACTGCGCCGTCTTGGCTGCCCACCCACACCTCGGGTTGGTCCCGACTTTAGGCTAGGCCATTCACTTCCGGTGACAAATCCCTCCCACCACCCCTAGAAATAATGTACCGCTTCTCCCACCGCTTTCCTAAGACCGACCGCCCCAGAGAGCCACGGAGCCCGGGGCTAGGGTCTCACCCCAGCGCGGCCGGCGACGCCCAGCTGCGGAGGGAGTGGCCGGGACCGAGCTCGGGGAGGGCAGGGAAGAAAGAGGAAGGGGGTGTGGATCTCACCTTCCCCCGCCCCCACCCCTCCGACTGCAGCAATTGGCCAAAAAAATAGTAATCCTTTTATAGACTCCCCCAGGGCCCCTCGAACCAGGTTGCAGTGAGGAACCCAGTCTCTCCCATCGCAGTGCCCCTTGCCTTCTCCTGCCCTAGTAACTGCCTGCGGGGATCCAGGAGCCCCTAGGCCGCGCCGAACTGCAGTGGATAGGGGGGAGGGGGGCGGTAAGGATGAGGGCTACGGGGCGGCAGAAATGGGTTGGGGGAAGGGGTGGTGGAAGGGAAAAGAAAAAACCGGAGGCATGCAAGCGGCTCCCTAACCAGCTGTTCCAGCTGCTGCTTCCTCCGGCGCGGGCCGGGCGGTGCAATATTCCCCCCCCCTCCATCTTTCTCACCACTACCTGTCCCCCCAACCCACCACACGCACTCATCCCTCCCACCCACACCCCTAGTAGCGGATCTCCGGCCTGTAAGGGGGTAGTAGGGAGGAGCTGGGGGGAGGGGGAGGCCTGCGAGTTTCTAACCTTGTTCTTATAAACAAACCCACATGTGCAGCTGCCGCTGCTGCAACTCACCCCACAATCCCGGATATAAGTCCTGCCCCTTTAAGAGGAAAAAAAAGATTCCCCCGCCTGCCTCCCACCCCACCCATCCACAAGAACCTTTGTCTTCCCACCCCCATAGTCAGTCGGCCCCGCCCCATCTCCCCGCCCCCTCCGACGCAGAGGAACCAATAGGCGAAGAAAATAAGGCCGGGGGTCTGACATCATCATGTTAGGCCAATCACCGGACGCGTTGGTGGGAGGCCTCACGGACAGCGCGCCCGGAGGAAGGAAGACAAGAGAGAGGAAGCTTGAAGCCAATATGGAGTCCGTCAGTTGCTCCGCTGCTGCTGTCAGGACCGGAGACATGGAGTCCCAGCGGGACCTGAGCCTGGTGCCTGAGCGGCTTCAGAGACGCGAACAAGAACGGCAGCTGGAAGTTGAAAGGCGGAAACAAAAGCGGCAGAACCAGGAGGTAGAGAAGGAGAACAGCCACTTTTTCGCCGCCACCTTTGCTCGGGAGCGAGCGGCCGTGGAAGAGCTTCTGGAGCGCGCGGAGTCGGTCGAGCGACTGGAGGAGGCGGCCTCTCGGCTCCAGGGGCTGCAGAAACTAATCAACGACTCAGTATTTTTCCTAGCCGCTTACGACCTGCGGCAGGGACAAGAGGCGCTGGCGCGGCTGCAGGCGGCCTTGGCCGAGCGGCGCCGGGAGCTGCAGCCCAAGAAGCGTTTCGCTTTCAAGACCCGGGGAAAGGATGCTGCTTCGTCTACCAAAGTAGACGCGGCTCCTGGCATCCCCCCGGCAGTTGAAAGCATACAGGACTCCCCGCTGCCCAAGAAGGCGGAAGGAGACCTCGGCTCCAGCTGGGTCTGCGGTTTCTCCAACCTGGAGTCCCAGGTCTTGGAGAAGAGAGCCAGCGAGTTGCACCAGCGCGACGTTCTTTTGACCGAACTGAGCAACTGCACGGTCAGACTGTATGGAAATCCCAACACCCTGCGGCTAACCAAGGCCCACAGCTGCAAGCTGCTCTGCGGTCCGGTGTCTACCTCTGTTTTCCTGGAAGACTGCAGTGACTGCGTGCTGGCAGTGGCCTGCCAACAGCTCCGCATACACAGTACGAAAGACACCCGCATCTTCCTGCAGGTGACCAGCAGGGCCATCGTGGAGGACTGCAGTGGGATCCAGTTCGCCCCTTACACCTGGAGCTACCCGGAGATCGACAAGGACTTCGAGAGCTCTGGTTTAGATAGGAGCAAAAATAACTGGAACGATGTTGACGATTTTAACTGGCTGGCCCGGGATATGGCCTCCCCAAACTGGAGTATTCTTCCTGAAGAGGAGCGAAATATCCAGTGGGACTAAGCAGTTGTCACTCTGTTCTTCACTCCTACCAAATACTTTCCACGTTGGACTTTCCCCCTTATTGGGTCTCGAAGTTTACTTATTGTCACACTGTGTGTTTTCAGCATTTTAAGGCTAGAGATTGTAATGGGCTCCTACTTGTAATTTCCATTAAATTCGTAACAGGTATAACACTAAAGCATTTTTGCTATTTTCGTCATGCCTTTGAGACTGAGTCTTACTCCGTCCCCCAGCGTGGTGGCGCGCTGGGATTACAGGCGCGCGCCACCACGCGAACTTGTATTTTCAGTAGAGACGGGGTTTCGCCATGTTGTCCGGGCTGCTCTCGAACTCCTGACCTCAGGTGATCCACCCGCTTCAGCTTCCCAAAGTGCTGGCATTACAGGCGTGAGCCACCACGCCAGGGCTTTATTTATTTATTTTTACCACAATAGTTTGAAGCAGTAAGGGGGAAGGAGGGTGATTATATTGTTTTGTAATAGTTTGTGATACTTGAAACATCACGGTGCATAATAAAGTAGGTCTGCAATAAATACATGGGTTTGTTTGTTGTGTGTGTGTTTTGTTTTTTGTTTTTAAAGAGATGGGCTCTCCTTATGTTGCCCAGGCTGGTTTCGAACTCTTGGACCTCAAGCAATTCTTCTGCCTCAGCCTCCCAAAACACTCGGATTACAGACAGTAACCAGCGGTGTCAGGGTATAGATACATGTTTAATAAATTCCAGAGCTGAGCCCGGGGGCCTGCAATCCCAGCACTTGGGAGGCTGAGGTGGGCAGATCACTTGAGGTCAAGAGTTGGAGACCCGGTGCCAGGTGAAACCCTGTCTCTACTAAAAACACAAAAATTAGCCGGGCATGATAGTTCACACCTGTAGTCCCAGCTACTCAGGAGAACTGCTTGAACCTGGGAGACAGAGGTTGTCGTGAGCTGACATCATGCCACTGCACTCCAGCCTGTGTGGCAGAGTGAGACACTGTCTCAAAAACAAAAAACCATAGGTAATTCCTTTGTCCCTAGACATTCAGTTCCTTCGGAGAGCCATCACTCTTTACGTGTTTCTTTTTTTTTTTTTTTTTTTGAGACAGAGTTTCGCTCTTGTTGCCCAGGCTGGAGTGCAGTGGCGTGATCTCAGCTCAGTGCAACCTCAGCGTCCCTGGTTCAAGTGACTCTCCTGCCTCAACCTCCCGAGCAACTGGGATTACAGGAGCCCGCCACCATGCTCGGCTAATTTTTTGTATTTTTAATAGAGGATTTCACCATGTTGGCAAGACTGGTCTTGAACTCCTGACCTCGGCTGATCCACCTGCCTCAGCCTCCCAAAGTCCTGGGATTATAGGCGTGAGCCACTGTGCCCGGTCCTTTTTTTTTTTTTTTTCCTTTATTTCTTTGAGACAGGGTCTGGGTGAAGGACCTTCTGGGCTCAAGATATCCTCCAACCTCAGCCTCCCAAGTAGCTGGGACTACAGGTGCACCCCATCACCCCCGGCTAATTTGTGTATTTTTTGTAGAGAGGGCTTCATCATGTTGCCCAGGCTGGTCTTGAACTCCTGAGCTCAAGCAATCTGTCCCCCGTGGTCTTCCAAGTGCTGGGTGGTGGTGCGTGTTTGTAATCCCAGCTACTCGGGATGCTGAGGCATGAGAATCCTTTGAACCTGGCAAGAAGGGGTAGCAGTGAGCCATTACTGTGCCATTGCATTTCCAGAGCAAGACTCTGTATAAAAAAAAAAAAAGAAAGGGGGTGGTGCCAGGCGCGGTGGCTCATCCCTGTAATCCCAGCACTTTGGGGGGCCAAGGCAGGTGGATCACCTGAGGTCAGGAGTTTGAGACCAGCCTGGCCAACAGGGTGAAACCTCGTCACTACTAAAAATACAAAAATTAGCCGGGCATGGTGGCACACACTTGGAATCTCAGCTACTTGGGAGACTGAGGCAGGAGAATATCTTGAGCCCAAGAGGCAGAGGTTACAGTGTGCTGAGATTGTGGCGCTGCACTCCAGCCTGGGCGACAAGAGCAAAACTCCATCTCAAAAAAAAAAGAAAGAAATTTTTGGGTCTTTGCCAGTTTGATGGTTACAAAATATTACCTTCCTCTACTAGTAATGGTAATCATCTCCTAACTCATCTCCGCATCTCCAATTTCTGAACTATTCTGCATACAGCTACTAAATTAGTTTTCTTAAAGTATGTCACTCCTGATCTAAAACCTTCTGAGATTCTTATTATCTGATAGACTTCCTGGCCTGGAAGACAAGCCCCTCCACCATCTGTTTCAGCCTACTGTTCTTACATGATGTTTTACTGTTTCATCACACACATTTCATGCACCAGCTAGTCTGAACTAATACCCATTAATCAAACACAATGTATCAGTCAGGGCTCTGGCAGGAAACAGATGGCTTGCTCAAAATGGATACTTTGAGAAGAGCTTAATACAGGAGCTATTTACAAAGCTGTGGACAGAGTATAAGAAAAGCAATTAGAGATGGTACAATATCTGTTACCATACTTAGGGCTGAAGGGACAAAAATGTTACCTGAATGCAGAGAGAGAGAGACAGTTATTGAGCTACCTGACAGGAGTTTCAGTCCTCAGTGGAGGGATGCTGCCAATCCATGGTGACCTGGCAGGGAAAGAGCCATGGGAATTAAACAATGTCATTCTCTTTTATTGGTGCCTCCCGTTGGTGGAGCCCAACTGGAAATTTCAGGGCAAAGAAGTCTGCTGCCGCAGTCCATATGAGTCAGCTCCCAGGATGTAGAACAGGGTGGAGAAAAATGAAGAATGGATCTGGAGGAGGAAATAGAAGACACTAAGGGCAGGCCAGCGCTGTGGCTCATGCCTGTAATCTCAGCACTTCGGGATTGCCTTGGGATTTGCCTTGGGAGGCCAAGGCAGGTGGATCACCTGAAGTCGGGAGTTTGAGACCAGCCTGGCCAACATGGTGAAATCCCGTTTCTACTAAAAATACAAAAATTAGCCGGGCATGGTGGCAGGCGCCTGTAATCCCAGCTACTCAGGAGGCTGAGGCAAGATAATCGCTTGAACCTGGGAGGAGGAGGGTGCGGTGAGTCGAGACTGTACCACTGTACTCCAGCCTGAGTGCCAGAGCGAAACTCCATCTCAAAAAATAAATATTCAGTGCAAATAGTTTTTGCCGTATTTCCTGGCCTTTTCTCGAGCAGTGCCCACACAGATTGGGTCCCCATGCACTTGCCAAAATTTCATACAAGACAAATGTCACGTCCTCTGGGAAATCTGGGATTTTCCTTAGTCTCTTTTGAAAATGAGGCATGGGCCAGGCTTGGTAGTTCATGCCTGTAATCTCAGCATTTTGGGAGGCCTTGGTGGGAAGATCACTTGAGCTTAGGGGTTCAAGACCAGCCTGGGTAACATAGGAAGACTCTGTCTCTACAAAAAATACAAAAATTAGCTAGGCATGGTGGCACACGCCTGTGGTCCCAGCTACTCAGGAGGCTGAGGTGGGATGATTGCTTGAACCTACAGGTCAAGGCTACAGTGAACTGTGATTGTGCCACTGCACTCCAGCTTGGGCGACAGAGTGAGACCTTGTCTCAATAAGAAAAAAAATGAGGAGGCCAGGAGCGGTGGCTCACGCCTGTAATCTCAACACTTTGGGTGGCTGAGGTGGGCAGATCACTTGAGGTCAGGAGTTCGAGACCAGCCTGGCCAACATGGTGAAACCCCGTGTCTACTAAAAATAGAAAAATTAGCTGGGCATGGTGGTGTGCACCTGTTATCCCAGCTACTCGGGAGGCTGAGGCCTGAGAATCACTTGAACCCAGGAGGCAGAGATTGCAGTAAGCCTAGATCACGCCACTGCACTCCAGCCTGGGTGGCAAAGCAAGACACTATCTCAAAAAAAAAAAAAAGGAAAAAGTTTAAAGAGAAACCAAGGAACGACCACTATGGGAAAGAACAGGGGAAACTTCTGGCCAATCAAAAAGTACTAAAGATTTACATAAAAGTTAGCTGTAATCTTTGAGGAGGGGAAATGAAGGAGGGAGGAGTAACTGCTTTTTCCCCAGCTTTGGTTACTGAAATTCTCCGGGGAGGGCCATTCACGCACATCTCATCAGAGATGGTAATTTCCAAGAAAGATGATTAGAAAGTTGGATGACTTTTAAGGTCCTTGAGCAGAGGAATGCTTATGGACATTACCAAGAACATTCCATAGAAGTTGCAGTTTAATAAACCTTAGCAAATCCAGTTCATGCACAAATTTCCCCCAGGAAGCATTGACAGTTTAGCTTTTTTGTTGTTGTTGTTTTTTACAACAGGGTCTCACTCTGTTGTCTAGGCTGGAGTGCAGTGGTGCAATTATGGCTCACTGCAGCCTTGACCTCCCAGGCTCAAGCAATTATCCTACCTCAGCATCCTAAGTAGCCACCACACTTGGCTAATTTTTTTACTTTTTTTTGGAGAGCTGGGATGTCACCATGTTGCCCAGGCTGGTCTTGAACTCCTAGGCTCAAGGGATCCTCCCACCTTGGCCTCCCAAAGTGTTGAGGTTACAAGTGAGAACAAGCCAATTTAACTTTTTGACTGGGTACATGTTTAGTTTATGTTTGTTATTTATTTGTATTTTATTTTATTTTAATTTCTCTCTTTTTTTTTTTTTTTTTGAGACGGAGTCTCGCTCTGTCACCCAGACTGGAGTGCAGTGGCGCGATCTCGGCTCACTGCAAGCTCCGCCTCCCGGGTTCACGCCATTCTCCTGCCTCACTCTCCCGAGTAGCTGGGACTACAGGCGCCCGCCACCACACCCAGCTAATTTTTTGTATTTTTAGTAGAGACGGGGTTTCACCACGTTAGCCAGGATGGTCTCGATCTCCTGACCTCATGATCCGCCCGCCTTGGCCTCCCAAAGTGCTGGGATTACAGGCGTGAGCCACCGTGGCTGGCCCACGCCCAGCTAATTTTTGTATTTTTAGTAGAGATGGGGTTTCACCATGTTGTCCGGGCTGGTCTCGAACTCCTGACCTCAGGTGATCCACCCACCTCTGTCTCCCAAAGTGCTGGGATTACAGGCATGAGCCACTGCGCCTGGCTGATTTTAGTTTCTCTTAATCTTCAATTTTGGTATGGTTATGGCATGAAATGTGTTTCCTGCCATGGAAACCCAAACTATAACATTACATCTCTGGAAACTATGGGCTAGACTTGACTTGGGTTCAATTGTGACTGACGTTAAAGAACCAACTGACTTCTTCAGTCCAATAACAGCTGTAAGACTGGGATACTGGGGCCGGGCGCAGTGGCTCACGCCTGTAATCTCAGCATTTTGGGAGGCTGAGGTGGGAGGATCACCTGAGGTCAGGAGTTCGAGACCAGCCTGGCCAACATGGCGAAACCCCATCTCTACTAAAAATACAAAAATTAGCCGGGCGTGGTGCATGCCTGTAATCCTGGCTACTCAGGAGGCTGAGGCAGCAGAATCATGTGAACCTGGGAGGCAGATGTTGTAGTGAGCTGAGATCGTGACACTGCACTGCAGCATGGGTGACAGAGCAAAACTCTGTCTCAAGGGAAAAAAGAAAAAAGAAGAAAAAACTGGGATATGTCCCCAGGGGCCTTAATAAAAAGTACTGGATGGGGCAGTAGCTCACCCCTGTAATGCCAGCACTTTGGGAGACTGAGGTAGGAGGATCACTTGAGCCCAGGAGTTAGAGACCAGCCTGGGCAACATGAGACCCTATCTCTAACACAAAATTAAAAAATTAGCCAGGCATGGTGGTGCATATCTGCGGTCCCAGCTACTCAGGGGGCTGAAGTAGGAGGATTTTTAAATTTTTAAATTTTTAATTTTTGTGGATAAGTAGTAGGTGCATAAATTTATGGGTTATTTGATACAATGAGTAATAGTAATGCAATGAGTAATAGTCACATCAGAGTAAATGGGGTGTCCATCCCCTCAAACATTTATCCTTTGTTACAAACAATCCAATGATACTCTTTTAGTTATTTTAAAATGTACAATTAAATTATTTTTGACTATAGTCACCTAGTTGTGCTAACAAATACTAGGTCTGATTCATTTTATTTTTATTTTTTCAGACAGGGTCTCGCTTTGTCACCCAGGCTGATGTGCAGTGGTGTGATCCTGGCTCACTGGAGGCTTGATCTCCCAGGTGTAAATGATCCTTTCACCTCAGCCTCCCCAGTAGCTGGGACTATAGGCCTGCACCACCGTGCCTGGCTAATTTTTAAATTTTTTTAGAGACAGTGTCTCCCTACGTTGCCCAGGCTGGTCTTAAACTCCTGGGCTCAAGTGACCCTTCCACTCCAGCCTCCAAAAGTGCTGGAGTTACAGAAGTTAGTTAGCCACTGTGCTCAACTCTGATTCATTTTTTCTAAGTAATTTTTTTTTTTTGAGACGGAGTTTCACTCTTGTTACCCAGGCTGGAGTGGAATGGCACAATCTCAGCTTGCTGCAACCTTTGCCTCCCGGGTTCAAGCGATTCTCCTGCCTCAGCCTCCCAAGTAGCTGGGATTACAGGCAGGTGCCACCACCCCCAGTTAATTTTGTATTTTTAATATGGATGGGGTTTCACTATGTTGGTCAGGCTGGTCTCAAACTCCTGACCTCAGGTGATCCACCCACCTCGACCTCCCAAAGTGCTGGGATTACAGGCGTGAGCCACCGCGCCCAGCCTTTAACTAATTTTTTGTACCCATTAACCATCCCCACTTGCCCCAGCCCCCACTACCCTTCCCAGCCTATGGTAATCATCCTTCTACTCTCTATTTCCATGGATTCAACTGTTTTAATTTTTAACTCCCACAAATAAATGAGAACGTTTGAAGTTTGTCTTTCTGTTCCTGGCTCATTTCACTTAACATAAAGACCTCCAGTTCCATCCATTTGTTGCAAATGACAGGATCCTGTTCTTTTTATGGCTGAATAGTAAGTACTCCATTGTATATATGTACCACATTTTCTTTATCCATTCATCTGTCGATGGACACTTACGTTGCTTCCAAATCTTGGCTATTGTGAACAGTGCTGCAACAAACATGAAAATGCAGATATCTCTTTGATGTACTGATTTCCTTTCTTTTGGGTCTCTACCTAGGAGTGGGATTGCTGGATCATATGGTAGCTCTAGTTTTAGTTTTTTGAGGAACCTCCTAACTGTTCTCCATAGTGGTTGTACTAATTTACATTCCCACCAACAGTGTACGAGGGTTCTCTTTTCTCCGCATGCTCACCAGCGTTTGCTATTGCCAGTCTTTTGGATAAAAGCCATTTTGACTGGGGGAAGATGATATCCCATTGTAGTTTTGATTTGCCTTTCTCTGATGATCAATGATGTTAAGCACCTTTTCATATGCCTGTTTGCCATTTGTATGTCTTCTTTTGAGAAATGTCTATTTAGACTTTTTGCCCATTTTTAAACTAGATTATTATATTTTTTCCTATAGAGTTGTTTGAGTTCCTTATATATTCCGGTTATTAATCCCTTGTCAGATGGGTAGTTTGCAAATATTTTTTCCCATTCTGTGGGTTGTCTCTTCACTTTGTTGATTGTTTCCTTTACTGTGCAGAAGGTTGTTAACTTGACATGATCCCATTTGTCCTTTTTATTTTTTTATTTTTTTATTTTTGGAGACAGAGTCTCGCTCTGTCACCCAGGCTGGAGTGCAGTGGTGCTATCTTGGTTCACTGCAGCCTCCGCCTCTTAGGCTCAAGTGATTCTTGTGCCTCACCCTCCTGAGTAGCTGGGACTAAAGGCATGTGCCACGATGCCTAGCTAATTTTTTTTTTTGAAACAGAGTCTTGCTTGGTTGTCCAGGCTGGAGTGCAGTGGTGCAATCTCGGCTCTCTGCAACCTCCGCCTCCCTGGTTCAAGTGATTCTCCTGCCTCAGCCTCCCGAGTAGCTGGGATTACAGGCACTCACCACCGTGCCCAGCTAATTTTTGTATTTTTAGTAAAGACAGGGTTTTGCCATGTTGGCCAGGCTGGTCTTGAACTCCTGACGTCAGCCGATCTCCTCGCCTCGGCCTCCCAAAGTGCTGGGATTACAGGCAAGAGCGACGGCACCCAGCTACTATTTGTTCATTTTTGCTGTGGTTGCCTGTGCTTGTGGGGTAGTACTCAAGATATCTTTGCTGAAGTGGGAGGATTGCTTGAGCCTAAGAGTTCAAGGCTGCAGTGAGCCCTGATCATGCCACTGCACTCCAGCTTGGGTAACAGAGTGAGACCCTGTCTTAAAAAATAGATAAATAAATGAAAATGAAAATAAATTTAAAAAGCGCTGCTTTTGTGATTTCTTGATCGGAAAGTTTCTCCTAATAGCACTTTCTTTTTTTTTTTTTTTGAGATAGGATCTTGCTCTGTTGCCTAGGCTGGTGTGCAGTGGCAGGATCAGGGCTCACTGCAGCCTCAACTTCCTAGGCTCAAGCCATCCTCCCACCTCAGCCTCTGGAGTAGCTGGGACTACAGGTGTGAGCCACCTCACCCGGCTAATTTTTCGTATTTTTTGTTGTAACAGGGTTTTGCCATGTTGCCCAGGTTGGTCTAAAACTCCTGGGCTCAAGGGATCCCCCCACCTCGGCCTCCCAAACTGCTGGGATTACAGGCATGAGCCACTGTGCCTGGTGCACTTTCTATGTTTTAATAAATAGTAGAGTAATAGAGGGTGCCGCTTGACCATCCACATGGCTTGAACTTTTCGCTGTGCCCAGCACAATAGTATTAAGTGTCTGACAGTTCTGATTCCTCTTGTGGTAAGCCTTGCTGCTGTCCTTGTGTAATAGGCCAGGATAGCTGGGGACTTATCCTGGGAACAGCCCTCAGATGAATGACTCTCCAGAGTTAGTGAATAAATAGCTCAGCTCCTTCACCCAAGACAGGATAATTCTGAGATGTGTTTCCCCCAGGGATTTCCTTCTCCAGAGTGGAAGCTGGTGTAATAGCACAGTCTTGTGGGCCGCCTTTCCTTCCTGTACCACTTTGCCACCCCTCCATGGGTGTTATCTGAATCTCTCCAATTAACTACTTTCACTCCCAGTTTAGGGCAGTGTTTTTAGTGTCTCTCAACCTTTTTTTTTTCATTATCACCCCCCCTAAAGAGCCTATTTTAGACATTTATTTGTTTATTTATTTATTTTTGAGACAGGGTCTCACTCTGTCGCTCAGGCCGCAGTGCAGTGGCGCGATCATGGCTCACTGCAACCTCTGCCTCCCAGGTTCAAGGGATCTTCCTACCTTAGCCTCCCAAGTAGCTGGGACTATAGGCATGTGCTACCATCCCCGGCTAATTTTTTTTGTATTTTTGATAAAGATGAGATTTCACCATATTGTCCAGGCTGGTCTGGAACTCCTGGCCTGAAGTGATCCGCCTGCTCTGGCCCCCCAAAGTGCTGGGATTATAGGAGTGAGTCATGGTGCCTGGCCAGATCTTTTTGTTTTGAAAAGATAGGGGCCACACAGATTTCACATTGGGACTTCTTTTTCCTAGTTATGCCCCTGGGAAGAGGAATAGAAAATGAAGAAAGTTATGGAACATTGAAAGTAGAGGGTGGCAGAGGCCGGGCATGATGACTCACACCTGTAATCCCAGCACTTTGGGAGGCTGAGGTGGGCAGATCACCTGAGGTCAGGAGTTCGAGACCAGCCTGGCCAACATGGTGAAACCTCATCTCTACTAAAACTACAAAAAATTAGTCAGGCATGGTGGTGCACACCTGTAGTCCCAGATGCTAGGGAGGCTGAGGTACAGGAATTGCTTGAACCCAGGAGGCAAAGGCTGCAGTGAGCCAAGATTGTATCGCTTCACTCCAGCCTGGGCAACAGAGCGAGACTTGGTCTCAAAAAATAAAAATAAATAAAGTAAATAAGGGCCAGCTGTGGTGGCTCATGCCTGTAATCCCAGCACTTTGGGAGGCCGAGGTGGGTGGATCACCTGAAGTCAGGAGTTTGAGATCAGCCTGGCCAATGCGGTGAAATCCCGTCTCTACTAAAAATACAAAAATTAGCCAGGTGTGGTGGCAGGTGCCTGTTGTCTGTGAGTCCCAGTTACTTGGGAGGCTGAAGCAGGAGAATCACTTGAACCTGGGAGGCGGAGGTTGCAGCGAGCCAAGATCACACCACTACACTCTAGCCTGGGCGACAAGAGCAAAACTCCATCTCAAAAAAAAAAAGTAGATGTCAGTAAAGAGTACTGGATTCCTTAAAGAGCTATCTCACTGAAAACAACTATAAATGCTAGATAAAATATATCAAAATACTTGTAAAAAGACATCATGGAGCTGCAAAGAGAGTAAAGAATATGTGGATGTGGGCGGAGAATTACTCAAGTGCCAAGGCAAGAGGCTGAAGGCACAAACTGTTTCAGTATAATAAAAAAAGTTAAAATAAAAATGGTTATGATACAAATTAGATATAGAGATGATCATGGACATTATCAATCATTAGTACAAAGATTATTAATCATTAGCTTTTAATATTACTCTTTGTTGTATTACTAATATAACCAAAAAATAACCAGCAGGTATAGAGTCAGGTGCTGAAGGGACATTGGAAGAAGTAACCAAGAAAGCAAGAGGTGAGCCCTCTGTTATGCCCACATAAGGGCCGCTTGAGGGCTCCTTGGTCAAGCGGTAATGCTAGTGCCTGGGAAGGCACCCATTACTTAGCAGACCGTGAAAGGGAGTCTCCTTTCCTTGGAGGAGTCAGGAAACACTCTGCTCTACCAGCTTCTTGTGGGAGGTTGGATATTATCCAGGCCTGCCCACAGTCATCCAGAGGCTTAAACCCCTCCCTGTGGTGCTGTGCTTCAGTGGTCACGCTCCTTGTCCACTTTCATGCTCCTCCCATACTCCTGGTTCCTCTTTAAAGTTCTTAGATGGTAGCGGTAGAAAAAATAGTGAAAGTCTTAAGTGCATAGAAGAAAACACTGACGTATGCTGCCTTCCCTCTCTGCTTCAGCTACCTATAAGGGAAGGGCTCGCTGTCCTATAACCACGTGACTTACTTGACCTTATCAATCACTTGGACGACTCACCCTCCTTACCCTGCCCCCTTGTATTGTATACAATAAATATCAGTGCACCCAGCCATTCAAGGCCACTACGTCTCCGTGTCTTGGTGGTAGTGGTCCCCCAGGCCCAGCTGTTTTCTCTTTATCTCTTTGTCTTGTGTCTTTCTTACGATCTCTCGTCTCTGCACACGGGGAAAATACCCGCTAAGCCCCGTAGGGCTAGACCCTACATGTGGAGATCAAAAAAAAAATTTTTTTTTTTTGAGACGGAGTCTTGCTCTGTTACCCAGGCTGGAGTGTAGTGGCACAATCTCAGCTTGCTGCAACCTCCACCTCCCGGGTTCAAGCGATTCTCCTGTCTCAGCCTCTGGAGTAACTGGGACTACAGGCATGTGCCATCATGCTCGGCTAATTTTGTATTTTTAGTAGAAACGGGGTTTCACCATGTTGGTCAGGCTGGTCTCGAACTCCTGACCTCAGGTGATCCACCTGCCTTGACTTCCCAAAGTGCTGGGATTACAGGTGTGAGCCACCACACCCGGTAGAGATCAAAATTAATCCAGAGATGTGAGCTAATTCTTTTTTTTTTTTTTTTTTTTTGAGGCAGAGTTTTGCTCTTGTTGCCCAGGCTGGAGTGCAATGCCACGATCTTGGCTCACCGCAACCTCTGCCTCCCAGGTTCAAGTGATTCTTCTGCCTCAGCCTCCTGAGTAGCTGGGATTACAGGCACGCGCCACTGTGCCTGGCTAATTTTGTAGTTTTAGTAGAGACGGGGTTTCTCCATGTTGGTCAGGCTGGTCTCAAGCTCCTGACCTCAGGTGATCCATCCGCCTCAGCCTCCCAAAGCACTGGGATTACAGGCGTGAGCCACTGTGCCCGGCCAATGTGAGCTAATTCTAAAACTGACTTTGTTGTGGGGCTGGGAGGTCTCTTGAACTCTTGTAACCTTGAGTTTCATTTTAATGGCACTGGAGAGAGGAGACAAGAAGGCAGACAGAAGCCAAAATCTGAGGCTTCCAAAGGGTGGAGTCTACTGAGCCCATCTTCAGTGTAAGAGTATGCTGTGGTCTGAATGTCTGTGTTCCTCGCTGTGGTGTTACGATATTTGTTGGTTTTCATCCACGTTCCTGGCTCATAACTCCCACAGCCCTTGTTCTGGTCTTTCGTTATAATGTTGGGTGTGTTGGGCCTCAGGGGCAAGCCTCCGACCTTCTCCTGCCCACCTTCCACCCGAATGTCTCCCTACCTTTCTGACTGTGGGTCTTAAGACCTTCCGAAGAGAGGGTCCTGCACTGTACCGTGGGGGAAGGAATACTGTTGTCATGAAGCTTCCAAAAAAACCCCAAAAAGGCCCAGCAGCCCTGGAGTCAAAGCCGGTTCCCGGCCCAGCCCCATCCTGAAACAGCCTGCCTCCCCTTTCCTTTCAACATGACAGATGCTGCCATGTCCTTTGCCAAGGACTTCCTGGCAGGTGGAGTGACCGCAGCCATCTCCAAGATGGCGGTAGTGTCCATCAAGCTTTTTAAATTTACTTTTGTTATTTTATTTTATTTATTTATTTATTTTTGCTCACTGTAACCTCTGCCTCCCAGGTTCAAGCCATTCTCCTGCCTCAGCCTCCCAAGTAGCTGGCATTACAGATGTGCACCATCATGCCAGCTAATTTTTGTATTTTTAGTAGAGACAGGGTTTCACCATGTTGGCCAGGCTGGTCTCAAACTCCTGATCTCAGGTGATCCACCTCCCTGGACCTCCAATGTGCTGGGATTACAGGCGTGAATCACTGCTTACCACCTGACTTCTTAATGATGACAATGAGAGCTGGAAAACAATGGAATAATAGTCTCAGCTGGGCGTGGTGGCTCACACTGTAATTCCAGCACCTTGGCAGGCTGAGGTATCGGATCACTTTAGGTCAGGAGTTCCAGACCAGCCTGGCGAACACTGTGAAACCCTGTCTCTACTAAAAATACAAAAATTAGGCCAGGCACGGTGGCTCACACCTGTAATCCCAGCACTTTGGGAGGCCGAGGCGGGTGGATCATGAGGTCAGGAGATCGAGGCCATCCTGGCTAACACGGTGAAACCTCGTTTCTACTAAAAATACAAAAAATCAGCCAGGCGTGGTGGTGGGTGCCTGTAGTCCCAGCTACTTGGGAGGCTGAGGCAGGAGAATGGCGTGAACCCAGGAGGCGGAGCTTGCAGTGAGCCAAGATCGGGCCACTGCATTCCAGCCTTGGTGACAGAGTGAGACTCTGTCTCAAAACAAAACAAAACAAAACAAAAATTAGCTGGGCATGGTGGCACACATCTGTAATACCAGCTACTCGGGAGGCTGAGGCAGGAGAATCACTTGAGCCTGAAAGGCAGAGGTTGCAGTGAGCCTAGATTTCTTTTTTTCTTTTCTTTTTCTTTTTTTTTGAGATGGAGTCTCACTCTGTCACATTCCAACTTTTTTTTTTTTTTTTGAGATGGAGTCTCACTCTCTTGCCCAGGCTGGAGTGCAGTGGCACGATCTCAGCTCACTACAACCTCTGCCTCCCGGGTTCAAGCGATTCTCCTGCTTCAGGCACCCGAGTAGCTGGGATTACAGGCACCTGCCACCACGCC
This sequence comes from Pan paniscus, assembly GCF_029289425.2. Taxonomy (NCBI): domain Eukaryota; kingdom Metazoa; phylum Chordata; class Mammalia; order Primates; family Hominidae; genus Pan; species Pan paniscus. Next base: position 57,229,728 of record NC_073254.2, on the reverse strand, counting down.
CGGCTAATTTTTGTATTTTTAGTAAAGACAGGGTTTCACCATGTTGGTAAGGCTAGTCTCGAACTCCTGACCTCAAGTGATCCACCCGCCTTGGCCTCCCAAAGTGCTGGGATTACAGGCGTGAGCCACCGTGCCCGGCCATAGTGAACCTAGATTTAGACACCACACTCCAGCCTGGGGGACAGAGCAAGACTCCATTTCAAAAACAAACAAAAAAATTGTCTCACTGTGCTGAGGGACAGTAACAACCTATTAGCAAGAAATGGGTTTCTGATAAAGCAGAAAGAATTAATTTAATAAACCCCAAACAGTCAACCTAGTATTGTATACCTTATAAAAATGAACTTTCAAAATAAAAGGTGATGTTTAAAGATATTTCCAGACATAAAACCATAACAGTTTTTTTTTTTTTTTTGAGATGGAGTCTCGCCCTGTTGGCCTGGCTGGAGTACAATGGTGTGATCTCGGCTCACTGCAACCTCCGCCTCCCAGGTTCAAGCGATTCTCCTGCCTCAGCCTCCCAAGTAGCTGGGATTAGAGGCGCGCACCTCCATGCCCAGCTAATTTTTGTATTTTTAGTAGAGACAGGGTTTCACCACGTTGGCCAGGCTGGTCTCAAACTCCTGACCTCGTGGTCCACCCACCTCGGCCTCCCAAAGTGCTGGGATTACAGGCGTTAGCCACCGCGCCCGGCCCATAAAACCAAACAGTTTTTACACAAATACTAAAAGCATTCTAAAGGATGAACTTCAGAAAAAGGGAAAATAATCCTTGGGAAGGAGACACATACAGGAAAAAATAGTGAGTAGGGACATTGATAAATATGTAGCACATTTAAACAAATGTTGACTTATACAAAAGAATAATGACATTTATGGTTTGGCACAGAGGCTCATGCCTGGAATCCCAGCACATCTGGGAGGCCGAGGCCGGCAGATCACCTGAGGCCAGGAGTTTGAGACCACCCTAGCCAACATGGGAAAACCCAGTCTCTACTAAAAATATAAAACAGCCGGGCATGGTGGCCAACGCCTGTAATCCCAGCTACTTGGGAGGCTGAGGCAGGATAATCGCTTGAATCCTGGAGGTGGAGGTTGCAGTGAGTCAAGATCGTGCCACTGTACTCCAGCCTGGGGAACAAGAGGGAAACTCTGTCTCAAAAAAAAAAAAAAAAAAAAAAAAAAGAAACATTTGAAGAACACAGTGATATATTTTAAAAAGAGCATTGGCCTGGCGCAATGGCTTATGCCTGTAATCTTAGTGCTTTGGGAGGCCGAGGTGGGCAGATCACCTGAGGTCAGGAGTTCGAGACCAGCCTGCCGAAGATGATGAAACCGCATGTCTAATAAAAATACAAAAATTAGCTGGGCACCGCGGTGGGCACCTGTAATCCCAGCTACTCGGGAGGCTGGGCAGGATAATTGCTTGAACCTAGGTAGTAGAGGTTGTAGTGAGCCAAGCATGCTACTGAATTCTAGCCTGGGTGACAGAGTGAGACTGTCTACAAGAAAAAAAAAAAAAAAAAGATCATTGCACCCAATTATTACATAAGACACACTTTTATTCCCCCCAAACACATGTGGAATATTGACCACAGGACAACTGGCCACAAACTAGGTCACAGAGCAAATCTCAAAGATTTTTTTTCTAGATTTGGTATTGTACATGTTATGTTCTCTTACTACAATGTAACTTTTTTAGATTTATATTTTTTATTTCTGTATTTTTGTTTTGTTTTTATAGAAACAGGGTCTCACTGTGTTGCTCAGGCTGGTCTCGAACTTCTTAGGGTTATACCCTAGAGAAACTTCTGCACAATGAAAGATACACACAAATGTGGTTTTTTTTGTTGTTGTTTTGAGATGAGGTCTTACTCTGTCATCCAGGCTTGAGTGCAGTGGCTCAATCACTGCTCACAGCAGCCTCAATCTCCCAGGCTCAAACGATCCTCATGCCTCAGTCATGAGTAGCTGGGACCACAGGTGCACACCACCACGTGAGGCTAATTTTTGTATTTTTTGTAGAGGCAAAGTTTCACCATGTTGCCTAGGCTGGTCTTGAACTCCTGGGCTCAAGTGATCCTGCCTTGGCCTCCTAAATTGCTGCGATTACAGTTGTGAGCCACTGCATCCAGCCACAAATGTTGAAAGAGCTCTATGCATGAAAGTTTAACTCTAGAAATCACCCATATATCTCCTGGCAGAAGAATGTATACTATGTATATTCTATATATGACAATGAACTATAGCTACATGTAACATGTGTGTCTCTTAAAACATGTTGACTGAAAAAGAAGCAGATCCCTGAAGACCATCTACACAGTAACATACAATTGTTGTAAATCTCAAAAACATCAAAAATTTGTTTGTAGGAAAGCACTTAATGATTTTTATATGAAAAAGAAAAAGCTGGCTGGGCACAGTGGCTCACGCCTGTAATCCCAGCACTTCGGGAGGCTGAGGTGGGCGGATCACTTGAGGTCAGGAGTTCAAGACCAGCCTGGCCAACATGGTGAAACCCTGTCTCTACTAAAAAATTAGCTGGGTATGGTGGCAGACACCTGTAATCCCAGCTACTCAGGAGGCTGAGGCAGGAGAATCGCTTGAACCTGGGAGGTGGAGGTTTCAGTGAGCCGAGATCGCGCCATTGCACTCCAGCCTGGGCAACAAGAGCCAAACTCGGTCTCAAAAAAAAAAAAAAAGGAAAAGAAAAAAAAAGAAAAAGCTAAGGTGTTCAGATTAATGGTGACCTCTTGAGTGGGAGGGAGAGTGCATTAGTCAGCTCTGGCTGCTATGACAGAATTCCATAGACTGGGCAGCTCGAGCAACAGGCATTTACTTTCTCACAGTTCTGGAGACTAAAGTCCAAGATGAAGGTGCCAGCAGGGTTGGTTTCTGGTAAGGCCTCTCTCCCTGGCTTGCAGATGGGTCTTCTCACTGTGTCCTCACATGGCCTTTCCTCAGTACTGGCTTGGGGAAAGCTCTAGTCTCTTCCTTTCCTTTTATTTTTATTTTTATTTTGAGACAGGGTCTTGCTCTGTCACTCAGGCTGGAGTGCAGTGGCAAAGTCTCAGCTAACTGCAACCTCCATCTCCCAGGCTCAAGCAATCCTCCCATATCAGCTTCCCAAGTAGCTGGGACTACAGGCATTCGCCACTATGCCTGTCTAATTTTGTATTTTTTGTAGAGAGAGGGTTTTGCCATGTTGCCCAGGAAGGTCTCAAACTCCTGAGCTCAAGTAATCCCCCCGACCTTGGCCTCCCAAAGTGCTGGGATTACAGGTGTGAGCCACTGCACCTGGCCCCTTTTCTCTTTTTCTTTTCTCTTCTTTCTTTTCTTTTCTTTCTTTCTTTCTTTTATTTTTCTTTCTTTCTTTCTTTCTTTCTTTCTTTCTTTCTTTCTTTCTCTCTCGCTCTCTCTTTCTCTCTTCTTTCTTTCTCCTTCCTTCCCTCCCTCTTTCCCTTTCTTTCTTTCTTTCTTTCTCTCTCTTTCTCTTTCTTTTCTTTCTGTTTTTTTTTTTGAGATGGAGTCTTGCTTTGTCGCCCCAGGCTGGAGTTCTGTGGTGCAATCTCAGCTCACTGCAACTTCCACCTCCCGGGTTCAAGCAATTCTCCTGTCTCAGGTTCCTGAGTAGCCGAGACTACAGGTGTGCACCACCATGCCCAGCTAGTTTTTTTGTATCTTTAGTAGAGACAGGGTTTCACCATGTTGGCCAGGCTGGTCTCGAACTCCTGACCTCAGGTGATCTATCCGCCTTGGTCTCCCAAAGTGCTAGGATTACAGGCGTGAGCCATCGTGCCCAGCCCCTCTCTTTCCTTTCTTCCTTCCTTCCTTCCTTCCTTCTTTCCCTCCCTCCCTCCCTCTCTCTCTTGCTTTCTTGCTTTTCTTTCTTTCTTTCTTTCTTTCTTTCTTTCTTTCTTTCTTTCTTTCTTTCTTTCTTTCTTTCTTTCTTTCTTTGTTTGTTTTGAGAGAGTGTCTTGCTCTGTCACCCCAGGCTAGAGTGCAGTGGCATAATCTCGGCTGATTGCAACCTCCGCCTCCCGGGTTCAAGCAATTCTCCCGTCTCAGCCTCCTGAGTAGCTGGGACTACGGGCATGCGCCACCATGCCCAGCTAATTTTTTTGTATTTTTAGTATAGACATGGTTGCACCATATTGGTCAGGCTGGCCTCGAACTCCTGACCTCAGGTGATCTGCCCGCCTCCGCCTCCCAAAGTGCCGGGATTACAGGTGTGAGCCATCCCGCCCAGCCTCTCTTTCTCCCTCTCTCTCTCTTTCCCTCCCTCCCTCCCTCCCTCCCTTCCTTCCTTCCTTCTCTCTCTCTCTCTTTCTTTCTTTCCAGGTTGGGGTGCAGTGGCATGATCTTGGCTCACTGCAACCTCCACCGCCTGGATTCAAGCAATTCTTGTGCTTCAGCCTCCCGAGTAGCTGGGATTACAGGCGCCTGCCACCACACTGGCTGATTTTTGTAATTTTTGTAGAGACGAGGTTTCACCATATTGGCCAGGCTGGTCTCGAACTCCTGACCTCATGCGATCCTCCCACCTCGGCCTCCCAAAGTGCTGGGATTACAGGAGTGGGCCACCACACCTGGACAAGAAAAACGGTATAATTTCGTTATTATAATAGCATTAATGGTTATTTCTTTTTTTCCCCCCAAATCCGAGAACTTTATTGGACAGAGCTCCGTGCAGGGCCAAGGGCCCGGTGGCGAGGGCAGCTCCATCCAGGAGGTCTCAGCAACAGGAGCCACACTCTAGCTAAGGTTATAGACAGCTGGGAGACCAGGGCCTCTCCGCAGACGCGGGAACAGGCCAGATCTTTATAAATAAACATCCAGTGAAGAGAAATGACAACTCTAAGTCATCCGAATACACAGAGCACTCTAGGGGGTGGGGCACCGGGGGCCTGGAGGGGCGATGAGTGGACCCAGATGTCCATGGCACGGGGCGGCGTGGGGAGTGGGGTGGGGGCAAGGCCAGGGCAACAGACAACCGGCACTAGGACGCTGCGCTGCGCATGTACAAGATCAACTACTGGGGGCCGCGGTCCCGTGCGTGTGTGTCAGGCTCTTCGTTCTGGAATGAGGAGGGGTGGTTTTTACATCATATTCAGTGGCTGGTGGGCTCGGAGAGGGGCTACTCTGTGGAGAGGATGAGGGCAACGACGAGACCGTACAGGCCGAGCACCTCGGGGAAGATGAGGATCAGGATCATGCCCATGAATAGTCGGGGCTGCTGGGCCGTGGCTCGCACACCGGCGTCCCCCACGATGTCTATGGCAAAGCCGGCTGCCAGGCCGCTCAGGCCCACGCTCAGGCCGGCGCTAGCTGGAGGCAGCTCCTGTAGAAGCTGATGTCGTCATTTGGGGAGCTAGCGATGAGGACTGTCACCACCAGGCCATAGATGGCGATGATGCCAGCCGTGACCACCGGGATGATGGACTTCATGATCAGCTCCGGCCGCATGACAGACATGGCCGCGATGCCGGCACCGGTCTTGACCGTGCCATAGGCAGCGCGCGGGGCGCTGAAGACCATGGCGGCCGAGGCTGCCATGACGGCGAAAAACGAAGCATACTCGGGGCCGTTCTTGGACTCGGACATTGTCTGCGGGTGGGGAGGGGGCAAGCTCTGCGGCCGAGGCGGAGGCGAAGACCGGGGCGAGGCCGGGCCGGGCGCGAAGGCGAGCACGCAGGCGGCGGCGAAGACGATCAGCATTAATGGTATTTCTAAAGAAGAAAAGTGAACCATCCTTGGTTCCGCTAACCTCTTCTATTATCTCTATAATAGATGTCTCGCATCTAGACTCACATCCAACATGGTCCGGAAGCAGGAAGGAGCCCTCCCTTCTCTGACAGATTAATTACTGCTTCCTTTGCAGTCCACTTTTCTCTGCTTGTTCATCGCCATATCTTGCCTTGATTCGTACTTGAAAGGTTTGGCCAGAGACATTTCTGATGTGTCTGTTCTTTTTCTCTTACTTTTCTGGGTAATTTAACGTGCTGGGGATGCGAGCACGTTAAATTTCCATCCATTGAAGCCATTCTATTTAGGGCCACCAGGGGGCATCCACAGACTTGCTATGGGCTCAGCACCGGCCTCCTCGTCGTATTTACAACCTCAAGGTCATTTGAGGAAAAGAGGTGCCTGACTAATCGGGTTATCCTTGTAGAGCTATTTTTAAATTTTTGTTTCTGGTTTCTACATTAAATCTTTCTTCCTCTTCTTCCCTCTGATTTTCTCTTGTCTGCACGTGTGCTTCTAAGAGGCTCTCTGTGATAGCGTCACAGTCATCTACATCCTATTTCCTGCAGGACAATTGTCTTCCAATTTTTATTTTACTTTTTGTAGGAGGTATGAGTCCTCTGGTTGTCTGAACATCCTCTTTTGGAAAGAGCAAAACAAAAGGAAACAACTTCAAAAGTGGCAGCAATTCTTTTCAATGTCCTTGATGATAAAGAGTTGAAATCCTTTCATAATCCAAAGCTATTATAAGCCAACACTGGCTGTTAGAAGAGTGATCACTTTGGGTAATATTGTTTTTGACCCAAAATGCTGTGTGACTATAGTATAACAAGAATGTTTCCCCATATGGCTCAGGACCTGGCTTTTGAAGTCACTCCCATTTGGAGTCCAGACTTGAGCTGAGCAATGGAATAAGTGCTTTGTTTTCCAAGGTGACTGTTGGATGGGAAAACTCATGTCTTGTTGCTTAGTTCTTACACCTCCTCTGCCTGTGGAGACTATTCCTCTGATTTACATAATGATTTGGAGACCTTGAAGAGGAGTGTGTGGGTAGTGAGTCTAGTGTAGGGGAATCAATGCACATAAGGGAAGAAAGGAGATTCTGGATTAGAGTTTTGACCCACTTGCCACCAAGAGCTCACAGGCTTCATATTCTAATCATGAAACCCTTTTTGGTATTAGGTGGACAGGAATTTGATGACAAGATTGGTTTGTTCTCTCTTTTTTTTTTTTTTTTTGAGATGGAGTCTTGCTCTGTCGCCCAGGCTGGAGTACAGTGGTGTGATCTCAGCTCACTGCAACCTCTGCCTCCTGGGTTCAAGTGGTTCTTATGCCTCAGCCAGCCTCTGGGAGTATAGCTGGAGTTACAGGTGCCTGCCACCATGCCCAGCTATTTTTTTTTTTTTTTTTTGTATTTTTAGTAGAGATGGGGTTTCACCATGTTGGCCAGGCTTGTCTTGAACTCCTGACTTCAAGTGGTCCACTTGCCTTGGTCTCCCAAAGTGCTGGAATTACAGGCATGAACCACCACACATGGCCTTGGTTTGTTCTTAAAAGCCCTTGTACTTATGCACAGGCTGTTCTGAGAAGTAAGATTATTGGATCTTTGGGAATTTTAATGCATTTTAAATTTTAGGGTGGGTGAGGTGGCTCACACCTGTAATCTCAGCAATTTGGGAGGTTGAGGCAGAAGGATTGCTTGAGCCCAAGGAGTTTGAGACTAACCTAGGCAACACAGCAAGAATCCGTCGCTAAAATTTTTTTTTTGAAAATTGTAATAGGTATAGCTAAATTGCCCTTCCAAAGGGCTGTAAAACTTTACACTCTAAAGAAAACAAACAACATTATTAAAAAGTGAGCATGCTGGGCATTGTGGCAGGTACCTGTAATCCCAGCTTCTCAGGAGGCTGAGGTGGGAGGATTGCTTGAGAATAGTAGTTGGAGACCAGCCTGGACAACATAGATAGATACTGACTCAAAAAGAAATAAAAGCAGGCAAAAGTGCTGAACAGACACTTCACCAAAGAAGATATGCAGATGGCAAATAAGCACATGACACATGAAAAGATCAAATGTCATTAGGGCACGGCAAATTCAAACAAGATGCGGCTACACACCTATTACAGTGGTTAAAATCCGAAACACTGACAATATCAAATGTTGGCAAGGACATGAAGTAAAAATTGCTGGTAGGAATGCAAAATTGTACAGCCACTTTGCAAGACAGATTGGCAGTTTCTTACAAAGTTAAACATAGTCTTACTATATAATCTAGCCATTATGCTCCTAGATATTTACCCAGATGAATGGAAAATTTTTCACCAAAAACCTGCACATGGATGTTTATAGCAGTTTTATTCATAATTGTCAAAAACTGGAATCAACCAGGATATTCTCTGATAGGTGAAGGGATAAACCGTGGTACATCCATGTGATGAAACGTTATTCAGTGATAAGAAGAAATGAGCTATTAAGCCGTGAAAAGATACAGGAATCATTAATCACATATATTGCTAAGGGAAAGAAGCCAGTCTGAAAAGGCTACATGTTGTATGATTCCAACTGTAAGATATTCTAGATAAGGCAAAACTATAGATCTAGACGGTGGTTGCCCAGGGCTGAGGAGTGAGGGAAGGAGGAATGAATAGGCAGAACACGGCAGGTTATTAGAGTAGTGGAAGTATTCTGTATGATACAATAATGATGAATACATGACATTATGCATTTGGCAAAAGTGACAGAATTATATGCACAAAGACTGAACCTTAATGTAAACTATAGACTTTAGTTAATAATAGTGCATCAATATTGGTTCATTAATTGTACAAATGTACCACATTAATGCAAGATATTAATTAGAGGAGAAACTGGTTGGGGAGATGGAGAATAATGGGAACTCCCTGTATTTTCTGTTCAATTTTTTTGTAAACCTAAAACTACTGTAAGAAATAATCCATTAATTAATAATAATAATAAATGTACAGATTCACCAAGAGTGTACACTTCTACTTCCACTCTCTTTGTTGATGTATGGTGACAGAATTTTGACATACATTCAATTTTATGGATCGAGTTTGGTCTTTTTCTTTTTTTGAGACGTCATTTCACTCTTGTCACCCAGGCTGGAGTGCAATGGCGCAATCTTGGCTCACTGCAACCTCCGCTTCCCGGGTTCAATTGATTCTCCTTTCTCAGCCTCACAAGTAACTAGGATTACAGGTGCCTGTCACCATACCCAGACAATTTTTGTAATTTTAGTAGAGACGGGGTTTCACCATGTTGGCCAGGCTGGTCTTCAACGCCTGACCTCAAGTGATCCACCCACCTTGGCCTTCCAAACTGCTGGGATTACAGGTGTGAACCACTGTACCCGGCCAAGTTTGATATTTTATTGTTGTTTGGATTTGCATTTTCCTGCTTATTACTCAAGTTGAGATCTTTTTCAGATTATTGGACTTTTCACATTTCCTAATTATGAATTGTCTGTTCCTGGTTTTTGCCTATTTTTCCAGTTGATTGTTGGTCTTTTGATTGTGAATTTTTTTTTATTGTGAATTTGTGGGACTTAAAACATTTTTGCATATTAATTCTTTTTTTTTTTTTTTTTTTTTTCAGACAGAGTCTCACTGTCACCCAGGCTGGAGTGCAATGTGGGGATCTCAGTTCACTGCAACCTCCACCTCCTGGGCTCAAGCGATCCACCTGCCTTGGCCTCCCAAAGTACTGGGATTACAGGCATAAGCCACCATGCCTGGCCACTGTATATTACTTTTTAATTTTACAAGTTGCAAATGTTTTCTCACGATCTGTCACTTTCTTTCTTTCCTTCCTTCTTCTCTTCTTTTCTTTGTCTTTTTAAAATTTGAGACAGGGCCTCACTCTGTCACCCAGTCTGGAGTGCAGTGGCACGATCATGGCTCAGTGCAGCCTTGAACTCCCCAGGCTCAGGTGATCTTGCCACCTCAGCCTCCAGAGTAGCTGGGAGAACTACAGGTGCATGCCACCATACCCAGCTAATTTTTTTGTATTTTTTTTTTTTTTGTGTGTGTGTGTGTGGAGATGGGGTCTTCCTATGTAGCCCAGGCTGGTCTTGAACTCCTGGGCTCAAGCGATCCACCCAACTTGGTCTCCCAAAGTACTGGGATTATAGGTGTGAGCCACTGTGCCTGGCCCTGTCATTTCTTTTCTCAGAGAGGATAACAATTTATTTGTCCTACAGAAAGTTTTAAATGTTGAAGGAGATTGGCCTGGAAATATGCTTTTGGGGAGCAACACGGTCTGAGCCAGACATCCAGATACAGCCCATTCTTCTGGCCAGTCTTGCCCTTTGCTCCTGATTCTCCAAGCTGTACCCAGAGCTCTCTGGTCCAGCATGTACCTGGAGGCTGCTTTTGACCATGTTTTGAGAGTGGCATGGCTTTATCTAATGGGATGAACCTGGCTAAAGAGATTAGCAAAACGTCTTGTGGATCCCACTTTTAATCTGCAGCGTTCAGGCTGCCCCTTCTTGGCTGGGAAGGGCGCTGAAGAAACAACGCCCAGGACCAGGACTATCCCCTGCTCAAGCTGTGATTCCGAGACCCCTGCCACCACTACTGCATTCACGGGGATCCCAGGCTAGTGGGACTCGACATGGGCAGCCCCCAGGGCAGCTCCCTACAGCTTGGGCCATCTGCACTTTTCCCAAGGCCCTAAGTCTCCGCCTCTGGGCTCGTTAAGGTTTGGGGTGGGAGCTGTGCTGTGGGAAGCAACCCGGACTACACTTGGCAAGCATGGCACTACTGAAAGTCAAGTTTGACCAGAAGAAGCGGGTCAAGTTGGCCCAAGGGCTCTGGCTCATGAACTGGTTCTCCGTGTTGGCTGGCATCATCATCTTCAGCCTAGGACTGTTCCTGAAGATTGAACTCCGGAAGAGGAGCGATGTGATGAATAATTCTGAGAGCCATTTTGTGCCCAACTCATTGATAGGGATGGGGGTGCTATCCTGTGTCTTCAACTCGCTGTCTGGGAAGATCTGCTACGACGCCCTGGACCCAGCCAAGTATGCCAGATGGAAGCCCTGGCTGAAGCCGTACCTGGCTATCTGTGTCCTCTTCAACATCATCCTCTTCCTTGTGGCTCTCTGCTGCTTTCTGCTTCGGGGCTCGCTGGAGAACACCCTGGGCCAAGGGCTCAAGAACGGCATGAAGTACTACCGGGACACAGACACCCCTGGCAGGTGTTTCATGAAGAAGACCATCGACATGCTGCAGATCGAGTTCAAATGCTGTGGCAACAACGGTTTTCGGGACTGGTTTGAGATTCAGTGGATCAGCAATCGCTACCTGGACTTTTCCTCCAAAGAAGTCAAAGAGTGAGTGGCTTCCAGTCCTGGGGTCAGAGCTATGAATATATTGGGGACACTGAGGCTCAGGCCTCTGACCAGCCCCTCTCCCCGCACCCAGTGCCTTTTCCTCTCCATCGGGTGCACAACTTATTACTGCGTATGTGAGGGTGTATCAGGTGGAACCATATGAAATTGCTAATATTCTACCTCTTTGACCCATAAAAAATGACAACTTCATAGGGTTCAACCTAACATTGGCTAAGGTGGTAGGAAGGTATCAATTTATATAAGCTGTTTGGATAGGAGCCCCTTGGGATGAAGAGCCAGGCAGCAATGTGTGTCCACTTTATACCGAGGGATGGAAGTCATTCATAGATCACAAATACTGAGGTACTATTTGGCTATTTGTCCCATTCATTCAAAGTAGATGGATTCAGTCCCAGAAGTTTAAATTTCCTAGTTAGTTCCCTTGTTTTCCAACCTTTCAACCCTGAGCATCCATTCCCAAGATGTTTGTCTGGATATGTTGGAAAGAGCATAGGAAGGGGAAGTCATGAGATCTAGGGTGAAGTTTTGGTTCTGTTGTTCAAGGTCTTGTGACCTTGGGCAGGTCACTAGTCACTCTGCGCTTTGGCTTGCCCATCTTTTAAATGAGCACTGGAATAGAATAGGTAATTTTGGAAGTCACCTCCTAGCCCTGGCTGGTAGCTGGCATGCAGCAGGTACTCATTAAATGCTTGCTGGTGTTTACTTAGCGAGTCATGATAGTGCAATGTGATAAAGCATTTCTAAAGTATTCTTGGCATATGTAAAAGTAAAATGCTGCGATGGGCTGTGGGAGGTGCTGGTGAGAGAGAGACTCTCGACCACTGTGTCGGAGGGAACAGCCTGTGCACTGGCTCCAGCGGGCTGCTCTTCCCAACACACCCACCAACCTGGGGCTCGAATGACTTTTCAGGGGAAGGGCAGCCTGCCTTGAGGCAGCCGCTCTCCCTCACCTCTTCTTTCTGTCCGACTCGACCCTACCTGGCTGGGGTTAGGGGTTCAGTTATTCCTAAGGGTGGTTTTTTTTTCTTCCCAGTGAGGCTGGCAAGTCCAAAGGGAACTTGAACTCAGGGCATTGGCACCAGCAGCAGGACATGTTTGAAGCCCAAAACAACATTAATGATGCCCAAATAGCTAGCTTATATCTGCCCTGCAGATGGAAGGGACGTCCAAGTGAAGGTCACTTCTTGGGATTTTATTTTCTTGTGGATGGAGATTACTGCTGCAAATCCCCAGTCAGGAGAGGATTGTAAAGGGCTGTGCCCTTCCCAGGTGACAGGTCTGCAGGGGCAGCACAAGATGCCACGATTTATATAAATCTCCCGAGGAGGGCATGAAGCCAGGGGGACAAGCGGAATTCTGGGGAGTGGGAGAGGCCGATGGTAGAACCAGCCTCTGTGAGCAGAGGCTCACAGAGAAGGGGCTTTTCATCTTTTCCTCTATCATTTCCCTTGATTGTCTCCTGCATAGAGTCAGTTCTTGGATAGATGTATTCAAATCTCTCGGTAACTCCAAATCCCCTTTTGTATCAGAGTGAAGGAATTATCTAGGTCACTCCACTCTCAATGGTCAATGGATCCAAAATTTCAGGCAAATATTCAGCTGAATCAAAACTCCTTCAATGTCCCATACCAACTTGTTGGTGAGAAATTTTCCTAACTCCACTGACTTGGAAAAATTCTTCTATTACACGCACAAAAAATACAGCAGTAATATTAAGAGAAGCCAAAATAGGAAAACAAATTCAAGCTAGCTTCTCACCCATAACTTGATTAATGCCTTTAGTTTTTTCTACATTTCAGTTTCAGTCTAGTCTTGTTAACATTTACATAGTCATACAGTGTAATGATAGTATAAAGACAATTTAGGGCCGGGTGCGGTAGCTCACACCTGTAATCCCAGCACTTTGGGAGGCCGAGGCGGGCGGATCACCTGAGGTCGGGAGTTCGAGACCAGCCTGACCAACACGGAGAAACCCCGTCTCTACTAAAAATACAAAATTAGCCGGGCATGGTGATGCATGCCTGTAATCCCAGCTACTCAGGAGGCTGAGGCGGGAGAACGCTTGAACCTGGGAGGCAGAGGTTGTGGTGAGCTGAGATCTCGCCATTGCACTCCAGCCTGGGCAACAAGAGCAAAACTCTGTCTCAAAAAAAAAAAAAAAAAAAAAAGACAATTTAGTGTTCCATTTTGTAATCTGATAGTATAACATTTGCATAATGTCCACAATGATCATGTTTAATGGTTGCATAAGAAGTCCACTGAAGCCAGGTGCGGTGGCTCACGCCTGTAATCCCAACACTTTGGGAGGCCAAGGTAGGTGGATCACGAGGTCAGGAGTTCGAAACCAGCCTGACCAAAATAGTGAAACCTCATCTCTACTAAAAATACAGAAAATTAGCTGGGCGTGGTGGCATGCCTGTAATCTCAGCTACTCGGGAGGCTGAGGCAGGAGAATTGCTTGAACCAGAGAACCAGGGAGGCGGAGGTTGCAGTGAGCCAAGATCTTGCCACTGCACTCCAGCCCGGGAGACAGTGTGAGACTCGGTCTCAAAGAAAAAAAAAAAAAAGGAAGTCCACTGAATGAAAGTACATGCTTAGGCAAGCATTCAGATTTTTATTTACCTCTATTATAAGTAACACTGGAATGGGCATCTTTGAGCATTTTGCTTCTCTCTGTGTCTTTTATTTCCCTTAGGCTAAATTTCCATGAGAAAAATGGACCTTTGGCTTTAACTTTCCACAAAGTTTGTCTTAAGACACAATTAGGGCTGGGATCGGTGGCGCACGCCTATAATCCCAGCTCTTTGGGAGGCCGAGGTGGGAGGATCACTTGAGCTCAGGAGTTCGAGACCAGCCTGGGCAACATGATGAAACCCTGACTCTTAAAAAAAAAAGCCCAAAACATAAAAACATTAGCCAGGAGTGGTGGCTTGCACCTGTGGTCCTAGCTACTCAGGAGGCTGAGGCAGGAGGATAATTTATTTGAGCCCAGGAGGCAGAGGTTGTAGTGAGCTAAGATCATGCCACTGCACTTCAGCCTAGGTGACAGAGTAAGACCCTATCTCAGAAAAAAAAAATATGAATTAGCACACAAATTTCTTAGAATTGAAATGCTTTTATCCTTTTCAGAACCTCCAGTGACCTCATACTGCAGTGGGCTACCTGTTCTTCCAAGGGTACAGTCGGATAGGGCCACCTTTGCAGAGAGACTTTCCCACAGACTTTTATTTTTATTTAATTAATTAATTAATAATTATTTTGAGGCAGGGTCTCACTCTATCGCCCAGGCTGGAGTGCAGTGGCACAATCTTGGCTCACTGCAACCATCATCTCCAGGGTTCAAGCTATTCTTATGCCTCAGCCTCCCAAGCAGCTGAGATTATAGGTGTGTGGCACCACGCTGGGCTAATTTTTTTTTTTTTGAGAAAGGGTCTCACTCTCTTGAGATGGTCTCACTCTCCAGGCTCACTGCAACTCCCACCTCCCAGGCTCAAGCGATTCTCCCACCTCAGCCTCCCGAGTACCTGGGACTACAGACGTGAGCCACCACATCTGGCTAATTTTCTGTATTTTTGGTAGAGACAGGGTTTCTCCATGTTGCCCTCAGGCTGGTCTCGAACTCCTGAGCTCAGATGATCCACCTGCCTTGACCTCCCAAATTGCTGGGATTACAGGCATGAGCCACTGTGCCTGGCCTCTGGCTAATTTTTCTATTTTTAGTAGAGATGGGGTTTCACCACGTTGGCCAAGCTGGTCTTTAACTTCTGGGCTCAAGTGATGCTCCCGCCTCAACCTCCCAAAGTGCTGGGATTCCAAACATGAGCCACCGCACCCAGTCCCACAGACTTTTACATGATCACTGAACAAGGCCTGCAAGGGAAGTGAGGCTCCTGGGATTATGTTCAGAAAGCTGTTCAGAGCTGGGTTGCCTGAGGACCAGTGCCTGAGACCAGAGCACAGCCCTTATCTGTTGGTAGAAGGAATGAAAGAAGGAATGAATGAGAGACTGTGGAATGGCATTTACTCCCACCTCCAAGGAAAACTAAAAAATTTTTTCTGTTCATGTTTTCATGGCTTCATTTTGGAGGGTTTAGTGAGTTTACATGACAAAGCTGGCTCTCCAAAACGCTTCCCTGAAAAATGTAAGTTATATTTATTTTTTTTGAGATCGCAAGCACTGAGAAATGGTAAGCATTTACCTTCCGGATTATCTCGGCAGCACCCCCCGGGCTAGGATTCTGAAGGCAAAGAGGTGAGGCCGGCAAAAGGGCAGGGAGAGGGAGGTTATCATCCACCAAGATCCTTTTCTTTTTTTATTTGTTGCCCAGGCTGGAGTGCAATGGTGCGATCTCAGCTCACTGCATCCTCGCCCCCCTGGTTCAGTTGATTCTCCTGTCTCAGCCTCCCAAGTAGCTGGGATTACATGTGCCCACCACCATGTCCACCTATTTTTTTTTTGTATTTTTAGTAGAGACTGAGTTTCACCATGTTGGCCAGGCTGGTCTTGAACTCCTAACCTCAAGTGATCCACCTTCCTTGGCCTCCCAAAGTGCTGGGATTACAGGCATGACCCACCGCTCCTGGCCACAAGATCTTTTTAAAAGAAATTCTTGGCCAGGTGCGGGCTCATGCTTGTAATCCTAGCACTTTGGGAGGCTGAGACAGGAGGATCCCTTGAGGACAGGAGTTCAAGACCAGCCTGGGCAACACAATGAGACTTCACCTCTACCAAAAAAAAAAAAAAAAAAAAAAAAAAAGAAAAAGAAAGAAAGAAAAGAAAAGAAAAAAGGCCCGGTGAGGTGGCTCACGCCTGTAATCCTAGCACTTTGGGAGGCTGAGGCGGGTGGATCACTTGAGGTCAGGAGTTTGAGAACAGCCTGACCAACTTGGTGAAACTCTGTCTCTACTAAAAATACAAAATTAACCAGGTGTAGTGGCACACGCCTATAATCCCAGCTACTTGGGAGGCTGAGGCAGGAGAATTGCTTCAATCTGGGAGGCGGAGATTGCAGTGAGCTGAGATGGCACCATTCTACTACAGCCTGGGCAACAAGAGCAAAACTTCATCTCAAAAAAAAAAAAAAAACAAAAAACAAAAAACCAACCAAACCAAACCAAACAAAAAAAATTAGCTAGGGCATAGTGGCATGCACCTGTGGTCCCTGCTACTTGGGAGTGAGGTGGGAGAATCCCTGGAGCCTGGGAGGTCAAGGCTGCAGTGAGCCAAGACTGTGCCACTGCACTCCAGCCTGGGTGACAGAGTGAGACCCTGCTTTAAAAAAAAGAAAAAAAAATCTTTTCTTAAAAAAAAAGAGATGGGGTCTTACTCTGTTGCTTAGGCTGGTCTTGAACTCCTGGTTTCAAGCAACCATCCCACCTCAGTCTCCAGAGTACCTGGGATTATAGGCACCCACCACCATGCCAGGCAGAATTCTCCTTTTTTTTGTTTCCCTTCTCCCCATCAAATTTGGATGAGCCAACAAAGAGGTTCGGGTGAGCCTCTTTCTCCTGCTTGACCTGAGGACTGTGGGGAAGCGATCCCAGGAGAATGAGCTGGTCTGAGCATGGGTAGCCTGGAGAAAATCCACAGGGATCCTCCTCTGACACAGACTGGGCATGGGCGGTGTCTGGTGACAGTGATTTCCAGGCATTTCTGCAGGCTCTGTTCCTGGAATAACTTTCCATTCTGTGCAGTGGGCACTTCACCGGACTGGGCTAGAGAAAGTTGAGGTCCTCACTTTCTGGCATCTTCAGTCCAGTTCCTGAGAGGAGGAGCTGGGTGCTTGCATTCTGGCCTCCCTAGGACCTCCCCACTTGTGCCCCTCTTTGGGGCCCCCCAGAAACCTGAGGATAGAGTGCATTGCCTCAGTAAGCATGGAGGGGCGGGCAGGTTTTGGAGATTTCTCAGGGGAATCTTTAAGATCCGGGACTGGCTCCTGAAGTTTCCTGATCTAATGAATAAGATCAGGCAGAAACAATTCCATATTTTTATGGGAATTTACAAGAGTTTTTTGTTTTGTTTTGTTTTGTTTTTTGAAATGGAGTCTCACTCTGTCACCCAGGCTGAAGTGCAGTGGCACGATCTCACCTTGCTGCAACCTCCACCTCCTGGGTTCAAGAGATTCTCCTGCCTCAGCCACCCAAGTAGCTGGGATTACAGGCGTGCACCTCCACACCAGGCTAATTTTTGTATTTTTAGTAGAGACGGGATTTCACCATGTTGGTCAGGCTGGCCTCGAACTTCTGACCTCAAGTGATCCGCCTGCCTCGGCCTCCCAAATTGCTGGGATTACAGGTGTGAGCCACTGCACCTGAGTTTTGGCTGCTCTGTCTCAGGGGAGTAGCCCAGTGACTGCACCCCATCCCCAACCTGCCTATGACCATGTTGCCAAGTCATTTGGGAGGGGGAAATGACCCACATTTATCCTGCACAAAACTCCTCCTGGGAAGTTTTTGTCTTAATCTTTTTTAGTTTTTGTTTGTTTGTTTGTTTGTTTGAGACAGAGTCTTGCCCCGTCGCCCAGGCTGGAGTGCAGTGACATGATCTCGGCTCACTGCAACCTCCGCCTCCCGGGTTCAAGCGATTCTCCTGCCTCAACTTCCTGAGTAGCTGGGATTACGGACATGTGCCAGCACGCCTGGCTAATTTTTGTATTTTTAGTGAAGATGGGGTTTCACCATTTGGTCAGGCTGCTCTCGAACTCCTGACCTCAAGTGATCCACCCACCTCAGCCTCCCAAAGTGCTGGGATTATAGGCGTGAGCCACTGCACCCAGCTGGTATTATTAGCTCCATTTTATATATGAGAAATCTGAGGCCCAAGAGGTTAAGGGACATGTCTAAGATCACACAATAGGAAGTGGGGGAGACAAAAAAAGAAAATCAGCTTCGGCCACATGTGGTGGCTCACACCTGTAATCCCAGCACTTTGGGAGGTTGAAGTGGATGGATCACTTGAGCCCAGGGGTTCGATACCAGCATGGGCAACATAGTGAAACCCCATCTCTACAAAAAATACAAAAATTAGCTAGGTGTGGTGGTGTGTGCCTATAGTCTCAGCTACTTGGGAGGCTAAGGTGGGAGGATCACCTGAGCCCAAGAAATTGAGGCAGCAGTGAGCTGAGATTGCACCACTGCACTCCAGCCTGGGCAGCAGAGTGAGACCCTGTCTCAAACAAAAAGAAAAAACAGCTTTATTGAGATATAATTCACTCACTATACAATGTACCCATTAAAAGTATGCAATTCAATGGTTTTTAGTATATTCACAGTCGGACAACCAGCATTACAATCAATTTTAGAACATTTTCATCACTTCTAAGGGAAACCTTACACCATTTAGCTTTCACTTCCTAGCCTTCCCTCCCCCTAGCCCTAAGTAACCACTCGTTTACTTTCTGTATCTATAGATTTCCCTGTTCTGGACATTTCATATGAATGAGTCATATAACATTTGTCCTTTTGTGTCTGCCTTCTTTCACTTCGCATAGTGTTTTCAAAATTAATCCATGTTGTAGCATATATCAGAACTTAATTCCTTTATATGGTGAAATAATATTCCATTATATGGCATGTTAGATTTTAATTCTGCTCTTTTCACCCTACTCTCCTGTTTCCCAGTGATGTTAAAGTACCTCTTGCATACATTCGGCATTAAATGAATGTTTGCTCACTGAGTGACAGAAACCTCAAATTATCCAGGCTGCTTGGGGTACGGGAAGTCTTGCTTTTCTCCCTCTTCTCCCTGTCTTTCCCTGTCTTTTTTTTTTTTTTTTTTTGAGATGGAGTCTTGCTCAGTCACCCAGGCTGGAGTGCAGTGGTGTGATCTTGGCTCACTGCAACCTTCGCCTCCCGGGTTCAAGCGATTCTCCTGCCTCAGCCTTCCTGAGTAGCTGGGATTACAGACACCCACCATCACGCCCAGCTAATTTTCGTAATTTTGTAGAGACGGGGTTTCTCCATGTTGGCCAGGCTGGTCTCAAATTCCTGACCTCAGGTGATCTTCCTGCCTTGGCCTCCCAGAGTGCTGAGATTACAGGTGTGAGCCACCGCTCCCGGCCTTTCCCTGTCTTCTTCTTCTCCATTTCCTCTCCAAGAAGGACAGGGAAAGGGGTGGGCAGAGATGATGCAGGGTTGGAAAACATGGATGGATTAGGTTTGGATTCCAGTGCTTCTGTGCCAACGTCTCAGATAATAACGAGGTGGCCCCACAGAAACTAGAAACACCATTCCGGGCTCTGCGGCGCCTGTGGTAAATGGGGCTGTCACTGGGCTTCAACCTCCCACATCTCCCTCCCCTGGCCTGGTGGTCCTGGGTGGGCCAGGAAGAGGGGGACACACTTCCTGCTACACTTGGAGGAGGCTCTCAGAGGGAGGAGCCAAGTCCAGGAATGCTGTCTCCCTCACTGACTCTGTCTTTTCAGAGCAAGGTATCAGTGAAAGAGATTTGTAGTTCTTTCTCTTTTTTTTTTTTGAGATGGAGTTTCACTCTGTCGTCCAGGCTGGAGTGCAGTGGCACCATGTTGGCTCACTGCAACCTCTGTCTCCAGGGTTCAAGCAATTCTCCTGCCTCAGCCTCCCAAGTAGCTGGGATTACAGGTGCCCACCACCATACCTGGCTAATTTTTATATTTTTAGTAGAGACAGGGTTTCACCATGTTGGCCAGGCTGGTCTCGAACTCCTGACCTCAGGTGATCCACCCACCTTGGCCTCCCAAAGTGCTGGGATTACAGGCATGAGCCACTGTGCCAGGCCTGTAGTTCTCAACTGATGCTCTTTTATCTTATTTTATTGCATTTCCGACTTCTATTATAGAAAAAAACTCAAGCTTTCACAAAAGTAGAGAGTTCATTATAATTAATTCTCATGTAGCCATCACCTAGCCAGGTGTGGTGGCAACACACCTGTAACTCCAGCTACTTGGAGGCTGAGGTGGGAGGATCACTTGAGCCCAAGGTCTCTTAAAAAAAAGGAAAAAACAGGCTGGGCACAGTGGCTCATGCCTGTAATCCCAGCACTTTGGGAAGCTGAGGCGGGTGGATCACCTGAGGTCAGGAGTTCAAAACCAGGCTGGGCACAGTGGCTCATGCCTGTAATCCCAGCACTTTGGGAAGCTGAGGCGGGTGGATCACCTGAGGTCAGGAGTTCAAGACCAGCCTGGCCAACATGGTGAAACCCCGTCTCTATCACCTAGCCATCACCTAGGAACAAATATCAATATTTTGCCTGTTTCATCTATACTACCCTCCCCCAAACACATTTTCCCCTTCTGAATATCCTAAAGCAAATCCTGGACATACTTTCCTTTTACCTGTAAATACTTTAATAGGCATCTCCAACAGATAAAGAGGCTTTAGTTGTTTTTTGCCCTTTTGTTTCTGCTGAACATAAGCACAAGACCAGTCATAGTCAACAGAGTTAATGGCAATATCAATCAATACCCAGTCTATGTTCAGTTTTCCCTGATAGTCTCGGAATGCTTTTTACAGTTGGTCAATTCAGGATCCAAACCAAGTCCATGCTTTGCATTTGGTTGTTTGGTTTCCTGTCTGTTTTACTAGAAAACTGTCCCCTTTTTCATACCATATGTGTGAGAGAAACTGGGCTACGTGTCCTGCAGAATCCCCCATAGTTTGGAGTTGGGCAATTGCAGCCAAATGGCGTTGTCTAACTTGTTCTTCTGTCCCCTGTATTTCCTCATAAACCAGTAGTCTGGGTCGAGGTATGGTTGGATCAGGCTCAGTTGTGGCAAGAACATTTCCTACAGTGCCGCTCTGTGTATCTTACCGTAGCACATGAGGAAGGACATGAGGTCTTCAGTCAGTTTACAACACTTCTTTTAAAGGTTGCAGGATGAGCAGAGCTGCAGTGTCTTGGGGTGAGAGGTAGAACATGCGGGAGCTCAGACATTTTGGAACCAGGAACTACCAGCCAGGAAGGCCCAGCCTGGGGTCCCAGTCTGAGGGAGAAGCTGGCACCAAGCTCTTGCTCTTCACCATTCTTCCCAGGGAACCCACAGACTACAGGTACCTGCTTGCTCTTCTTAAACAATTCGTAGACATCTCAAGAAGAAGATTAGAACTTGACTCTATGGGGTTTCTCCCCTCTCAGACGGGAACTCTTTGAAGAGAGCTGTGTCTCCCCTTCAAATTGGGGCTTCCTGAGGGCTGGGCTATGTCTCCCCTCAGACCAGGGCTCCCTGAGGATGGGGCTGTGTCTCCCCTCAGACCGGGGCTCCCTGAGGATGGGGCTGTGTTTCCCTCAAACTGGGGTTCCCTGAAGACAGGGCTGCATCTCCCCTTAGACTGGGGCTCCCTGAGGACAGGGCTGCATTCCCCTCTCAGACTGGGGCTGCCTGAGGACGGGGCTGTGTCTCCTCCTCATGTCACCCCTCACCGTCTATAGTACCTCACACTCAGTGACTTATTTTCTTACTTCACTGTGAGCTGCTATAACAGAATACCTGAGTCTGGATAATTGATAAAGAGTAGAGATTTATTTCTTACTGTTCTGGAGGCTGGGAAGTCCAAGGTGGAGGGGCCCGCATCTGCTGAGGGGCCCGATTTCATCCTTTTCCTCGGGAACCCACTCCCATGATAATGGCATTAATCTACTCATGAGGGCAGAGCGCTCGTAATCCAGTCACCTCTCAAAGGTCCCATCTCTCACCACTGACATGCTGGGCCTCACGTTTCCAACACAGGAACTTTGGGGGACACATTCAAACCACAGCACTACACAAAAAAGCAATCATCAAAGCATACTAAGCACATAGTGTGTACCAAATGCTCCACGTGTATGATCCCATTTAATTTCCACCATCCCCTGTCGAGTGTTTAAAATGTCATTTCTTAGATGAGAAAACTCAGGCTCAGAGAGGTTAGGCCAATTCTCAAGGTCTCACAGGTGTCCCTCAGCCAGCGTTCTGCTTGGCATGACCCACTGTCAGGTATACCCCTGCTCATTGCCCTATGGCTGGCTTTACTAATTTGATTCACTTACTAAATTATGTTGGTTTTTCTGGAAAAACTCAGACGTGATCATTTTCCCAGGCTCTTTGTGCCTTGCTTATGGGAGAGTGGCCTAGAACATAGTTCTTATCTTAATCAAGACCCTTTCAAACCCTAGTGACTCCTCCTCCACCGTCCCCGGCCCCTTCCGCGCAGAGTGAAATTCGTAGCCTGGGAAACACGCTGTGATATAAATAGCCGGCTCACCACTAAGGCGCTCTCCTCTGCCTGGCTTTGTCTTAAGAGGGTGAGAGGAGCCTTAATCTGTGGTTGGAATGAGGGCAAGCACTGAGTAAACAAGATGATGTTTGGAATGGGGGAGGGATAGCTCCAGAAGTGAGAGACCCCAGGAGTTCCCAGGCTGGTGACCCAGGCAGGTCCCAACGTTCACCAAGCTTGGCCTTTTCCCCCAGGCTGACCTGGATGTTGCCCCTGGGAATACACTGGGAAGTTCCCAGTGTGAGGGAGACGCAGCCCTGTCTTTAGGAAGCCCCAGTTTGAGGGGAGACAGCCCCATCTTCAGGGGGCCCCAGTCTGAGGGGAGACACAGCCCCGTCCTCAGGGAACCCCAGTCTGATGGGGAGACACAGCCCCGTCTTCAGGGAGCCCCAGTCTGAGGGGGAGACACAGCCCTGACTCAGGGAGCCCCAGTGTGAGGGGAGACAGCCTGGTGGAGACCAGTAGGGTGACTTGTCTGGGGGCTCAGGGAGGCGAGGTGGGGAGACGGGGAATGTCCGCAAGCCCAGCCTGCAGACTGAGGGCGGCTCAGAGCCTCTGCTGGCCTCAGCCCACACAGTTTTAGGCCTGACCCTCACATCACAGACACCTTAGTGTGCATGAGGCGGGTGTGCAAGGTTTGCTCCACCTTAGGGCCACCTGGTAGGTACGTGAGGGTAGGTGGTGGTGGCTAGGAAAGGACTCCTGGGACAGGGAAGAGGGGAGAAAACTCACAGTTTTCCAGGAAATTTAACTTCCAGGCCTGGAAACACCTGGCTGGAAAGGGCCTTGGCCACCAGTGACCTGTAAGGGGGAGATGAGGTTGGTGAGGGAGCTGGGGTGTCACCAATGGCAGCCAGATCCTCGTCCATCAGCGGCTCCCGTCCTGCTGCTCCTCCTACCCTCCAGGCATGGCCCCAAGGAAGGGCCTGGCCCCACAGAGTGGTTGGGTGAATTTCTATATTCCCTATTGACTTGGTCTTGGATTACCGTCTACCTCAACCCTCTAGGCCATAAGATCGAGGAAGGCAGGGGCATTTATTCACTGCTCTGTCTTCAGCGCCTAGAATAGCAGCTGGCAGGTAGCAGGCGCACAGCAAATATTTATCAAGTGAGTGAATGAATGAAAGGTCAAGTCAGGAGGGACAAGGGAGGTGGGGAACTCCAATGGGACCAGTGGGCAACTGCTGTGGGCTGGACCCAATTTTTTTTTTTTTTTTTAATTTGAGACAGAGTCTCACTCTGTTGCCCAGGCTGGAGTGCAATGGCATGATCTCAGCTCACTGCAATCTCCACCACCCTGGTTCAAGTGATTCTTCTGCCTCAGCCTCCCCAGTAGCTAGGATTACAGGCGCCCGCCACCACGCCCGGCTAATTTTTTGTATTTTTAGTAGAGACGGGGTTTCACCACGTTGGCCAGGATGGTCTCGAACTCCTGACCTCATGATCTGCCCACCTCAGCCTCCCAAAGTGCTGGGATTACAGGCGTGTGCCACCGCGCCCGGCTGGACCCCGACTTCTTGTGTGGCTTTGGGCGAGGCCTAGCCCTCCTCTGGGCCCCACTTGCTCCTCTGTAGGACAATCCGATGGTTTTCCAGGTCTTATCCAATGGCTCTAAGCGGAAGGAGGGACAACATTTTCTGAGGTCTCCAGCGTGTCCAGCCTGTGTCAAATGCGTGACTCGAATTGTCTCATTTATATCCCCCATAACCCCTGAGAGGCAGCTGCTATCACTCCCAGCTCACGCAGGTCCACAGAGTTTAAGCTCCATGGCTCCCAAATACATATTTAGGACTCAGTGGTGTGCTTTCAACCACCCCCACCCTGTCCACAGGACACTGGCAATGGCTCAGCTGGGACACTGTACTGAGGGGAAGGCTCCAGGGACAGCCTGTAGGTCAGGAGGTGGGACAGACAGCATTTGGGTTGGGAGGCCCCTAGCCTTGAGGAGGACACTTTGGGGAAGGTCTTGGGGGAAGAAGGGAGGGACCACTGCAGAGATGCCATCTGCTCAGTGTGTCCAGGGCTACTGGCCCCTCCAGAGGGCCAGTAGAGGGGAGCGGGAGGCCCGAGCTGAAGGCCCCCCTCACACTGCTCCAGCTTGTCTTCCCACCCCTGCCCCACTTCCGTCACCAACAGCCCGGTGCCCAGAGAGGGGCTGCAGAAGGACAGCTGAGCAAGACACAGTTTCTGCCTTCCCCACGCACATGGCTGGAGTGGGGCTTTGAGTGGTGGGCAGGCAGTGCCAGCGGGCAGGTGCTCCGTGTCAGGCCCACCATGGAGGGTGGCCTGCACGATCCTGCCCTCAAGGAGCTGACAGCTTCTTTGCCACAGCTGGTAGAACCTGCACGGCCAACTCCCCAGGGAGGGCTCTCCCATGATATGATATGGCGTGGTGGGCTCTGTTCTTATAACCTGATGTCAGCTCCCAGGTGCTCAGAGTACCACCCCGATGGCTCTTGCTCGGCCACCTGCCCAGTGAGGTGGCTTTTGCTCACAGCGCATGGCTACTATGTATTAATACCAGCACTCTTCAAGCACTCTTACATGTATCACTTCATGTAATCCTTTGTTTCAAATATAAGGAAGCAGAGGCAGGGAGAGGTTAAGGAACTTGTCCAGAGGGATGGAGCTGGCATGTGGGCGAGCCAGGAGTAAACCCAGCCTGTCCGGCTCTTATCACCGATCTGTGCTGCCCATGCCACCCAGGGCCATGTGGTCTCTGGGCAGTGTGTTCTGCCCACGAAGTAGAGGGCAGGGATTACAGGGCGTGTGGAAACATGGTTGCCATGACCCAGGCCACCTCATGCAGCCCTCCTAGAAAGTCTTAATCATAATAGGCGGAAGTCAACATGGTTCATGGAAATGGAACCACCAGTGGCCCTTGAGCACACCAAAAGACACTCAACTTCACTCATAATGAGAAAAATGGAAATGAAAACAACTCTGAGATACTGTTTTTCAAAGATTAGGTTGGCAAAGATCAAAAGTCTGACCTGTGTGGATGTGGCTGTGGAGGACAGGTTCTCCTGAGCATGGTTGGTTGGGCTTTGTGAACCGCGCCCCCACCTCAGCCCCCAGCAGGAGAGACCAGAGGAGAAAAATGGCAGGTATCTGGCAAGATCACCCTTTGATGCAAGGATCCATCTTCAAGGAATTTACCTGCTCCATATAGTCACAATATGCAAAATGACTGATGTCCATGTTTGTATTAACGAGAGACTGGGAAAAACCCAAACTTCCATCAGTCTGGAACTGGCTAGGACCCATGTGCCATCCACGCAATGGGAATACCATGCAGCTCATTAAAAAACAAAAATCCAGGACACTCCACAGACAGATACGAAAATATCTCAGCCGAGCGCAGTGGCTCATACCTGTAATCCCAGCACTTTGGGAGGCTGAGGCAGGCGGATCACTCAAGATCAGGAGTTCCAGAGCAGCCTGGCCAATATGACAAAACCCCATCTCTACTGAAAATACAAAAGTTAGCTGGGCATGGTAGCACACCACTGCACTCCAGCCTGGGTGACAGAGCAAGACTCCATCCCCCACCCCTGCCAAAAAAAAAAAAAAAAAAAAAAGATCTCCAAGATATTGCTAAGGGAAAAAAGAAAGGTTCAAGACAGTATGTATATAATGTTCTAATTTGCAGTAATTAAAAAAGAACAGGAAAAATGAAAACATGTTTGCTTGTCCATGCATGAAGCCTCTCTCTGGTGGAACTGGCCATAGCGGTCAGGACCTGGAGGCTGAGAGATGAGGAGTGAGAGGCATTTTATATTAAAGAGATTTTATTTAGAAGCAAAAGATGGACATCTTTTAAGAGATTCGTGACCAATTCAATGAACATTGTTTAAAATAATCTCTATTAGAAACAGTTATGCTTTCTATTATGTTCTAAAAGTCTATTATGTAACACATTCTTCGCGTGCAATGTTTTTTTTCTTTCTTTTTTTTTTGTTTTTTTGAGACAGAGTCTCACTGGCGTGATCTCGGCTCACTGCAACCTCTGCGTCTCGGGCTCAAGTGATTCTCGTGCCTCAGCCTCCCGAGTAGCTGGGACTACAGGCATGCACCACAACGCCTGGCTAATTTTTTTGTATTTGTATTTTTATTTTTTTTGAGACGGAGTCTCGCTGTGTCGCCCAGGCTGGAGTACAATGGCGTGATCTCGGCTCACTGCAAGCTCCGCCCCCTGGGTTCACGCCATTCTCCTGCCTCAGCCTCCCGAGTATCTGGGACTACAAGCGCCTGCCACAACGCCCAGCTAATTTTTTGTATATTTAGTAGAGACGGGGTTTCACCGTGTTAGCCAGGATAGTCTCGATCTCCTGACCTCGTGAACCACCCGCCTCAGCCTCCCAAAGTGCTGGGATTACAGGCTTGAGCCACCGTGCCCGGCCTGTATTTTTATTAATTGTAGAGATGAGGTTTCACCATGTTGCCCAGGCTGGTCTTGAACTCCTGACCTCAGGTCGTCTGCCCACCTGGGCCTCCCAAAGTGCTGAGATTACAGGTGTGAGCCACTGCACTTGGCCTACATGCAACTTTTTCTTTTTTTTTTTTTTTGAGACGGGGTCTCACTGTGTCGTACGGGCTGGAGTGCAGTGGTGTGATCTTGGCTCACTGCAACCTCTTCCTCCCGGGTTCAAGTGATTCTCGTGCCTCAGCCTCCCGAGTAGCTGGGACTACAGGCGCGTGCCACCACGCCCAGATAATTTTTGTATTTTTGTAGAGACGGGGTTTCACCATATTGGCCAGGATGGTCTCGATCTCTTGACCTTGATGAAGATCTACCCATCTTCGTCTCCCAAAGTGCTGGGATTACAGGCATGAGCCACCGCGCCTGGCTGCAACTTTTTATTTAGATGACAAGCACCCAGTCAAGTGCACAAATATATATCTATATATATATCTATATATATATATATAGATATATATATATTTTTTTAGAGAAAGTCTTGTTCTGTTGCCCAGGCTGAGAGCAGTGGTGTGATCATAGCTCACTGCTGCCTTGAATTCCTGGGCTCCCGCCTCGGCCTCACAAAGTGCTGGGATTACAGACATGAGCCACCATGCCCAGCCAAATGCACGAATCTTAAGTGTGCAGCTCAGGGAGTTTTGACCATAAAACACCTGGGTAATCACCCCCAGGCCAGGTAGAACATACCCAGCCTGCCTGAGGGGAAGGGGAGACTTTTCACTGTAAAGATCCCTTTTGAATTCTGAACCTGTGTGAATGTATGGTAAGCTCTAAACAAATACACACAAAAATATAGAAGTGCAGAAGATATGCTGGGAGCCCCGCCCATCAGCCTGGAGAACCTGCTTGCAGCTGTGTCCCTTAGGTGAGTCAGGAGCTCCCACCTGGCTGGGGGTGGAGTCCTCCGAGGGCAAGGACTGTGCCTGCCTTGGGTCTCCATCCCCTTCCTCTGCACAGGCCCTGGGACTGAGCAGGCCTTCTGGAAACACCTGGCTGGAAAGGGCCTTGGCCACCAGTGACCTGTAAGGGGGAGATGAGGTTGGTGAGGGAGCTGGGGGCATCACCAGTGGCAGCCAGATGCTTGTCCATCAACAGCTCCCATCCTGCTGCTCCTCCTACCCACCTACGCACCAGGCATGGCCCCAAGAAAGCGCCTGGCAGCACAGAGTGGTTGGGTGAATTTCTATACTCCCTATTGACTTGGGTCTTGGATTACCGTCTGCCTCAAGGTCGAGGAAGGCAGGGGCATTTATTCATTTTTTTTGTCTTCAGCGCCTAGAACAGTGGCTGGCACGTAGCGGGCGCACAGCAAATATATACCAAGTGTGCGAGTGAATGACTATTCTAGGTTTCCAGAGGCAGGGGATGGGAGGAAGTGGCCCCTGGTGAGAAGCCCGGGAAGCCCATCTCCAGCTGTCTGTTTCCCTTTCAGTCGAATCAAGAGCAACGTGGATGGGCGGTACCTGGTGGACGGCGTCCCCTTCAGCTGCTGCAATCCTAGCTCGCCACGGCCCTGCATCCAGTATCAGATCACCAACAACTCAGCACACTACAGTTACGACCACCAGACGGAGGAGCTCAACCTGTGGGTGCGTGGCTGCAGGGCTGCCCTGCTGAGCTACTACAGCAGCCTCATGAACTCCATGGGTGTCGTCACGCTCCTCATTTGGCTCTTCGAGGTAGGCCCTGGGCCAGCTGGGGGTAGAGGGTAGGGAGAGCCTCCGGTCCCATTTGGGTCTAATGGGGGCGGAGCCAGGCTTGGAGACCATGCCTCCCTCTTTGGAAACAGCCTTCAGTGGAGCTGTGGGTCAGATCAGTCTGGGCTTGAACCCCACCCAGGGCCTCTACCTTTTGTATTTATTTATTTATTTATTCATTTATTTCTTTTTTGGTTTCTTTCCCACCACTTAAATTTTTTTTTTTTTTTTTTTTTTTGAGGCTGAGTCTCTCTGTGTTGCCCAGGCTGGAGTGCAGTGGCATGATCTCAGCTCACTGCAACCTCCCTCTCCTGGGTTCAAGGGATCCTTCTGCCTCAGCCTCCCGATAGCTGGGACTACAGGCATGTGCCACCATGCCCAGCTAATTTTTTGTATTTGTAGTAGAGACAGGTTTTCACTGCATTAGCCAGGATGGTCTCGATCTCCTGACCTCATGATCTGCCTGCCTCGGCCTCCCAAAGTCTGGGTTTACAGGTGTTAGCACCGCACCCGACCGACAATTGTTTTTTTAATTGAGGCGAGATTTATAAAAGGTAAACAATTTGGTGTCATCTAGTTGATTTACAATGTTGTGCAAGCACCTCTACCTAGTTCCAAAACACTTCCATCAGCCCCCAAGAAAATCTCACACCCATGAAGCAGTCACCACCTCCCAACCTGCCCTCCAGCCCCTGGCAACTGTTCTCTGGATTTATGTATTTTGGACATTTCATATAAATGGACCCATATTACGTTTGGCTTCTTTTAGTTAGCATGTTTTGGAGGTTCATCCTGTGTCCCCACTTTTTGGTACCGAGGTCTTAGTCATTTAACCTCTCTGTTATATGGGGTGACAGCACTTAGCTTTGGGGACTATTGGGAGGCAACATGAACAGCATGTGCAGGTGTTCAGGAAATGGGTACTGTTTGGATTTGTGCTTCTTGGGATGCTGGTCCTCATTTACCTGTTAGTCTAATCATGTGTGGGTTCATCTTATCTGCAACGCTCAGTTTCTCTGTAGCTATAGGGCTTGCAATGTAAGCAAATCCTCGGTGAGTGTGCTGAATTCGCTCTTTGGTTAAAGAGATATTCATTTTTTATTTTTATTATTTTAAATTGTTTATTATTTTTTTTTTAGAGACAAGAAGAAAAATTCACCTGTCGCCCAGGCTGGAGTGCAGGGGCATGATCGTAGCTCACTGCAGCCTTGAACTCCTGGGCTCAGGGCTCTTCCCACCTCAGCCTTCTGAGTAGCTAGGACTATAGGCACATGCAGAGTAGCTGAAAACAGGTGCCCTGAGTCATACTCCGTAGAGTCTTCTGTAGAAATGGGGTCTTGCTATGTTGCCCAGGCTGCTCTCTAACTCCTGGCTTCAAGCAATCCTCTTACCTTGGTCCCCCAAAGTGCTGGGATTACAGGTGTGTGCCACTGCATCTGGCCAAGAGATATTTCTTTCTTTCTTTTTGAGATGAAGTCTTGCTCTGTCACCCAGGCTGGAGTGCAATGGCACGATCTCAGCTCACTGCAAGCTCCAACTCCCAGGTTCAAGCAATTCTCCTGTCTCAGCCTCCCAAGTAGCTGTGATTACAGGCGTGCACCACCACGCCCAGCCAGTTTTTGTATTTTTAGTAGAGATGGGGTTTTACCATGTTGGCCAAGCTGGTCTTGAACTCCTGACCTCAAATAATCCACCAGCCTCAGCCTCGGCCTCCCAAAGTGCTGGGATTACAAGCGTGAGCCACCACACGTGGTCAGAGATATTTCTTAAACATGTACCCGTATGCCAGGCACAGCTCTAGGTGTTGAATGAGAGCCTGTTAGTAAATGAGGTGGCATGGTGACTCAGGGTAGCTGCTTTGAGCTACCTTGAGAGCAGAAAATCCAAACTTCAAAATCCCAATGTACAAAGCCAGGAAGATATGGTGAGGAAGCTTTTTCCATTGAGGAGATTCCCAAAGATTCCTTTAAATGAGTCACTGTCCTAATGCTATCAGCCAGTGCATCCTGCCTGTGGCTGATAAACACCTCCTCTAACTCACCACATGAAACTAAAGGGTGACTGTATGTCCAGGAAGCCGACTTTTTTTTTTTTTGAGACAGAGTTTCACTCTTGTTGCCCAGGCTGGAGTACAGTGGCGCGATCTCAGCTCATGGCAACCTCAGACTCCTGGGTTCAAGTGATTCTTCTGCCTCAGCCCCTTCCGAATAGCTGGGATTACAGACGCCCACCACCACGCCTGGCTGATTTTGTATTTTTAGTAGAGACGAGGTTTGACCATGTTGGCTGGGCTGGTCTTGAATTCCTGACCACAGGTGATCCCCCAACCTCGGCCTCCCAAAGTGCTGGGATTACAGGCGTGAGCCACTGTGCCCAGCCGAAGCCTTCTTTTAATGCTGAGGCAAACACAGCATATTCATGACTATTTATTGGTCGCTGACTCCTTGACACAGAGTCTTGGGTGGGTAGAATGAGGAGAGGAACATACTGCTGGAAATTTAGATGGCCACATTCCCTGAAAACACACAAAAAGAAGACTGAATATAAAAGAAGTAATAAAAGTTCACTAGCATTGAGCTCAGGAGTTCGAGACCAGCCTGGGCAACATAGTGAGCCCTCATCTCTACTAAAAAAAAAAAAAAAAAAAAAATTGCTGGACGTGGTGGCGCATGCCTATAGTCCCAGCTACTCAGGTACTCGGATGGCCAAGATGGGAGGATCTCATGAGCCCCAGAGATGGAGGCATAAAAGAAGTCAGCGGAGCCAGGAGCGGTGGCTCACACCTGTAATCCTAGCAGGCATTAGCTAGGATTTGGGAGGCTAAGGCAGGAGGATCAATTGAGCCCAGGAGTTTAGACCAGCCTGGGCAACATAGCAAGATCTCATCTCTACAAAAAACACAAAAATGACGGCCAGGCACGGTGGCTTATGCCTGTAATCTCAGCACTTTGGGAGGCCGAGGCGGGGGATCACCTGAGGTTGGGAGTTTGCAACCAGCCTGACCAACATGGAGAAACCCTGTCTCTACCTAAAAATACAAGATTAGCCGGGCCTAATGGTGCATGCCTGTAATCCCAGCTACTTGGGGGCTGAGGCAGGAGAATTGCTTGAACCTGGGAGGTGGAGGTTGTGGTGAGCCGAGATCACGCCATTGCACTCCAGCTTGAGCAACAAAAACAAAAACATAAAAATTAGCTTTGTGTGGTGGTGCACACATGTAGTCCTGGATCCTCCTGGCTCAGGCAGGAGGATCACCTGAGCCCTGGAGGTCAAGGCTGCCGTAAGCCATGATCTCAACACTGCACTCTAACAGAGCCAGACTCTATCTCCAAAAAAAAAAAAAAAAAAAGAAAAGTCAGTGGGAAAATGAATGGGGTTCCATTGGCAGCCTCTTAGTGGCCCCACCTTTACAGGAATCTAGTGGACTGCATTAGACAAGGATCAGCTTATTGGGAAGAGGGCATTCAAATGCCCCTTTTACTTGGGGCCTTTAATGGACAGAGGTCTGATGGGCCAAGGGTGGCTGAGCATAATGTTAGGAGTCTGATCTTGGCTGTGCCTGCCTAGGCTTCACAATCCAGTCAGGAGATGATGTCTAATTTATGAGCCAAAGGGAGGATCATTACCAAGTGCAAAACTCACAGTGCAGAGAGCCTCCTTCAGGAAAGCAGGAGGGGATCAGAGTGGACGCGTTCACATCAAGAGGACTTCATGGAGGAGGTGACTTTTTCTGCTGTAAAAATATTTATTCAACTTCCAGTTGACAATAGCAGTAACATAAATCTAAAACTCTATCAGTTATTATTATCTACTGCCATAATTATAAAATGTCCCAGAGCATTCATTCAAAAGAGATTTACTGAGGCCCTCCCCCTACCTGGTACTGTTCTAGGTGCTGGGATTCTGAGTGAGCCAGATGAGTAAGGGCCATCCCTGCCCTCAGGGAGCAGCTTCATCCTCTTGTAGAGTTTGCTATGCCATACAAAGAAGTGGAGGAGAGCAAGCCAGGAATTTGTACAGAAACAAGTGGCTAACGGAATATATGGAATATAGTATAGAAAAATGAAAACAGGGTGTGGTGGCTCACGCCTGTAATCCCAGCACTTTGGGAGGCTGAGGCGGGCAGATCACCTGAGGTCAGGAGTTTGAGACCAGCCTGGCCAACATGGCGAAACCTTGTCTCTACAAAAAATATAAAAATTAGCCAGGCGTGGTGCCAAGTTTTTGACGCCTGTAATCCCAGCTACTCGGGAGGCTGAGGTAGGAGAATTGCTTGAACCTGGGAGGCGGAGATTGCAGTGAGCCAAGATCGTGCCACTGCACTCCAGCCTGGGTGACAGAGCGAGACTCCATCTCAAAAAAAAAAAAAAAAAGTGAAAACAATAAGCTAATTATCAGCTACAGCTGACTCTTCTGCTCTTCTGTTGGTCCTTACTGTGCACTAGGTACAGTGGTGGTGTTTGCTGGAGTGCAGTGGTGGAGTCATGGCTCACTGCAGCCTCCATCTCTGGGGCTCATGAGATCCTCCCATCTTGGCTACCCAAGTACCCGGGTAGCTGGGACTACAGGCACGCGCCACCACACCCGGCAATTATTTTTATTTTTATTTTTAGTAGAGATGAGGTCTCGCTATGTTGCCCAGGCTGGTCTCGAACTCCTGAGCTCAAGCAATCCTCCCTCCACCTTGGCCTCCCAAAGTGCCGGGATTACAGGCATGCACCATTGCACTTGGCCTGTGTGTTTTACACATATTAAAGTGGCAGAGTATCCACACGGGGTGGGCACCACTTCATCTGAAAATCTGCAAACCAGATGAATAAAGTGAGGTTTCCTGGTCACATGGCTGGCTAAGTGCCCGGGTTTGAACCCAGGCATTTTGGCACCAAGTCTGCCACACAGTGAATGCTAGTGAACAAATCCAAATTATTTTTTACCAGCATCCATTCATCACTGTGCTCATCAAAATAATGGAAGGGCTGGGCACGGTGGCTTGCACCTGTAATCCCAGCACTTTGGGAGGTCGAGGCGGGTGGATCTCTTGAGGCCAGGAGTTCGAGGCCAGCTGGCAACATGGGGAAATCACATATCTACAACAATAACAACAAAAAAATACAAAAATTAGTCAGGTATGGTGGCAGGCACCTGCAACGTTAGCTATTCAAGAGGCTGAGGCATGAGAATTCCTTGAACACAGGAGATAGAGTTTGTAGTGAGCTGAGACCACGCCACTGCACTCCAGCATGGGTGACAGAGCGAGACTTGTCTCAAAAAAAAAAAAAAAAAAAGTACCACACATCAGATGCAGAAAAGGAGGTGACCTCTTAATTCCACCCAAGGCAGTTACTGAACTACCCAATATGTGCCAAGCAATGGGGTGTAGAGGTGAAGGCACCCAGGAATAATGCACCTGGGATGGGGGCGACCCGAGGGGATGGGGAGGGAGGATGAGCTGCAGGCGAGCTCACCAAGGGCTGAAGATGAATTAACAGATGAACGTGGAGAGGAACAAGGTTCTAGGCAGAGAGCATAGCAGATGGTAAAGACCTAGAGGGGAGAAAGTATGGGGCATGGGCGAATCCGAAGCAGCCCAGGGTGGCTGGAAAGGGAGGAGGAGAGGGGTCTGACATGAGGCTGGAGAAGAGTCAGGTGTGTTGAGCACTGAGGACAGGGCAGCGTGGGGCAGGCTGTCACCAACCCACACTCCACAGTGCTCAGGTTGAGTCCTCTCTGGGACCCTCAATTTGAGGCTCCTGTGGTTTCCTAATGGTCTAGCTCCCAGTGATTCTCCCAGATTGCCTCTAAATCTCCTCTCCCACCACCAGGTGACCATTACAATTGGGCTGCGCTACCTACAGACGTCGCTGGATGGTGTGTCCAACCCCGAGGAATCTGAGAGCGATAGCGAGGGATGGCTGCTGGAGAAGAGCGTGCCGGAGACCTGGAAGGCCTTTCTGGAGAGTGTGAAGAAGCTGGGCAAGGGCAACCAGGTGGAAGCCGAGGGCGCAGACGCAGGCCAGGCCCCAGAGGCTGGCTGAGGGCCCTGGGGCCCCTCCCCTCCCGAACACTGAGAAATAGTGGACTCCAAGAAACGTGGATCTCCCCCTCATCCAACTCCGAAAGTCTGAATCTCCCAAGGAGGGCACCATCTTACAGAGACTCTCCCTGACGGTGGAATTTAAGTTTAGGGTCCCTAAAAGCATTTGACACACAGTTGTTGAATGACTGACCCAAAATGTGAATGAAGCTAATGTGAATGTGAGTGAAGCTCCCTTCAGGCCCACTGCCCTAGGATATGCCCTCCTGGTGACTCGGGGGCTGTCTCAGACGACTAGCCCAGGACCCATCTTTCTCACACGGATTTAGTCCCACCCTATGGCCACTGGCCGTATCTGAGGGCTGCTCCCCTTTTAGAATTTACCTCTTATGAGCTCCATGTTGCTTCACTCTATCCAAAGTGTCACTTGGTGCATAAGCACAGAAATCTGAAAAATGGCCATGTTGTCTTTTTTTTTTTTTTTTTTAATGCCAAGATTGACAGGTTGGCCGTTTGCTTAATGCCAGAAGTTGGGGGAAAGTTACACTTTTCTAAGAATAATGGACTCTTAAGGCATTGAGGGCTCTAAACAGGATTCTTTAATCATGGAACAAGAGAATTTCAAGGCAGGAGATTTTTTCCCCCACCAAAAACACAGTGAAAGGCCTGCTTTTGTGTCCCATTCACATGCCCTCGGTCACTGAATCTGGAGTGAACCATGGGTTGAGGAAGTCAGGCTGTTGGCGTGTCCCAGCACCACACCACCCCTAAAGTGCCAGGTGATCTCCTGTGGCTCATCGGTGGAAGCAGTGGGGTAGGCTGCTGCCCTGCTGTGGAAGAGGAGCAACAATCAGACATGAGTCCACCCTTTGGAGACCAGGCCTCAGCTCTTGGTGGGCCCAGGGACACCCACACAGGTGGCCATCACAGCCCCATGGACAACACTAATTGTCCACAGCAAAGGGCAAGGAATCCTCTGGGAGCTTCTTCCGTTTCTTCCCCCCAGATACCCATCTTGAAAAACACTATTTCTGGAATGCTTCTGCATCAAAGGAGATTCTTTGAGATAGCCCATCTTCCTGAGCTAGCAAATACAGGAGTTTTCACTTTCTTTAGGAAAGAGAAGCTTTCAGGGGAAGGAGAGAATGATTTTGCTGACTTCCCAAGCCCTGGTGACCAGACCAAGGCAGGCCCAACATAATTCCACCAGTTGGATGAACATTCAAGAGAGCTCGTTCCTACCTGGCTGGAGACCGAGGCCAGAAGGCAAAAACCAGAAAGGGAACAGTCCATAACTTACCTCTGCTTCTGACCGATAGTGTTTGGGAATAGGTTACTTTGGACTGAGTTTGCGTTCTTTGCTGTCCTAAGAACTTCAGTGTAGAGAAAATAAGACTTCTGGTGCTGCTGGGGTATGTTCTGGGCTTAATTCCCCCAAGCAGAAGACCAGATCCAAGATGTTTGGACACCCTGTCAGACGTTGGTCCCAAGTTTAATTAGATTTCTGAATCTCGTTGAGGCCAAGGAATGATCCATACTGAAAAAATGCTGAGCCAGCCATCTTTGGCAAAGGTCCCTGAGCTCTTGCTATCTCTCAAGAGTGCTGAGAACCACGGTGAAAGTGCTGCTCTAGGCCCACAAGTGTAACTATGCTGTTAACAGCTGTCAATAGATAATTAAAATTCATACTGTATGAAAATCACTTTTGTTAAATGACTGTTTAAGCCCATTCAACAACATATATCAGAATCCCCTACTACCGCTAGTATTTGCCAAAAAAGAAAAGAAACCCACCCTAAGGGAAGCATTGGTAACAATCGTTGTTATAAACATGGCTTGGGTATCACATCTCTCCATCTTGCCATCTCTTACCTGTAAGAACAGTGACTATTACAACAGTAACTATTATTATATCCAAATAATCTCAGCATTTGCTGGAGTTTGAACCAGAGCTGAATACATGGAATTTTAATGTAGAAATTTAGGCAAAACTCCAAGCCATTTTTTCTTCTCCTCTGGCCAAAACGTTATTTCCTCAAACAGGGAAATATGAGTCTCTATGGGGCCAGGTTATAGGAGCAAATGTGAACAACCTGAGAATCTGAAGGTTGTTGAGAGGACCAAGAGTGAATTGACTCTACAATAAATCTCACTCATTGGTTCGGAGCAGGCTTAGGGTTAACTGCATTTTAACAGGTCTTCTCAGGTAGCCGGTAGTTGCGAGAGAAACCTGGACCATCCCTTTTGGTCACCTACCAGTGCCCAGGAAGTCTCTGCTATCAGGTTTTTGCTTGTGTGTAACTTCAGTCTTTCCTTGGGCTGGTGTAAATCCTTTTCTCCTGAGGGACCCAGCCTACTTTTTTTTTTTTTTTTTTTCAAATATGGAGTTTTGCTCTTGTTGCCCAGGCTGGAGTGCAATGGCATGATCTCAGCTCACTGCAACCTCCGCCTCCTGGGTTCAAGTGATTCTCCTGCCTCAGCCTCCCTACTAGCTGGGATTACAGGCGTTTGCCACCACGCCCGGCTAATTTTTGTATTTTTAGTAGAGATGAGATTTCACCATGTTGGCCAGGCTGGTCTCGAACTCCTGTCCTTAGGTGATCTGCCCGCCTTGGCCTCCCGAAGTGCTGGGATTATAGGAGTGAGCCACCTGGCCCAGTTAGCTTTTAAAGTTCTGCCAGCATAGCCCTGGGATGGGGTGAGGGGTAGACAGGGCCTTAGGACTTTCATTTTTAAAATGCTCACTCCACAGTGAAGAAACAGGTGATGACTATCCTGAATATTTGGGAAGCTGTGTCCTAGAATTTTTGGCTTCAGTTCCAGAACCCACAGCTTCTTTACAACATGCTTCAAGCCTGGGACTGAGCTGC
This sequence comes from Pan paniscus, assembly GCF_029289425.2. NCBI lineage: Eukaryota > Metazoa > Chordata > Mammalia > Primates > Hominidae > Pan > Pan paniscus. The sequence goes on along the minus strand of NC_073254.2, from coordinate 57,192,297 downwards.
CAGTAAATAAACCCCTAGTAACCTTAATATGGGTTAATAAGATTAGGTGCCCGCTCTGCACGCTCCCCTGCCCCTCCTCGTCCGGGCACCTGTTATGCTAGGCCAGCATGTTTGCAGCTTACCCAGGGGCAATCGTGGACCAAGACAGGGCTTTTCATCCACGACTGGCTAAAAAGATGGCTCTCAATGACAGCGCAGGCAGGCAGCACCACTGTGTTAGGAAGAGAAAAGTGTCTGTCCAATACTATGAAAGTCCAGGGAAAAGACAAGTGCCTTCCCAGGTCACAATGGATAGATTGGCTGGAAGGGGAAAAACATGTCAGTCCTTAACTCTTGACAGCATTTTATCCTGTCTGTCACAGAGGACTGTAAACAGCAAAGTTACAGATTAGAGAATGCTGAGCTCTCAGGATGGCGTCAAATGGAGGATTAAGGTGTAAGGGACAACTTCTAGCTATTTACCTGAGGGAAGTGAAAATTCAGGTTTGTACAAAAACCCATCCATGAATGTTTGTAGCAGTAATCACCAAAACAATCACCCAAACTCACCCAAATGCCCTTCATCTGGCAACTGCCCAGAAGTCTGTACAACGGAATGCTACTCAGCAATCCAAAGGAACAGGGAGGACCCGAATGCATTCTTCCTTAGTGAGAAGCCAGACTCAAAAATGCTACATATGATACAATTCCATTTATATAACATTCGGGAAGAGACAAAACAAAGGGAGAGAAAAACGCTGGTAGCTGAAAGCCAGGATGAGGCAAGAAGCTGACTACAAAGGGGACTTTTGGGGAAGATGGAATTGTTCTATTTCTCGATTGTGGTTGTTTAACTGTATGCATTTGTTAAAATGTATAAAACTGTACACTAAAAAGAGTTAATCTGTTTGTAAAATATACCTCAATAAATGTGACTTAAAAAACAAGAGTAGGAACAGGCCAGGCACAGTGGTTCACACCTATAATCCTAGCATTTGGGAGGCTGAGGCAGGAGAATCATTTGAGCCCAAGGGTTCAAGACCAGCCTGGGCTACATAGCGCGGCTGTATCTACAAAAAAAATACAAAAATTAGCCAGGCGTGGTGGCATATGCCTCTATAGTACCAGCTACTGGGAGGCTGAGGTGGGAGGATTGCTCGAGCCCAGAAGGTTGAGGCTGCAGTGAACCAAGGCTGTGCCACTGCACTCCAGCCTGTGGGACAGAGCAAGACCCTGTCTCTTTAAAAAAAACCAAACCAAACCACCACCACACCAAAACCGAGAGTAGGAAGACAGGGAGGAGCATGTCAGAAGGGGCTTCATGAGTTCCTGGAACTAAAGACAAGAGTGGTGAAGGCAGTAGGCTGGGAGCAGTGTTACTGACCAGGAGGCAGGGCGAGTGCAATGGAAACCTTGCTGTTTTAGTTTGATGCTCTCAAGAGGATTTCAAAAAAAAAAAAACAGAATTCTCATGGGCAGTGACTCCCCTAGGAAGACAGTGTAGCTGCCTTTCTATGTCTCTCTCTCAAAAGCAGGAAGTGGTCATAAAAAAAAGAAAAAAAAAACCTCCAACAGCCCTGAAAAACCAGCCAGCACACTAGGGGAGTGTGTAAGGACAAGGACCTTGAGATCACCAGGTAAGGATGAACAAGAGTTTAAACCCAGACACAGGTCTTGGAGTGCCCTGTTTCCCAGTGATTTGAGTTCCAAAATGGTCCACAAAGGTCACACGCTGTCATGGCTAATGAATATGAAACTTAATTAGCTGAAATGATGATCACACTTTCTCTGGGAAGGTCAAGATAGTTTGGCTAGTGGCCATAATAATATAAGCCTCTTAAATTTAAAGCTAATACAGATATCCCACTATATTTGTAGCAAGGTGACACGGGCACCTTGCTGTGGCAGGTAAATGTGTAAAATGAAACAGAAAGATATATGCTAACCAAAAGTAATGCCAACACCTAAAGCATTTATTTGGATATCTTTAAACTTTTTACATATGATACATTCCAAATTTTACAAGTTGTCCACAGATATTAAAGTTATAGCCAATTTATTAAACAGATATGATTTTCCCTGATATGGAAAGCGTATGTTATATAAACATTTCTACAATAAACATAAAACATGCAGAACAAATCATAAAACTAACATGATTTGTAAGGTAGGAAAGACAACTTAGCTTAACACCAGAAAATAAAAAGGTGTGTATGTTGCAATTTCATGTAAATTCATCTTCTCCCAGGCTCTGTGATATTCTCAGAGAATGAAATCCAGAGACAACCTTTGCTAACTCCAGGCTCCTAGGAAGTCGGACCGGAAAGCTGGAGTATTGTTATGATTTGGTGAAAATGTTTATAATCCACTTGTAGAGAGAGAAACCTGGTCTTATTATTTTAAATTTTAGCTTGGTGAACATATGAAAAAAAGCCAAAAGAAGCTTACCTTAAAAGCTAAAGAAACTGGATGTGACAGAGGCCAAAATAAACATGAATTATGCCACCTACAGCCCAAACAACCAGATCTTATGAATGAAGGCCAGAAAAAGGGGGAGAGAGGTGGACTCAAATGTGAATTTTCTTTCTATTGGTCCTCCTCTCAGCTGGGTGAGTCAGTCCCACGCAAGAATGGCGATGGTCATCCTCCTGTCAAGAGGGGGCGGTTCTTTCACACACTACCTTGGAGAGGAATGTGGCTTCTACATCCTCACTTCTTTTAGCTTCAGTTCCAGATTTCTGACCTTCTTCCTGCGATACTGTGGAGCATGCCTAGTTGACTGGTAGCTGAGTGGAACAAAACTTGTAGATGTAATTCAAAGAAAACTGATTGAAAGGGTCAGTTGCATTGGTTAAAAAAATCCAAGAGCCTCTTATTACTCATCTGTTCCTTAGCCCCACCTTAGACAGGCTCAGAATTTATTCCTCTATTAAGTCTTCAGTCACTCTCTGCATGTATTCAAGCTCTCAGCAGTCATACATCAAACAATAGTAGTTGTGTGGTACATAATAATTATAAGCTATTTTGTAAGTGGCTCTTGTTCTAGGAAGGCACCTCAGTAAGAACAACGATCAAAAAGAATAAAAAGCCTGGGTGCCAGACCATCCCAGGAATGCACTAAGTGAGCCAGCAAGGAAGCAGCAGCTTGTCTGTTCCAGGAAATGCTGGCTGGGTGGGAGTGGGTTCTCACCTTCTTCAGTGTTTGGTTTTAGATGATATACTCTGCCAATTTAGCCTTAGAAATAACAAGAGAATATCACTGTCTGAAACATTAGGGTATTCTAAAAGAATACAGATAAGAAAATTAGGATACTCTTTTAGAATACCTATTATTTTAAACTTAAGCTTGGTGAACATCTGAAAAAAAGCCAAAAGAAGCTTACCTTAAAAGCTCAAGAAACTGGATGTGACAGAGGCCAAAATAAATATCACTTATGCCAACCACAGCCCAAACAACCAGATCTTATGAAGGAAGGCCTCTCATCTAGATATTAGGATATCTAAAAGAATATCCTAAATTTTTAATCCATATTCTTTTAGAATATCCTAATTTTTCTTCCTAATTCTAAAAGAATATCCTAATTTTTTAGACCATCCTAAGTTTTTGGAAAGCCCTCTAAGTGAGTTTTCTCAAAGCCAAAAGTCTTGCCATAAAAAAAAAAAAAGAAAAAAAAAAAACCTCTAACAGCCCTGAAAAACCAGCCAGCACACCAGGAATCCACCTTCTCCCCACGGGCTTCTTCTGCATGTGTGTCCCCCAACTCTCTCATAGTCAATGCAGAGAAGGGAACACTGCCTTCAAAATCAACCACTTTGCTCCTAGGAGTAGGGTCCTGTCAGCAGAGGGGACACCAACCCAGTCCCAGTGTTGGGCCACTCAGTGGAACCAGGAAGTATGACCCAACAGACCACAGAGACTTTGTTCCCTGCCTCCGTTGAGTCAGCTTCGGACCCACGGTTCACTATCATCAATAACATGAAATATCACATAATGGCTGGGACTATGCAGTCAGACCCCCACAAAGGGGCTGGGATCCAATCTAGGAAGAGAAGCTCCTTGCTCGATCTTAAAACCCAAGACATTATATTTGAGGGGCACAGCAAACAGTGCAAGAAAATCTGCTGATGGAAGATGATTTTCATCAGTCCTCAGAACCAGAAACTATAAAACTGGGAAGGAAAGTTTAAATAAAGAATTTATTTCCAAATTCAGCAGAACTTCTTTCTTTCTTAAAAAGCCAACTGGGTTAAAAAAATCCAAGTTTGTGTTTTTTGGTGGTGCAATAATTATAAATGTTGCCAGTCAATGCCAACCAGTGTCTGATTGGCTTCCTGTGCATGTCCAATTTCCTCTGTGACACTGTGTTGGTGCCAGAGCTTCTGAATCTTCTTGAATCGCTCTTTGCATAAATGTAAAGGATTTCCCCGTCTAGAAAGAGAAGACACATGTCACTCAGAATGTGTTCTGTTTATTCCTCTATTATAACCCAACCCTTCCTGATTTAGGCAAGGTTACAAGTTATTGGTTTTAGACTCCCTGCAACATTCCTGTCTGGCAGGTGACTGTGGCTATTAACAAAAATATCAGCTCTGACCGTTTGCCAAGAGCAGGTAAAAGGGAATAAGTGCTGAAATGAGGAAGGAAAGGTACACAAACCAGACTTACCCAGAGTGAGGTGAGGGAATAGAGGTTGCGGGGGATAAGGAGGGTCTGGGTTGAGAGGCTAAAACTACCAATTCATTGCCTATTTTGTTGGTAACGTGTAAAAAGGGAAGAGGGCAGAGGAGAACGCAAAAGAAGAATTATAGGAGTAAAAATATTCCTCACAGATTTTACTAAGAGTGCAAAGAAAAAAGAAAAGAAAAGAAAAGAAAAACATTCCTCAGATGCAATCTTTCAGCCACAGTCTCAGTGAAGCAATCAAATGTGAGTAACTTCCAGGTCTAATTTAAACACAAGGGCAAGCTTTGGTGGGTTCCTGCCTGGGACCAGTGCCCTGAGCCAGGCACCTCTGCTCCTGTTTCTGAGCACAGCCATCCTCTCACTCACTAATCAGACTCTCCTCCTCCTAACAGCCCACGCTGAGAATAGTGGGAGGCACCAGCACTGGGTGGCACATGGGCATAGCCTCGCAGTCCAGCGCCTGGGGCAGCTCATCTACTTACCTTGCTTAGGTTTCTAGGCCTTTAACATCTGCTACTTAAGGCTGGACAGGCATATCTATGGCGGTTAAAACTTATACCTCCTTTAGACAAAAGAGATGGTCTGAAAGAAGTTCTTTAATAGTGCTTGGGGGAATTGTTAGCTTACAATATACTAAAGCTACCAGAGTAGAAGTAACTTAGCCTCAAATATTGTTATATTGTTCTTTATGTTTTAAGTCTTTGTCCCCCAGATTTTAATGTAATAAGCACATTTGTTAGCAATTAAGATTTTCTCAAACACTGGGTTTCCTCTATACAAGGCCATACAAGTCAGAGTGGGCCATCCCTGGAGTGCTCTGAGCTGGGATGCTATATGGCAATTCAAACAGTTCTTTGGAGTGATAAATGGAATAAAGTTGCACTCTGTCCTATTCTCTTCCCTTACCTATACTGATGTTCCTCATGGCATTCTGAAGGCTGGGAAAAGAACACCAAACCAGGCTGACAGGGCACCCTCCTTGGAAGACTCCACAGATAACACAGCCACCTCTTCCAGAACCACCTCAGCCCTCCACCCTCAGGACGTCACCACATACGGAAGGGCGCTGCAGGCCCTGAGTTAGCTAACTCAGGATGGGTTCTTACCTGAGTCCCTGGTCGGTCTCCCCATAGTCATCAAGGTAAGGAGGAGAATAAAAACAGCCTTTGGTTTTGCCAGCTAAAAATAGCACCTGACATTCCCGTACTCTGTAGAGAGATCATTCATACGTTACACATTTACACATTAGTAAGCAACATTTGTATTCAGTTCCAAATAGAATGAAGTCTTATAGTACTGATATTTAAACCACTATTAGGAGGAAGTTATCCATTAAAAAATTGTGCACAAACTAGGAAATAGGTTGAATCGAGTCAAATTTGTGTCCCCTGATCCCTTTGAGACATTTGCCTTTTTCTGGCATTAATAGTACAGCACAATTAAACAGACATTTATTGAGGACCTAATATGTATAAGAAATTATCAAGGTACTGGGGGGATGACTAAGCTATGGATACAACCTATGCTCCAGAGGAGCCCACACTCATGTCATGCCTCTGCTTCAAACCCTGAAATGGCTTCCACCTTGCCCAGAGATGTCACCAGCACACAGCAGGCCCCTGGATTCTCTCACCTGTGCACAACACTCCAGCGACACACGCCTCCTTGCCTTGAGCAGACAGGCACATTTCTACCCCAAAACTGTGCAGAATGTTCTGAGTAGAATGTTCTCCCACTTCTTTAGGTCTTTACTCAGAAGTCATGTTCTTAGGAAGCCTTCCCTGATCTACTAAAATTAAATCTCAAATTTAGCTCCATAGCTGCCATTTCATATTCCCCTTCCCTGCTTTATTTTTTCTCCTTAGCCTATATCACTATCTAAATTCTTGTCAGTCTTGCTTGTCCTCTCTCTCATAGAAAACAAGCTCCATCCATAAGGGCAGAGATCTTTGCACTGTGGACTACTGCATTCTCAATGCCTAGTACATAGTAGTCACTAATCACAAGCTGGCATGTAGAGTTGTGATAATATGTATAAGTGGAGGTAAAATCCAAAAGCCATGAGGACACAACAGAAAGAGTAATTCTGACTGGATTTGGACAGAAAATCAGAGAAGTTTCACATTAGTGGGAGACATGGAGAAAGTAGAACAGAACTGTCACCTATGGTTGAGGGAAGAGGAGTGGGAATGGTAACAATAAAAGAACCAACACAGAGTTGGCATGGACCAGATGTGAGATGTGAGGCGACAAGGAGCTCCATGTTTCTGGAATGAATCACACAGAACAGTAGTCTCAAAATTCCTGGCAATATAGTAGTTTCCTGTGACACCCTAACAGTCAGATACTGAGGCAGATCCAAAGCTAAAAAGCCCCTGCAGGTCCTTACCTCAGGAAGATGCCCACTCCAGAGCCACAGGAGTAGGTGTGAGCTGTGCAGGCTCCTACATCCTCCCCTTCCAGTTCAGTCTGGCAGCAGTAACTCTGGGAGCACAGCAGAGATCCGCACACAAGGCACAGAGTTGGGGCTCTGCTCTTATCACCACCTGATTTTGGGCACCTCCAAGGGATAAAAAACCCACAAGTCATTGATCTAAAGAGTGGCTAAAGAGCTAGTGATGAAAAAACCAGCCCAGAAAAGAATTCTGCAATATCAAGTAAAGCCAAAGAAGCGTATATCCTACAGTCTATGCAAGTTTATTCCTAGAATCTGGAATAGGAAACATCTTGCACATATATACAAAGACCATGTACTGGAAACACTCAAAAGAGTCAGTAACTGGAGAAAAAAAATAAATAAAATCATCAATAGGAGAAAAAGATAAACGGTGCCACTGCCATATAATAAAATACTATAGAGCAATGAAAAATCAATAAAGTTATAAACGTCAATACAGATAAATCTTAGAAACAATGCTGAATGAATGCAAAATTGGCTGGGTGCAGTGGCTCACGCCTGTAATCCCAGCACTTTGGGAGGCAAAGGTGGGTGGATCAACTGAGGTCAGGAGTTTGAGACCAGCCTGACCAATATGGTGAAACCCCGTCTCTACTAAAAATACAAAAATTAGCCAGGCATGGTGGTGTGCACCTGTAGTCCCAGCTACTTGGGAGGCTGAGACTGGAGAATCACTTGAACCTGGGAGGTGGAGGTTGCTGTGAGCCAAGATCACACCACTGCACTCCAGCCTGGGCAACAGAGTGAGACCCTGTCTCAATAAATAAATAAATAAATAAAATAAAATACAACATACAGCTCTCCCTCTCCCTCTCTCTTCTCTCTTCTCTCCCTCTCCCCTTTGCACGGTCTCCCTCTGATGCTGAGCCGAGGCTGGACTGTACTGCCGCCATCTTGGCTCACTGCAACCTCCCTGCCTGATTCTCCTGTCTCAGCCTGCCCAGTGCCTGGGATTGCAGGCGCATGCCGCCACGCCTGACTGGTTTTTGTATTTTTTGGTGGAGACGGGGTTTCGCCGTGTTGGCTGGGCTGGTCTCCAGCTCCTGACCGCGAGTGATCTGCCAGCCTCGGCCTCCCGAGGTGCCGGGATTGCAGAGGGAGTCTTGCTCACTCAGTGCTCAATATTGCCCAGGCTGGAGTGCAGTAGCGTGATCTCGGATCGCTACAACCTCCACCTCCCAGCCGCCTGCCTTGGCCTCCCAAAGTGCGGAGATTGCAGCCTCTGCCCGGCCGCCACCCCGTCTAGGAAGTGACGAGCGTCTCTGCCCGGCCGCCCATAGTCTGGGATGTGAGGAGCCCCTCTGCTCGGCCGCCCAGTCTGGGAAGTGAGGAGCCCCTCTTCCTGGCCGTCATCCCGTCTAGGAAGTGAGGAGCGTCTCTGCCCGGCCGCCCATCGTCTGGGATGTGGGGAGCGCCTCTGCCCCGCCGCCCCGTCTGGGATGTGAGGAGCGCCTCTGCCCGGCCGCGACCCTGTCTGGGAGGTGAGGAGTGTCTCCGACCGGCCACCCCGTCTGAGAAGTGAGGAGCCCCTCCGCCCGGCAGCCGCCCCGTCTGGGAAGTGAGGAGCGTCTCCGCCCGGCAGCCGCCCAGTCCGGGAGGTGGGGGGCAGCCCCCACCCGGCCAGCCGCCCCGTCCGGGAGGTGGGGGGCAGCCCCCACCCGGCCAGCCACCCCGTCCGGGAGGTGGGGGGCAGCTCCCACCCGGCCAGCCGCCCCGTCCGGGAGGTGGGGGGCGCCTCTGCCCGGCCGCCCCGTCTGGGAAGTGAGGAGCCTCTCTACCCGGCCGCCACCCCATCTGGGAGGTGCACCCAACAGCTCATTGAGAACAGGCCATGATGACGATGGCGGTTTTGTCGAATAGAAAAGGGGGAAATGTGGGGAAAAGAAAGAGAGATCAGATTGTTACTGTGTCTGTGTAGAAAGAAGTAGACATAGGAGACTCCATTTTGTTCTGTACTAAGAAAAATTCTTCTGCCTTGGGATGCTGTTAATCTATAACCTTACCCCCAACCCCGTGCTCTCTGAAACATGTGCTGTGTCCACTCAGGGTTAAATGGATTAAGGGCGGTGCAAGATGTGCTTTGTTAAACAGATGCTTGAAGGCAGCATGCTCGTAGAGTCATCACCACTCCCTAATCTCAAGTACCCAGGGACACAAACACTGCGGAAGGCGGCAGGGCCCTCTGCCTAGGAAAACCAGAGACCTTTGTTCACGTGTTTATCTGCTGACCTTCCCTCCACTATTGTCCTATGACCCTGCCAAATCCCCCTCTCCGAGAAACACCCAAGAATGATCAATAAATACTAATTTAAAAAAAAAACATACAAAATAACAATACATGCTGCTCAAGAATAGAAACTTATATAGTTAATGTATAGGAATGGAATGCTTAATATTCCATTTAGAATAGTAGGTATCTTCAGAGGGAGGAGAAAGAGGCAACAGAGAAGAGACAGCTGGGGAGCTTCAACTGTCTAGGTAATGTTTAAGCTCTTACATTATTATATTCTTCTTTTTTTTTTTTGAGACAAGGTCTCGCTGTCACCCAGGCTAGAGTGCAGTGGCACGATCATGACTAACTGCAGCCTCCATCTCCTGGGCTCGAGTGATACTCCCACCTCAGCCTCCCCTATTATATTATTCTTTATGCTGCTTGTATGTGAAATATTTGATACTATATTAAAAATTACTGCCGGGTGTAGTGGCTCACGCCTGTAATCCCAGCACTTTGGGAGGCTGAGGTGATACTAAAAATACAAAAAAAAATTAGCTGGGCGTTGTGGTGCATGCCTGTAATCCCAGCTACTCAGGAGGCTGAGGTACAAGAATCACTAGCATCTGGGAGGCAGAGGTTGCAGCGAGCCAAGGTTGCACCACTGCACTCCATCCTGGGCAACAGAGCGAGACTTGTCTCAAAAAAAAAAAAAATTACTAAGGGCTGTTATTACTTTAAGTGCAATTATTAAACATTCATGAATCAAATTTGCTTCTCCTACTCCCATTCCATGTCTTATTCTGAAACATAGTGAAATGATGCTTTTATAAGTTATGTAGTATAGAGTACTACAGATGTTATTCATTTTTTGAGACAGAGTTTTGCTTTTGTCACCCAGGCTGGAGTGTAATTGCTCAATCTTGGCTCACTACAACCTCTGCCTCTCAGGTTCAAGTGATTCTCCTGCCTCAGCCTCCCGAGTAGCTGCGATTACAGGCGCCTGCCACCATGCCCCGCTAATTCTGTATTTTTAGTAGAGACAGGGTTTCACCAAGTTGGCCAGGCTGGAACTCCTGACCTCAGGTGATCCACCCACCTCGGCCTCCCAAAGTGCTGGGATTACAGGCGTGAGCCACCGTGCCTCGCCAAGTTTCTTCTTTTTTTCCTTTTTTCTCCCTCTCCTCTCATAAAGGACTACAGATATGATTTCTCTACCCAAACAAAGAACAACAACAAAATCCTTCAAATTCTTTGTAGAGAGGTGTTTCCAGTGGCAGGGAATGTTCAATGCTAACAGCAAAACTTACGAGAAATTGGATGCTTGATTAATGAGGCTGCTGTAATCCTCTGGAAGGTTTATTAATTTGTTAGATTCTCTTGGATATCTGAAAAAAAGAGAAAAATTAAAGAACACTCCATTAATTTAGGTCATATTATACTATGAGGCACTTCCATGTGCACATATCTGCCTAGCCCGGGTAACACGGTATGGCCTTTCACTACTTTACCTATTGCCAAGACAAGAAATGGAGTTAAACTGAAGGGGGGATTATTTTAGACAGTTTTTTTTTGTTTTTGTTTTTTGTTTTTTTTTTGAGACGGAGTCTAGCTCTGTGCCCAGGCTGGAGTGCAGTGGCGCGATCTTGGCTCACTGCAACCTCCGCCTCCCGGGTTCATGCTATTCTCCTGCCTCAGCCTCCCAAGTAGCTGGGACTACAGGCACCCGCCACCATGCCCAGCTAATTTTTTGTATTTTTTTTTTTTTTAGTAGAGACAGGGTTTCACCGTATTAGCCAGGATGGTCTTGATCTCCTGACCTCGTGATCCGCCCGCCTCGGCCTCCCAAAATGCTGGGATTACAGGCGTGAGCCAATGTGCCCGGCTAGACAGTAGTTCTTAATCATATCAAAATCACTTGGGGGAATTTTGAGGGGACAGACATGCTAGGGCTTTAACTTTAGAGAAATTAGATTCAGTAGGTAGTGGCCTGAGTATTTTTTCAAAAGTTCCCAAGGTTATTCTGATGTATACTTCTAGTTGAGGATTACTGTTCCATTTATTAAGAGTTTTCTGACATCAGGGTGGAATCACATGAAATTGTGATATTCAACCATTTTTGACTGATAAAAATTGACATTTCATGTGGTCCAAACTAATAAAATTGGGGTGTTATTTCTGGATGTGTAAAAGCAAACAAATAGGACAGATAATCTCTAGTCTTCTGACTTTTATGGACGATGTATTTACCAGAACTAAGAGATATGGGTTGAGTATCCCTTATCTGAGATGCTTGGGACCAGAAGTGCTTTGGGTTTTGAATTCTTTTAGAGTTTGGAATGTTTGCATTACTTCTGTTTGGATTCTGTAGTAAAGCATACTCTACCAGATCACAACAAATGCATCTCAATTGTTAATCCAGGTTGAGTATCTCTAATGTTAAAACCTGAAATCTGAAATGCTCCATAATTTGAAACTTTTTGAGTGCCAACATGATGCTTAAAGGAATGCTCATGGGGACATTCCAAATTTCAGATTTTTGGATTAGAGATGCGCAACTTGTATAGTAACAATTGAGACACATCTTGTTAGGATCTGGTAGAGCACACTTTACTACAGAATCAGAATAGAATGTAAAAAGAAATGAAGAAAAAATAATTATAAGAAATGACTGGCCATGATTTGACTGATAGTTATTGAAGGTGAATGACAAGTATGTGGAGCCTCATTATTTTACTCTTCACACTTTTGGAGAGTTTTCCCATAATGAAAGATAGAAAAAAATAGAGCTAAGAAAAACCTAGGAGACGCGTTATATTTTTTAAAGCAAATATCCTAAAATATAACTTTGTTATTTGCTTTCTCTGCCAAGAATGTAGTATATTTATGTTCATAATTCTGACTTTGATAGACTCTCATTAGATTAAGAAGAAAATATGAAGGCAACATATCTTAACCTTTTGGAATCACTAAAGGCTTGAGAAGTCAGTTTCTGAAGGAATATAGCACTTATATCCTGATTCCACCCTTTCTCCCACCTCAATAAAGTTTTTGAGGCTCTTTAACTTACCTTATAGCATCTCTTTCACCTTCTAGATATCTTTTAACTTCACTGTTACGGCACCAACTTTAAAGTAAACAGAGGGGGAAAAAACACAAAACACTTTTAAAGGGTTAGAACTAGAATTTTTTCCCCTCCATAGCCAATAAGAGGAAAATAATATTCTTGACCTAACATATTTACTTCATCAAAAGAAACCTGTAGAAATACTATTTTGCCTACAACTTTTAAAATCAGGAGAATGTTTTCTAAAAGCAAGAATGCTTAAATATATACAATTTGTGACTATAAACATCATTATCTTACTAATTTGGATACTCTAGAAAAACTAGTCTATATTAATTTGTATTAATGCCAAGCTAACATTATCTGGAGCTAGAACATTCATATTAAAAATAAAACTTTTTTGGCCAGGTGCTCATGCCTGTAATCCCTGCACTTTCGGAGGCTGAGGCAGGAAGATTACCTGATCCCAGGAGTTTGAGACCAGCCTGGGCAATATGGCAAAAGCCCTTCTCTACTAAAAATACAAAAATTAGCTGGGTGTGGTGGCATGTGCCTGTAGTCCCAGCTACTTGGGAAGCTGAGGCAGGAGGATTGCTTGAACCCAGGAGGATGAGCTGTGACTGTGCCAGTGCACTCAAGCCTGGGTGACAGAGTGAGACTTAAAAAAAAAAAAAATTTTTTTTTTAGTGTGGTAAAATATATATAACATAAAAATGACCATGTTAACCACTTCAAAGTCTAATGTTCTGTAGCATTAAGTACCTTCATATTGTTGTGCAACCAGCACCACCATCCACGTCCAGAACATTTTCATCTTTCCCAACTGAAACTCTGTACTCATTAAATGCAAAATTCCTTCTCCCAGCCCCTGGGAACCACCATTCTACTTTCTGTTTCTATAAATTTGACTACTCTAGGTACCTCAGTGAAGTGGAATCATACAGTATTTATCCTTTTGTGACTGGCTTATTTCACTTAGCACACGTCCTCAAGGTTCATCCACGTTGTAGCATGTGTGAGAATTTCCTTTACTTTTCTTTTTGAGACAGAGTCTTGCTCTGTCACTCAGGCTGGAGTGCAGTGGCGTAATCTTGGCTCACTGCAACCTCCGCCTCCCAGGTTCAAGTGATTCTCCTGCCTCAGCCTCCCGAGTAGCTGGGACTACAGGCGTGCACTACCACACCTGGCCTACTTTTAAGACTGAATAATAGTCCATTGTGTGTGTGTACACACCACATTTTGTGCATCCATTCATCTGTTGAACATCTGAGTTGGTTCCATTTTTTGGCTATCATGAATAATGCTGCTATAAATGTGGGTGTATAATATTGATCTGAGTTCCTGCTTTCAGTTATTTTGTAATCTGTACCTAGAAGTGGAATTGCTGAATCATAAGGTAACTTTATGTTTATCTTTTTGAGGAATTGTCATGCTGTCTTCCGTAGTGGCTCTATCATTTTCTATATCCCATGCACAAGGATACCAGTATACCAGTTTTTCCACATCCTTGTAAACATTTGTAATTTTCTTTTTTTAAAAAAGTAATAGCTCACCTAATGGGTGTGAAGTGGTATGTCAGTGTAATTTCCCCAGTGACTAGTGATGTTGAGCATCTTTTCATATGCTTTTTTGGCTATTTATCTTCTTTGGAGAAATGCCTATTTAAGCCCTTTACCTATTTTTTAATTGGGTTTTATTTTTGTTGTTGTTAAGTTGTAGGAATTCTGGATATATATAGTCTGGATTTTTTCTTTTGATACAGGGTCTTGATCTGTCATCCAGGCTGGAGTGGAATGGCATGCAGCTCACTGTAGCCTCGACCTCCAGGGCTCAAGTGATCCTCCCACTTCAGCCTCCTGACAGGTACATGTCAGCATGCCTAATGTTTAAATTTTTTGTAGAGATGGGGTTTCGCCATGTTACCCAGGCTGGTCTTTTTTTTTTTTTTTTTTTTGAGACGGAGTCTCGCTTTGTCCCCCAGGCTGGAGTGCAGTGGCATGATCTCGGCTCACTGCAAGCTCTGCCTCCCGGGTTCACGCCATTCTCCTGCCTCAGCCTCCCGAGTAGCTGGGATTACAGGCACCTACCAACACGCCCGGCTAATTTTTTGTATTTTTAGTAGAGACGGGGTTTCATCGTGTTAGCCAGGATGGTCTCGATCTCCTGACCTCGTGATCCGCCCGTCTGGGCCTCCCAAAGTGCTGCGATTACAGGCGTGAGCCACCGCGCCCCACCCCCAGGCTGGTCTTGAACTTCTGGGCTCAAGTGATCCTCCCACTTCTGCCTCCCAACGTGCTGGGATTACAGGGGTGAGCCACTGTGCCCGGCCTATTCTGGATGTTAATCCCTTATCAGATATGTAGTTTGCAAATATTTTCCCCCGTTTTGTGGACAGAACAGCCATATATTTAACTCAGTCACTAACTTGACATGATTGACAGGCCAATTTCTCTAGACTTCACTTTTCTCAAATATAAAGTTGAGGGTATTGGACTAGATAGCCTTAAGGGTTCTTTCAGCTTTAAAAATCTATGAAAAGCTGAGTGTGATGGCATGTGCCTGCAGTCCCAGCTACTCAGGAGGCTGAGGTGGGAGGAATGTCTCAGCCCAGGAGTTCAAAGGCAGTCTGGAAAAAATGGCAAAACCCCATCTCTTAAAAACAAAAACAAGAAAAAACCTATGGAAGAGAGTCCTTAACAAGTAAGTTCATGTAAAGAAATCAACATTTCTACCACTATTCCCCTTCCATGCAAATTTGTTTATGCTATTCACTAGCTTGGCAAAAAGTTTACTGAAAAGCCAGATCCTTAGCTAAAAAGGCCTACTCATAGGCCGGGTGCGGTGGCTCACACCTGTAATCCCAGCACTTTGGAAGGCCAAGGTGGGTGAATCATTTGAGGTCAGGAGTTCGAGACCAGCCTGACCAACATGGTGGTCAAAGAACTAGCCAGGCGTGGCGGTGTATGCCTGTAACCCCAGCTACTTGGGAGGCTGAGGCAGGAGAATCCCCTGAACCCAGGAGGTGGAGGTTGCAGTGAGCCAAGATCATGCCACTGCACTCCAGCCTGGGTGACAGAGCAAGACTCAGTCTCAAAACAAAAACAAAAACAAAAGCAAAACAAAACAAAACAAAACAAACAACAACAAAAGGCCTACCCATTATAGTTTGAATTATTTGTGTTGAATTCTACCAGGGTCATTACTTGAGAATTTTGCTACATATGTGATAACTAAAGTTTGGTTCCATAGAGCTATTTAATACAACAAAGAAAAGTATATAATCATTACCTTTCAATCAGTGAATTCATTATCTCACTATTTTCTTGAAAAAGGCAAATGAGGTTGTTTGGTAGGGAAAGATAGTTACATAAATGTTCAAAATGGCTTGTTCCAGGAACTGCAAATGAAGAACAAGAAAAGAGTGCATATAACAACTAAGGGCATATTCTGCATGAGAGTTAAGCAATAGCAGAGTTTAAAAAAAAAGGATGAAAGAGTTCCAATTTGCCAGGTACGTAACTTGTAGGAAGTTAACAGAATGGCACGTGGAAGGAATCCATGGAAAATGACGCAATGCATCAAGCGCAGTCAGGCGACTCCTACATCAAACTGGTCCCAATGTCCTGGTGTCTCGGCTTTATCATTTGCAAAATGGTGTGCCTGCACAATCTACTGCACAGGGTTATTGTGAACATTAAATGATAAAAATGTATGGGTGCTCTGGAAAAGGATCAACCAATACAGAAATACAAGATGGTTTTACCACGAGACACAGATTTAAATACCAACTCTAATCATCACTGCAAATAATCTGGAAGACTAAACTCTTTTATATGGTTCCTAGGCAACTAGCTAAATGGAAATGCCAGTGGACAAACTTTCAGAGAGTAGCACTGCATGCAGGTACTCTATGGCCAGTGCCAGGCACTGTGGGATACAGAGATACAGTCAAGTCCACATTCATACTACTTTTATGAAATGAATCAAAACAGAACATGGAAAACAGCTATGAAAGAGCAAATCAATTCCCAGATTAAAATCAGATTTATGTGCAATTATGGGTATTCTAAATTTTAATGCTATGCATGTTTCAAGTTAAAAATCACTTGAAATTGTCAGTTTTCACCTTTTCAAATCTGAGGAACCTTGTTTATGAATAATACGTAATGAACATTTTAACATCTGAAAGCAAAACTATGATCTTTACGAGAGAAGGGCTTTGCAGGTGTAAAAACATTTACACAGAAGTTTAACAGTCATTTACTGAGATCCAAATAAATGGAGACATATGCATAAACATACATTTTATGCTATAAATGTGTACATCACCATAGTCAATTAGCTATTCTTTGAACTTTTAGTCAATTTTCATTTTTGCAAGTGATCTTTATATTTGCTGGAGTAAAGGATTACTAACTCTCCCTACGTTTTGAAAGAAAGTATAAATTACCTTGAATGTCGGGTGGGGAAGGAACTCCATTTAAGTAATGAAAAAATAAAGCAGAACACTTCAGGAAAGGCATGATTCCAGCTCTGACACTCCTCCACAGATGCCAGCCGGATGGTATTTCTTTCAAGGCACTAAAAAAGAAAAAAAAGATTATTGGGAAATCTACTAAGAAAAGGTCACTGTACTTATAGTGTGAAAACAGACTTGACTGTCATTTGGAACTGATGGCATGTATGCTTAAAAGTTGTGAGTTAACAGGCAAGTGGGTGTGTGTTATTATAGGATGCCAGGTGTAAGTGGTGACATAGCCTCCAATGCTGTTATTAAATTTTTTGAGACGGAGTCTCGCTCTGTTGCCCAGGCTGGAGTGCAGTGGCACAATCTCGGCTCACTGCAAGCTCTGCCTCCTGGGTTCGCACCATTCTCCTGCCTCAGCCTCCTGAGTAGCTGGGACTACAGGCGCCTGCCACCACGCCCGGCTAAATTTTTGTATTTTTAGTAGAGACGGGGTTTCGCTGTGTTAGCCAGGATGGTCTCGATCTCCTGATCTTGTGATCCGCCCACCTTGGCCTCCCAAAGTGCTGGGATTACAGGTGTGATGTTATTAAAATTTATAAAAGTAACATAGTGACATAAAGAGAAAATGTGGAAAATGAAAAGTTGTCCAGGCTGGACTCAAAACTACTGGGCTCCAGCAATCCTCCCACCTCAGCCTCCTGAGCAGCTGGGACTACAGGCACATGCCACTGCACCCAGCTCCCAGGAGCCATATTTTAAATAGATTTATAATATTTTGGAACACATTCATCACTATATCAAACTATTCCCCTGCAAACACTTAGATTGCTTTCAATTATTTGCTAATATAAATAATATCAGAGTGTACATCTTTTTCTTTTTGAGACAGGGTCTCACTCTTTTGTCCAGTCTGGAGTGCAGTGGTGTGATGGCTCACTGCAGCCTTCACCTGCCTGGGTGATCTGACTACCTCAACCTCCTGAGAAGATAGAACCACAGGCACATGCTACCATGCCTGGCTAATTTTTGTATTTTTTGGTAGAGACAGGGTTTCACCATGTTGGCCAGGCTGGTCTCAAATGCCTGGGCTCAAGCAATCTGCCAGCCTCATTCTCCCAAAGTGCTGGGATTATAGGGGTGAGACACCGTGCCTGGCTGGAGTGTCCATCTTTATATGCCTATATGTTTTTTTTCTATATGTTGAATTATTTTGTTAATGTAGGTTCTCAGAAATGGGATAGTCAAAAAACAGACATTTTTATAGGTTCCTGACTACAGATTCTTGACATATATACTGTTGAAAGCTAAGCAAACTACTGAATTGCTATTTGTAGCAAATCATGACTCTAACCATACATGGAATTCTAATAATTTCATTTTATTCCTGCTACTACTGAATATTACCTTAAAAATAAATTATGCCAATTTAACTTGCAGTTTTAAATTCCCATTCTGAATGAGACAACATAAGTTTTAGAGTATCAACTTTCCAAAGTACATTTGATCTATCCTCTAGTCTCTGCCAGATCCCTGAGCAAATGAAGGGTTCCACAGCCAAATAAATGTGGGAAGCTCTGCATATTATCACCTTTCTCCCAGATTTCCAATTATGTTAGTATATGAATAGTTCAGAAAAGCTCTGCAGATCACTCCACGTCTTATTTTAAAAACATGTCAACAGACAACAAATTCCCCTAATTAACAAACGAATTCCTTTCTCATGCTATCATCATCTAGCAATATTTAGGGAAATGCGTTATGTAAAGATAACTAACTCACCTTCCCGTATACTGGTGAAGTGTTTTATACAAAGCAAGAACTGCTGATTCTTCTTCACAAGTGGGATTTTCTTGATCCATGCCATTCTCTTCTGAAAGATAAGGAAACACTAGTACTCTGTATTTTCCAATTAAGTGTTATCAAAAGGACTGAAGACATTAAGCATGCAAATATATTCATAAACTCACATATAACATGAAGTATTCCTAGAAAACATGCAAAATTGTAATCCCTCAAGTGGGAGCACAGTATTGATCTCAATCAAACCAAACAGCCAGCTGGCATGTTTTAAGTAAAATCAAATAAATATAGTCTTAAAGTGTATCAAAAACAAGAATTTCGAATGCAAAACGTAATTTAATGATGAATTCATGTGGGCATTAACAAACATGTAAGTTAAAACAAAATTGGCATTCTAAAACATAAGATTCTAAAAGATTTAATTACTATTCTACACAAATATTACTGAATGTATGAAATTAAAACTAGAAACATTCACATTACTAGGAAATTTTAAGAGGAGAAAGAAATGTTTCAAAACTTTTCATACGAAGATACACAGAAAAAAACTGCCTTATTCAAGTGTTATTCTCATCCAAATACCTTTTCCTCCAATACTTTTTTTAAAACTCAGAAAACTCAAGTATTTCCTTCAAGAAACTGACAAAAAGGCAAGAGTTACCTGTACATGAGGTAAGTAAGATCTGTATGATGTGTGCCATAGTAACCAGATGGAAAATGTGAAGGTCTCCAGTGCCAAGGCTGATCCCTGAAAAATCCTGACACTGCAACGCAGGAAATGCAAGCACCAAGCCCACCTACGCACCAAACACAGGACATCAGACAGATCGCCTTTCCTTTCACAGCTAAGCAAATTTCCATCTTCTTACTTTTACTTTTATTTTGATTTTTTTTTTGAGACAGAGTCTTACTCTGTTGCCCAGGCTGGAGTGCAATGGCGCAACCTTGGTTCACTGCAACCTCCACCTCCTGGGTTCAAGCGATTCTCCTGCCTCAGCCTCCTGAGTAGCTGGGATTACAGGCGTGCAACATCATGCCCGACTTTTTGTATTTTTAGTAGAGACGAGGTTTTGCCACGTTGGCCAGGCTGGTCTTGAACTCCTGACCTCAGGTAATCCGCCCACCTCGGCCTCCCAAAGTGCTGGGATTACAGGCGTGAGCCACCGCGCCTGGTCACATTTCCATTTTCTTACTGTGATCCCTCCTGAGTTCAGCTCCTCCCTTTAAGAAATCTTTGTTCTTAAAGAAAGGGCATCCATGTTAGAAAATCCAATAGGACTGGCTACATGAAATGACTTAAGAGTTACAGGACTCTTGATGGGCACTATGATTTCACTAATCCAGTGGGTCCTCTATACATAGCTTATTGTTAACAAAAACAGTATCTGAACTCTCTCCAGGACTGTAGGCAGTTGAAAAAACATGGGTTTTGGACCCATAAATAGCTAGATATGAATCCTACCTCCTCCTCTTACGAGCTGTTTTACACAAATTAACATCTCTGATCAGGCCTCAGTTTCCCTATTGGTAAACTAAAGACAATATGTTACACGTAAGTTGTAGAGATGTAAGTGTGAATGTATGTAAAAGCTGGCAGGTACACAAATGCTAGCTCTGTTGGCCTCCTGCTGTCTGCATGGCAGTATAAGTGGTGGTGGTTTTAGTTGCAGCAATGAGAACAGTAATAGCCAGCATTTATTAGGAATATATTGCTCTAAGTGTGTTACATGGATTAACTCACTGAGTTCTGACATAGTCATATAAAGTAGGTACTAACCAACTTAAAGGGGCAGAATCTGAGGTCCAGAGAATAAAGGCACAGCACTCGGGGCTGCTGGGTGTGGCAGTACACTCTGTACCCTGTGCAAGGGAACCCAGTTGAGGTAGGGCTGAAATTTGGCTACCCACTATTTGGATAGCTGTGTGTCTTAGCACTAGGATGTCCTTGCCCAGAGGACATACCTTTCCCTGAATTATAAGGGGCTCTCTGCTGCTAAGTAGTGTGACCACAGGGCTGTATCTGCCAGATTTTCGAAAATGTACAAAAGCACTGTATGGGCCAGCAGCAGTGCTTCTGTTGCTGTTTTTTTTTTTTTTTCGGATGGGGTCTTGCTCTGTCATCCAGGCTGGAGTGCAGTCGTGCAATCTTGGTCACTGCAACCTCCGCCTCCTGGGTTCAAGTGATTCTCCTGTCTCACTTTCCTGAGTAGCTGAGATTACAGGCATGTGCCACCACGCCCAGCTAATTTTTTGTATTTTTAGTAGAGATAGGGTTTCACCATGTTGGCAAAGCTGCTCTCAAACTCCTGACCTCAAGTGATCTGGGGTGAGCCTCGCAAAGTGCTGGGATTACAGGCATGAGTCACCACACCTGACCCGTTGCTGGTGTTTTTATCTCTTTACAGGTTAAAAGCACAGAGAGGTTAAAATACTAACCTCAGCCATAAAGCAAAATAAGAGTCAGAGGACGTCTCGATAACCAGGTCAAGTCTCTCAACTAGGTTCCTAAATATTTTCTTTTTGAGGTTTCTCATAAAAGAATTATACTCAGAAGGGGTAAGGAAATCACATAACTCCTTCCTGTCTGCCACTACACTGCTCACCAAACCTAAGGTAAAGTTACATAGTATGACGTAGAAGTCCAAACAAACTGCACAATACCCACCAATAAATGAAACATGTCAATATCTAATATGCATGGAAGTTCCTCATGGCTGTCATTAGGCACCAGTGCTACAGATTTAAAGAGAAATACATTAGCATATTTCATATGCCAACATGTTAAAATGCATATAATCTGCTTTAAATTTATCTTCTTGCAAGACACATGAGAATTTATAAGCTAGAGCTTATATATAAGAAAACCATTACTACTAAATATTTAATTCATTATTGAGAGAAGCTGTACCATTAAAAACAAAATTTCAGAGGATGAAAAATTACAACATGTTATAAATGTATTAATACTCACATGCAAAAAGTTTACAAAAATGTCCTTGCACCACTGAAACTGATGCCACTGTCCAGTGTGCTGCGGCAAATCTCGTCAATGACCTAAGACAGTCATCCTAAAATAAACCAACACAATTAACAAAAAACCAAAATGCAAAGCAGTTCTCTTTCAGGAATGCTAGTTCAGAGCACAGCTGGATGCACAATGAAACTGCTCTAGATGGTATGGAACTAGATCTATGACATCTCAATGACATGCCTCTAACACAGGATAAATGGAATGGGAAATGTCTAAGTGTGTGCTGAATAAATGAAATCTATCTCTTTGCCACCATGTTGCTGGTTTTCTCTGGAAAAGAAAAGAATATAGAATATACGCATCTGACAGAAAGCAAGGGACACTCCCAAGATGCCAATGCAGGCCGGGTGTGGTGGCTCACACCTGTAATCCCAGCTACTCGAGAGGCTGAGGCAGGAGAATCGCTTGAACCCTGGAGGCAGAGGTTGCAGTGAGCTGAGATCACACCACTGCACTCCAGCCTGGAAAACAGAGCAAGACTCTATCTCAAAAAACAAATAAACAAGCCAAGATGCGGATGCAGTATTTCTCTATGTTTATCCTAAACAGATACCCTAAAACACATATCTCTTATGTTTATCCTAAAGAGATCCTCTAAAATGTGGATACTCTTCCATAAAATGTACAGTATCCTAAAGAGATACTCCAAATATTGGGGAAACTGTCCAAGAAGATGGTGGCACAAATGAGGGTGCCTGCAGCTATTAAAAATTGTTATGAGGACTAAGTAGCAGTAATAAGAAAACTCTTGATTTAAAGAATACAGCAGAAACAAAGCTACATGTGAGTACCAATTGTAATCAAGCATAAATATGCTAATGGAAAAAGATGGGTATGTGATAAGTTGATGACTTTTTTCTTCCTGCTTGTTTTTTTGTTTTCCAAATTTTCTGTAATGTTTGGTTCAATAAATATTGAGGTCCTACTATATACACTAGGTCTTGGTTCTGAAGATCTTCAAATAAAACCCATTCTCCCTCTCCTGCTCTCAAAGAGCTTAAAGTCCTGGGGTGGGAAAGGAAGAAAGTGGGGAAGGAGGCAGGCATCACAGATGAGAGGTCTCTAACTCACAGTACATGGTTCAGAGGGCTTTCTAAGGGAAGGGAAAGCTTGAACAGCATCTGAAAGAGTAGCAGTCTGCTTAGGGTACTCTAGGCAGAGGAAATGGAATGTGCAAAGGCATGGGAACTAGCATTGAGGAACTGGCAGTGATTCTACAAGTCTGGACCACAGGGGTGGGAACTGGCAGGAGGTGATAATGGAGAAATAGGTTAAGAAGTTTGTAAAAGTATGAAGAATATGAACAGGATTGCTTTTGAGGAGCCCCTCTAATAACGTATTAGAGAAGAGTGAGATTCTGGGTAAAAACTGCTATGATAATCTAGGCAAGAAATAATATGGGGCTGAACCAAACAAGTAGAAGAAGGAATGGTGAGAATTTGTCAGACTCTGCTGACCAACTGAATGTGAATGCCCAGGCTAAATAATGTATCTAGGCCGGGAATGGTGGCTCATGCCTGCAATCTCAGCATCTTGGGAGGCCGAGATGGGCAGATCACCTGAGGTCAGGAGTTTGAGACCAGCCTGGCCAACATGGTGAAACCCCATCTCTACTAAAAACGCAAAAATTAGCTGGGCACGGTGGCATGCACCTGTAATCCCAGCTACTCGGGAGGCTGAGACAGGAGAGTCGCTTGAACCCAGGATGCAGAGGCTGCAGTGGGCCGAGGTTGTGCCATTGCACTCCAGTCTGAGCAACAGAGTGAGACTCCTTCTCAAAAAAAAAAAGACTTCAATTTTCTGGTTTCTCCTGGATGAATAGTGGTGAAATTAACTAAAACAGGGACTATAGGAAGAAAAATTAATTTGGATTGAATTTTAGGTATGTGTAGGAGATCCAGGTTAAAAAAATAGGCAGAGATAACCTAGGCCTAAGATAAAGAGCTGGGTTGGAGATACACAGGTGGGGATCATTTGGATATAACTGAAATCAGAGGCATAGATGGGGCTGACCAGGGAAGAGTATTAGATGGCAGAACTCTGGAGGTTTAAAAATGACAACTGCAGGATGGAGGAAGGAGAGCGGGCTGAGAGGCAGGAGCCACAGAGGTAGAAGGAAAGCCAAGAGTGTCACAGAAATTAAGGGAAAAATGAGTTTCAGAATGAAGAAGGAATGGAGAGAAATAAAAGTTTCAGAATGAGCAATTAAGTAGAGGTTTCAAAGACAAGGGCTAAAAAATGCCCACGCAAAATGATAATCAGGAGATCATTTGGTGAACTTGGAAAGAGATATTTCATAGAAGTCAGAAAGTTTTAGAAGTGGAGCCAAACTGCAGGAGTTGAAATATGAATGGTTAGCAAGAAAGTGGAGCTAGAATATACATTCTTCTGCTTCTTCTTCTTCTTTTTTTTTTTTTTTAAAGATAGGATCTTGCTCTGTTGCACAGCCTAGAGTACAGGGGCACAATCATGGCTCACTGCAGCCTCAACCTCCCCAGCTCCAGTGATCTTCCCAACTCAGCCTCTTAAGTAGTTGGGACCACAGGTACATGCCACGCCACCACTCCTAGCCAATTTTAAAATTTGTGTAGAGATGAGGTCTCACTATACTGCCAGGCTGCAATTTTTTTTTTTTTTTTTTTTTGAGATGGAGTTTCACTCTTGTTGCCCAGGCTGGAGTGCAATGGCACAATCTCAGCTCACCGCAACCTCCGCCTCCCGGGTTCAAGCGATTGTCTTGCCTCTGCCTCCTGAGTAGCTGGGACTATAGGCATGCGCCACCACGCCTGGCTAATTTTGTGTTTTTAGTAGAGACGAGGTTTCTCCATGTTGGTCAGGCTGGTCTTAAACTCGCGACCTCAGGTGATCCTCCCGCCTCGGCCTCCCAAAGTGCTGGGATTACAGGCGTGAGCCACCGCGCCCGGCCTCTTGAAGTTTATTTAAAAGAAAGATTAAACCACAAACATTACTTTTTAATATCCTTACAGAAAATGGGTTTTTACTACGAAAGAAGTGAAGGTGTAAGTAACTACTGCAGGTCCGTAAGATTAAAAGCAGCAGAACCACCTAATTTCCATGCCCCACTATCATGAACTGAATAAACTGAGAACTTACCAGTCTGCAAGGTAAAGGACCAAACAATGGTTTATCTTCATCACTCAAAATTCTTTCTACAGATTAAAGATGGTTAAAATGGTAAATGTTATGTTATGTATATTTTAATATAATTTTCTTAAAAAGGTTAAAAAAACCCCAATCCTACAGAAAGTACAATATTGTCAAGTTTCAGAATCTTCAAAGTCATTTCACAAGAATTAAATTTGGTTACAAAGTAAAAACGAACAGTACATTCCTTCAACTGACAAGAAGCTATAACCACCACCACCAAGAGTTCTCTGTTGCTGTGGTTAATTTATGAACTATCAATCTAGTATTTTGTCAGTACATTACATTTCTTGCTTCTAAGTCTTTTTATTATTTCTTCACGTTGTTACCCACTTCAAACATTTCATTTAAAAACAAGATTCTATGCCTAATTCATATCAATGAATGCTTGTGACTTATAGAGAAACAGCTGTAAATCTCTTACCTATGCTTTGGATGGTGTATGCGCAGCTACCCCAACACATTATGGGAACACGAGGATCCTCTTCATTGGGATGAACCTTTAGTCCCACCTTGTAGGTAGCAGTTCCAAATGTCGTTAGCATTTCTTTTATGCTCTCAGAATAAGGGTTCCTGAAGTAAACATGTATAAAATTAGCTCAGAACAATGTGCACATATCAATCAAATGGTTCAGTTTCTTAACAGCTCTTTGCTATATTGAAATTGAACCACTTAACATATATCCAGAGATAATTGTATGCAGTGATCAGAGATAATGCAAACTGCCCCTGCCCAAGAGGAGTTAGACTCTTTGACTTAGCAGGGGTGAGGCACAGGGCTGAAAACAGGGTGCTGGGCACAAGCCTACACACTACACAGTGAGATCCTTGACCCTGTTTCCCATCCTGAGAACATCAGCAATGTATACCCACTTCCACAGAGATTAGTTTTTCCAGTGAACAATCCTCAGGGGAAAGTTGTTTTTACACAGACATTCGGGGGTCACCAAGCAAAAGACTGGAGGTGTCCTGATCACCTTACTGTGAGGCTTACAAGTCAGCAAGCTCCAACCTGTCCACCAGGTATCCTTATGCTCATTGCCTTATGCTTAAATAGTTATCCAAGGACTAATAAACATTTAAGGAAAGCATCAAAGAGATAAACCAAAACAAAGGAGCAGAGAAACAGAACTCAGGGAAAACAGAGACAATGTAGAAAGCAAAAAAAACATAAGAAAATTAGGTTATCAGTTCAAGAGGGGCAACAGTGAGCTAACAGAACTACCTCAAAGAAGAAAATCCAAGAGAAAATTATTTAAGAAACAATATAAAAAATTCTCAGAAATGAAGGACATGAATGTTCAGATTCAATAGGTTTACCGAACGCCTAGCAAAATGAATAAAAAAAGATTCATATACCAAGAAATATCATAGAAAATTTCAGAACACTGAAGAGATAAAGAGAGTATCTTACAGTTTTCAGAAGTAACAGAGTTACAAGCCTGTGTGCGGTGGCTCAGCATGTAATCCTAGCACTTTGGGAGGCCAAGGTGGGTGAATCACTTGAGGTCAGGAGTTCGAGACCAGCCTGGCCAACATGGTAAAACCCTGTCTCCACTAAAAATACAAAAAATGAGTGGGACATGGTGGTGCATGCCTGTAGTCCCAGCTACTTGGAAGGCTGAGGCATGAGAATCCCTTGAACCTGGGTGGCAGAGGTTGCAGTGAGCTGAGATCGTGCCACTGCACTCCATCCTGGGTGACAAGAACAACACTCTGTCTCAAAAAAGAAAAAAAAAAAAGTAGTAATAGAAAATAGAAGTAATAGTATAGTAATAGAGTTATAAAGGAACCAGGCATGGTGGCTCACACTTGTAATCCCAACTACTCAGGAGGCTGAGGCGGGAGGATCGCTTGAGCCCAGGAGTTCAAGGCCAACCTGGACAACATAGAACCTGTCTCTAAAAAAGTTAAAAAAAAAATGAGGCTGAGTGCAGTGGCTGATGACTGTAATTGCAGCACTTTGGGAGGCCGAGGTGGGTGGATCATCTGAGGTCAGGAGTTTGAGACCAGTCTGGCCAAGATGGGGTGAAACCCCGTCTCTACTAAAAATACAAAAATTAGCCAGGTGTGGCAGCTCATGTCTGTAATCCCAGCTACTTGGGAGGCTGAGACAGGAGAATTGCTTGAATCCGGGATGCAGAGGTTGCAGTGAACTGAGATTGTGCCACTGCACTCTAGCCTGGATGACAGAGTGAGAACCTGTCTCAAAAAAACAAAAATTTACAAAGGAACAAGAATTAGAATGGGATTAATTTCTCAATGGATTAGAATTTAGTAAAATAATGCCTTCAAAATCTAGATAAAAAGTTACTTCTACCCTAGAATTCTACACCCAAACTATCAATTGAGCATATGAATAAAATAAACATATTTTCGAACATGAAAATATACCATCCAGGTATCCTTTCTTAGGAATCTGCAAAAAGAGCCAAGTACTTAAGAAAGAGGAAGATACTCAATCCAGAAAATAAGAGGAGCAGGGCCAACAGAAGTGACAGCTGTGCCCCCTCCTGACTGTAGGAGAACAGAGGCTGTGTAGGGGAAGGAGGGACCCAGCAACAGAAGATCATCTGACAGATCTGAGCACTTAGAAAAGTTGTTAGGAGGCCAGGTGTGGTGGCTCATGCCTGTAATCCCAGCACTTTGGGAGGCTGAGGCGGGTGGATCACCTGAGGTCAGGAGTTCGAGACCAGCCTGGGCAACACGGAGAAACCCCACCTCTACTAAAAATGCAAAAATCAGTCGGGCGTGGTAGTGCATGCCTGTAATCCCAGCTACTTGGGAGGCTGAGGCAGGAGAATTGTTTGAACCCGGGAGGGGAGGCTGCAGGGAGCTGAGATCACGCCACTGCACTCCAGCCTGGGTGACAGAGTGAGACTCTGTCTCAAAAAAAAAAAAAAAAAAAGAAAAAGTTGTTAGACATTGGATAGATCTACTGCACCATTCAGAAAAAAAAAAAAAAAACATACATAGAAAACAAGTACATGAAAAAGACAAGGTAATTATTAACTATAAGAAAGACAAAACTGAGCCTGGGTGACAGCGCGAGATTCCATCTCAAAAAAAAAAAAAAAGACAAAACTGTAAAAGAAAGGAAATATAATTCTAATACGCAACTTGTATCAGCAGAAACACAGTTATTATAATGTAAAAACTGACAACTAGATTTAACCAAAAATTGTGGAATAATTTACCAGTCAACAGTGAAGATACCGTCTAATTAGAAATATGGAAGTAAACACTAGAAGTGACAAATAAAATGACAGGACTGGGGGAGTGTGGCAGACAGAAGATTGAAGTTTTTTCTTTTTCTTTTTTTTTTTTTGAGATAGGGTCTTGGTCTGTCGCCCAGGCTGGAGAGCAGTGGCATGATCTTGGCTCATTGCAACCTCTGCCTCCCAAGTTCAAGCGATTCTCCTGCCTCAGCCCCCCAAATAGCTGAGATTACAAGCGTGCACCACCATGCCTGGCTAATTTTTGTATTTTTAGTAGAGACAGGATTTCATCATTTTGGCTAGACTGGTCTTGAATTCCTGACCTCAAGTGATCTGCCCGCCGTGGCCTCCCAAAGTGCTGGGATTATAGGCATGATGTTTTTTCTATTCAAGTCTTTAGGTCTGTATTTATTGAGTTACTTGGTACATGCCAGGCACAGCTTTCAGGTAGCTCTATGTACATTATGTCACTTTATCCTAATAACACCTATGAATTATCCTCACTTGACAGATGAGGGAATTGAGGTACACAGAGGTCAAGCAATTTTTTTTTTTTTTTTTTTTTTGAGACGGAGTCTCGCTCTGTCGCCCAGGTTGGAGTGCAGTGGCGCGATCTCGGCTCACTGCAAGCTCCGCCTCCCGGGTTCACGCCAGTCTCCTGCCTCAGCCTCCCGAGTAGCTGGGACTACAGGCGCCCGCTACCACGCCCGGCTAATTTTTTGTATTTTTAGTAGAGACGGGGTTTCACCGTGTTAGCCAGGATGGTCTTGATCTCCTGACCTCGTGATCCGCCCGCCTCGGCCTCCCAAAGTGCTGGGATTACAGGCGTGAGCCACTGCGCCCGGCAGAGGTCAAGCAATTTGCCCAAAGTTGCACAGCTAATAAGTGGTGGTGCTGGGAACTGAATCAACCAGTCTAGCTCCAGAATCTATGCTATACCTTGTAACTAACTGGCTATGGGGTAAAATAGGGTGGAAAATATTCTGGTTTTAATCCTGGGTTACTAAGAGCTTGGTTAGGTCATTAATAGAAATTTTGAAGTCAGACGGAAGTGCGGGATTCATTGGGGAGGCTGAGCAGTTTGTATTTAGAATTACTGATTAGATGTTGTCAAGGAGAGCCAGGTAAAGAAAGGGGTGTGGCAGGGGTCAGCAATGCTGACTAGGAGAGGGTGGTGAGAGTTAAACATGCCACATGGTTCTTAGATTTTTTTAATGTACTGCAATAAATACCATCATGTAATGCTTAAACTTTTTTTGTTGTTGTTGTTGAGACAGGGTCTCACTCTGTCACCCAGACTGGAATGTAGTGGTGCAATGAAGGCTCACTGCAGCCTCCACCTCTGGGGCTCACACTATCCTCCTGTCTCAGCCTCTGCTTAAACCTTACAACTAAAGATCAGTATCCTATAACATTTTGCTCCCTCACTTGCCAAATCATATTCCTCCTAACTGCTGACTTAATCATTCATTTCAAATGGGTCAAATATTAAAGGAGTAAAATAATATACTCACTTAGGACGAAAATCAGGCCTGAACCCTTCAGGGAGCTGTAATTCATCCACATTTTCTGAATTCTTTGTAGAGGCATTATCTATAGAAACAGGCATTTTATACTATTATTCAATAGATGACAATATTCCTAAAAGTACAGCCATATAGGTCAAAGAAATCAAAAACAAAAGGAAAAAAATTCCCTAATAAAAACTGGCATAACAACCATATGAAGCATGAAAACATTATTGCTCTAGTTGACCAAGGCCCTTTCTTAACTATGCTTTCCTTATAGTACAGCCACTAAAACAAAAACAAGAGTAGCTATTCTGTTTCTATGAAAACCAATGATATAAATCCTGTTCATACTACGTTCCCACAAGGTCATAAGTGCAGTGCATGGTCTATGAAACTTGGGAAGCCTTTGGTAATGCCAACAGTAAGGTGAGTTAGCCCACCGAGAACTAAAGCTAGCTCTGCAACACTCAGTTACATCTCCCCCACCTCCAGAAGCTCTTCAATAAAATGGGGGAATAAGTGAGAAGTGTTTATTAGAAACTTCACATGAGCTTGTGTGTTTAAGGAATAAGGAGTAATGCAGTAAAGTCAAATTTAGTTTATTAAGACAAGGAAAATTAGAATGAGTCAAAATTTTAAATGGGAGGTTTCACTTTTAAACAACTTCTTCTGGAAATACATTTTCTGATGACCTCGGACTTTAGGGAAAAATGAAAACAGGTTACCAGAACTTACTAGGAGTACTTTCTTCTTTCCTAAGAAACTGTAATGCTTTTATTTGCTGAGATATTGTTCTAATCCACTGAGTCAGATTTGGTTGGTCTGAAAAATTTAACCTGCTAGAAAAGATTATAGAGAGTATTTAGTGTTTTATTATTGTTCCTTAAGATACAAAAGACTCCTTAAATGATCACAGGCATATTTTAGACACACTCCAAATATTAAAAACAAAAAGGATAAGGGAAAATTTGTTGCATTAAAAAAATCAGGATATTGGCCAATGGAAAGGAATATATTATTTGTCAATATGATGGTAATAACACTGTGTATTAAAAATCTCACTCTTCAGTATTGGAATTTGCTAGAATTTCTTAAGTATCATAATCACCATCACTATTAATATCTACCAAGTGCTTATTATGTTACAAGCACTTAGTAAAGAATTTTACTGTAAATATCATATGGTATTAGACTTAATCCTCAAAATATCCCTACATTTTGTTTCAGGTTGTATTATTATTTGCATAGGTTGTATTCCTACATTTTGTAATAGGTTTTATTATTGTCCCCATTTTACAGATGAGGAAACTGAGGTTTAGAGCTATGTAACTTGACTAAGGCCGAATAAGGGACAAAGCTAGCATTCAAACTTGGCTCTGTCAGATTCCAAAGCCTGTGTTCTTTTTATGATTGTATTCGACTATGACTAAACCATAATTGAATCTCATGGGCAAAACCCAAAAATTGGACCAATAAAGTGACAGATGAAATCCAACAAGGGTGATTTCTTCTTATACACAGTTAATCCTCCATCTAACAATAATTAATTTCTTTATCAGTTCAAATGCAGATAAGTCAGTACCATGATATTCTTTTATAATTAAAAAGCATGAGCTTACACTCAAATCTACTAATATTTTAAGAACATTTTGTGGTAGCATAGACTAAGAACACCAAAGTTTGAACTCCTAAAACTGACAAGAAAAAACTGACTTTGCTTTGAACTGAATCCAAATAACACAGAAATGGATCATTTATACTCATATAACTTAGTATTTGTGCATGCAATGTAAATAGCATAATTCTACATTGAGAAATGAAGTTCAGATTCGAATAGCAGACATTATCAAATTCATACTTGAAATGAGTACGTCCAATACTCGTAACTAAAAGCATCCAAAAAACTGTGAAGTTACAGAAATTTTCCATTTTCTTTTCTTATTTTTTTTAGTCTGCTAGACAAATTCTAAAAGAGCTAAAAATATGGAACACTTCATGAATTTGTGTGTCATCCTTGTGAAACAGCCATGCTTATCTTCTCTTTATCGTTCCAATTTTAGTATATGTGCTGCTGAAGCAAGCACTTATTTTATTTTTGAGACAGGGTCTTGCTCTGTCACTCAGGCTGAAGTGCAATGGCATGATCAAAGCTCACTGCAGCCTTGACCCAAGCGAGCCTCCCACCTGAGTCTCTGAAGTAGCTGGGACTATAGGAATATGCCGCTACATCCAGCTAACTTTTTATTTTTTGTACAGACAGGGTCTCACTATGTTGCCCAGGCTGGTCTTGAACTCCTGGGCTCAAATGATCCTTTCATCTTGGCCTCCCAAAGTGCTACGATTATAGATGTGAGCCACAACGCCCAGCTGAGATTTTTCCATTTAAAATATACCAACAGATTTTCACTTTTTTGCCTGGTTCTTAAAACTATGACTGGCCAGTACAGCAAAAAGTTTTATTCGATTTTTAGACTGTCCTATAAAGTCAGTTTGAGTTGTTCCATCTCCCTCTACCAGTTTACTGAGCATCTCTTGAAAAGTGTATGGGAGATATTAAAAGTAGGGTCCCTAGAAATAAACCAGATACTTGGTTTTCATAACTACATAGGAATTTTATAGCTTAGAAACAACTGTTAAATTTTCACCTGTTCCTCTCTAAAAACTAAAATCACATTCCACAGGTCTGCTAGAAGAAAATGACTAGAGTTTGGAAAGTATCTGGAAAACACTATGCAATTGCCTAGACTAAGTTTTCCTCCCTGATTTATTATTTCATTATCTTCAAAGCAAACTATTGCTTTGTAATAGGTTGTCATGAGCCAAAACTTACTTGTTAAAAATATTTCTTGGAGGAAGCAGCAGAGGAATAACAGTATTACTCAAGCATTCACAAAGGGGGCAAAGGAATTCTCCGTTTTCTACATCATAGCTCGTATGTAAGCGTAATCTCTGTTGCCTTCGCTGTTCTTTAGCTTGAACGGAATCAAAATACCTTTACAATTAGAGAACATGAGGTATCAAAACAATGGTAATTTACATAAATGACAGCCACAAGCTTCAACATTTAAAATAATTTGTTTCCACAAATAGTTCAAAAATGAAAATCTTAAACTAAATTATTTTTAACATGATTTTTGAGTGATTTTAAAAATCCAAATGGATTAAAAGTTCTAAAAGAGTAAAATAAAAAAAAAAGACTGCCATGTAAAAAAGCATTCACAAAGCAGCAACAAAAATTTCTTGGTGCCATTGTTCTCTTGCCACTTCCCCAAGGCTGGTGGCTATTTGTTTTTTTTTTGTTGTTGTTGTTGTTGTTTTTGAGATGGAGTCTTGCTCTGTTGCCCAGGCTGGAGTGCAGTTGCACAATCTTGGTTCACTGCAACCTCCACCTCCCACATTCAAGCAATTCTCCCGTCTCAGCCTCCCAAGCAGCTGGGACTACAATGTGGTGGCTAGTTGTTAGGGGTAGTTCATGATAACTGGGTGAGCATAGTTCTAGAATAATAGTATTATTGATTTGTTGGTTTTGTAGAAGCATAGGAAACACCAAGGTAGAACAAATTCAGGACATCTCATCACAGGGAGCCATTACAATTTTGGGAAGTAACAAAGCAAGTACTAACATCTATGGAATCAAAAGTTGTCCACCCTGGACCCAAAGAAAGACAACATTACCCTTCTAGAGTTTATCCTACTGTAAAAACCCTTTTCTTCATCCACAGACTGATACAGATCCATTTCCTTCTTTGGAAGATACAGAAGAGACTTGGATATAAAGCTAAATTAAAAAACATATCTGACATATACTTTACATCTATGACAAGGCAAATAACTTTTGTTATTTATTAGGCAATGATACGGATTTTTTCAACATTTTTAGTTCTTTTCCTTTTTTCTAGAATGAAATTTCCTCTATTTAAAAAATATTGAGCCCTTAGATAAACTTCTCTTGACAAATATTGAGAATATACATTACCTTTGCCAACAATGGGCATGCATAATGTGCCCACAGCTACTAGTGTGTGTTCCACAAGACAGATCAGGGTGCATGAATAATGGATCATATTTTTCTGCATCACAAAACAAAACAAAACAAAAGTGAAGCATTTAATTTTCCTATAACAAATGTGTAACTTTAAATTGTAAAATCCTTGATAAAGACTTGAAATTTGAAATGAAATGCTAGTTTATTCCTCTGAGATACCAATTTATGCAACACCTTGGATTATTTAGAAAGTAGGACTAATTTTCACCACCCACAGCAAATTAATTAAACATTCTCAAATTGTTAAACTGAAATTAGAACTATGAATTTAAATATATCCAATCTTTTGAACATTTCACACTTTCAGGGTGCTGAGATATTCCAATTCCTCCCATTGTACCCTGAGTTCCAGGTAAAAGAGCTACTCTTTTCATGGGGCTGCCTTATGTGCGTTCAGGGCAGCTGGGTTAAAATGATCGCTAATAAAAAATGTTTTGGCAGTAATGGGGCGCCCCCTAGAGGACAGACTGCCTAACAACACTCATACAGCGAATAATCACATCAGAGCCAAAGTGACAACAAAAAATCTAAGCACGGACCAGATCAGATGGGGGAAAAAAAAGTAATTCAGAGTCTTCTGTCCTGGTGCTAATTTTTATATTCAAAGGGGATGAAAAATCATGAAAAACAAGATGGATGTCTGGCTTCTTTTGGAATTTTTGAATTCTTTATATAAATTAGTATAATCTTCGAAATTTCCTAACACTCTAGAAAGAACTACTTTTAATTTGCTTTAATAGTTTTAATTTGCTTTAACACTAGAACAGTGCAAATGTCAAAGCATTAAGAAAATCCACTTATAGCCAGCTAATGCTTTTTCTTCAGAAGTAATAAGTTAAATAAAATTAGCAACTTTGTCTTTGGCCTGGAATGAAATTTATAAAGCACCTAGTTTAAATATCCTTTTTTTTTTTTTTAAGACCGTCTCGCTTTGTCGCCCAGATTGGAGTGCAGTGGCGCGATCTTGACTCACTGCAAGCTCTGCTTCCTGGTTTCACGCCATTCTCCTGCCTCAGCCTCCCGAGTAGCAGGTAACTGCCACCACGCCTGGCTAATTTTTTTGTGTATTTTTTAGTAGAGATGGGGTTTCACTGTGTTAGCCAGGATGGTCTTGATCTCCTGACCTTGTGATCTGCCTGCCTTGGCCTCCCAGAGTGCTGGGATTACAGGCGTGAGCCACTGCGCCTGGCCTTTTTTTTTTTTTTTTTTAAAAACAACAACAACAACAACAAAAAAACCCACACAGGGTCTCGCTCCGTTGCCCAGGCTGCAGGGCAGTGGTGCAATCTCGGCTCACTGCAACCTCTGCCTCCCAGGTTCAAGCAATTCTCATGCCTCAGCCTCTTGAGTAGCTGGGACTACAGGCGCGTGCCACCAAATTCGGCTAGTTTTTTTTTTGTACTATTAGTAGAGATGGGGTTTCGCCATGTTGGCCAGGCTGGTCTTGAACTCCTGACCTCAGGTGATCCACCCGCCTCAGCCTCCCAAAGTGCTGGGATTACAGGCATGAGCCACCATACCCAGCCTAAATGACCATTTTTAAAGATGAAGCAGACCAACCTTTCATAAGTAGGATGCAAAGACTTTCTTTATAGAGAGAAGGCAACTCTAAAAGTGGGCTCTCAAACCTCCTTTCACGCTGCAGTGTGAAAGGCACTGGTTAAAGCAGTGCTCTGGGAATTCCCAAGACACAGCTCCTACTCTCAAGAAGTTTACTGGGTATTGCTGAAGCACACGCACACAGAGCACAACCTACAAGCAGAGAAATAAATGTGTCTGTGGTGGACAAAATCATATGCAGACTGGATCTCCCTGCTTTACTCCCTCAGTTCTGAAAGAGGGCCCTCAACTGTCCTGCACGGTAATCTGTATCCCAAGAATCTGCTTTCTGGGGAACCCGATCTGTGGTGGTATTACTATTCTAAAACAATTTGGCTCAAGGATTGCCTCTTACATAGGTAACTCTCCATCACTGTTCTCAGGAGATTCCACTCAGGCTCTAACAATAAGACAAAACAATTATTATTTCAGTGTGTCAACAAATGACCAGGACTTTGCAAGTGTACTGAAGGATGGAAAAGACTGTGAAATGCCAAAGTATGTAATGTTACATCACAAAGAAAAGCTTTTCTTTGAATCCCTGCTATTTATCAGCTATGTGATTCAGGTACAACTTTCTGGAGTGGTTCCACGTCTGCCAAGTGGGGAATTCCTGCCTAAGTTACCTGCCAAAGATACCATTCAAGTCTATGGAGTTATTTTTAGGTTTAAAAAATCTCAACGTATCACCAACCACGTTAACTGGCAGTTGTTATTAAAAGGGAAGATGAGGATCTAGCTATGACTTACCTGGATCTTGAATAAATTTACTTCTGTTTTTTGATAATACAGTTGATCTCTGAACAAATGCTGCCAAGACCATTGCCCTGCTTTCCACTTTAACTTCTTGCTCCTCTTGACACAATATACATGTAACGAATTGTCTTTGTTCAGGAACCTGAGTTTGTGCGGGGCCCAGTGCTGTAAGTGTCATATCTGAAGCCACAGGGCTGCAATACAAAGGTTATGAATATAATTAATGATCCCAAAACTTTCTATATAATCACAAAATAGCAGACTACAGGTATGTATGTGTGTGTGTGTATGTGTGTGTGTGTGTGTATGTGTATGTGTGTGTGTGTGTGTATATATATATATATATATATATATTTATTTATTTTTTGAGATAGAGTCTTGCTCTGTCACCCAGGCTGGGGTGAGTGGCACAATCTCGGCTCACTGCAACCTCCGCCTCGCAGGTTCAAGCAATTCTCCTGCCTCAGCCTCCTGAGTAGCTGGGATTATAGGCACACACCACCACGCCCGGCTAATTTTTTTTTTTTGTATTTTTAGTAGAGATGGGGTTTCACCATGTTGGTCAGGCTGGTCTCGAACTCCTCACCTTGTGATCCGCCCGCCTTGGCCTCCCGAAGTGCTGGGATTACAGGCGTGAGCCACCACGCACGGCCAGGAATGTATATATTTAACACATGGTTTTGATAACTTGGATTGTCAAGTCTTTGGTATGTATCAAAACCATCTCCTTTAATCCTCACAGTAATCTAATCTTCAACACAGATGTCATACGCTCTAGGTAACTGAGTGTAGTGTACTCATTCTTTCATGAATGTCCAAGGTCTTCTGCAGAAAATACCCTACCAGGTGTACACAGGACTTACCATATCTACATTCAGAGATTTCTAAGATTAAATCTTCTAAATGGAGGTCACAAAATTTACCTATGAATTCTACTGAATTACTTTAGGATTAAAAGTATACTTACAAGGAGAAAAAGCAACACTGCCCCTAGTTGGGAAAAACTCGTCAAGAGATTAATTTTTTTTTTTATTTTTTTTACCTATTATCGAGAACAGCAGAGGTTGAGGCATCCAGTTCTAATGTCTGCTGAAAGAGTTCTTTGTTTTCATCAATAAAATGCCGCTGCATTTCAGACATCTGAGCCATGATCTTTTCTCTGCGCAGTCTGGCAATCTCTGCTTTTCTCTTCCTCTCAGCTTTGTCTTTGTCCCTTGAAGTCTGAAATTATGCTCCATTCAATTAGACAATTAGATGCTAAAATGCACATTTTTTTCCAAAGCAGAAATATCTTCACTGTAAATACCAATTAAAAAACTATTCTATAATCTCACTTATTTAAATAAGAGAAAAGACTCTTAAACTGACCTGTTTTAAAGAAAAAAAGCAGACAAAAAATTGCTACAACAAATAGAGATAAATAGTGGCATATTTCTTGGAATTTAAATGTTGTGAGTAACTGGCAACTTAATGTAGATAAATTTATTTTGTTCATACTGAACTTGCTGTAATTTTTTAGTATTATCACAGTTTTTACTGTTTATACCTCTTCCATTATGGTTCCTTCTGTCTCTGCCACGGGACTGGTAGGTGAACTCTCCCTCATCTTTTTAACAGCATTAAAAGTCTACAGAAAAAAAAAGTATCAGTATCCTGTATGAAATATCATCACAATGTACACATAACAAATATTCAATATTTCTCACAAAAAGCAGAGGAATGTGGAAATTTTACCTTCAATATCCACCGAATCATGTCTTTGTGGACTTCTAGGTAGGGAGCATTTTGTAGCGTTTCCAGCATAGCTAGTATGCTAGGAGAATTTTTTGGCGCTTCACCAGGTTCTACGGCAGAAAAATAAAAGGCACAATAACAATAGCTAACACTTCATAGTACTTATTCCTACGCACAGGAACGTAAATGCAGTTGCTTATAACACCTATTGCCCATAATTTGATTATGGCTCTACCAAAATAGAGATTTTCAACACTTCTTGAGAATGTGACATATTTGTCTTTTACAAACAAGTTGCCAACAACTAGAATTCTTTAAGGATTCAAAAGTGACTTTTTATAGCAAATGATTATTTTAACATCCCTTTAGCAAAATTACATACAAATTCAGCTAAAAATAAGTGGTGTCTCAGATTTTACAGGTCTAAAAATAAATTAGCATTAAGAGGTGCATATATGCACAAATATGTTTATTTGCTCTGACCATTGACTTTAATAAAAACTAGATTCAGAATAAAATGAATTTCTTCTCCTAGGAATTCATGGTTTGTTTATTTGAATATAAGAGTCAAGTCCATATTTTCTATTAGTCTGTAGCCAGAAAGTTCAACTATTGATTTTCTTGATTTTGGTGCTGCCATTCTGGAAAAATGTCCCTTTTTCCTAAGAGGGGAAGAGATTGACCTGTGTGATCTTTAATATTCTATCACATCTAAAACTCTGTGGCATGCATTAGAGATGTGACTCTAGATAAGGGAGAGGTTTCTTTGGAAATAAATCATGTGTCTTAATTATGTAGAATGTCTAAAGACAAGTTAAGAGTAATGTTGAGGGAAAATGATGATTGTTTAATAAGGAAAGAGAAAGTAAGAGAGAACCTAATTTTTTTTTTTTTTTTTTTTTGAGACAGAGTCTCACTCTGTCGCCCAGGCTGGAGTGCAGTGGTGTAATCTCGGATCACTGCAACCTCCACCTCCTGGGTTCAAGCGATTTTCCTGCCTCAGCCTCCCGAGTAGCTGGGATTACAGGCGCCCGCCAGCATGCCCGGTTAATTTTTGTATTTTTGGTAGAGACAGGGTTTCGTCATGTTGGCCAGGTTGGTCTTGAACTCTTGACCTCAGGTGATTCATCCACCTCGGTCTCCCAAAGTGCTGGGATTACAGGAGTGAGCCACCGTGCCTGGCCAAGAACCTAATATTTTATAGTGATGAGTGAATGAAATTAGGGAGTATTCTGTGTGGTTATTCTAAAATAAACACACCAGAAACAAAGAAAGCAAAAACAACAGTATTAATCCAAAGAAACAATATGGCAGAGAAAAAGAATAGGTAAAAACTGGCATCCAAGAATAAAGTCTTCAGTGGGAAAAGGTGGTTTCTCCTCTTTCTCTCATTTACTTGGATGAGGGCAAAAAGGAAAACTAGAGATCTAGCAGCAAACAAAATTACTTCCTCCTTGTCCCCTGGTAGTATAATTCTCACAGTTATCGTTTAGGAAGAAATGGCATTGAACACAGTTACAGAAATAACCCTTTTCAATCAAAGCATTTATAAACTCCTATCATAGCACCATCAATTCATTTAAAAACACCTCAGCAAATGGCTGACTATAGGTCTGTGGCAGGGAAAGTACAAGATGAGCTTGGGCATCTTTTGGGCTGGAAAGCGAGGTGGTACTCAAATACAAATGGGGCTGGGTGAAAAGGACACAGAAGCTGACTAAATAAACTCCCACTGACCAAAATGGGCATAATTTGAGCATCAAAAGGAATACCCATTATAAGTGACTATAAAACACTGAATAAAAATCCATGAATAATATTTAAAAAAACTCTAAACAAAAAACATTCAAAGTTGCCACAATTGCAGGTAACTATCAGACCAATGGCTGGTTCTGAAAATTAGTAAATGAAAAGCTTTTCTTTGAGACATGAAATATTATGTCTACAACAAATGGTTCAAGAAAGTATGTAAATAGAAAAGCAAATATAGCAAACTACTGAATCTAGGGAGCAGGTATATGAATGTTTACTGGACAATTCTTTCAACTTGTCTATATGTTTGAAATTTTTAAAATAAAAAGCTAGAAAAACTCCCTGGCCTTCTTTTAAAAAGTCACATTTCTTTATATGAAATGACAATCTAATCCCCTATAATTTTTTTTTTATTTTCAATACTGTAGAATCTTACGTCAACCACAGCCGACTGTAACTTTGAACTTAGCCCTAGATATTTTTATAAAAATGTATCAGGGTTTAATACAGTACCTTTACTACACAGATGAGTACATATAGCCTCAAATGTTTGGATTAAATATTACCCTTTTAGAATCCATATGATCAAATAAAAGGTTATTAAGTGATTTCTTAAAATCATTTATATCTTGAGTTAGTTTAGTAAAAAGATATATACATACTTGATATCTTCTGAGTGAAGGTAAATGTTACTACATGCTCTTCCGTGACATTCTCTAAATGTTGTTTTTCTTCTTGTAGTGCCATGCCAATTAAATGTAACACCTTGAATAAATGTTTTGTAACTTTTAGTAAAAATTTAAAAAATCAAGTACATATTTTAATAAGAAATAGGAAAAAAGAATTATTGAAAAAGATAAACTATGAAATACTAAATGCAATTAAAAACAATTTGAAGTACTAATTTTTTTTTCTTTTTTTTTTTTTTTGAGATGGAGTTTTGCCCTGTCACCCAGGCTCACTGCAACCTCTGCCTCCCAGGTTCAAGTGATTCTTTTGCCTCAGCCTCCCCAGTAGCTGGGACTACAAACATGCCCCACCCACCATGCCCAGCTAATTTTTCTACTTTTAGTAGAGATGGGGTTTCACCATGTTGGCCAGGCTGGTCTTGAACTCCTGACCTCAAGTGATCCACCCACCTTGGCCTC
The DNA here is from genome assembly GCF_029289425.2 of Pan paniscus. Taxonomy (NCBI): domain Eukaryota; kingdom Metazoa; phylum Chordata; class Mammalia; order Primates; family Hominidae; genus Pan; species Pan paniscus. The sequence goes on along the minus strand of NC_073254.2, from coordinate 57,151,670 downwards.
CCAAAGTGCTGGGATTAAAGGCGTGAGCCACCATGCCCGGCCTTGAAGTACTAATTTTTATTAAATGAAAAGACAGGTTTATTTTCTAACAAACAATTATTGGCAAGAAAAACAAAATTTTCTACTTCAATGAGGAAGAAATTTCAATTGCAAATCCTCAGGGTAAGCTAAAATTACCACCAGCTGTGACCAGCAATGCACATAATATGTAAGTTTTATTCTATACCTATACTACAGACTTAAAAAACCCTTCCAAGAATCAGTGGTCAAGTAATTATAAAGCTAAACGTATCCCCCATGTAATTATCCAGTCTATGACACTACCTAATTTCTCTAAGGACTAAATCTTCATCATCTGAGAAAGACAAACTTTTATCTCTAATGCCTTATCATTTATAAACTTTATAGTTCTTCAATGTATCTCACAAAATATTCCTGACCAGACTTCTAGAGACTGTATCAACCTATTTGTTTTTTTACTGCTCTTATTCCATGCCCAAGTTTTTTTGTTTTTTGAGACGGAGTCTCCCTCTGTTGCCCAGGCTAGAGTGCAGTGGCACAATATTGGCTCACTGCAACCTCTGCCTCCCAGTTTCCAGTGATTCTCCTGAGCCCTCCTGAGTAGCTGGGATTATAAGCATGTGCCATGACGATTGGCTAATTTTTTTATTTTTAGTAGAGACGGGGTTTTACCATGTTGTACAGGCTGGTCTTGAACTCCTGACCCCAAGTGATCTACCCGCCTTGGCCTCCCAAAGTGTTAGGATTACAGGGGTGAGCCACTGTGCCGGGCCCACACCCCAGATTTTGAAGGAGATATGTGTGTGATGTCTCTGTATCTTTCCCTTCACATGGGATGACTGTGGTTGTCAGAGACTTGGAAGAACTAGGTGACATAAAGCAAGTGTACATGTAAGGTAAATATTGTTCACACCTCTTTTCTCCATTATTTCCTACAAATCTTTTGTTCATGTAATGCTGACAGTACACGACAGCTAGTACAGCTGTACTGGTAACGAGCTAGTACACCACAGCTCCATGCTTTTACACTTTAAATATGCTTATAGATAAATAGGAGGGCATTATAAGAATACACACATCTTAGCCAGTGAGACAAAAAGAAAGAATGATAGCTACTCAGCCTCCCGAGGAGGGCTCCAAAATTTGAATCTGAATCCTGGTTTTACTGCTTTCAAGCTATTAATATATACTCTAAGGGAACGCCTCTGAGCCCAAGTCATCATCTTTAGCCTTGGAAAAAAAAGCTTCCCTCTAGAGTTCTGAGGATTACAAATACTGTATGCAGAATGCTTAGCATGGCCAGGCACGGTGGCTCACGCCTTGTAATCCTAGCACTTTGGGAGGCCGAGGTGAGTGGATCACCTGACGCTGGGAGTTCGAGACTAGCCTGGCCAACATGGTGAAACCCTGTCTCTACTAAAAATACAAAAAATTAGCTGGGCTTCGTGACAGGCGCCTGTACTCCCAACTACTTGGGAGGCTGAGGCAGGAGAATTGCTTGAACCCGGGAGGCAGAAGTTGCAGTGAGCCAAGATCACACCATTGTACTCCAGCCTGGGTGACAAGAGCAAAACTGTCTCAAAAAAAAAAAAAAAAAAAAAAAAAAAAAAAAAAAAAAGGGCTTAGCATGGAATAGGGCATAAAGTAGGCATTCTATTTAATGAATAATTGTTATATCACTTAGTAGATTAATATGGGAAGTTAATGGAACCTCATTGAAACTTGGCTTCCTCATCTAACAATGAGAAAAAAGTTGTATCTATTCATGGGGTGTTGTGTGAATTCAATGAGATAGTGTACGAACGGCTTACATTAAAACTATAAAGTAAAATACAAACAAGGGGCTGGGCATAGTGGCTCACGCATGTAATCCCAATACTTGGGGAGGCCGAGGGGGGAGGATTGCTTGAGTCTGGGAGTTTGAGACCAGCCTGGGGAACATGGCAAAACTGTCTCTACCAAAAAACAGAAATTAGGCAGATGTTGTGATGCATGCCTGTAATCCCAGGTACTTGGGATACTGAGGTGGCAGGATCACTTGAACCCAGGAGGCAGAGGTTGCAGTGAGCCAAGACTGCACCACTGCACTCCGGCTTCCTGGGTGACAAAGCCAGATCCTGTCTCAAAAACACAAAAACAAAAATAACACAAACAAGGTTCCAGACTTGCCACTTAACTAGCTATAGGACCGTTTAAGTCTATGAGTGTCAGTTTCTTCAACTACAAAGTAAGGATACGGATGATTCAAAAAAAATTTTTGTTTTGGAAAATAATTAGATTAGAAACATATATAACAGATAACACATTTTATCAATATCAGAGTACTACATATATAAAGACAAGGACCAATCTAGGAGAGAACAACTGCCCAGTGGGACTGAGGTAATAACAACCATGTGGTATAAAAAAATCTGTCTGGCACTTGTTTTCACTGTCAGACACAAAAGCAGTAACAATATATTCAAGTTAGGAAAACACAATACATTTCGGCCTAGTTTTCCTGTGTATAGATACAGACAAGAATATTTTGCTTGTACTATAAAATACTAAAATATAAATAATAAATGTCTTCAAACCTACCCTTTGCAGCATGGACTCTGACCAGGCATATCCATTATGTTCCACAGCCCATTGCAGAATTGTTCCCATGATGCACAACATGACATCTGACTGCAAAATGTTAACCAGGCTTGCAAACAGAGGGCAGAATGGAGGCAACACCGGAGGTGGGAGTGCTGAAAATACAGTTGTTATTATTGGTTTCTTTTACAGAACATGCTTTAGAAACTATCTCTTTGTTACTTTTGATAGTTTTAACTCAAAGAATATTCATTAACACACACCTTAAAGCTATTATTTTACATTCTCAAGGTCAAATGCATAAAAAGAGCCACGTAAGTAGCAGCAGTACAGAAGAAAGTCTATCTTTTCCCCTAGAAAGGTCTTAAGATCTGAGATAACATCAACCCAGAGGACTCAGCACAAACTATTTCTATGTTAACATATTTATTATTCCTCTGAATAGGAGGTTATTCACTAGGAAAGCTTACATTTAAATATTCATTCCACCAAGGACAATCATCATAGTTAACAGAAAACAATGTTTAACAAGTAAAAAAGATGGGCAAGACATTTTCAGAAAGATTAAAAATACCTGTATCTTCTCTATTTTGTCTTTTCAATTTCCGTTGCGCTTCTTCTGCCTAATAAAAAATAAAGTTATTTGGACCAGGAATTAGTAATGCCCACCACCACACCTGGTTAATTTTTATATTTTTAGTAGAGATGGGGTTTCACTATGTTGGCCAGGCTGGTCTTGAACTCCTGAGCTTGTGATCTGCCCACCTCAGCCTCCCAAAGTGCTGGGATTACAGGCGTGAGCCAATGTGTCTGGCCAAGGATGAACATCTAAAATCAGAAAATAACACAACAGAGGCTGGGGCGTGGCAGCTCACACCTGTAATCCCAGCACTTTGGGAGGCCAAGACAGGTGGCTCACCTGAGGTCAGGAGTTCGAGAGCAGCCTGGCCAACGCGGAGAATCCCCATCTCTACTAAAAATACAAAAATTGGCCAGGCGTGGTGGCACACACCTGTAATCCTAGCTACTCAGGAGGCTGGGGCAGGATAATTGCTTGAACCTGGGAGGCAGGGGCTGTAGTGAGCCGAGGTCTGCACTCCAGCCTGGGTAACAGAGTGAGACCCTATCTCAAAAAAATTAAAAAAATAAAAAAGATATCTATCTTTAAGTTCTAGTCCTCCCCCAAACGGATACACCAAGGTTAATTTTTTTTTTTTAACTACAAGAATCTCCAAACGAGTTCTCTATTACTTTAAATTAGAAGGGAAACATATACTTAAATAAGTACAAACTTATTTAAGTTTGAACTCTATGACTTCATCAAAAACTAAATAAAAGCTTTATGTTTAAGTTTTATTTAATGCTGTTTATTGGAAAACCATTTTAAAAGAAGACTGCTAAAAGGCAGATTTTTTTTTTTTTTTTTTTTTTGAGATACGGTCTCACTCCCGTCATCCAAGCTGGAATGCAGTGGTGCAATCGTAGCTCATTGCAGTCTTGACCTCCTGGGCTCAAGTGATCCTCCTATCTCAGCCTCCTGAGTAGCTGGGACGAGAAGTGCATGACACCATGCCTGGCTAATTTTTGTATTTTTAGTAGACATGGGATTTCAACATGTTGGCCAGGCTGATCTTGAACTCCTGAGCTCAAGCGATCTGCCCGCCTCAGCCTCCCAAAGTGCTGGGATTACATGCCCCACCAAAAAGGCAAAATTTAATTACCTAGGAATGATTAGAAAAGCTCCATGAATCTCTATGAAAAAGTGTTAAATAATACCAATTCTGAAATGTGCATAAAATGGATTAACTGATTATAATACAGGTTGAAAATTTGTTTTAAAAAACTATACCCATATATGTATAGGTATGTATTATATAGATCTTATATACATATGTACAAAATGCTAGGGGGAAACTCCAAAATGTTAGGTGAGGGTATTTTAAGTAATTTCTACTTTCTTCTTTATATTTTATATTTTCCAAATTCCCTACAATAAAAATGTATCATTTTTCAATCTGCAAAAGCAGTAAAAAAGTTGTTTAGGAAAAAAAAATTCAAGCCAGATACAGTGGTGCATGCCTGTAATCTCATCTACTCAAGAAGCTGAGGTGGGAGAATTGCTTGAGCCCAGGAGTTTGAGGTTGCAATGCTCTATAATGGCATTGTGAATAGCCACTAAACTCTAGCCTGGGCAACATGGTGAAACCTCATCTCTTAAGAAAAACAATGCAATCCTTCCCTGCTACATTTTTAATTTTCCCAATTACCTTGGACTGTTCTGCCCTTGAAAAGTGATAGAAATACAAGTTGAACTCTTTGGCACATTCTGGTTTCAGTTCATACATGCCTCGTCCTGTTAATCCAGGTTTCCTGTGAAAGAAAGGACCTTAGAATATTATTACCAAAGCCATACACTTATTTATGAGAGATAGTCTTGGATATTAGAACAAGAAAGCAGAGCTCTCATATACTGCTGGTGGGTGTTAAGCTACAACTATTTTCAGTGGGTTGATTTGGCAATCTAAATCCGAGTTCTACATGCATCTGTTTTATTTAGCATGCCCACTTGGAATTTATCCTAACTAGACAAGTGAACGTGATGGACACTGCAGTGGCAACAATTAAAAAGTCTAATAACGTGAAATAACAAATTACAACATCTCCAAACAACTGAACACCATTAACAGTGATGATAATTTCTCTATTTTCACATGTAAAGACTTCCGTGTTGTTTTATTAAGCAGAAAAAAGCAGGTACACTATTGGGGTTTAGAGAACTTTCCTAAGCAAGTTATAAAACCCAGAAGCCAATTGAGACAGAGTTTTAAAAACAGAAAGTTAAAAAACAAGGGACAGACTGGAAGAAAGTACTGTGATGTATTAAATAAGAATTGACATTTCTAATATATAATACTTTTGGAACAATAAGATAGGGACAAACAACCATAAAGAAAAATGCATTAAAGTATGAAAAAACAAATGGCCAATAAACACATGAAAAGAAGCTCAACTTCACTGTTAATTAGAGTAACGCAAATTAAAATAAGGTACTAAAAGACTGCTCATATTAAAGTGTTGACAAAGTTGCAGGGCACTCTTTATACACTTCTAGTCAGAGTGTAAATCGAGGACTTTTTTGGGAAGGCAATTAGGAGGTATGTACCAAAATGTAATACAGGCTTTCATTTTGATCTAGCTAATCCTCAAAGAAACACTTTCACAGTCAAAGATACACTTGTTAATGCTGTATGTACAAGGATTTTCAATATTTGTTTATAAGAGAAAATCTGGAAGCTATGTATTATAGGGAAGAGGTTAGATACATTACAGTACACGACTACAAGGAAGTGAAAAAGGGCCTGGCACCATAGCTCATGCCAGTAATCTCAGCACTTTTGAGAGGCCGAGGCGGGCTGGATCATCTGAAGTTAGGAGTTTGAGACGAGCCTGGTCAACAGGGCGAAACCCCATGTCTACTAAAAATACAAAAATTAGCCAGGTGCGGTGGCGGGCGCCTGTAATCCCAGCTACTTGGGAGGCTGAGGCAGGAGAATTGCTTGGACCTAGGAGGCGGAGGTTGCAGTGAGCCAAGACCGTGCCACTGCACTTGAGTCTCGCTTTGTCACCCAGGCTGAAGTGAAAAAGGATGAAGTATGCCTATATGTACTGACAAAGTATATTACGTAAAAACTAAAAAAACCCCATAAAACCAACAACCCGCCCCCCCAAAGACACAAATACATGGAAACATTCCATTATTTAATTTTTAAAAAGGTTATAGAATAGTAAATATGAAATGAACCCATTTTTTGTTATAAATATGTGTTCCAAGTATAGAAAAAAAATTTAGAAAGATATACATCTAAACATAATAGAAATCATCTGAGTGGCTGGATTACAGGTAATATTTTTTCTTTGTATTTTTCCATATTTTTTCTAAAAGCAAGTATTGTCTTTATAACCAACAAAAAATAAACACACTATCTTCAAAAATTTATAGTGGGTTAAAAAAATGAATACATTGTCATTGGGGTAGGAAGCAAAGAAAAAACAGGCTTAAGAAACTGCTTCAATATCTTTAAGGGTATAAACCAGTTTATTGACTGGGGAAGACTGTGAACACTGGAGAAGGTGGCATTGAGAGGCTATCCCACAATTTAGGCAGCACATTCAAATGGAAACAAAGCAGTTTTAAGAAATTACAATGCATTTACTTAGATCACTGCTGAGGTTAATTTTTACTATTTGAAACCATCAGCTATGAACACCTATTCTGAATGTGACGAAAACCCTCACAACGTCACTTTACGTTGCTGAGTACAGGGTGAGATCAGAAAAGTGAAATGTCAGTGAGAAATCTAATTCAGAGCTATAATTTGAAAATGTCTGTCAATCTCTGAAAGCTGCAACTTCATTCTCAGTTGAATCAAAGAAAACACTCTAAGAAAAATGAATGTACTGGAAAAGTAAAAAAGAATGTGAAATAATAGGAAGTAAACTCACTTGAAATGGGCAACTGCTTCGATTACACTCTCCATGCCAGTCTCCTTGTTCTCCTAAAGGTACAGGACACAAGTGTGTTTCATGTTAATAATAACTACTAGCACTCTGAGCATTGTGTTTTATCTCATTGACCCTCATAACAACCTAAGGTAGATACACCTTATCTCCATTTTTACAGATGAGGATTCCATAGCAAATACAATGATTAATACAAAACTAGACATACTTACTTGGCAAGCTGATGTTTATTCAAATTGATGTATTATTTTTAAATACATAAAATAGATAAAACTTTATGATTTTTTAAAAGTCACTACCATATAGAATCAAGGTAAGAGCTTTCTAAAGGAATTAAATGAAAACACAAAGTATATAAAACATTTAAAAAAGTTTATGTAAAATACGTCTGGTATTTTATAAAATAGTTGCACTAATTTCTTGTCTATTTTCAGTACAACAGCACTTCCCAAATCATCATATCTCATTCACGGTAAGATATTAATAGGAATTCTGTGAATAAATAATTCTTTAAAATGTTTGGGAAATACAGTTACAATCACTTTATTTTTTATTTTTTTGAGACAGAGTCTCGCATTGTTACCCAGGCTGGAGTGCAATGGCATGATCTTGGCTCACTGCAACCTCCACCTTCCAGGTCCAAGCAATTCTCCTGCCTCAGCCTACCAAGTAGCTGGGATTACAGGCGCCTGCCACCACACTTGGCTAATTTTTTTTTTTTTTTTTTTTTTTTTTTTTTTTTTTTTTAGTAGCGATGGGGTTTAACTGTGTTGGCCAGGCTGGTCTTAAACTCCTGACTTCGTGATCCGCCCACCTTGGTCTCCCAAAGTGTTGGGATTACAGGCGTGAGCCACTGTGCCCGGCCGACAATCTTAAACCACTTAAAAAATGCTTTTTGAAATTTTATTGTTCCTTAAAGCTTAGGCTAAATTATAACTGCTTCCTAATTGAACAACTTGGAATTCACTTCCTGCATTAAAGCAGTACAAGTAATTTTTATCTTGACTAGATATTTAGTGACATTAAGGAATTATTCATCATTCGGCCAGGTGTGGTGGCTTATGCCTGTAATCCCAGCACTTTGGGAGGCTGAGGTGGGCAGATCACTTGAGGCCAGGAGTTCGAGACCAGCCTGGACAACATAGAGAACCCCCATCTCTACTAAAAACACAAAAATTAGCCGGGCATGGTGGCGTGCGCCTGTAATCCCAGCTACTTGGGAGGCTGAGGCATGAGAATTGCTTGACCTCGGGTGGCAGAGGTTATAGTAAGCCAAGATCATGCCATTGTACTCTAGCCTGGGTGACCGAGCCAGACTCTGTCTATCTCTCTCTCTCTCTCTATATATATATAAACATATATATAAATTATTGTTTTTAAAAGTGTGATAACATAAAGATAGGGTTTTTAAGAGTCCTCATATTCTAGATCAGAGTTTTTCAACCTCAGCACTACTGACATTCAGATCAGATATGCTGTAGAGGGTTGTCCTGGGTATTGTAGGATGCTTAGCAGTATCCCTGGCCTCTACCCACTAGATACCAGTAGCATTCCACATCCTGCCCTGAGTAGCGACATTCACAGATGTCCCCTGGGGGGGCAAAATTGTCCTCAGTTGAGAATCACTGTTTTAGATACATATAGTCCTATTTATAGATGAAATGGTAAATATAGTATTCTCTAGGAAATAATACAGTGGGGCACAGAGGTTAGTGGATGGGTATAGATGAAACCAGACTGGCCTCTGTTGAAGCTGGTGATGGGTTTGTTATACTACATTTTTTAATCTCTATAGATGTTTGAAATATTTATACTACAAAGTTTAAAAGTATTACTATGCAACAAAGATAAGATAGGTTGAAATCTCAGAAAAATAAATGTTAATTAAGGTTGAAGGTTTTGATCTATGTTTCAAATTAGGGCAAACATTTTGGAAAGCCTCCATGAAAATAAAGTCTCTTCTCAATTATAAGGGTTGAGTTTCTGAAAAGCCCCATGGCTGAAATATAGGTTGCTGAGGAACTTATCACCCCTGGAAGGAAAAACAGTTGCAATTTAACCTATGAATGTCCTTTTCACTATTATTTTACATTCACTAAAATGAAACAAGGGCTCGTCATTAAGAAGACTCTCTGGAGGCCAAGAAGGAAAAAGCTTAGGAAAACATTATTTATTCTACTCAACATAGGTGAGTAGGCACTTCTGACTCCCTTCCTCAATATACTAGGTTACAAAGCATTATCCACACCCATAGCAACTTTGTACTAAAGACCCTATAATGACCTCTTTCTGTGGGGTACAAACCTTAGTTCTGAGGTTTGGGCTTACTTTTTGTTTAGTGTCCTTACCTTCTTCAAGGCTTTATTGTAAAAGATTCTATTACTATTCTGTTTTCTACTCCTATTCTCTTTTTCTAATTATTCATAATAAGAGTGCCTGGAATTATACACATCCCATGACAATAGATTTTACAATTGTGAGAAAGGTATACAGAAGTAAATCTATAGATACTAGACTGATAGGCAGGGAAAAGTTTCTACAGTTTTCTTTTTAGAAATGTAGGTACTTACATCTTCAGGTAAAGACTTTACCAATTCACTATGAGCCATAGGCTTGATACTCAACTGATGGATAATCTCTCGCTTGATTTCATCTGTAGCATTTACCTGTCCAACTCCAGGACTAAATCTCTCTCCTGTCAAAAATGGAAAAGTACATATACATACATTTAACATAATCACAATACTTTTGTGATATATACTTATAATTCATGCAGCATGTTATATTTCTCTAAGTCTGTCTGAGCAATGGGAAAGTAATGACTGTTCTGGCAATAAGCCAGGGAGAGAGCAGCTCCTGACCATGCTTCTGCGTCTCAGACCCAAAACGTAAGGGCAGGCTTTAGGTAGTGGAGAGAGCTCTTGTTGCTGTTTTGAAAGAATGGGATCAGAAATGTGGGAAGGGATTAAATGTGGTCAAGGAAACTGCATTTACCCCATTCTCCTTGTGGCAGCAAGGAGGGAGAGCCTTCCTTTCTCCTACTATCTAGTGGCAAATAAAATATCAACTTCGGAGACCTTCCTCATTGGTATCATCTCCTGACAGTAGCCAGGATTCTCTGCTCTATGGACTACAGGGGGTCTAAAACAGTAGTAAAGGACTGAAAATATAGGTAATAAGGAAAGAAATCCACATCTATTAGCCATAGGTCTCCTTTAGCTTGGAATTATTGTATCTGAAGTCAAGAAGATACTTTTGTACCACAAACCCATGGAGAGAAACATAGTTAAGATATAAATCAAGAGTAAATAGATCTTAAATATCCTATTCCTTGATTACTAAATTCTCCTGTCCCCCGCTCCCCCGCCCCCGCACCACCTCGCAAAATACACTCTTCCAGTTTATTCTGCTTCAGTAGTTGTATTTTCTCCTTCTTCCAAAGCACCACGGTGCTATTACTCTCAATATTACAGTAACCAGAGGGGAGAAAAAGAGAAATATTCCAATCCTCTTCCCCTAAGACTGAGCATCCTCTCAAAACAAAGGAAACACAGGCCAGAAATTCCAAACTATTTGCCACTATAAACGTCAATGTAATTTATTAAATGCCTCAAACAATTTAAACTTACCAACAAGCATTATAATGAGGTATAGCATTTCTTCTATTAGAGTATTGTTCTGCTGAACAACATCCTATAACAAGTGAGGGAAGATAAAGTTCAGAGATAAGAATATGCATATTGCATAATCTCAGAGGATTAACATATCCAAAAAGAAGGAAAGATGCTTCTTTAGCAATGTGTTGTGGTTTCATAAAACATGTTCTTACCTTATGGGTAATCTCAGAACTAAATCTTTTTCCATAGTCTGGAGTACTGAAAATCTGATAAAGTTCAAAGCGGCTGAGCATGATCATCAGGAAATGATTTGGATCCATCATGGAGACACCTGTCTTTTTTTTTTTTTTAATGTTTGAGATAAAGGAAAAGAGGAAGGTCAAAGGGGCCACTATTGAAACAATTAGTGAGAGATAGTTTGGCTTGCCCAAGAGAAAGCAGTTTACCAATCCTAAAAGGTTCACCAATCCCAATAAAAGATGAAAACCCATTTAACCTCAATCCTTACTTGTGGTAGCAGGCAAGTGTGGAAAGGAATCTAAATTGGTAAAACAAAATACAAACAAGCCCCAAACCTAAGCCCACCCAGCACAGTAACACAGACTATGAGTTCTCTTTCCTTCTAATGCTTTAAAATAATTGTATTCCTATGAATTCAGTGCCAAAATTTTATTTTGGGGTTCTCTGATCACCGTTTGGACTTGGAAATGTGGTATATTAATTAACCTTCTAGTATTTTAAAAATACAGATCATATTAAACTATTATCAAGATCTCCTATTTTTTTCTGGTAAGCATTATACTGACTGAAGTGACAGCTTTTAAATATTAGTTTCAATTCTCTTTTAATTCCATTTGTATAAATTATAAATAAACCTAGATTTTGTTCTGAACTAATATTTTTTTGAAATATACATTTCTTGACTTTATTTTTATTTATTTATTTTTTGAGACGGAGTCTCACTCTGTCGCCCAGGTTGGAGTCCAGTGGAGTGATCTCAGCTCATTGCAACCTCCGCCTCCCAAGTTTAAGTGATTCTCCTGTCTTGGCCTCCCAAGTAGCTGGGACTACAGGCGCATGACACCATGCCAGGCTAATTTTTGTAACTTTAGTAGAGACAGGGTTTCACCATGTTGGACAGGCTGGACTCAAACTCCTGACCTCAGGTGATCCACATGCCTCAGCCTCCCAAAAGGCTGGGATTACAGGTGTGAGCCTCTGTGCCTAGCCAGCTTTATTTTTCTATAATGACTAAATCCATTCAGCAGTATCAGAGAACAACTACTATGTGACAAGCACTATGCAAGGCAAAAGGGACAAAAAAAGAAACAAGATATAACTGCCATGGTTTGGTGGGGTGGGGGTAGGGTGCTGAAGAGTAAACAGTAATCACAGTCCAGGGTTGTGAGTGCTACGGCAGGGTTAAATTCCATGCTAGGGTCCTCACAAAAGGGACACGTAGCCAAGTTTTAGTGTGTCAGGGAAGGCTTCCTGGAGGAAGTAATGCTAAAGTAAACACAAAGACAAGCAGGAAAATACGTTAGCTACGTAAATGGAAAAAGAAGGGGTGGGTAACTTAGGGAGCAAAAGAAATAAATACGCAGAGTTTAAGATGTATGAGAATATGGCAAATTCAGGGAACTTCAATGCAGTTAAGTATCGCAGTCCTGAACATTAGTTTAAGGGGTTTAAACTAAGAGGTTTAACATTAGTACACTAGTTAAAGAACCAGAGGACAATGAAGAAAGGATGGCTTTCAGGTATATGACTTTAGCAACTAGGTAGACTGTGGAACAATTCACCAAGGTAGGGAAGTGAAGACAGGAGGAAGGTATGGAGGAAACATGAGGAGTTATTCTGAATACGTTTAATATGAAGTGTGTCTAGGAAATATAGATGGAAATGATCTAAAGGCTGTTAGCCATATAAGTTTGGAGCTTAGGAGACAGGGCTAGGCTGGAGTTGTAGATTTGGGAGTGATCACAAGTGACTGAATTCTATGGAAATAACAAGAAGCAAAGATTCCCCACAACCTTTAAGTTCAATGCTTTTAATTCATTACCTGAAGCATTACTACATCCTTGTCAAACATCTCACGTCTGCATTTCACATTATGGTAGTAATAAATCTAAAAAAAAAGTAATTATATTGAGTAAATAGTTTTTATTGGTTCAGGCTCTCTCTAATCCTTCCCCAAAAGCACAAGTTGGTACAAGAATGTGTGCATGTGTGTGATGTGGTTTGTCTAACAATTAACATTATCTTAGTAAAGATTAATTAATTACAGATTTTCACATTACAGTGGTCATGATATGGTTCACATTTTGCAGCTAACTTGCTGGGTTTCTGAATAAAGTAAAAGGTTGTGGTCTCAGGAAGGTTAGGAGCTACCAAACACAGGAGAAAAACAAAATCTGTTTATGGCTATACCACCCCAAATGTGCCAGATCTTGTCTGATCTTGGAAAAAAAAAAATTAATTCCAAGCCCATGTGAGGTCTATAAAAAGTAAAACCTCAATTTTACAGCTGTATTAAAAGGCCTTTTATCTTTTAATTCAATTTGATTTAAATAGGTAAAATCTGGATTTTTATTTTTTAATATCCAACTTTGTCCCAAAAAATTATTTCAAGTAAAAGTCATGACCACTGTTGTTCATTTCTACTTTTTCCATTATTTCTTGACAAACTATGAATAAAAGTTTTAAGAAACTTTTTGTTTTATCATTAATCTTTTCAAACAATTTTAATATAGATACTCAGCTTTCACTGACTAAGTCCACTGAAAATTACAACCTTCACAGAAGCCAAGAATGGAATGAAAACTCTTCATAGAATTAGAAAACACTTACCTGGTTTACTAGAGAGAACCCATTTCTTCTCCACATTCCGGCATGTACTTGGGCACACAGAACAAGACATCTAAGAGGGTGTTCTATCAACATGGGTGGGCTAAGTTCACTCTATATATACAAAAAATAAAAAAACAGAAAACAAAAAAAACCACACACATAAAATCAGTTCTAAAAAGAAGTTTGGTCGATAGGGATAAATGCTTTTATAAAACACAATATAAATTATTATTATTATTATTTTTTGAGACAGAGTCTCACTCTGTCACCCAGGCTTTAGTGCAGTGGTGCGATCTCAGCCTCCCAGGTTCAAGCCATTCTCCTGCCTCAACCTCCCGAGTAGCTGGGAGTACAGGCATAAGCCAACACGCTTGGCCAATTTTTGTATTTTTAGTAGAGATGGGGACTCGCCATGTTGGCTAGGTTGGTCTTGAACTCCTGACCTCAGGTGATCCACCCACCTCAGCTTCCCAAAGTGCTGCGATTACAGGTGTGGGCCACTGTGCCCGGCCTTATTTATTTTAATTATTTTAAGATATGTTTGTGTGATGGTTAGTTTTATATATCAACTTAGCAAGGCTATGATATCCCATTTATGGTCAACACCAATCTAATGTTGCTATGAAGGTATTTTTTACACATGATTAACATTTAAATCATAGACTGGCTGAGCATGGTAGCTCGCACCTGTAATCTCAGCACTTTGGGAGGCTGAGGCAGGTGGATCACCTGAGATCAGGAGTTCCAGACCAGCCTGGGCAACATGGTGAAACCCTGTCTCTACTAAAAATACAAAAATTAGCTGGGAGTGGTGGCAGGCACCTGTATTCCAGCTTCTTGGGAGGCTGAGGCAGGAGAATTCCTTAAACCACGGAGGTAGAGGTTGCAGTGAGCCGAGATCGCGCCACTGCATTCCAGCCTGGGTGACACAGTGAGACTCCGTCTCAAAAAAAAAAAAAAAAAAAAAAAATCATAGACTCTGAGTAAAGCAGATTACCCTCCAAACATGGGTGGGCTTCATTAGTTCAGTTGAAGGCCTTGAGAAAAGACTGATGTCCCCCATGGAAGAAGGAATTCTGCCTTTATGACAGCCACTGTACTCAAGACTGCAACATCAACTCTTCCCTGGGTCTCTCCAGTCTGCTAGGCTCCCCTGCATATTTCAGACTTGCCAGATTTCAGCCCCAACAATTTCATGAGCCAGTTCCTTACAACAAATCTCTGTCTCTCTCTCTCTATATATATATCTATACACACACACACACACACACACACACACACACACACACACACACAATCTTACTGGTTCTGTTCCTCTGGAGAACCCAAACTAAAAATGTGTTTCAAAGTGATTCCAAATACAAAGAACATAATAAATAAGTATTCACTTTTAAATGTAAGCACCACTTACTAGAGGTAGGAGCTCTGGAAATTTATATGCCACTTCACTTTTGCTTAATAATACATGTAAACCTGCATGAAAGAACAAACAAAAAACAGTATTTCTATCAGTAAAAATCATTTACGAAAAATACCCTAAATATTCACTCAACTTTATATCTAACTTCTTTTCTCTTTGGGAACCTATCAAATTACCAATTAAGATAGAAAATGATCTATATTCATAAGAGGCTTTTTATTATTATTATTATTTTTTTGAGACGGAGTCTCACTCTGTCACCCGGCTGGAGTGCAGTGGCGCGATCTTGGATCACTGTAAGCTCCGCCTCCCGGGTTCACGCCATTCTCCTGCCTCAGCCTCCTGAGTAGCTGGGACCACAGGCACCCGCCACCACGCCCGGCTAATAAAAGAGGCTTTTTAATGCTTCTCATGAATCTGTTATCAAAGGCACACTTAGAACTAGTCTTAGTTGTATGTACTAATACACACCGATGACATTTTAAAAGCTATCAAAACAATTTATATACACGTTATGCCAGCTTTAAGAGTTGTATTTCACTGGGCCATGGAATTTGTTCCCATTTAAAGTATAGCAGTGAGAGATCCTTCTGGCCACTGATCGGAGAAACTGGCCCTGGAATTCACGGTCCTTACTGATACTGACCTTTGAATTAAGTTCCCCAGAACTTTTAGTTTAGGATCAAAGCCTCCTTAGTTTCTAACCTCAAGGGATCTTGGCTGACTGCAACCTCTGCCTCCCAGGTTCAAGCGATTCTCCTGCCTCAGCCTCCTGAGCAGAGCAGCTGGGACTACAGGTGCACTCCACCATGCCCAGCTAATTTTTTTATTTTTAGTAGAGACGGGGTTTTGCCATGTTGGCCAGGCTGGTCTCGAACTCCTGACCTCAGGTGATCTGCTGGCCTCGGCCTCCCAAAGTGCTGGGATTACAGGCATGAGCCACCACGCCCAGCCTTCAGTTCATTCTGAATGTGTTGTTTATGCTATTGCTTAAACAGAGGACACCCTTTAAAGTCTTATCAATATATAATGGCCATTTACTCAAGCCTGGTTTGAGGCTTTCTTCATCTAGGAAAACTTGCACTACTAATGCCATTCTAATAGCTTATTCTCAACATTTACTGCTCCATTTGTAAATGTTGTAAATGCTCAACATTTACAAACTCCATTAGCACTTGCTTCAAACTGTCCATGAACTGTTTTGTGTTGGTTTACTTAGATTTCCAATTAGATTATAAGCAGTTAGGCTAAGGTTTATGAAATACCATGAAATGAATACTCAAAAATATTCACACAACAGCTTTGAGGGAGGTAAAAACCTAGGCAGAAATTAGTACATTTTTAGAGTACTGACTTTTTTCACTGTAGATAACTATCAGCATCAGCTTCCTCCCATAAAATTAGACTTTTTTTTTTTTTTGAGACAGAGTCTCACTCTGATTTTTAAAGGCAGAAGAGATCAGTGGCTCAGTTGGAGACAGGACTCATTACTCAATTTCTTGCCTTTTTTTTTTTTTAAGGGCATGTGCAGGGCATGCCACGCTGCGCCTGCTTGCTACTTCCACACGCATGCCTCACTTTCTTGCCTTCTGTCCAATACTTTTCCACAACACCATGCCATCAATTGCCTGTGTTGAGGATTGACAGTTCAGTTGCTCAAAACACTTATAAAAACAAAACTGGGCCTGAACAAGTTATAGAAATAAGAGAGATTTCTTCTTATGATCATGATTTCATTCTAGGTAATGGTCTATTGTACCATTTTATATTCATATGTCTAGGAATAACAACTTTATAAGCCTCAGAGTAAGTAATTATCTTAAATTACCATGACTTCAATAATATACCCATGGCAAGGGTCTATCAGTGGGATAATGTGATAGGTCTCAGAACAATGAAAAAAAAATGCCTTCAGAATGAAAGAGGAATCATTACTACTGACCCCATGTACATTAAAAGGATAATGAAGGAATATTAACAACTCTAGGCCCACAAATCTGATAACTTAGATGAAATGGATCAATTCCTTGAAAGACACAGACTACCAAAACTCACACAAGGAGAAACAGATAACCTAAACAGGCCCGTATCTATTAAAGAAATTGAGTCAATTATTAATAACCTTCCAAAACCTAAAGCATCAGATGAGATGACTTCACTGGTGAATTCTGTCAAACATTTAAGGAAGAAATGAAACAAACTCTCTACAATCTCCTCCAGAAAAAAAAAAACAAAAAACAAAAAACACACCCTCACATCACATTAAGCTACTGAGCCACAAACTTAACATAAACTACATATTTTACAATGAGTAAAAATACCTTCAAAATTTCTTTCTGTTCTCTGAGTTAAAACGGAACTAAAGAAAACAACAGTGTGCGAGCAAGAAAAGAATACCTAGAATCAAGAAATATGAAAGCTGTACTGAAATGAGTCTGCAGAGATGGATAAGTGCATATTCAAAGTCTTCGGCCATGTAAGATGGCAGCTTCAGACATTCTACCAATTAATTACAAGTGGCTTATAAATCAACTACTTGAAATTAAAAGAATTATCACCCCATTATGTCCTTGTTCTTGACCTGTTGCGTAAAAAGCTATCAATAAATATATGAAACAGCTCAGAGGGAGAGGAAAAAAAGGAGAATAGAAAACCTAGGGTGGCTTCAAGTGATTAGCAATTGCTTAAGTGACAGATTAATTTGAATGGTAACAACATAGACTTTGAAGCTGGATTCGATGAAATGATAAAACATGTGGTATCTGTAGTTGTCTAAAGAAGCACTATGGTATAATGGCTATAAACATGGCCTCTGGTGCCAAACTTCCTCATAATGCCAACTGATTCTTTCTTGTTGTGTGACTTACTAAGCAAGTCACTCTCTATGCCTCTGTCTTCCCATCTATGAAGCAAGCTTAATAATAATACCTACTTCACAGGATGATGTGATGATTGGATAAGTTAATGATGTAGAAATCACAGAATAACATCTGGCACAAAGTAAGTATTCACAGATATTAACCACAAACAACAATTTAAAAGATAATTTTAGGGTTTTATTTTAGGGGAAATGCTTTACCTGCAAGTAAGCGAGAAACTGGGAGGTGAATGCTAACTTTTTCTTGGGAAACACAGTATCTGATAGTTTCCACTGAATGTCCACAAATGCTTAGTGTGATTGGCTGTTCACCATCAGTATAACCACCATGACACTGCATCAGTACAGCGAGACATTTCTTGTAAGCTTCGATTAACACTTTCTCCTAAAAAAGAGGGTTTTTCTGTAAGTTACTCAAAAGGTTGAGTTTTTACAACATTGAATAAGCACCTTAAATTCAGTGAGTAAGTACCTCAAATAACAATATGGGCAAAACCAAACTCAATCCTCCCTCCCAAATTTGGTCCCTCTTCCAGTGTCCCTCATCTCAGTGAATGATACATTTACTCATATAGTGCAGAAATCTAGAAGTTATTCCAATACCCTCCTTTCCCCCATTCCCCATTGTCCAATCTATTACCAAGCTGGCAACTTCATCTTCTAAGTTTCTCTCAAAACTTGCTACTTTTCTCTATCTCTAGTAACTCCAAGGCATTGCCAAGCGTCTCTCTCTATTAAATTCCTGCTTTGACTCTTGCCCCCTTCATCCATTCTCCATACAGAGCAATTTTAAAAAACATGTAAATTGAATCATGTCACTGTATGGAGAATGGATAAAGGGGGCAAGAGTTGAAGCAGGGAATTTAATAGAGAGATGGTAATCTCTAAAGGCTTCCCACTTCAATTCAAATAAAATGCAGGCTGAGTGTGGTGGCTCACGCTGGTAATTCCAAGACTTTGGGAGGCCGAGGCAAGCAGATCGCTTGAGCCCAGGAATTCAAGACCAGCCTGGGTAACACGGCGAAGCCCTGTCTCTACAAAAAATAGAAAAATTAGCCAGGTGTGGTGGTGTGTGCCTGTTGTCCCAGCTACTTGGGAGGCTGAGGTGGGAGGATCACCTAAGCCCAGGGAGGTTGAGGCTGCAGTGAGCCAGGATTGCACCACTGCACTCTGGCCTGGGCAACAGAGTGAGCTGTGTCTCAAAAAAAAAAAAAAAAAAAAACCATGGCCAAGGCCCCGAAAAATCACTCCTGTGCCCAAATCTCTGTTCTCTACTTCTGTGCTCCAACCACAGACCTTTCTATAGCTCCTAGGACTACCCTAGTCCCTGTCATCACAGACTATAATGCAGCTGTCTTCTCAGTCAGGAATATCATTTACTCATTGTTCCATTAACTTTTACAGATTGTTCAGACTTTACAGAAACCTCCCTAACCTCATAATGTATACAGGCTCTCATCTAGACTTTATCACCAAAGGAAGGCCAAAATAATTTTAAGACACAGGACAAATGTACCAATAATAAAACTTTATTTTTGAATAAATTTAGAAACTACCATTTTTATATCCTCAAAGTCTAGAAGGGATTATGGAAAAAAAACAAAGATAGTTACATTAGGGAAGAGACAATCTGGATTATTTCTTTCTCTATTTTTCAAGTTTTTCCTCAGGCTGTAGAATTTTAAAATTTTACTGAGTTTATAGGTGAAGGAAAATACGCTGTTTAATGAACTAAGTATCACCACTATTTTCTCTAGATCTCCTTGAAATTTACTTAGGATTCTGCTTATTCCTCCCTCTTCCACTTTCCTCCTATTCCCCGCACCCAGAAGAAACTCACATCTGAAGCACACCAGTCCAGCATCATTGAAATGACATGTGTTAATTTCATTTGTAGTGTGAAGGCTGCTTCCCACTCTGGTTCCATTTCAATATGTTGTCCTACTTGACGTGTAATTGGATCCATTCCCTTAAAGGAAGTGAAAAAATTATATATGAATGAAAATTATAGTTGTTCTTTTATATGGAAACCTAAGAAGTAATGTAGGAGAAATATATATTGATTATAAAAACATAGAAGGTATAAGTTTTAACAGGAAACTTCAAGTACTATGAGAAATAATAGCTTTTAAAATTATGTGTTTATATAACATTCTCTAAAATATAAATTTAGAAATCCCAATAAACGCATTATTTCAGAGGTATCATCTGAGATCTGTTTTAGGCAATAAAATACTTCAATATTTCACTGCAATAATCCTTCCTTTTTAGCTCTATGGTCTATAGAAAAAATTGTTAAAAGAAATGTGACAAGCTTTTAAAATGTTATTGAATTTATAACTGTATTTTATAATAAAGTTTTAATATTATGTCCTAATATGCAATTAAAAGTTTTCACAGAGCCTGAAAGAAGGCAAAACAATAAATAGCTTTTAATTAAAATTACTGTTCAGAAACTAGCCTAACTATTCTAGTATGTCAGAACTTATTAAACAATAGAGAATACAGAATACTTCAAGTATCAAAAATGACCAAAGTAGCTATTGTTTTCACAGATACATGAAAAACATAGTAGTATTATAATAAACACCCATGAACTACCACCCAACCTAGGAACTAGAATGGTAAGTCAGGCCAGACATGGTGGCCCACGCCTGTAATCCCAGCACTTTGGGAGGCCGAGGCGGGTGGATCACTTGAGGTCAGGAATTCAAGACCAGCCTGGCCAACATGGCGAAACCCTGTCTCTACTAACAATACAAAAATGAGCTAGGTGTGGTGGCGTGCACCTGTAATCCCAGCTACTCAGGAGGCTGAGGCAGAAGAATTGCTTGAACCTGGGAGGCAGAAGTTGCAGTGAGCCAAGATCGCGCCACTGCACTCCCACCTGGGCGATAGAGCAAACCTCCACCTCCAAAATAAATAAATAAATAAAAATAAATTCAAACAAATAAAAATAAAAATGGTAAGTCAACTTTGGTCATTCCTTTTCTTAAGAAAGCCAGGTGGCTACTAAAGAAATCATAATAGTACTTGCTCAGATTTTTAGAGACGTCACCTATCTTCTTACAGTTATAACTGGTTAAATATACCTGTTCGTTTCTACTTCTAGATTCTGTTTTGTATATAGGGATGTTTCCTAAAAAGAGAATTAAACAGGGGAAAAAGGTCTACACTGTATTATATAAATACCACATGAAGGAGAGAAAAAGAAACATGGAAACATTAAAAAGCAAAATCAAAAACCACTACAGTTTCTCAAATAACTTGACTATACTTCCAAGAAAGCATATTAAAAAAATAAACTTGTAACCGCTAAAGAAAGAACATTAGTGGAATCCAAAGAAATATAAAAGTGGCTGGCGCAGTGGCTCATGCCTGTAATCCCAGCACATTGGGAGCCCGAGGTGGGCAGATCACTCGAGGTCAGGAGTTTGAAACCAGCCTGGACAACTTGGTGAAACCTCCTCTCTACTAAAAATACAAAAAATAGCCAGGCATGGTGGCAGGTGCCTGTAATCCCAGCTACTCAGAAAGCTGAGGTCAGAGAATCACTTGAACCCAGGAGGCGGAGGTTGCAGTGAGCCAGGATTGTGCCATTGTACTCCAGCCTGGGCAACAGAGTGAAAAACTATGTCTCAAACAAAACAAAACAAAAAACAAACAAAAAAAAACAACCCCAAAAACTGGCCAGGTGCGGTGGCTCATGCCGGTAATCCCAGCACTCTGGGAGGTTGAGGTGGGTGGATCACTTGAGGTCAGGAGTTCGAGACCAGCCTGGACTACTTGGTGAAACCCTATCTCTATTAAAAATACAAAAAATTAGCTGGTGTGGTGGTGTATACCTGTAATCCCAGCTATTTGAGAGGCTGAGGCAGGATATTCACTTGAACTCTGGAGGTGGAGATTGCAGTGAGCTGAGATTGCGCCACTGCACTCCAGCCTGGGCGACAGAGTGAGACTCCATCTCATAAACAAAACAAAACAAAAAAAAAACCAACACAGAAAAAACCCAAGAGCAGTAGATGCCGGAATCTTTGCTGGGATCTCCTTTGCTCCACACCTTTCTAAGAATCTCCAATTAAAGAGGAGCTTCCTGGTCAGAATTGCAGCCATCCAAATTGATCTTTTGGAAATGTGCACGAAATGAAAAGATGCGCAGACAGAAAGCTGTTCATTTCAATGAACAACAACAACAACAAAGAAGCTGGGCCTGGGCCCGTGACTGCGCCTCTAGTCCCAGGCAACTTTGGAGGCTGAGGCAGGAGAACTGCCAGAGACCAGGAGTTCAAAGGTATAGTACACTATGGTTGTGTCTATGACTAGCCACTACACTCCACCCTGGGCAACACAGTGAGATCCCCATCTCTTAAAAAGAAAAAGAAAAATTAAAAAAAAAAAAAAAGAGAAAAGAGAAAAAAAAAAAAAAGGAAAAAGAAAAGTGTAACAGTTTTTACATACCTGCATACATTTTAGTAATTCCAAAAAGGCATCAAACCCTTCTAGGAACTTCTGCCTCAGCTCCTCTGACCATTCAGTTGGTTTGCTAATTAACACATACCTGAACAAGATAAAAGTGACAGTGGCAATTAACATAAACATTGACTTTCTATAAATTGCAACTGGTTTAATAATTAAATGAAAACTTACTTGAGATCTAAAATAAGGCTCTGTACTCTCCTAAATTTGAAGGCTTGTAAAGCAGTGTATCGTTCAAACTGAAATCTGCCCTGGGCATCTCGATGTCTCAAATGATCCATAAAAGTCTTAATGATAATGCTCATCAAGTTTTCTTCTGTGATGAGCATTCGAGCCTAAAAACAAAGTTTATCAGAGTGCATGGTAATCAAAAACTATGTACTAGGAAGACTAAAAAAAAAGTCACCAACATTGTTTAGCTCCTTCAGTTTAAACCTTTTTCAACACAACTATATATCATAAATGCATTACTGTGTATTTCTAAATAACAATTACTTACTCCAATTGCCATGTGTATGAAGCAACAATTATACCAGATGCCAGAAAGATGCCAGAATGTTAGAAGACAGTTCCAAGGCTCATTACTCAAAGATAATTCAGGGTGGGGGCTCTGAATCAGGCTGCAAATTTTCCTTAACTGAGACATTTAGACACCTATAATGGTATGGTATAGTTATTCTAGGATCCAGAGGTTTACGACACAGATTCTCTAGAACTCAGTATGAAACAATATTTTCTCTTTATTTCCTTAGTTGAGATTTATTTTTTGTTTGTGTGTGTGTGCATGTGTGTACATATATATTTTTTTTAATAGGCAAATACATGTAAATCATACTAAATGCAACAGGGAGTCTCCTAGCTCTTGAGGTCTTCTTTCTAAAGGCAAATCTTGTTAATCATAGTTCCTTGCATATTCTTGCAGAGATGGTATATGTATGTGTATTTTATATATATATAATTACAGAACCTGTATTTATATATATATATAAAATCAGAGTATATACTACATAATACACACACATATATAAAATGTATAAATACATAAAGTGTGTATTAAGTATACACAAGTATGTATATCTATCTTTTTCCTACAAAAGATAGCATATTATATTGTTTTGTACATTTTTTTACTTGATATGGGACAATGTCCCATATCAGTTCATACAAATGCTCGTCATTCTTTTTAACCAGGTCTACTTTTGTATCAGATTTTATTTAGCCAAGCTTTTACTGGTCAGACATTTGGGTTGTTTCCAGTTTTATGCTATTAAAAAAGATGTTGCAACAAATATCCACTGTGTATAGTTGTAGGAATATTTATAGAATAATTTCCTAAAAGTGGAAGTAATCGGTTAAAGAGTATGCACATAATAAATTTTAATGATATCACCAAATTGTTTCCACAAAGAGGCTCAACAATTTCTCTTTCTACCTACAATGTGGGCCATGCCCTCTCATGCCCTCCATAACACAATATAACTTCAAACATTTTGCTCTTTGCCATTTTGATAGTGTTAATCTCTGCCCTAATAGAGTCAGAAAGTCTAATGTTACTTTGAATACTTCATTTTGCACTCTGATACAAAAGATCATGGATCCTCACCCTGACATTTTCCAGCCTCAACAGCTAATCTCTCCTAGGATTCTAGAGTGTTATTGATGCTGGGTGACAACTTAAACAGGCCTCGCATAAGTCAAGATGAGGTAATTAGCAACAGAAAAAGTTTCATCAAAACGTAGAACAAGGCCAGGTGCAGTAGCTCACGTCTGTAACGCCAGCACTTTGGGAGGCTGAGGCAGGCAGATTATTTGAGCCCAGTTCGAGACCAGCCTGGGCAACACAGTGAAACCCTGTCTCTATAAAAAATAAAACAATTAGCTGGGTGTGGTGGCATGTACCTGTATTCCCAGCTACCTGGGAGGCTGAGGTGAGAAAATCACCTGAGCCTGGGAGGTCAAGGCTGCAGTGAGCCATGATCACGCCACTCCAGCCTGGGCGACAGAGTGAGACCCTGTCTTAAAAACAAAAAACAAAAAACCCCCAAATAACCAGAAACAAAAATGCAGAAGACAGAAGTCTAAGAATATATTAAAACTGTATTCTAATATAGATGTTAAATTCTAAAGTCAGCAGATAAGTAGAAAATCTGTAAATATAAAACTGAGTTTGAAAACTTCAGGACTTAAAGCAGGCAGTAAGAGGAAGTTTGGTGGAGAGACAATATTGTTAGAATGTAAACCCCCACCAAATCAAGGCACTTACTAGCATTTTTAGTTTCAGGTGAATGTTAACAGAGATGGTTCACATACTGCACAATTTTGGATTAGATTCTAATTGTCTTTAGGGGTATCAAAAAAAAAAAAAATAGGCTGGGTGCAGTGGCTTATGCCTGTTATCCCAGCAAGGGAGGCCAAGGTGGGTGGATCACCTAAGGTTAGGAGTTCGAGACTAGTTTGGCCAACATGGTGAAACCATATCTCTACTAAAAAACACAAAAATTAGCTGGGCGTGGTGGTGGGCTCCTGTAATCCCAGCTACTCGGGAGGCTGAGACAGGAGAACCGCTTGAACTCAGGAGGCAGAGGTTGCAGTGAACCGAGATCATGCCATTGCACTCCAGCCTAGGCGACAGAGCAAGACTCTCTCAATTAAAAAAAAAAAAAAAGTAAATAATGATAGAGTGGTTCATTACTACTACTACTACTACTACTACTACTACTGCTACTACTACTACTACGATGGTTCATTACTAATGTCCCATTAAAACAGGAAGTAGCTGGCCACAGTGGCTCACGTCTATAGTTCCAGCTACTTGTGAGGCTGAGGTTGAGGACTGCTTGAGCTCAGGATTTCGAGGCCAGCCTGGGCAACACAGCAAGGCCTTGACTCTTAAAAACAAACGAAAACCCCAAAAACCAAAACCAAAACAAAAACCAGGGGAGTTATTCAGGCATTTCTACTTCTAAAAGATAACAAAAGAAGCACATATTTCAAAGTTACAAACAGAAAAGAAAAATAAAAGACCTTAGGTTCTCAGCTTTATCACCTTATGCTAAGAAATTGTTGCTAACCTTTCAAAGTAATTTTCAACATTAAATACCAAACATTATTTGGTATTTAGTCTTGGTATATATTTCTTGTACTTAACACTTACCCTAAAAAATTATTATTATTTTTTTTGAGACAGAGTTTTGCTTTGTCACCCAGGCTGGAGTGCAGTGGCATAATCTTGGCTCACTGCAATCTCCTCCTCCAGGGTTCAAGTAATCCTCCCACCTCAGCCTCCTAAGTAGCTAGGATTACAGGTGTGTGCCACCATGCTTGGCTAATTTTTTACATATATTTAGTAGAGACAGGTTTTCACCAAGTTGTCTAGGCTGATCTTGAAGTCTTGACCTCAAGTGATCTGCCTGCCTCGGCCTCCCAAAGTGCTGGGATTACAGGTGTGCGCCACTGTGCCTGGCCTTTCTTAATTTTTATGCCTACCATTCACTTTGCTTTAAAAAGCATTACCACTATCAGCCGGGCACAGTGGCTCACGCCTGTAATCTGAACACTTTGGGAGGCTGAGGTGGGCGGATCACTTGAGGTCAGGAGTTCCAGACCTGTCTGGCCAACATGGCGAAACCCCCTCTCTACTAAAAATTAAAAAATTACCCGGGCATGGTGGCGGGCACCTATAATCCCAGCTACTAGGGAAGCTGAGGCTGGAGAACTGCTTGAACCCAGGAGGCGGAGGTTGCAGTGAGCCCAGATCATGCCACTGCACTCCAGCGTGGATGACAAGAGCGAAACTCTATCTCAAAACAAAAACAAAAACAAAAAAAACCCTGATTATATTAATTACAGTTTTTATTCATTTTATATGATTCATATTCAATTTTGTATTGCAAGGCTCATTACCTATTTAACAGCATATTCAAAATGGGCCAAATTCTCCCATAAGACTCTGAAAAATACAACTGAATAATAATAATCATCTATGCTTATACTTTTAAACTAAACATGCCATAGCATACAGGGATAATGCTGACTGAACACATATTTAATAAATTAGAACAACTATCATACTCTAATCACTTGAATTATAAGCACTATTTTTTTTTTTTTTTTTGAGTCAGAGCCTCACTCTGTCGCTCAGACTAGAGTGCAGTGGCATGATCTTGGCTCACTGCAACCTCCACCTCACGGGTTCAAGCAATTCTCCTGTCTCAGCCACCTGAGTAGCTAGGATTACCAGCACCTGCCACCATGCCCAGCTAATTTTTTGTATTTTTAGAAGAGACGGGGTTTCACCATGTTGGCCAGGCTGGTCTCGAACTCCTGACCTCAAGTGATCCTCCCACCTTTGCCTCCCAAAGTGCTGGGATTACAGGCATGAGCCACTGTGCCTGGCCAGTACTGGGTCTTGACCAAACTAAAAATGAAGACTGTGTTAATTGTAAGGTAATTGTGATTCAAAAGGTACCACTGCTGTAAAACATTCCACTAATATCTAGGGCAAGTTATTTTTAACCAGGGATGTGCATAATAATTATTAACGGAGTTTTGTTTTTTTTTAAAGAACTATAAAAGTATTCTTTCAGTCATGATGAAGTAGCTTGAGGATGACCAACATTTCCACCAAGAACAACTAGAAACGCTTAATAAAAGTAAAAAAAAGTTTGAAATCACTAGAGAGCTGCTGAGACAAGGACTCCGGGAGATAAAACCAGGGAGAAAGGGAACTGCACAAGGAGGTGAGCCAGCATTCTGCAGCTGCTTTTCCCTCAGCATTTGTCTATTCTGGGAGTGGGGTAAGAGGGGATTTAAGATCCCAAGAAAAAAACAAAGCTACCTTTGCAAAAACTGTTAACAGTGAGAAAATTATGACAATGAAAGAGATCTGACCTAATTGACTTCATCTTGCCTTTAATCTCCAAAACTGCCCTTATTCATTCCTGGGTGCAGGCCAAACTAACTTTGGGAGGAATGTGGTTTACAGTTTAACTTTAAAACAAAGACTTTAAAGACTTTAAAACAAAGGCTGGGTGTGGTGGCTCATGCCTGTAATGCTAGTACTTTGGGAGGCTGGGGTGGGAGGATCATTTGAGCCCAGGAGTTCAAGACCAGCCCAGGCAACATAGCAAGACATTGTCTCTACTAAAAATAAGAGATAAAAAAAAAAAAAAACTTAGCCAGGTGTGTAGTGGCGCACACTTGTAGTCCCAGCTACTCAGGAAACTGAGGCAGGAGGTTGGCTTGAATTTGGGTGGTCGAGGCTGCAGTGGGCCACGATTGCACCACTGCACTCTAGCCTGGGCAACAGAGCGAGACCCTGACTCAAAAAACAAAACAAACCAAAAAAACAAACAAAGACGGTAATAGACTCTCCCTGAAACAAACTCCCTCCTTGCTTGGGAACCAGACTGCATTTGTAAAACCAACAAATTAGCCACTAGATTAGAAATTATGGCTCAGAAGTCATGTAGCCAGAGGCCACAATATCACTAACCTCCCCCACTTGCTCCTATAGATAACATTACTATTGTAAAACCTAAGATTGGTGTTTGAGGTATTTTTCAGACCCTGCATACTGAAGGACCTGCTGGAGACACCCAGACTGGTAAACTGGCTTATCTGGTCTTATGGCCCCCACCTAGGAACTGATCAGCACAAGTGGACAGTTTCAACTCCCTGTGATTCCACCCTGGACCCAACCAATCAGCATCCCCTATTTCCTAGCCCCCTGCCCTCCAAACCTAGGCTCTAAATTGTTGGGGTGGCTGATTTGAGTAATAATAAAGCTTTGGTCTCCCACTTGGTCAGCTCTCTGTGTACTAAACTCTTTCTCTATTGCAATTCCCTCGTCTTCATAAATTGGCTCTATCTGGGCAGCGAGCAAGGTAACCCATTGTGTGGTTACAAAATATGTACAGAACTGCTATTATTAGGGAGAAAAACTTGCTGAGACTATAGCAGTCCCAGGGTGTTGGAGAGGCCAGAATCCCAGTAAGAAAAAGAGCAGGGGGAACTGAGTTCAATGTTCTTCCAGTTTTTCCTTAAAGGCATTTACAAAATTCTAAAGTTATATAAGGAAGCAAGATTAGTGTACAAGTTCCTATAGAGTGAACAAACTCGAATTCTAGGGAAGAACTCCAGGCTCTCGATTGAGAACCCCTAGTGAGTTATGTGTCAGGGGTGGGGATGAAGCAGAAGTAAGACTGAGTCTTGTCAAAACAACCTGGAGACACTTAAATCCTTGACTGGACTAAAGTGATCCACCTCACTCTATCAGCTGAAGAGAACTCGAATATGCCACCCCAAAATATGCCACTTTGGCATAAGGATTATTTTGAGCGAAGGCAACTGAGGACAGCAGACACAAGAGAAGCCGTAAAAAGAGAGCATACATTTCCCTTCTGTAAAGTGTCCTCTCACTTTCCAGGAAGGCAAGGGGCATCCTTTATTACCTAAGTTCATTTGAACTTGCAAAACAAACCTTTCTAAACAACCGTCATTTGCCACATAACAAGACTGTGACATGCAGTTAAAATTATGCTTAGATGGAAACCTAAGCCTTAAATCATCAGAAAAGAAGGCTGAAAGTAAATGATCTAATAATCTATAAAGAAATTACATTGGTGGTCACAAAAGAAAAGAAACTACACAAGAATGGCAAAATCTAAAGAAAACACAAAAAAGGAAAGAATAAAACAAAGCAAATGTATAAAAGGGGAAAAATAAGGCAGCGCACGGTGGCTCACACCTGTAATCCCAACACTTTGGGAGGCTGAGGCAGGTGGATCACGAGGTCAGGAGATCGAGACCATCCTGGCTAACATGGTGAAACCCCGGCTCTATTAAAAATACAAAGAAATTAGCCAGGCATGGTGGCGGGTGCCTGTAGTCCCAGCTACTTGGGAGGCTGAGGCAGGAGAATGGCGTGAACCCGGGAGGCGGAGCATGCAGTGAGCCGAGATCGCACCACTGCACTCCAACCTGGGCGACAGAGCGAGACTCCGCCTCAAAAAAAAAAGCGGGGGGGGGGAAATAAATCAACGCAACTAAAGGTTGGTTCTTTGAAAAAACTAATAAACACATACATCTCTAGGCCGGGCATGGTGGCTCATGTCTGTAATCCAGCACTTTGGGAGGCTGAGGTAGGCAGATCACATGAGGCCAGGAGCTCGAGACCAGCCTGGCCAAGATGGCAAAACTCCGTCGCTACTGAAAATACAAAAATTAGCCCAGTGTGGTGGTGCATGCCTGTAGTCCCAGCTACTTGGGAGACTGAGACACCAGAATTGCTTGAACCTGGGAGGTAGAGATTGCAGTGAGCTGAAATCATGCCACTGCACTCCAGCTTGGGTGACAAAGTGAGACCCTGTCCTAAAAAAAGAGTATACATCCTTAGAAAGACTGGTAAGAAAAACAGAAAAATTTAAATTTAAAAAAGGATTACAAAAAATACTACAAAACCTATAGATCTGAAATGTATTAAATAGAAAATAAGACAAATATTAGGTGTCATTTAAATCAATATAATTGGAAATTTAAATGAAATTAGCAAAGTCCCAAGAAAAAACATGTTATTAGAAGGGAAACAAGAAACAGGAAATATGAATAGTCCTATTAAAAATTTTAACTGGCTATAAAATCATTTCCAGAAAGAAATCTTGAGGCCCAAATGGTTACACTGGAGAATTCTTCCAAATAATTTAAGTGAGTAAAGTGCCTTTGCAAAATTATGACAATAAGAGAAATCTGATATAATTGACTCCATCTTGCTTCTAACCTCCAAGCTGTCCTTGGTCATTCTGGGGTGTAGGCCAAACTAACTTTGGGAGAAATTTAATTTGTAGTTTAACCTTAAAGCAAGGAAGATAATAGCCCTTTCCAAAAGGAAACTGCCTTTATAAAACTAATGAAAGTCCACAAGGTTAAGATGATGAAAGGGGCCTGAATTATGGTAAGATGTAAGTTAAATGATAACCAGCAATCACAAGATTTGTAACTTCCACAATTACTCCTATAGATAACAACACTATTGTAGAACCTAAGAGTGGCCTTTTTGAGATGCCTTTTCAGACTTTGCATTACTTGTGATCCATGATTCAACCAGTCCTTTGACCCTCAGCCACAAGTGGACTCAGCACACACCCTAATGATGCCCTCCTCAACCAATCAGCACCACCTACTCCCTAGTTTTCTGCTCACCAAATTATACTTGAAAACCCCTAACCTCCAAGCCTTCAGGGGGAGATTTTGAGTAAAAACTCTGTCTCCCATGTGGTGTGGCCAGCCTCCTGTCAATTTAACTCTTTCTGTACTGCAATGCCGTGGTCTCAGTGAACTGATTTTATCTGTACAGTGGGCAGAAAGAATCTGTTGGGCAATTACAAAAGCAATAAGGAATAAGTGGTTCACACCTGTAATCCCAACACTTTGGGAGGCCAAGGTGGAAGGATCACTTGAGGTCAGGAGTTCAAAACTAGCCTGGGCAACAAAGCAACACCCCCCCCCCCCCAACCAACTCAACAAACACTAAAAAAAAAAAAAAAATTAGCCAAGTGTGGTAGTGCATGCCTGTAGTCCCCGCTACTTGGGAGGCTGAGGCGGATCACTTGCACACAGGAGGTTGGGGCTGCAGTGAGCTGAGATCGCACCACTGCACTCTGGCCTGGGTGCTAGAGTGAGACTTGGTCTAAAAAAACAAACAAAACAAAACAAAACAAACAAACAAAAAAAGACCAATACCTATCTTACATAAAATTTTCCAGAAAACAGAATATACTTGCCAATTTAATTAATGAGTCCTCTTTAATCTTAATACCAAAACCCCAAAAGGCTATAACAAGGAAAGAAAATTATCACTTAATCTCTCTCACAAATAAGGGTGCACAAATAGAATCAAGCAATATAGAAAAAGGATAATATACCACAACCAAGTTTGGTTTATTTCCTTAAAGCAAAAGTAATAAAACATTTGAAAAAAAATTAAATAACCTTATTAACAGACAAAGGGAGAAAAAAACCACTTGATCATACCATCCAATGCCTCTCCTGAAATTCATGAAAATTAAACACATATTCATGATTTAACATAAACAAAAACCGGCCGGGTGCAGTGGCTCACGCCTGTAATCCCAGCACTTGGGGAGGCCGAGGAGGGTGGATCACGAGGTCAGGAGTTCAAGACCAGCCTGACCAACGTGGTGAAACCCCGTCTCTACTAAAAATATAAAAATTAGCTGGGCGTGGTGGTGTGCACCTGTAATCCCAGCTACTCAGGAGGCTGAGGCAGAAGAATCGCTTGAACCCGGAAGGCGGAGGTTGTAGTGAGCTGAGATCACACCACTGCACTCCAGCCTGCGTGACAGTGAGGCTCCATCTCAAAAAAAACCCAGAACCAAACGAACAAAAACCAATTTGGGCTCAGTGGCGCATGCCTATAGTCCCAGATACTCGGGAGACTGAGATGGGAGGATTGCTTGAGCCCAGGAATTTGAGGGCAGGCTGGGCAACATCACAAGGCTCCCTCTCTTAAACAACACTACCATCTTAGAGCAAACTAGGAATAGAGAACATTTCTCTAATCTGATAAAAGAGTAACTATAAACAATCAAACAAAAACCAAGCAAACAAAACTCCAAAGCAAAACATCATACTTTACGGTAAAATATTAAAAGTTTTCCCCCTGAGATCAGATATGAGACAAAGATTTCTGCTTTTATCTACCACTTGTATTTAACACTGTAGTTGAGGTCCCAGCCAGTATAATAAAGAAAATGAAATAAAATATATAAATATTCGAAATAAGAACTAAAACTGCTGTTATTCATGAATGACAAGTGATATGATTATGTACACAGAAAAATCCAAAAGAATCTGCAAACTGGCTGGGCACAGTGGCTCATGCCTGTAATCCCAGCACTTTGGGAGGCTGAGGCAGGATGATAGCTTGAGCCCAGGAGTTTGAGACTGGCCTGAGCATCACAGACCCCATCTTAAAAAAAAAAAAAATCTATAAACCATTAGAATAAATGAATGTGGAAAAAGTGGCTGGATACATGGCTGATATACACAAATGAATGTATTTCTATAAGCAAATACAAAGTAAAGTTAAAAAAAATTTCCCATAGAATCAAAAGCCAAAAACAGGCCAGGTGCGGTGGCTCACGCTTGTAATCCCAGCACTTTGGGAGGCCGAGGTGGGCAGATAACCTGAGGTCAGGAGTTTGAGACCAGTCTGGCCAACATGGTGAAACACCATCTCTATGAAAAGTACAAAAAAACTAGCCAGGTGTGGTGGCACGCACCTGTAATCCCAGCTACTTGGGAGGCTGAGGCAGAAGAATCACTTTAACCTAGGAGGTGGAGGCTGCAGTG
This sequence comes from Pan paniscus, assembly GCF_029289425.2. Lineage (NCBI taxonomy): Eukaryota > Metazoa > Chordata > Mammalia > Primates > Hominidae > Pan > Pan paniscus. Next base: position 57,118,933 of record NC_073254.2, on the reverse strand, counting down.
AACTGAGATTGTACCACTGCACTCCAGCATGGGGAACAGAGTGAGGTTCTGTCTCAAAAAAAAAAAAAAAAAAAAAAACCACCAAAAAACCCAAAAACAATGTCTCCCCTCCCCCCAAAACCAAACCAAACACCTAGAAATAAATCTAACAAAAGAAGAATGGGGGCCAGGCGCAGTGGCTCACGCCTGTAATCCCAGCACTTTGGGACACTGAGATGGGTGGATCACCTGAGGTCAGGAGTTCGACACCAGCCTGACCAATATGGTGAAACCCTGTCTCTACTAAAAATACAAAAATTAGCCAGGCGTGGTGGCAGCGGGTGTCTGTAATCCCAGCTACTCGGGAGGCTAAGACAGGAGAATTGCTTGAACCTGGGAGGCAGAGGTTGCAGTGAGCCAAGATTGTGCCACTGTGCTCTAGCCTGGGTGACAGAGCAAGACTCCATCTCAAAAAGAAAAAAAAGAAGAGTGGGAAGCCCTCTATAATGACAACTATAAAGTATTGAAAGAAATTTTTAAAAAAAACTAAATGAATGAAGGAATACATCAAGTTCACAGGGCAGAAGACTCAATATTGTAAAGATACCAATTCTTCCTAAACTGAAGGAGAGATTAATTTCAATCTCAATCAAAATATATGAAGGCTTCTTCGTGTGTATGGAAGCTGATATGCTGAATCTAAATTCATACAGAAATACAAAGGATTAAGAATGGCCAAGGCTGGCCTGGCGCGGTGGCTCACGCCTGTAATCTCAGCACTTTGGGAGGCTGAGGGGGATGGATCACCTGAGGTTAGGAGTTCAAGACCAGCCTGACCAACATGGCAAAACCCCATCTCTACTAAAAATACAAAATTAGCCGGGTGTGGTGGCGCATGCCTATAATCCCAGCTACTTGGGAGGCTGAGGCAGGAGAATTGCTTGAACCCGGGAGGTGGAGGTTGCAGTGAGCCAAGATCACACCATTGCACTCCAGCCTGGGCAACAACAATGAAACTCCATCTCAAAAAAACAAACAAACAAAAAAAGAATGGCCAAGGCACTCTGAGGAATAAAGCTGGAAGATTTAACTATCAGATACTGAGACTCACAAAACTACTACAATTAAGGCAGTGTAGCTGGGGCACAAAGATAGACAAGACAGACACACACATATAAAGGTCTTGATTTATGACAAAGGTGCCCCTGAAATGCAACAGGTGAAAAAATATCTTCAATAAACACTTCTGGGTTAATTGAATAACTATGTAGGGGGAAAAATCAAGACCTTAGTTCTTAGATACACAAAAATGAATTATAGATGGATTGGGAATTTAAATGGGAAAGGCAAGCTTTTAGAAAACGTGGGAGAATATCTTTGTGACCTTGGGATACACAAAGATTGTTTAAACAATATACAAAAAGTACGGCCGGGTGCGGTGGATCACCTGAGGTCAGAAGTTTGAGACCAGTCTGTCCAACATAGTGAAACCCCGTCTCTACTAAAAATACAAAAAAAAAAAAAAAAAAAATAGCCGGGTATGGTCACACACGCCTGTAGTCCCAGCTACTCAGGAGGCCGAGGAAGGAGAATCGCTTGAACCCGGGAGGCAGAGGTTGCAGTGAGTGGAGATCACGCCACTGCACTACAGCCTGGGTGACAAAGCGAGACTCCGTCTAAAAAACAAACAAACAAACAAACAAAATTAGTACATGTTATAATTATGAATTCTGGCTCATTAAGAGACACCTGGCTGGGTGCAGTGGCTCATGCCTGTAATCCCAGCACTTTGAGAGGCTGAGGCAGGAGGATCACTTGAGGCTAGGAGTTCGAGACCAGCCTGGCCAACATAGTGAAACCCCATCTCTATTATAAATACAAAAACTTAGCTGGGCACGCATGTAGTCCCAGATACTCAGGAGGCTGAGGTTGCATTGACCCGAGATCATGCCACTGCACTCCAGCCTGGGGGACAGTGAGACTCTGTCTTAAAAAAAAAAAAAAAAAAAAAAACACTTAATATTCAGGAAGTAAACAAGAGTGGAAAAAATATTTGTAGTATATATACCCAACAAAGAATATGTATGCAGAATCTATGAAAAACTCTGACAAATCAGTAAGAAAAAGGCAGACAACTCAATAGATAATCAAAGGACAACTTTAACAGGGATTCACAAAGGAGTATATCCAAATGCCAATAAACATATAAAAAGGAATTCAGCTTCATCATCACCAGAAGAATGCAAATTAAAACCATAATGAGAAACCACTATGTCCCACTAGAATAGATAAAATCTTAAAAGACTGGTAAAACCAAGTGTTGGTGAGGATGTGGAGCAACTATCACTTTCATACGTTATTAACAGAAGCATGAATTGGTTTAACCATTATGGAAAAGAGTTTGGTAGAACCTATTTAATCTGAATACATACATATCCAGATAGACCAGACAGATATAAGATGGACATATAAAAATCAGTAGTTTTCCTAAATACTACCATAGTCTGTTTAAAAATATAAAAAGTTTACTACAGCATCAAAAATATAAAAAGTTTACTACAGCATCAAAAATATAAACCATATAAGCTTAATTTAAAAATCTTAGGACTAGCTGGGTGTGGTGGCATGCATCTGTGGTCCCAGCTACTTGGGAGGCTGAGACAGGAGGATTGCCTAAGCCCAGGTGGTCAAAGCTGTAGTGAGCTGTGATCGTGCCACCTCACTCCAGCCTGAGTGACAGAGCAAGAACTTTTTTTTTTTGGATACCGAATCTCGCTCTGTCGCCCAGGCTGGAGTGCAATGGCTTGATCTCAGCTCACTGCAACCTCCGCCTCTTGGGTTCAAGTGATTCTCTGCCTCAGCCTCAGGCGTGCGCCACCACGCCTGGCTAATTTTTCTATTTTTAGTAGAGATGGGGTTTCACCATGTTGGCCAGGCTGGTCTCAGACTCCTAACCTCAGGTGATCCACCTGCCTTGGCTAGGATTACAGAGGTGAGCCACTGCACCCAGCCGAGATCGAGAACTAAAAAAAAAAAATATATATATATATATATATATATATTATATATATGTTTATAACGAGAGAACTATGAAGTTTTTACTAAGAACATAAAATAACATTTGAATAAACAAGGACAAATTATATTCCTAGTTGGGATATTCAATATTGCAAAGATGTTAGTGCTTCCTAAATTAATCTACAAATATAAGGTCTTTTCAGTCAAAATTCTAATGTGGTTTTTGGTAACTGACAATCTGATTTTACTTCATCTTTTTGAAAAAGGCCTAAGAATAAGCGAAAACATTTTGGAAAATAATAATGAAAGGAGATTTAAGCTATCAAATGAAATGGGATTTAAGATGCCAAAATGGGATATTAAGCTATAAATAATTATTACAACTGTGGTACTGGCATGGAAATGGTTCAATGAAGGAGGGAAGCACAGATATGAATACACACAGGATCATCTCAGAGGCTTCTGGAACTCAACCCTGACTAAACTAAAAGCATCACTTTCCCTCTTTACAAATGCTAATCACTCAGCAAGTGGCACAGCATCTACTCAGCTGCAAGTCAGATGCTTGCGAATCATCCTTATACTTCTTCAAACCCGACATCCAGTTCGTCAGAAAGCCCAACAACCCTCAAACCCACTTGGCCAGTTCTGTAGATTTCACCACCTAAAAATATCCCCCATGATTCATATCCACTTTCAGCATCCCAGTTCAAGTTACCATCAATTTTTCCCTGGGTCATTGCTTTAGCATCTGATTAGGTTTCCCACACTCACTTTTACCCTTGTCCAATTTGTTCTCCAAATTACAGACAGCATGATCTTTTAAAATCACAAATGTAATTATGTAAATACCACTTAAAACTCTTTAATGCCTTCTCATGTTTTTAAGACAAAATGCAAAAATCCTTAATTTGGCCTATCATACTAGCTCATTAATGGGTAAACAGACTCCAGTCAGCTTCCACTGTATTAGAATATATCCTTTAACATAAAAGTAATATGGTGAAAAATTCAGTTATTTTTAATATGCCTTATTAATAAAGTAACTATAAAATGCTCTTAAACCTATACAATTTCACTCCAGGTTCAAGGATCTTCAAGTGTCCTGGTTTTCCTCTATTTGCCAAGAGGTAATGCTCCACCCTACTCCTCCAGGTTTTCTCAACTGCTCATTCCTTTGTATGGACCTTCCCTCATGCCCTTGCATAAAGGCACCTTTCTTAGAAAAGCCCTGAAGTGTGGGAAAAGGTCAGGTCTCTTGTTATTTTCTCTCAAACCAACGGAATTTTCATTGTGATTCTGATTAACTATTTATGTGAGTCTTTCCCACTATGGTAAGTTTGATGAGGGAAGGGTCACATTTGTTATTGTTTACTGTTACATTCTCAAAGTCTAGAACTGTGCCCAATAAACAGGTGTTTCTTAAATTTGCTGAACAAATTAAATATGAATTTTAATTATGTATATAGCACTAAAACATAATGATGCCTTTATGGGCAACTCGTGAAGCTCAGTAAAAGACCATCCAATCATCAGGATTCAATTGCCTTAGCTACATCTCCCCTTTTGGGAGGGAGGTGGGAGGAGGACTTCTCAAATTGTGAGACGGTGTACAATATGCTGTCTAATTCTAACGTGAAGGATAATTTGTGAAATCAATCGGCTTAATGTGAACTAATCAGTTCAAAATCTCAGGGAAGTACTATGAAAAATTGTAGATTGTTTCCCTCTCCTTTACTCTGAAGAGAAAGTATAAATTAAGTTTAAATGACTTCCCCCCCACCAGATGACTTTGATATTCAAGGTTATATTCTAGTAAAAGAATAGTGAAGGTGTTTGAAGTCTGATTACCCATTAATAAAATACTATTCTTTTCAGGAATATACAGACTTTAGTTCTCTATTATTTTAAGGCTTCTGCTAATGGAAAACAAGAAAGTTCTTCTAGTCTTTCAGTACTTACAAGTGAAGGAACCGTGAATATCTGAACCGAGAGGTCTGCGACTGAAAACTCTCTGTCGTGGTCATCTGTCACATAATCACTCTGCAAACGCTCATAGTTCTATTAAGAAGGCAAAAAAAGGCAAGGAGTGCCAGCTATCAGTTACAAAGAAAAGGCAAGCACTACTCACCAGAGTAGGTGCGGTGAAGAACTGGACAGATAGAGCAGTCACCGACACTGCTCGCTCGTGATCATCCTCCATAAAATCTCTCTGCAACTGCTGGTAATTCTAAACAACAAGGGGGAGATTCACCTCTAATCCACAATGACCAAATGTTTAAGGATTATAATGAAAAGTCAGTGCTGGAGGAAGTCAAGAAGATAACACTGCTATGAGAACAATAACTGGAATGATTTCTACCAATAGAATCCTGTATAGATATTGATTCACTATGGAAACTGTGGAATCCTGTATAAATATCGATTCTTTCTTCTGGAGCACAATGGCAGTTTACCAGCCCAAATAGGCAGTAACAGCTACTAAGCTCCCAAGATGTCATTGTACGCTGGTGGAGCTAAACCACAGCAGCATTACACTGTTTCTGATGAAATCAGACTTTCATCACTTCTGCATCATATCAGAATCATCTGATGACTCTTCCAAAGCATACATGCTTGGGCACCCATTCTTGGTGAATCTGTTTCAGTAGATTTGAGAATGGAACACAACACATGTATTTTGAAAGAGCTCTCCAAGTGATTCTCATATACTTCGTAATTCAGGTGAATGCAAAAAAATAAGTGGTTAGCTTATGCACATGCTGCTAAAAGGGAGAACTTAACTATATTAATAACCTAGAGTTCTGAAGAGACCTTGTTACTTAAAAAAAAAAAAAGCAAAATACATGTTTTCCTTAGCATGAAATATTTGCAATCTATTTATAAAATCAAAGTTTTCTAAATATAATTTTCTAACAAAATATACAGGCTATTGAATTTGGATCATGCCCCCCCTCCAAAAAATTATTTTTTTTAAAGACTAAGACTGCAATGCTAATTTTAAAATGCACAAATATATTTATTAAATCATATTCATATATATGTCATTTAAACTGAGATTAGTTTCCTTATATGAATTTTAATAGAAAAAAATACCATAATTCACAATGGCATAGGTTTAAACTCTTCATTTATTATTTCATAAACATTGTATAATAGATACTCATGTTATCATAGGAGGTGATGAACAAGAAGTCTCACTGCTATAATTTTATTCTATTGATAAAGAATGAAAAGATTATTTATGAAGTTTCTTAGAATTTAATATCAACACATTGACATATTACTATTAGATGTTAATTTTTTGAAGCCTAGATATAATTATGGGCATAGTTACTCTATATATAACCTATTTTCAAAATTGAAAAGCCACTTACTTTTGCAAATCGAACAGCAAATAGTTTCTTGTATTTCAAATCCATAAGCAGACTGCTCATGAACAACTGATGATATACACTCCTAGCACCTTGTAGAAAAAGATCATGGTATAAGATAAGGACGCACCAAACAATTATATTTCTCAAGTTTTATGTGATCCACAGTGGGTTTTTTTTTGTTGTTTTTTTTTTGTTTTTTTTTTTACTTTTGAGACAGTGTCTTGCTGTGTTGCCCAGGCTGGTCTTAACTCCTGGGCTCACACGATCCTCCTGCCTTGGCCTCCTACAGTGCTGGCATTACAAGTGTGAACCACCATGCCCAGCCAACACAGCATTTTTTTTTTTTTTAAAGAGATAGGGTCTTGCTTTGTTGCCCAGGCTGAACTCAAACTCCTAGCTCAAGTGATCCTCTTGCCTCAGCCTCCTGTGTAGCTGGGACTACAGGCACACACCACTGAGACTGGCTTGTATTTTAAGTCTCAAAAACAAAGAAAGCCATACATGGTGGTATGTACATGTAGTCCCAGCTACTAGGGAGGCTGAGAAGGGAGGATTGCTTGAGCCCAAGAGTTGGAGGCTGCAGTGATCAATGATCATGCCACTGCACTCCTGTTGCCTGGGCAACAGAGTGAGATCCTGTCCCTTCAAAAAAGGAGCAAAATACATGTTTTCCTTAGCACAAAATATTTGCAATTTGTTTATAAAACCAAGTTTTCTAAACATAACTCTGTAACAAAATATAAAATCCATTTAAGTTGGATCATGGACCCCACCCCACTAAATCTATATTTTTCAAAGACTAAGACTGCAATGCTAATTTTAAAAAGCACAAATATATGTATTAAATATCTTCCCAAATGATAAAAACCTTTCACATCCCAATTACTTATATAGGTTCCTCTACACCTTAAAAGTAGTTAAGAGATTCACCTTTCCATAATTTGGAATCACTAAGCATCAGTCTGTCCACTAGAGAAGAGTTTTCACCATCTGGCCCTTCTTGTAAACCAACTTGACATAAAATCCGGCGAAGGCCATCTTTAAATAGAAGGAAAGGTAGAATGAGATAGCAACTTCAAATATTAAAATAAAGTGACATTTTAGTAGATGTTCAAATGGATCTGTAGAGTTTTAAATGTTTTCTTAAAGTTCAAATTTATTCAGAAAAGGCAAACATATTAACTGTTTTATTAATATTTTAACAAAAAGGAAATAAATTTCAAATCTCACATCACACACCATTACTCCTGAAAGTCAAAATATATGCCTATCATAAAGGCAATAACCTCTTGTGCTTTAATGAATTTAATTAAAGAGAAAAACATCCAAAAAACCACTTAATATTGTTCTTTAAGCACTTATGCTAATTAAACCACATTACAGTGAAAGTGTTATGCATTCCATAATTGAAATATAAAATGTGCTACCATTTAAAAGGAGGAATGCATGACTTCTGCACTATAATATATAGCAATGCATTTTATTAATGCTACATAAAAAATTCTTCATTCATTAAACAAAAACTTATTGTGGACTTGGCATGTGAGACCCTGGAAAACATATTACTACAACCTTTTAAATGTAAACTTCAGAAACGTTCTTCAAATATTAATATAAGCATTAAAATAACCAAAGCTTTAACACTTATTTGTTCCATACATATATATGTACATACATACATATATACACACATACATACACATATACACATATATACATACCCATATACACACATATATGTACATACATACATATATATGTACGTGTGTGTGTGTATATATATGTGCGCACGTGTGTATGTGTGTGTGTATATATATATATATAATTTTTTTTTTTTTTTTTGAGATGGAGTCTTACTCTGTTACCCAGGCTGCAGTGCAGTCATGTGATCTTGGCTCACTGCAACCTCTGCCTCCTGGGTTCATGCAATTCCTGTGCCTCAGCCTCCCAAGTACCTGGGATTACAGGCATGCACCACCACGCCTGGCTAATTTTTGTATTTTTAGTACAGATGGGGTTTCACACCATGTTGGCCAGGCTGGTCTTGAACTCTTGGGCTCAAGTGACCCACTTGCCTTAGCCTCTCAAAGTGCTGGGATTACCGGCATGAGCCACTGCACCTGGCCCCATACTTTATAATTTAAATCACTGTTTTCATCTTTTTCAAGCATGCAAAATTAAAAAAAAAAATGGAATAACTTTCAATTATAAAAGCTGTCAAACAGAAATCCTTTAAAAGGCTAAAGACCTATGTAAGTATTAAATAGGAATATATAAATTATTAATGATTAATATCTCAAAGAAAATTTTCAGCAGGACGTTACTTCCATTATACTCTTCAGTAATACTGTAGCACAACACTTGGCATGCAGGTATCCAATGGAAAACACCAAAATAAAGAACATAGGACTAAGAAAAATAACTGGAAAGATATTTATTTTCTTTTAAAAAAAATTTTAGATAGAGATGGGGTCTCCCTATATTACCCAGGCTGGTCTATGAACTCCTGGGCTCGAGGGATCCTCCCACCACAGCCTCCCAGAGTGTTATGACTAGAGGAGTGGGCCACCGTGTCAGCCCGGAAAGATAACTTTTAAATTATCTTTTAAAGTAAACGTGTTCTCTTAATCTTCCACACCTTCATATTTTCAACTCTCAGTTCTGTGTAGTAATGCTCTTTTCTAAAAGCCCTTCAATACAAATGTATTCAAATTTTTCTTTACAGTAAACATCTGAATGTCACTTATCCACAGTGTTGCCTGAAGAATAGCATAACAGCTTATATCTATCCCTGTTTTACCCTTTAGTGTTACACACCAGGCTTGTATTTTTGGCTGCAGATGTGAGGATTCTTAATTCTTACCATTACATAAAGAGAAAAATGACCGAATTTCTAGACTCTGGAATTTTTTTCTTTTTTTAAACAGAGTTTCACTCTTTTGCCCAGGCTGGAGTGAAGTGGCGTGATGTTGGCTCACTGCAACCTCTGCTTCCTGGGTTCAAGTGATTCTCCTGCCTCAGCCTCCTGAGTAGGTGGAATTACAGGCACATGCCACCACGCCTGGCTAATTTTTGTATTTTTAGTAGAGGTTTTGCCATGTTGGTCAGGCTGGTCTTGAACTCCTGACCTCAGGTTATCCACCCACCTTGGCCTCCCAAAGTACTAGGATTACAGGCATGAGCCATGGCACCTGGCCAAAAATTTTTTTAAAACACAAATTGGTAACTTCCAATTTGCAAATTTTCAGAGTTGCAAATTATTGGTAACCAAAAGTTGTTGGAGTCAAAACACATAAATCAACATTAGTGTTTTATCGTTTAAACAGCTAATCACTTAGGTTTTTATTTACAGCAGCATTTTTCCAGCTTACTCACTAGAAGAGTTCTGCAAAATGCTCCACTAAAAAAAGTTTAAAAAAAAATTGTTTGTGAAATGTACATTGCATTGCATTAGCATATTAATGTCCTTTACAATTCTTTAAACCAATGCTTCCTGAATTTATTTGATTAGGGAATCCTTTGTGTGCATATAAAAAATATCCAGTATGACCAAATTTGTTAAACATAGGTTTTCTTCTATGCATAAAGGTATTTTGAAATGGTATTTTAAAATGTAAAATTAAAGCAGGAAATTATTCCAGTTGATATTTTTCCCAAAACAGTTTTGCAACAGCATATTGAGCTCATTTTTAATAGACAATTGGCATGAACTTTTATGAACCTACCTGAATATCCAATAATACTTCCCAGCCAAGACAAAAGTTTCAAACCAAAATTCTGATGTGCGACAATAGACGAATGCATAACTTGAACTTTGAGTGGCTTTGTCTGTCTACTGGTATTTCTCTTAAAAAGAAATGGCAAGATTTAAAAATTAACTTAAAAAGCTATTCTATTGGCAGAACAAAGTTATTATTTTTACTTAATATAACCACACTACGATCATCATAGGAGACTTTTTCATGGATGTAAGAAAAACACCGTTCTCCTTGCCTTACTTGATTCAGATCCTAATTTTCTAGAGGAAATCTTAGGATTCATACAAAAAAACATGAAGGTTCAGCTAGTTTATGAGTAATCTGAATCTTTTTTTTCTTTCTTTCTTTTTTTGAGGTGGAGTCTCGCTCTGTCACCCAGGCTGGAGTGCAGTGGAGCAATCTCGGCTCACCGCAACCTCCACCTCTTGGGTCCAAGTGATTCTCCTGCCCTCAGCCTCCCAAGGAGCTGGGACTACAGACATGCGCCACGACGCCTGGCTAACTGTTGTATTTTTAGTAGAGACAGGGTTTCACTATGTTAGCCAGGCTGGTCTTGAACTCCTGACCTCAAGTGATCCACCTGCCTCAGTCTCCCAAAGCGCTGGGATTACAGGTGTGAGCCACTGCGCCTGACCAGTAATCTGAATCTTTAGTCCTATATTTGAAAATCTGCTGTACCAATAATAAATGATTTAAATGTTTTAGCTTGCTTTATGTCTTTAATTTCTCAATATAATTATGTACTTATTTAAATAATTTATTGCATAGATGTGATGTTATCAACTTTTTTTTTTTTTTTTTTTTTTGAGACGGAGTCTTGCTCTGTCACCAGGCTGGAGTGCAGTAGCACAATCTCTGCTCACTGTAACCTCTGCCTCCCAGTTTCAAGCAATTCTCCTGCCTCAGCTTCCCGAGTAGCTGGGACTACAGGCATGCGCCACCACGTTTGGCTAATTTTTGTATTTTTAGTAGAAACAGGGTTTCACCATGTTGGCCAGGATGGTCTCGATCTCTTGATCCCCCCACCTCGGCCTCCCAAAGTGTTGGGATTACAGGCGTGAGCCACCGCGCCCAGCCCATGTTATCAACTTTTTTTTTTTTTTTTTTAAATCATGGCTGGGCACGGTAGCTCACACCTGTAATCCCAGCACTTTGGAAGGCTGAGGCAGGCGGATCACCTGAGGTCAGGAGTTCGAGACCAGCCTCACCAACATGGTGAAACCCTGTCTCTACTAAAAATACAAAAATTAGCCGAGCGTGGTGGAGCATGCCTGTAATCCCAGCTACTTAGGAGGCTGAGGCAGGAGAATCGCTTCAGCCTGGGAGGTGAAGGTTGCGGTGAGCTGGGATCGCGCCATTGCACTCCAACCTGGGCAACAAGAGCAAAACTCCGTCTCAAAAAAAAAAAAAAGGTAAAATACATATAAAACTTTCATCTTAGCCATTTTTACGTGTACAGTTCAGTATTGTTAAGTACATTCATACTGTTGTGAAACTAGTCCCCAGAACTCTGTATCTTGCAAAAGTGAAACCGCCATAATACCTAATAAAGAGCAAGTCCCTGCTACTTTCTTCCCCTAGCACTTAGCAACCACCATCTGTCTCTTTCTGTTTCTATGGATATGACAATGCTAGGTAGGTCATATAAGTAGAATCATATGCTATTTATCTTTTTGTTACCGGCTTATTTCACTTAGCATAATGTTCTCAAGATCCATTCATGTTGTAGCATGTATCAGAACTTCCTTCCTTTTTAAGACTGAGTAATGTACCATTGCATGTATATACCACATTTTGTTTCTCCATTCCTTCATTAGCAGACACTTGGGTTGCTGCTACCTTTTGGCTATTGTGAATTATGATGCTTGAACAGGGGTGTAAAATATCTCTTTGAAACCTGTTTTCAATTACTTTGCATATATACCCAGAAGCAAAATTGCCAGATCACATGGTAATTCTATTTTTAATGTTTTGAGGAATTGCTGGACTGTTTCCCACAGTGGCTATACCATTCTACCTTCCTACCAGTAGTACACAAAGGTTTTAATTTCTCCATATCCTTGCCAACACTTTTTTTCCCTTAGAGACGGAGTCTTGCTATGTTGCCCAGAGGCTATTCACAGGTACCATGATCACATACTACAGCCTTGAACTCCTGGGCTCAAGCAATCCTCCTGCCTCAGCTTCCAGAGCAGCTGAGACTATAAGTGCATGCCTATCCATTTTTATTTATTTATTTATTTTTTTGACAGAAGCCATCCTAATAGGTGTGAGGTGGTATCTTAACTGCTTGTGTATCTGCTCCAGAGAAATGTCTATTCACATCTATGAACATCTTTTTTTCCTCTTTTTTTTTTGTAACAGGGTTTCACTCTGTTGCCCAGGCTGGAATGCAATGGCGTTGATAACAGCTCACTGCAGCCTCAACCTCCCGGGCTCAAGCAATCCTCTTACCTCAGCTTCCCAAATAGTTGGGACTACAGGTGTGTGCCACCACGCCTGGCTAATTTTTGTTTTTTTGTTTTTTTTTTTTTGTAGGAATGGGATTTTGCCATGTTGCTTAGGCTGGTCTCAAACTCTTGGGTTTAAGCAATCTGCCTGCCTTGGCCTCCCAAAATGCTGGGATTACAGGAGTGAGCCGATGTGCTTGGCCAACACTTTTTAAGAATGTATTTACTCCTTTTTATTTTTTTTTTGGATCCTCCTTTTACTCTCTGCTCCATCCTTTCTCTATAACATATATTAACATAGTAAGTTTTTGTATATGGTCTCCATTTACACATATTTACACACACATTTCTAAAGATCTGTTAGTTTGACTTATGAAAATCAAATACTACACATGCTTTTGTGCATCTTAGCTTTCATTGATTTTTTTTCTGTTAATGACTGCATAATATTCTGTGGTGTGGACTTATTAAAACATCCTTCAGAGAAGGGCATTCATCTTCTCTGTTTCCAGTCCTCTGTGACTACAAAAAAAGCAGTACTGTACTGAACACACTGTATACACACTTACTGGTACTTGTATTTCTATGAGATAAATTCCTAGGTGAGGTAAAGCTTTAACACGTTACTAGACTGTTTTCCCTAAATGCTGTAGCAATTTACTGTTAAGCATGTATTCCCAGTCTTTGCATCTCTTCAAGATATTTTATCACTCTAACTTCATGTATATTGACCAGCTAGATTTTCTGTTATGATCTGTCTTTTCATATCCTTTGTCCATTTTCTATTTCATTGTTTGTTCCCTAGTTGATAATCTGTAAGTACAGTTTCTGATACATTATTAAATTGAATATGTTGAGACATTAAGGAAGAATTTCTTAAACAAGTCATAAAACATACAAATTATAAAGAAAAATATACAGAATCCTGGGTCTCCCTCTCCCGTCTCCCTCTCCCTCTCCCGTCTCCCTCTCCCGTCTCCCTCTCCCTCTCCCGTCTCCCTCTCCCTCTCCCTCTCCCGTCTCCCTCTCCCTCTCCTTTCCACGGTCTCCCTCTCATGCTGGGCCAAAGGTGGACTGTACTGCTGCCATCTCGGCTCGCTGCAGCCTCCCTGCCTGATTCTCCTGCCTCAGCCTGCCGAGTGCCTGCGATTGCAGGCGCGCGTCGCCATGCCTGACTGGTTTTCGTGTTTTTTTGGTGGGGACGGGGTTTCGCTGTGTTGGCCGGACTGGTCTCCAGCTCCTAGCCGCGAGTGATCCGCCAGCCTCGGCCTCCCGAGGTGCCGGGATTGCAGACGGAGTCTCATTCACTCAGTGCTCAATGGTGCCCAGGCTGGAGTGCAGTGGCGTGATCTCGGCTTGCTACGGCCTCCACCTCCCAGCCGCCTGCCTTGGCCCCCCAAAGTGCGGAGATTGCAGCCTCTGCCCGGCCGCCACCCCGTGTGGGAAGTGAGGAGCGTCTCTGCCTGGCTGCCCATCGTCTGGGATGTGAGGAGCCCCTCTGCCTGGCTGCCCAGTCTGGAAAGTGAGGAGCGTCTCTGCCCGGCCGCCATCCCACCTGGGAAGTGAGGAGCGCCTCGTCCCGGCCGCCATCCCATCTAGGAAGTGAGGAGCGTCTCTGCCCGGCAGCCCATCGTCTGAGATGTGGGGAGCGCCTCTGCCCCGCCGCCCCGTCTGGGATGTGAGGAGCGCCTCGGCCCGGCCGCGACCCCGTCTGGGAGGTGAGGAGCGTCTCTGCCCGGCCGCCCCGTCTGAGAAGTGAGGAGACCCTACGCCTGGCAACCGCCCCGTCTGAGAAGTGAGGAGCCCCTCCGCCTGGCTGCCACCCCGTCTGGGAAGTGAGGAGCGTCTCCGCCCGGCAGCCACCCTGTCCGGGAGGGAGGTGGGGGTCAGCCCCCCGCCCGGCCAGCCGCCCCGTCCGGGAGGGAGGTGGGGGGCTCAGCCCCCCGCCCGGCCAGCTGCCCCGTCCGGGAGGTGAGGGGCGCCTCTGCCCAGCCGCCCCTACTGGGAAGTGAGGAGCCCCTCTGCCCAGCCAGCCGCCCCGTCCGGGAGGGAGGTGGGGGGGTCAGCCCCCCACCCGGCCAGCCGTCCCATCCGGGAGGGAGGTGGGGGTGTCAGCCCCCCGCCCGGCCAGCCGCTCCGTCCGGGAGGGAGGTGGGGGGGGTCAGCCCCCCGCCCGGCCAGCCACCCCGTCCGGGAGGGAGGTGGGGGGCTCAGCCCCCCGCCCGGCCAGCCGCCCCGTCCGGGAGGGAGGTGGGGGGCTCAGCCCCCCGCCCGGCCAGCCGCTCCGTCCGGGAGGGAGGTGGGGGGTGGTCAGCGCCCCCTCCCGGCCAGCCGCCCCGTCCGGGAGGGAGGTGGGGGGCTCAGCCCCCTGCCCGGCCAGCCGCCCCGTCCGGGAGGAGGTGGGGGGCTCAGCCCCACGCCCGGCCAGCCGCCCCGTCCGGGAGGGAGGTGGGGGGGTCAGCCCCACACCCGGCCAGCCGCCCCGTCCGGGAGGGAGATGGGGGTTCAGCCCCCCGCCTGGCCAGCCACCCGGTCCGGGAGCTGAGGGGCGCCTCTGCCCGGCCGCCCCTACTGGGAAGTGAGGAGCCCCTCTGCCCGGCCACCACCCCGTCTGGGAGGTGTACCCAACAGCTCATTGAGAATGGGCCATGATGACGATGGCGGTTTTCTGGAGTAGAAAGGGGGGCAAGGTGGGGAAAAGATTGAGAAATCGGATGGTTGCCATGTCTGTGTAGAAAGAAGTAGACATGGGAGACTTTTCATTTTGTTCTGTACTAAGAAAAATTCTTCTGCCTTGGGATCCTGTTGATCTATGACCTTACCCCCAACCCTGTGCTCTCTGAAACATGTGCTGTGTCCACTCAGGGTTAAATGGATTAAGGGCGGTGCAAGATGTGCTTTGTTAAACAGATGCTTGAAGGCAGCATGCTCGTTAAGAGTCATCACCACTCCCTAATCTCAAGTACCCAGGGACACAAACACTCTGCCTAGGAAAACCAGAGACCTTTGTTCACTTGTTTGTCTGCTGACCTTCCCTCCACTAGTGTCCTATGACCCTGCCAAATCCCCCTCTGTAAGAAACACCCAAGAATGATCAATAAAAATAAAATTAAATTAAATTTAAAAAAAGAAAAATATATCTTTTGCTACATTAAAATTTAAAGTTTTTGCTCAATGAAAGGCACCACAACAAACTTAAATGAATAAGAAAAAGACAATCCAACAGAAAAAATAAGAATATGAATAGGAAATTTGCCAAAAAGAAAACTTAAATGACCAATAGAATAAATATAAAATAAGATACTTAAAAATCAAGGAAAATGCAAATTTAACTGATGAACTACCATTTCACACACATCAGATTGGCAAGTTTTTTTTTTTGTTTTTTTTTTCTTCTTAACACAAGATCTTGTTCTGTCATCCAGGCTAGAGTGTACTCGTGTAATCAAAGCTCACTATACCCTTGGACTCCTGGGCTCAGGCAATCCTTCTACCTCAGCCTCCTGAGTAGCTAGGACTACATGTGTGCACCATCATTCCTGGCTAATTTTTAAAATTTTTTTTTGTAGAGTCGGGGTCTTGCTCTGTTGCCCAGGCTGGTCCCAAACTCTTGGCCTCAAGCGATCCTCTTGCCTCTGCTTTCCAAAGTGCTAGGATTACAGGATTACAGGTGTGAGCCACAGTGTCTGGCCCAGATTGGCAAAATTTAAAAATTTGACAATATATAGTTTTAACAAAGATGTGGAGAAACAGGCCCTCTTATATACTGCTGGTGGGAAAGTATATTAGTACCACAGTTTTGGAGATGAACTAGGCAAAATCTAGTAAAGCTGAGAATGTCCATACCCTAAAAACTCAGAAATTCCATTTCTTGGTATATACCGTAGGGAAACTTTTGCATCTATGTAAAAAGGAGACAAAATAATGCCCATAGCGGGAGTATTTGTCACAGCAAAAAACTAAAAACATCCTAATTGTCTATCAACAGGAGAATAAATAAATTGTGGTTTAATCATCATGAAATACTATACAATGTTTAAAAAATGAATGAACTACAGCAACGCTTATCAACACAGATAAACCTAAAAACAACACTGAAATGAAAAGGCAAGCTGCAGTATAATACATTCAATATGTATCTTGTTACATAATGTTTAAAGACCCCTATATAATGTTGATGGATATTTAATATATGAAATATAAAGGAACGCACAAGAATGAAAAAAGTAAATTAAGCAAATTAATTATTGCTAGGGAAGGAGAAAGGATAATGGGGGAAACCCCTTCTCTACTTAAAAAAAAAAAAAAAAAAAAAAACAGCTGGGAGTGGTGGCACATGCCTGTCGTCCCAGCTACTCAAGAGGCTGAGGCACAAGAACTGCTTGAACCCAGGAGGCAGAGGTTGCAGTGAGTGGAGATCATCCCACTAAACCCCAGCCTGGGTGACAGAGTAAGACTCTGTCTCAAACAACAACAACAAAATGATAATAATACAGGGGCCTCCATATTATTTTATATATTTAAAAGAAATTTGAGGTGTGGTGGCTCACACCTGTAATCCCAACACTTTGGGAGTCTGAGGTGGGTGGATCACTTGAGCCCAGGAGTTTGAGACCAGCCTGGATAACATGGTGAAACCCCATCTCTACTAGAAATACAAAAATTAGCTGGGCGTGGCTGTGTGCACTTGTAATCCCAGTTACTTGGAAGGCTGAGGCTGAATCACTTGAACCCAGGAGGCAGAGGAAGTTGCAGTGAGCCGAGATTGCACCACTGCACTCCAGCCTGGGCAACAGAGACTATTCGGAAAAAAAAAAAAAAGATAAAATTATTTTTTAAAAAGAATATTTACATAAAATTCAGTTACATGGAATGGTGAAAAATAAATTCTAATTTCTAAAAATAAATCCAAATGTGGAGAATAGTTTGTGCTTTTAGAAAGATGATACACTACTTGCTATGAGGATATGGAATATATTTTGCCATAAGGTACCAAGAAACAACTTTGCTTGCATTATAATCATGGTGCTTAAGGCCATTTAAATTTCTAAGAAGTAACACAAAATTCTACTAATTAAAAACAAAACAGAAAGTGAAAAACATTCTAAGACTGCTTTGATGGAGAAATGGGAATATATCTTATTTAAATACTCATTTTCTATATCAATCCTACACAGCTTTAAAAAACTAGATAAAATAATGCAATATTTAAGAAATATTATCTTTAAACATAATTTTTGGTTTTCATTTGAGAAAGCAGAAAGACATGTTCATAAATGCTGAAATATGAAGCTAGTTTTAAACTAATAAAAAATAATATAAGCATGTTTTTAAATTACTTACCACAATTACTGATTTTGCTTGCTCACAATACTGAAAATCTCCATATCGAACAGACCTACGCCCCTGTAAAGATATTTAAAATTAAGCTGTAAAAGTATTGTATTCAATATTAATAACTTTTAAACCAGTAAACAAACATGTTTAAGCATATAACAATTCTGATCAATTTTCAATATTTACAACGCTCATCCTACTCATTGATAAGTTAGTTAAAATTTTCCTTCAAAGCTATGCTAACTTTTCCAAGCCATTAATAAATATTTCCTTGAACAAAACATTTATTATTTTAGGCATCTATAATTTCCATTTTAATAACTATATGTTCTCTTAAACTTTCTATTGGCAATAGCTTATAGTTATACCCAATATACATTTGGGCCAATATTCAAATGAAATTTTTTTTTTTTTTTGAGATGGAGTCTCGCTTTGTCGCCCAGGCTCGAGTGCAATGGCGCAATCTCGGCTCACTGCAACCTCTGCCTCCCAGGTTCAAGCAATTCTCCTGCCTCAGCCTCCTGAGTAGCTGGGATTACCGGCTCATGCCACTACACCTGGCTAATTTTTGTATTTTTAGTAAAGACGGGGTTTCACCATGTTAGTCAGGCTGGTCTCGAACTCCTGACCTCGTGATCTGCCTGCCTTGGCCTCCCAAAGTGCTGGGATTACAGGCATGACAAATGAAATTTTAAGAAAAGCCTAGATATATATCTTTAACTCAATTCTCTAGTTACCTATAGTAACTTACCTATAGTAAAAATTCAATTTATTATCAACATGGTAAAACTACTTACATCTCGATCTACTGTAGTTGCAAAACCAATAGCTTCTTTCTGTGTACAGTTAACAGCTTTCTGAAGAGTATAAATAACTTGTTCATAGGTGTGAACCTCATCATTAAACAGCATGCAATAGTAGGTGTCACTCTTCTCTCTGTGTGATAAAATATTAATGATATATTAATTATCTATTTGTTTATTATCTTGCTCCAGGCTGACTTATTAAGAGACTACTTTGTCCTATGCAATGTGCTAGGTACTGGACACATATCTGTAAAGAATTCATCTGTGGTCCTATGCTCTGTGATACTACAGTCTGGTGGGGAAAATACATATTGCATATATGAGTCTGTGTAAACAGGTTTTTATCAAGAAAAGAAGGTAGAGCAGGGTATAACAGGCCTGGGAGCTCAGAGAACTCTTGGAGAAGTAATCTGAGACCTGAAGTCAGAATTGGCTATCAGTAGCTCTCAACTGGGGGCAATTCCCCTCCACCTCTCATAGTTGACCATTTGGCAACATCTGGAGACATTTCTGGTTGTCAAGACTGGGGCTTTGGGTGCTGCTGGCATCTAGTGGGTAGAAGCCAGGGATGCTGCTAAATATCTTGCAATTCACCAGACAGCCCCCATAACAAAAAATTAATCTGGCCCCTAATTCCAACAGTGCCAAGGTTGAGAAACCATGGGCTAGAGGCAGGTGAAAGCAAAGGTGCTAAGGTGGCAAAGGTAAATACTGGGAGATGGAGCACAAGGAAGAAGGGGGAGATTAGTATGACACTAGTCTGGTCTGGAGAGAGACAGAAATCTTGAACAGTTTATAATGGTTTTTTTTGTTTTTTGTTTTTTTTTTTGAGATAGGGTCTCACTGTGTCGCCCAGGCTGGAGTGCAGTGGCACAATCATGGCTCACTGCAGCCTCAACCACCCAGGTTCAATTGATCCTCCTGCCTCAGCCTCATGAATAGCTAGGACTACAGGCATGCACTACCCTACCCAGCTAATTTTTTAATTTTTTGTAGAGGCGGGGTCTTACTATGCTGCCCAGGCTGGTCTCCAACTCCTGGGCTCAAGTGATCTACCTGCCTTGGCCTCCCAAAGTGCTAGGATCACAGGCATGAGCCATTGTGCCAAGCCAGCTTATATTTTGATTTTTGCCATCCTAAGGACAATAAAAAATTTGAGATAGGAGATATAATCAGAATTTGCCTTAAAGTTCACTTTGATGCAGTGTAGAGAATGAATTGTACGGGGCAAGAGTGTACACGGCAGTCCAGTTAGGGGGCCATGCTGTCCCAAAATGAAATTAATTTGGACTAGGATGTTATAGTATAGTACAGTATACTATACGACAACAATACTATAGTAAAAATCATGAGGTACTAAGTCATTTTCATCATTTCCAAAAAGGTATAGTCACCTCATTTTATTAGAAAACCTACAACTTTATCTGAAACACAATTGAGAAAGCAAAAAAGAAACAGCACCAATGTCCCTCAGATCCTCATTCCAGCTTGTATTCATTCTAAACTATGACTAATTCCAACAAGCTTGGTCTTACTTCTAAGTAAGAAAGAAGGTTGTTTGAGACAAGCACACTAACAAGGAAAATAAAGCCCTCATCTTAATATATCTGTGGCAGAATCCAGCTCTCTGGCCACAAGTTTGTAATTTCAATAATTTAAGTAAAAATGGTAGATGTACACTAAAAAAGCACAGTGTGGAATACATTTTATTAAAAGTTCGAATCAAAATGATTAAAATTGAATTTGAGCATGTATTCAAACCAGAAACCTCATTTATATCAAAGAGTTCATTTCCTATAATGATATTAACATATAATAAACAAAACAAAAAGTGAAGTTGTAAAGTTAATCTATCATTTTATCATACAATCAAAGAAGAGAAAACTGGTTATGCCTGAAACCAGTCCTAGAGCTATGACAAAGTTTAAATATGGCTACAAACGAACTAATCAACCAACCAGCCAACCAAACAGGAAGAAATCTCCACCAATTAAATGGATCACATGTTTTAAAACTATAAAATTGAGGTTATTGTTCTGCTAAAAACTCATTATTAAAAAATGATTATGCCCTATACTAGCTGTGTTAAAGTTAAAATTTAGCAGTTCTTCATACATGAAGAATAAACAGGTTATACTTACACCATCGCTAAATCTTCTGGCAATTCACTTTCTTTTTCCCAGGTTAATATTTCTACTGCATACCGAAACATAATAGCAAAAATGTTATAAGTTCTTGCTATCACATCTTCTGATAAATGAACAAGAGGATCCTGAAAGAAACAACAGAAAAAAAAAAAAGAAAGAAAGAAAGGGCAATTATGTACATTAATTTTCATTCTGCTTCCATCCCTCAAAATAGTATAGTAAAAAGTTGACTGGTCTTCCAGCTTCAGCTTCTCTTCAATGAATTTGATCCTATACATTACCACCCTACCAAATAAAGCTTCTTAAAATTTTTAGTTCAGAACAATCCCAGTTATTGAATCAATTCAATCAAAATATTCAATGGCACTCAAATGCCTAATGAACAAATCTAAACATTTTAGAATGGTATTCCACGATCTCAAAAACCTAACATCAAACCAATTTTATAGCTTTGTATCTTACTAACCACCAATTTCTAGAATACACAAAGGACTATTACCTAGGAAGGGCAAGCAATATTGAGTTTTATAGGTATAAAAGAGAGCTTGATTTTGACAGTTTTAAAGGTGAGAACTCATGACTTTCAGAAAACTGCCCACTGATGTTGTAAGAAGCACTCTCTTGTCTACTTTCTCTCAGCAGGGTGAGACGTGCATGCATGTTAATAGGGAACTTCATACACTAGACGTAAGAGTGAAAGAATCACTGAATTTCTAGGGTAATGTAAAAAAGTATTACTTTATGCTACGTTTAATCAAGGTAATTTTCAGTCAAGGCTAGCAAAATGTTTTGCACTATCTTTCATCTTAATGCTTTATCTTAAATCTAAACTCTTTAGTTTAATGGCTAAGTAGCATTATTTTCATTTCTCAAATTAAAATAGCAGTATGTTCCAACATCATGGGATGGGAATCAGCAGATCCCTGAAAATAAATACACACACACACACACACACACACACACACACACAGAGCATAAAAATAAAACATAGTGCAAAATATAAAATATGTATTTAATATTCTTATAATATATAATTACATTTTATAAAGTATATATTTTATAAAATATATATATTATATATTTGTATATATTAATGTAAATGTATATATATATACACACACACACACACACAAAAACACACATATATGGAGACAGAACATTTTTGCATACCCACACCAAAGATGAGCCTAATGGAACTGATATAAAACAAATGGAGAAGGTGGAATAAAAGAATGGGCGGCCGGGTGCAGTGGCTCACGCCTGTAATCCCAGCACTTTGGGAGGCTGATGCAGGCGGATCGCGAGGTCAGGAGATTGAAACCATCCTGGCTGACACAGTGAAACCCCGTCTCTACTAAAAATACAAAAAATTAGCCGGGCGTGGTGGAGGGCGCCTGTAGTCCCTGCTACTTGGGAGGCTGAGGCAGGAGAATGGCATGAACCCGGGAGGTGGAGCTTGCAGTGAGTGGAGATTGTGCACCACTGCACTCCAGCCTGAGTGACAGAGCGAGACTCTGTCTCAAAAAGAAAAGAAAAAAAAAAAAAAGGGCCAGGCATGGTGGCTTGGCCGGGCACGGTGGCTCACGCCTGTAATCCCAACACTTTGGGAGGCCGAGGTGGATGGATCATCTGAGGTCAAGAGTTCAAGACCAGCCTGGCCAATGTGGTGAAACCTCATCTCTACTAAAAATATAAAAGTTAGTTGAGTGTGGTGGTGGTGCCTGTAATCCCAGCTACTTAGGAGGCTGAGGCAGGAGAATCGCTTGAACCCAGGAGACGGAGGTTGCAGGGAACCAAGATCGTGCCACTGTACTCCAGCCTGGGCAACAGAGCAAAACTCCATCAAAAAAAAAAAAAAAAGAAAAAAAAAAGAATGGAGAAAAAAGGACAAAGATGCCTAAAACAGATGGGTCTAGAGCTTGAAGAAGGTAAATTTCCTTTTCTCAGTAAGAAGCAGATTTTTCAAATGTTTATAGCACCTTTTACCTATAACTCTTCTCATACAGGCTGCTTTATATGTCCCATTGAGGTTTTTTTTTTTTTTTTTTTGAGCTAGAGTTTCGCTCTTGTCGCCCAGGCTGGAGTGCAATGGCACAATCTCGGCTCACTGTAACGTCCGCCTCCCGGGTTCAAGCGATTCTCCTGCCTCAGCCTCCTGAGTAGCTGGGATTTCAGGCATGTGCCACCATGCCTGGCTAATTTTGTATTTTTAGTAGAGACAGGGTTTCTCCATGTTGGTCAGGCTGGTCTCAAACCCCTGACCTCAGGTGATCCACCTGCCTTGGCCTCCCAAAATGCTGGGATTACAGGTGTGAGCAGCCGTGCCCAGCGAAGTTTTTTATTTACTGTTTCTGCTAGCAAGGTTTATTACTATTTGTTATGGAGGCTTTAGAAATAACTGACATGGTGAAATCACTTGTATACAGAAAGAATCAGAGCTGGTCCCTCCTGGGGATTCAAACAAGAGTAGGTATTAATAATAATATGAACCTCATACTACACCAAAATAGAAAGTGGAATCAAAATTCAGCTTTCCTGGTACTATTATCTCACCAAACAGTCATTCCATTTCTTACAGTTATAGCCCATAAGACAAAAACATTTAAGGATTGAAGAGTTTGATAAATAGGGTTTATAAAACTTTAATGGTCCTGGAACAGAGACAACCACCAATTCTTGAGAATCCTAACCAACAGTTTCCAAACTCTATTTTACAAAAATCCCAGGGCATGGTAGAGATGTCCTATTTGAATTAAAATGTCAGTTCCAAAATATATTCTAGGCCGAACACGGTGGCTCATGCCTATAATCCCAGCACTTTGCAAGGCCGAGGTGGGAGGACTGCTTGAGCCCAGGAGTTTGAGACCAGCCTGGGCAATACAGTGAGACCTCATCTCTACAAGAAAAATTTAAAAATTAGCAGAGAGTAGTGGTGCATGCTTGGGAAGCTGAGGTGGGAGGACTGCTTGAGCCTGACAGGTGGAGGCTAAAGTGAGCCATGATCTTGCCACTACACTTCTCCAAGCCTGGGCAACAGAAAAAATACACTCTAAAATGTGTTACATTCCATATTGGAACACCAACTGATAATTTTTTTTTTTTTTTTGCTACAGTAACCCAGTTTGAGGCAGGCCTAGACAGATTCTTCTGCCATCTCCGTACACAAATTTTAACTTCTAAGAAATGTGTCACTCATCGTAAAGAATTATTTCTGCATTGAAGAGATGCTACACCTGTACAAGTCTACCAATGTTATGATGGTAAATTAAATGTCAGGAAAGACTAAGACATTCCTGCTCAGATTGCCCTTTTCATAGCATAAATCAGTTGGAACAATAAATGACATCCTATTGTATTATCTATTATTACTAATAATTTTAGCTCTTTGATTATATTTATGCTACAGAATGTTCATCTGTTGGTGAGTCTGCTTTGATTTACTATTCTTTCAAGCTAGAAGAATGCAAGGCATGTTGTTAAAAAGGTTGTTAGCGGTTATTTTAGAGGGCAGTAGGAATTATGGAGAACTTTATCTTTTATGCAGTATATTCCTGTAATATTTGAATTTGTAAAATGCAAGCATGTATTACAATAAAGATTTTAACTGTTATCATATGCAATGTAGGTATGAATGAGGATTTTCTCCATACTGCCCAACTAAAAATATAGAAATAAACTAGAGGCTGCAGTCATCAAAACAACCTCAATTATCTCATAAACTGACTTTCTAACAATAACACACGTTTCAATTTACAAAAAATAAATCTATTATTAATACCACTTTAATGTGCTTTATTATTTTTTAAAATTAGATTTTCATTTAAAAAAACAATTCTAGCTAGGCGTGGTGGCTCACACTTGTAATCCCAGCACTTTCAGAGGCAGAGGCAGAATTGTTTGACCCCAGGAGTTTGAGATCAGCCTAGCGGGGTATGTGCCTGTGGTCGCAGCTACTGGGGAGGCTGAAGGGGGAGAAATCGCTTGAGTCCATGTGGTCAAGGCTGCAGTGAGCCATGATTGCACCACTGTACTTCAGCCTGGGAAACAGAGCAAGACCTCATCTCAAAAAAACAAAACAAAACAAAAACAAAAACATAACAACAACAACAACAAAAAAACCAAAACAAAACCCCAAACCATGCAATAATTCTGCTAAAAATGCTTTTTAAAACCAGTATAAGGTACTGTGTTAAGAGCATCATTACTGGAGTCTATACTACATAGGTTTAAATCCCAGTCCCATAATTTCCTATGTGGGACACTTTGGGCAAGTTTTTTTTATCTTTCTAAAACTCAAGTTTCTCTCTTTTTTCTTTTCTTTAAGAGGGTCTCTCTCATCCAGGCTCATACCTCACTGTAACCTCAAACTCCTGGGCTCAAAGTGATCCTCCACCTCAGCCTAAAACTCAATTATTTATAAAATATTGGTAACAGCATTATCTATCTTATGAGGCTGTTTTGGGAATTAAATGAGATAGACCAAGTAGTCACCATTAACATCTAGTTATTAATAATTACTGATCTGAATTCAAATAGATGGGAGCAGCATTTGTGAGTGAAATTTCAGATTACAAAAATCTTCACTTAGGTTGTTGTTCAGTTAATATGTATTTAATTAAATCTAATTCCAAATAGGATTTACAGCAACTTAAGAATACATCTACATCCCAGCTACTTGGGAGGCTGAGACAGGATGACTGCTTGAGTTCAGGAGCTGAAGACCAGCCTGGGCAACACAGTAATAAAAACCATGTCTCTAAAAATAAAATAAAATAATTTTTTTAAAGAATGCACCTAATAGAGTGGTATATAAAAAAAGATGTAAAAAGCAGGTAAATGAAAATAAAGATAGGAAAATAAACCATAGTCAAGGTAACATCTATATACAGATAGAGATCACATAAATTTTCACACAGCTACTACAGGCAGGCTGTTTCCAACCATTTGGCTCTTTTTCCAAAAGTCTCAACAAAAGGAAACACAATCAGTTATGAGATTCACACCAGGAGAAACATAACATTTCTTAACACAGAGACCTAAGAGAAATTCCTTATGGACTCCTATAAAGACTAACAAAGGAGATACCACATATTATATGTTGGTTCTCAACTGGGAGAGGTACATCTCACCACCCTCCCTACTCACTCCCACACCCCAAGGGGCCATTTGCAAACCTAGCTGGGCATTTTTTTCTGTCACTGTAGTGGAAGATGCTAGTGACATCTAGGGAGTGGGAACTGAGTAGGCGAAACACAATGCTTTCAGTAGCCTACACCTAGGGTCAACAAACTTTTTCTGTAAAAGAGATAGTACTTTAGTCTTAGCAGGCTATAGGGTCTCTGCTGCAACTACTCAATTTTGTTTGTAATGGGAAAACAGCTACAAATACTACGTTAAAATTTAAGCATGACTGTGCTTCAATAACATTTTATTTATGGACACTGAAATTTGGATTTCATATAATTTTCTCATGTCACAAAATACAATTCTGTTGATTTTTTTCAACTATTTAAAAACAGACACAAGAACAGGTTGTGGACAAGATTTGGCTTGTAGGAGTCAGAGCTTGCTGAACCCTGTCCTATACAATGAAGAAATATCTCACCCCCAAATGCAAAGAGATGAGAAGACCTGTGGAACTCCTGCATAGCATTTCTATATCACCAGGTTTCCTCCAGCTTTTTCGGAAGATGTAGGCTAAATGTATGACAAAAAAATTATGTTCAACAGTTACTGGGAACAGGTATGTTAAACAAAATGCTATCTTAATACCCTTGAAGACTTCATTTCTCTTTTTTTTTTTTTTTGTTTTTTTGTTTTTTGAGATGGAGTTTCGTTCTTGTCCAGGCTGGAGTGCAATGGCGCAATCTTGGCTCACCACAACTTCTGCCTCTCGGGTTCAAGCGATTCTCTTGCCTCAGCCTCCCGAGTAGCTGGGATTACAGGCATGTGCCACCACGCCTGGCTAATTTTGTATTTTTAGTAGAGACGGGGTTTCTCCATGTTCGAGACCAAGCTGGTCTCGAACTCCTGACCTCAGGTGATCTGCCTGCCTCAGCCTCCCAAAGTGCTGGGATTACAGGTGTGAGCCACCACGCCCGGCTGACTTCATTTCTCTTAAACTTTTTTTTTTTTTTTTGGAGACAGAGTCTCACTCTGTCGCCCAAGGCTGGAGGGCAGTGGTACAATCATGGCTCACTGCATACTCAGTCTCCCCTGGCTTTGGTGATCCCCTTACCTCAGCCTCCTGAATAGCTGGGACTACAGGCGCACGCCACCATACCTGGCTAATTTTTGTAATTTTTGTATAGACGGGGATTTGCCA
Organism: Pan paniscus; assembly: GCF_029289425.2. Taxonomy (NCBI): domain Eukaryota; kingdom Metazoa; phylum Chordata; class Mammalia; order Primates; family Hominidae; genus Pan; species Pan paniscus. Next base: position 57,091,736 of record NC_073254.2, on the reverse strand, counting down.
TGTTGCCCAGGCTTGTCTTGAACTCCTGGGTTCAAGTGATCTGCCCACCTCGGCCTCCCATAGGGCTGGGATTACAGCATGAGTCACCGCACCTGGCCTTAATTAAACTCTTAAATATAAATTAAATGGTAGAGTTTGGAAGGCTTTATTCTTTGTCTAGTTCCAGGAGTATACATTCTCCAGGCAGGATTGTATGACTTTTGGCTAGGCAGGGGAGCTTGCTGGTGTCTTCTTAAAATTCAGGAAATTAAGTAGAGCTTGGACTGTTGGATAGCCATCCCACTAATGTATGAGGATAAAGCCAACAGAGCAAATGTAGGCAGATTCAAAACTTTTCCTTAGAAAATTATTTTAAGTCTACTCTAACACAGGGATAAAAAAGGTAACAGAAGTCCTAAAGTATCTTTTCCAAATAAATGACATGACATTTACAGAACATAAAATTAACCATTTTAAAGTGAACAACTCAGTGGTACTTGGTACATTTATTATAACATGCAACCACTACAATCTAGTTCCAAAACATTTCCATCACTCCAAAGTAAAACCCCTTACCTACTAAGCCATTTCTCTCCATTTTCCTCTTCCCCAGCCCCTGGCAACTACCAATCTGTTTTTTCTCTCTACAGATTTATCTATTCTGAATATTTCATATAAAAGGAATCATACAATATGTGACCTTTTGAGTCTAGCTTCTTTCACTTAATATGTTTTAGAGGTTCATGCATGTTGTAGCATGTATCAGTTCTTCATTCCTTTTTATGGACGAAAAATATTCCATTGTATGTATATTATCACAATTTGTTTATCCATTCATTCACTGATGGACATTTGGGCTGTTTCTACCTTTTGACTATTGTGAACAACATTGCTACAACATGTGTGTGCATGTACTTGCTCAACTTCGGTTTTCAGTTCTTTTAGGTATATATCTAGGTGTGAAATATATGGTAATGTTTAATATTTTGAGGAACAGCCAAACGGTTTTCCACAGCACTGAATTATTTTCTATTTCCACTAGCAATATACAAGGGTTCCAATTTCTCTATATCCTTGTCAATACTTGTTATTACTTTTAATAGTCATCTTACTGAGGGTGAAGCAGTATCTCACTGTGGTTTTGATTTTGCATTTCCCTAATGACTAATGATGTTCAGCATCTTTTCATGTGTTTGTTGATTATTCATATATCTTCTCTGTAAAAATGTCTATTCAAGTCTTTGGCCCATTTTTAAATTGGGTTTTTACTGCTGAGTTGTAAGATATAAACTCTGCATACTAGATCCTTTTTGGATACATGGCTTGGATATACACACATATACTTTCTCCCGCAGTCCTAAAGTTTTATACCAGTGGTTTTTAACCTTTTTCTAAAGCACAATTTTTTTTTTCAAATATATCTTTATTTGTCCTGTATTTCTACATACAGAACCCCAATCAACTATATAAAAATGGAGCTTCTCCAATAGAAGTGGAAAAATCTGGAACCTTGACCACTTGGCATCTTACTGTAGCAAATTACAGAACCCTTTCACAAAGCAAATGAAAAACAAAACATGTTTTCCATAGCACTGAATCATTTTGTATAAATTTTTATTTGTACATCAAAAGCTTTGGTCATTCTGATAAAATATATTTGAGACCTGTAGGATATGGGTACCAGGAAGAACTTTTTTTTTTTTTTTTTTTTTAAAGACAGGGTCATGATCTTGGCTTGCTGCAACCTCTGCCTCCTATGGCTCAAGCGGATCCCACTTCAGCACCCCCAACCCAAGTGGCTGGGACCACAGGCACGTGCCACCACACCCAACTAATTTTTGTATTTTTTGTAGGGATGGGGTTTTGCCATTTGCCCAGGCTGGTCTCAAACTCCTGGGTTAAAGTGATCCACCTGCCTTGGCTTCCCAAAGTATTGGTATTATAGGTATGAGCCACCTTGCCTGGCTGAGGAAGGACTATTGATGTCCACTTGCCCCAAATCTATATCAGGCCTACTAACAATGTAGACGTACTTGAGTGTACCTATTCCCCTGCCATTTAAAAATAATAAAATCTGAAAGAAGGATCTTGAACTATACAACAAATTGTCATAAAATGTAGCAGAAGAGGGACTGCCACAGGTTGGCTAACGGATACAAGAACAAAGCTAGATAGGAAGAATGAGTTCTAATGTTCTACAGCACTATAGCATGACTATAATTAACAATTTACTGTATATTTTCAAATAGCTAGAAGAGCGGATGGTGAAGGTTTCCAATACCAAATAACGTTAAATGTTTGAGGTGATGGATATGCTAATTACCCTGATTTGCTCATTACACATTGTATATATGTATCAAAATATCACACTGTGCCCCATAAATATCACGCTGTACCCCATAAATATGTACAATTAGTCAATTAAAAATAATAAAACATAATCTATTGTAGCATACCATTGAAAGATTTTATCATTGTATAATTACAGTTAAGTGAGTTATTAGAAATATATGGAAAGTTTTTGAAGTTTTAAAAAAAGCAGCAGAGACTTAAGCATTTATTTTGTGGGACTCTACTATTCCATTACAAATCCATTTAAGAAAAATAATGCAGGATCAACAATTTGAAAAACACAGTAAGCAGTGGGAATTATTTGTACTGAGCTATCATCACTACACATGGTCCCATCACATAACCAATGATAATGGAAACCAGGAGATGATGATCAGGATTGGCTGTCATGTATGGTAACAGAAAAGAAAGCTATCTGGTCCCAAAAGTCTTTGTTATAATAAAGATATACAAAACTCAACTCAGTTAACTGGTCTACACATATGGGAAAAATAATCCTCTCAACCATAAGTTAGTACTCAAATAAACTTCAAGTATGCTTAAAACAAAACCCCAACCAAATAAAAAATCAGAATTAAACGAAATTTCCAGAATTTGAACTGTGTTCTATTAGCAACCGTACAGCATCCACAAAATGCAAAGAACTTTCAAAGTAAACTAGTCACTGTCAATAGTGGAAGTACTATTTGCTTATCCATTTCTCACATCATCTAATGACTATTTCTAAAAATATTTCAAACTTGGGTTAAAAACAACTTTGTGAAAATGTTTTTACCTCTTCTTCCTCAATTTCAGAGGTGTTAAGTTCATGTTTTTGACAGTAAGGACCCTCTTTCCAGGCTTCAGTATCACCACAGTCACAGAAACCTCCACCTCCTGATGTTGTCATCTTGGAAAAAAATTGTAAAGTATCTTGTCAATAAATATTTACTGAGGGCTATCAGATAATAAATAAGAATATCAAGTGCTAAGGAAATACCATTGCTTAAGTGTTTAATTTCTTTGGAGGCATAAAATTAGATAAAATGCCAAACTTCTCAATGTTTTAAAGTTTATGTTAAATAAGCCTATAAGCTAATCTAAGTGATTTCAAAATAAAATAAGCTACTTTGTAATGTTTGCCTACATGACTTCCTTAATTAGGAAAATCATGAGGATCACAAGGGTTTTCTTGCTGGGTTTTGGTTAAATTGGTATAATGCTGATATCTACCCTACAGGTTGTGATGCTATAAACACAATAGACTCGGGGGTTATACAGATTCCTCTAGTTGCTGTCTCCTAGAGTCTAAGAGTGCTGCATTTGCTTTGGAGAAATTAACCAACAAAGACTATAGAAATAGTTAATTTTTCTTCTCTAATACACCTTAAATAGCCACTCTTTGAAAGGACAAGTAATAGGGGCTCAGGAAATACAAAAGTAGACTGCCTAATAAAAGCTTTTCACCACCTGCAATGTTCAGGAATTATTCATAATTCCTTAAGACAGGGCAATGATTTAAGAAATCTGGCATCACAGAACCAGAATAATTGGTAGACTAGAAATTCTGCTTTTCTTAAAATAGTATGAGGAAGAGCTTACTAACAGGTATTAGATACAGCAAATTTTAGAATAAGCCCTATTATATTCGGCCCAAAGTAAGTATTTGTGTTATATATCACAATATAATTAATGTAACCCTATAAATGACAACTATTCCCAGGGAATGCAAAGATATATGCCAAGAAATGTGGGTAGGAGTCATTTGGAAAATGACACGTGCTTGTTTCAGTTACCAAACACAGGCAGAACAGCTTAAAGGAAACTGGGCCTCTTTTACTGATTTATGAGACTAATGAACAGACAAGAATATAAGTAGCCCAATTTTGTAGCTGGGTTTTTATTATTTTTATTTTTTATTTTGGGATGGAGTCTCGCTCTGTTGCCCAGGCTGGAGTGCAGTGGTGTGATCTCAGCTCACTGCAACCTCCGCCTCCCAGGTTTAAGTGATTCTCCCGCCTCAGCCTCCCGAGCAGCTGGGATTACAGGCATGCGCCACCATGTCTGGCTAATTTTTGCATTTTTAGTAGAGATGGGGTTTCACCATTGTTGGCCAGGATGGTGTTGATCTCCTGACCTCGTGATCTGCCTGCCTTGGCCTCCCAAAGTGCTAGAATTACAGGCATTAGCCACTGCGCCCAGCCCCGTAGCTGTTTTAGTTCATTATTATGAACTCCTGGGTAGAGTAAATAAAAACAAACAGGAGGAAAAGTTCTGACCCAGATGGGCTCCTGAATTAAGAATAATATTAAAATATTCCTCTCTACCATTCTGTTTTATGATTAGGGTGAAAAGTTCCATCTAACAACCCTACCCTTTGAATCTCCATGGTCTGTCTTCAATTTCCAATAGAGGAACCAGGACAGGATTTGGAATAATCTGTATTTATCTGTGTCCCTGACTTAAAAGCAAACAAATATACCTGAATTTTGAAAAGTACTGACAGCATTACAGTAGTGAAAAAATACTAAACTGGTGGGTCGTAGGTGCTGGAGTTGGGTCCTCTCCTACATTGTAGTAGATGCCTCTTTAATAAACATTAAAAAATAGCAAAAACAAACTAGTTGAAAACCAATACAGAAGAGCTGATATCTCTATTATCTTTTTTAAATCATATGCTCCAAGAAGTGTGGATTCATAATTTGTTTCTACACTGGCACCCTATATCCAATGGTATTTAAATAAACACACTGTTTAAACCACCCTCCTCCCATTTTAGTGTTAAATCTTTGCATTTTGAAAAGAAAGAAAAGATATTTATTATAAAATGCAATACTGCGCATGGTTATTATTTGGACATTACTAACCCTATATCGATGATCTCTGTGAATACTTCCCAAAAAGCACTCCATGCACAAAACACAAGTTGGATCAACTGCACAGTCTCTGTAAAGTTAAAAAAAAAAAAATCAAAGTGTCAGAAAATAACTATATATTTCACAACAGAATTATTTCAAATTGGAATCCATCCTAAAAGAATGAAAATGTGAAGTTTTTTGGTGTTTTAAAAAAGGAAGTATCATTCCCAAAGATCTGTCAGATCTTTGATCAATGAAAGCAGTTTAAGGACCTGCATCTCCATAATGGATGTGTACTAGGGAGTCTTTCAAGGCACATATTATTAGAACAGTAAATTTTAATGTAATGGTGTGTTTTCCCATAGATTTGTGGAAATCACATTACACATTAAAACACATAGATGTATATGAAATATACTCAAAATATTTATGAATTCTTAAGATTCATATATTGGAATTTCAAATAACTTCTTCCAAACAGGCATTTGAGACCAAGGGTCTTCAAAGTGATATGTATACATCCCTAGAAAGGCAGAAGTATCAACTGAAATGCAAGAAGACAATATTTGAACTTACATTTCTACTTAAATTTTAACTAAAAAGGGAAATTAAACATTCTATAGGTTCACTGCACAGAATGATACAGGTCTCCTCACATGGCCCCTATTTCTGGTATTCACACAACACATATGGCCCATAAGATATCCTGACTGAAGAGTTTCAAAAGGTTGGTTGGGGTGCCCTGAGTTGTTTCATTTGCTTTCTTCATACTGCCAGTTAGATACATTTATAGATCATATCTTAAGAGAATCTAGACAATTCCATGAAATGAAATGGGGAGTGTAAAATAAGAAATCTATATTGGTTCCTGCCCCTGGTTCCTGACACCAGGCTCCTAAAACTCTGGTAGATAAGGGTGCTAGTAGATGTGCTAAAATTTAGTCTTTAACCCTAGTTACAGACACAGAAATCCCCTGGGTGACAGAAGAGTCTTTTGTTCTTTTTATTGAGCCAGGCTGGAGTGCAGTGGCATGCTCATGGCTCACTGCAGCCTCAACCTCTTGGACTCAAGCAATCCTCCCATCTCAGCTTCCCTGGTAGCTGGGAGTACAGGTGTGTGCCACCATGCCCAGCTAATTTTTGTATTTTTACTAGAGACGAGGTTTTGCCATGTTGGCCAGGCTGGTCTCAAACTCCTGGCCTCAAGTGATCTGCCTGACTTGGCCTCCCAAAGTGCTGGGATTACAGGCATGGGCCACCGCACCTGGCCTAATTCTCTTTTCTATTCCACTCATCTATGTCTATCCTTAGGCCAGTACTATACAGATTAATTTGTAATTGTTCTGTGTGTATTTGAAAGAATATATATTCTGTTGGGACAGAGTTCTCTAGATATTTGATAGCAAGTTTATTAATTTTATTGTTCAAATCTTAGATCACTCTGCTTTTTATCTTCTTTATCACTTCCTGTGAGGAAGGTGTTAAAAGTCTTTAACTAGAATTGTTGATTTTTCCATTTCTCTCTGCAGTCCTACTAGTTATCACTTGATATATGCCAAGGCTGTAAACAGTGTACAGTTAGGTGCATAAATGTTCATTATGGATATTTTTTCTTTACCTACTGCTCTCTTTACCAGCATACAATGTCTATTTGTGTCTTTTATATGAAAACTGCTACTTTAATTTTCTTTTGTAACATATTATCTGCCTGGTATTTTTTTCTTAACTGTTTCTCTTCCCACTTTCAATGACTTTCTATTTTAGTTTGACTCTTATAGACAATACTTGTGGATGTTTAAATGTCAATCTGAGAGCCAGTCTTTTTGCTTTCATATGAAGAAAAGTAAAGCTAGAGCCTTGTCCTCATTTAGCTATCATTTAACAGAAAAGACAAATGTGTACAGTTATAGTATTGATTGTTGACTACCGTATTAAAAGTATGTAGGGCCAAAGCCAGTGCATCTAGAGCACTCAAGGATCCCTGAGATCTTAGTGATTTGTCTAAAGCCATCATCTCCAAGCTTTTACAATCATATACCCTTGTATTAAAATGTTTTGTGTATGCAGTATCTATCTCTATGTAAACATATTCATATTACACATATATTATTTTAACATAATATTAATACATGTACTAATTAGTTACTCAATTATACTACTGTGTAACTGGAGTCTTCGGAATGGAACAAAGGCAGAAAAAATATTTGAAGAAATAATAACCTAAACTTAGCAATTTGGTGGAAGACATCGGCTAAAAACAAACCTCAAGAGAATAAATACAAAAAAGATATTTAGGCCTATCATAGTCAAACTGCTAACATTCAAAAATAACAAGAAAATCTTCAAGGCAGCAAGAAAAATCCAACACATTTCACACAAGGTACATAGATATGCCAGTAACAGCTGACATCAACAAAACAACAGGGTTCAGAACACATTGGATCACGATCTTTAAAACGTTGAAAAGGAAGAAAACCAGAAACAGTCTATCCAGACTTCAATATTCAGGAAAAATATCCTTCAAAAATGAGTACAAACAATCTGAACAGGCCTATATCTATTAAAGAAATTGAGTCAAGAACTAACAACCTTCAAAATCAAAAGCACTGGGCTCACATGGGTTCACTGGTGAATTCTATCAAATGTTTAAGGAAGAAATTATACTAACTCCACGCAATCTCTTCTAGAAGACAGAAGCAGAGGGAATACTTCCTAACTCATTCTATTAGGCCAGCGTCGCTCTAATGTCAAAATCAGATATAGACAATTCAAGAAAAATACAGACCAATCTCTTTCATGAAAATAACAAAGTATTAGCAAATTGAATCCAACAATGTATAAAAAGAATTCTACACTATGACCAAGTAGAATTTATCCCATGTATGCTAGGCTGGCTCAACATCTGAAAATCATGTAAATATATCACATTAACAGGCTAAAGAAGAAAAATTACACACAGAAAAGCATTTGATAGTTGGTGCAGTGGCTCACACCTGTAATCCCAGCACTTTGGGAGGCTGAGGTGAGAGGATCGCTTGAAGCCAGGAGTTAGACCAGTTGGGGCAACAAACTAAGACTCCATCTCCGCAAAAATTTTTTATAAAAATTAGCTAGGCACAGTGGTGTGCCTGTAGTACCAGCTATGAGGCTGGAGGATCCCAAGTCCAGGCGTTTAAGACTGCTGTGAGCTATGATCTCGCTACTGCACTCCAGCCCGGATAACTCTATCTTTGGAAGAAAAAAAAGGATCTGACAAAATGCAATGCCCATTCATAATAAAAACTCTCGGCAGAAGAGGAATACTGAGGAATATTTCTCAACTTGATAAGGAATATCTACAAAAAAACCTACAGCTAACATCACTTAATGGCGAGAAATCTGAGTTTATGCTTGTGAGGTGACTTAGTGTAGAGTCCCTAGACAGCCTCAGTACAGGGCCAGTTACCAGAAAGACCACGACCAAGAGGGCTGGAGCTTTCAGACTCACCCACCAAAATCTGGGAAGAGGGGAGGGGAGGGGTTGGAGATTAAGCTCTTTATTATAAAAACTTTTTTTTGTTGTTGTTGTTTCTTGGGATAGGGTCTAGCTCTGTCACCCAGGCTGGAGTGCAGTGTGGCCTGATCACAGCTCACTGCAACCTTAAACTCCTGGGTTTGAGCAATCCTCCCACTTCAGCCTCCCGAGGAGATGGAACTACAGGCTCAAGCCACTATACCTGGCTATTTTTCCTTTGCAGAGACAGCATCTTGGTATGTTGTCCAGGCTAGTCTTAAACTTCTAGCTTCAAGTGATTCTCCTACCTCGGTCTTCCAAAGTGCTGGGATTACAGGTATGAGCCACCATGCCTGGCCCCTATAAAAATTCGACAAAGTTTAGTGAACTTCCAAGTTGCTGGAACTTCACCCTGGGACTGAGGTGTTAGGAGGGTGGCATGCCCAGAGAGGGCATGGAAGCTCCTCACCCTTTCTCCCACACCTTGCCCTATTAAGTCTCTTCCATCTGGCTGTTCTTCTGTATCCTTTATAATATCCGTAAGCTGTCCTAGCAACTTAATCCAACCCAAAGAGGAGCTAATGGAGACCCCAATATATAGCCAGTCAATCAGAAGTATAGATGACCATTAATTGCAACTGGTGTCTAAAGTAGGGGGCAGACTTGTGAAACTGAGCTCTTAGCCTTTGGATTCTGACAATAACACCTGGTAGACAGGGTCAGAGTTGAACTGAATTAAATTGTAAGATACCCAGCCAATATTCAGAGTTGGAGAAATCCTTAGGGTAAAAAAACCCACATACCTGGTGTCAGAAGCGTTGCATGAGAATGTAGAGAAAGAGTGTGTTTTTCCCAGAATAAAAAAAAGGAGAAAAATAAGTGCAAAATAAAAACATTTTCAGATGAGATCGGGCACATTCAGGGTGGTATGGCCATAGACAATAAAAACATGTTCAGATAAACATAAACTGAGATAACTAATAATTAGAATCCACAGTAAAAGTCAACAACAATGGTCCACAGCATCTGGTTCAACCTGCAACTAAGAATGATTTTTACATGTTTAAACAGCTATTTAAAAAAAGAAGTCTGGGCTTGGTGGTTCATGCCTGTAATCCCAGAAATTTGGGAGGCTGAGGCAGGAGGATCACTTGAGCCCAGGAGTTTGAGACCAGCCCTGGCAACACGGTGAGATCCCATCTCTACAAAAAATTTAAAAATTAGCCAGGCATGGCGGCATGCACCTGTAGTCTCAGCTACTTGGGAGGCTGAGGTGAGAGGATTGCTTGAACGTGGGAGGTCAAGGCTGCAGTAAGCTGTGGTTATGCCACTATACTCCAGCCTGGGAAATGGATAGAGCAAGACTCCATCTCAAAAAAAGAAAGAAAGAAAATTAAAAGAAGAATATGCAACAAAGACTGCAAATATATTTTCTACTTGGATCTTTACAGAAAAAGCTTCCCAACCTCTAGTCCAGGAAAGAATGAAGATCCCTGGGAGCAAGATATATGTGGGTTAATATTAATGGTTATACATATTTTTTCCTGTCTTTTCTTAATATCTTTAAAAGACTAATGTGTTAAAGCAAAAATTGTAACATTGCATTGTAAGGTTTATAACATTTTGGCCGGGCATGGTGGCTCATGCCTGTAATTCCAGCACTTTGGGAGGCTCAGGCAGGTGGATTACCTGAGGTCAGGAGTTCAAGACCAGCCTGGCCAACATGGTGAAACCCCGTCTCTACTAAAAATACAAAAATTAGCCAGGCATGGTGGCGGTGCCTGTAATCCCAGCTACTCGGGAGGCAGAGGCAGGAGAATCACTTGAGTCTGGGAGGCGAGGTTGCAGTGAGCCGAGATTGCGCCACTGCACTCTAGCCTCGGCGACAGAGTGAGACTCTGTCTCAAAAAAAAAAAAAAATTTATAGGTGCAATATATATGACAAGAAGCATAAAAGATGAGAGGAATAAATGTAACTATAAATGCAAGGTTCGTTTATTTTACACGAAGTAGTAAAAACAGACTTTGATAAATTAAAGATGCATATTATAATCCCTAGAGTTACCATTTTAAAAAATGCGAGAGAACAGCTAAAGAGCCAAAAAAATAATCAAAACGAAATGCTACAATTCTAATTAACCCAAAAGGCAGCATACAGTTAGGAAAATTAGGAACAGAGGAACAAAAAAAAAAAAAAAAAAGAGACAAACTGAAAACAAATAGCAAATGGTAGACCTAAATCAACAAATACATTAATAATTATAAGCATATCAATAATTACATCCAACAACTGCAAAATATAGCTTCTTTTCAAATGCACATGGAATAAGACTGACCATGTTGCCGAACCATAAAACAAGTTTCAAGTTTTGTTTGTTGAGACAAGGTCTGGCTGTGTTGCCCAGGCTAGAGCACCATGGTACAATCTCAGCTCGCTGCAACCTCCCACTCCTGGGCTCAACTCAACCTCCCACATAGCTGGGACTACAGGTGTGCTCCACCATGTCCAGCTAATTTTTGTATTTTTTTTTTTTTTTGGTAGAGATGGGGTTTCGACATGTTTCCCAGGCTGGTCTTGAACTCCTGGGCTCAAGCTATCCACCCAGTTTAGCCCTCCAAAGTGCCAGGATTACAAGCGTGAGCCACCTTGCTGGGTCCATAAAACAAGTTTCAATAAATTTCAAGACTGAAACCATACAGAATGTGTAATTTTGTTAGAAATAAGCTACAATATGTTATCTAAGAAAGCCTCAAATACATGGAAGTTAAGCAATGCACTTCTAAATAACCCATGGGTCAAAAAATATAACATAAATCCAAACTAAGCAGAAGGAAGAATAATAAGAGTAGAAATCAATAAAACAAAATAGATAAAAGACAAAAATAACCAAGCTAAAAACTTATTATTTGACAAAATTAAATTGATTTGAAAGACAAAATACAAATTACTATTATCAGGAATGAAAGAGACATCATTATAGACACCACAGACATCAAAAGTAAAAGGAAATATGCACAATTTTATGTCAATTTGACATTATATGATGAAATATATTCCTTGAAAAATATATAGTGCCAAAACTGACAGAAGATGAAATAAAATTATAAAAAACCCTAATAAATATCAAAGAAATTGAATCGTTACCAAATACTTCCTTGCAAAAAAACCCTAGGCCTTGATGATTTATTTTACTGGCACATTCTATCAAACATTTAAGAAAAAGTCATACCAATTTTACATAAATACTTCCAGAAATAAGGAAGAAGGAATATATCCCAATTCGTTTTACAAGGCCAGTATAACCCTAACAACCAAGACCGGACAAACACATTACAAGAGAATGCCAGATGGGTATATTCTATGGAACACAGAGACAAAAATCCTTCACACAACATTAATGAGTTGAATCCAGCAATATACAAAAGTTATAATTCATGATAATAGAGCCGGATTCATCCAGTAATAAAAAAATGTGAAAAATCAAACAATGCAATCAACCAAACTAATGGAATAAAAAAGAAAAACTGTGATCATCTCAATAGATGCAGTAAAGGTACTTGACAACATGAAATAGTCATTTATGATTTTTTTAAAAACCTAGGTAAACTAGGAATAGAAGGGAACTTCCTCAATGAGATAAAAGTTATATGAGAAAATTATACTTAACATCATATTTAATAGTGAAAGACTGAATTTCTCCCTAAGATTGGGAACAAGGAAAGAATATCCACTTTCACCAGAGCAATGGAGCACAAGAAAGGCAAAAAGATTAGAAAAGAAAAAGTAAAACTGTCTCCATTCATAGAAGACATAATTATAGGAAAATCCTAAGAAACAAAAACCAAAACAAAAACACCAGAACTAGCAAGTGAATTTAGCAAGGTCACAGGGTAAAAGTTAATATCAGAAACCAGTTGTATTTCTTCATAATGGCAGAAAATAAACGGACACTAAAATTCAGAAAAAATATCATAAATTACTTAGGAATAAATATAACAGAAGGCATGTACAACTTCTATATAAAAACTATAAGACTTTACTAAAAGGAATTAAAGAAGGCCTTAATAAATGAAGAGAGATAAAATGTTTATGGACTTGGGAAACTCAGTATTGTTAAAATGTCAATTAACCCCAAACTAATCTATAGATTCAATGCAATCCTAATCTTAATCTTGGTAGTCTTTCTTAAAAACAGAAATTTACAAACTAATTTTAAAATTTATAAAATGCAAAAGACATGAAATAGACAAAACAAACTTTAAAGGAACAAAAATGGAAGACTTACACTAATCAGTTCAAGACTTATTATAAAGCTGCAATAATCAAAGTAATGTCTTTGACATAAGAATAGACGTAGCAATGAATGAACTAGATTACTGTTCAGAAATGGACCCACACTTTATGGTTAAGTGATTTTTTATAAGATATCAAAGCAACTCAACCAGGTGCAGGTGGCTCACGCCTGTAATCTCAGTACTTTGGGAGGCGGAGGCGGGCAGATCACCTGAGGTCGGGAGTTTGAGACCAGCCTGACCAACATGGAGAAATCCAGTCTCCACAGAAAATACAAAATTAGCTGGGCATGGTGGTGCGTGCCCATAACCCAGCTACTCGGGAGGCTGAGGCGGGAGAACTGCTCGAACCCAGTAGGCGGAGGTTGCGGTGAGCTGAGATAGCGCCATTACACTCCAGCCTGGGCAACAAGAGCAAAACTCCGTATCAAAAAAAAAAAAAAAAAAAATTCAATGGGGAGAGGAAGAAATGATGCTGGAACAACTAAATATCTGTATGTCAAGAAATGAAACTTAACCTCTACCTCAAGCCATATAAAAAATTTAGTTTGAGACAGATCATAGGCCCAGACATAAAGTCTAAAATCACAAAGTTTACATGAAAAAATTAGAGAGAGAAGCCGGGCGCGGTGGCTCATGCCTGCAATCCCAGCACTTTGGGAGGTGGAGGTGGGCAGATCATTTGAGGTAAGGAGTTCAAGACCAGCCTGACCAACATGGTGAAAACCTGTCTCTACTAAAAATACAAAAAAATTAGCTGGGACTGGTGGTGCGTGCCTGTAGTCCTAGCTACTCAGGAGACTGAGGCAGGAGAATGGCTTGAACCTGGTAGGCAGAGGTTGCAGTGAGCCGAGATCGTGCCACTGCACTCCAGCCTGGGAAACAGAGCAAGTCTCAGAGAAAAAAAAAACAAAACCCTGTAATCCCAGCACTTTGGAAGGCCTAGGCGGGTGGATCACATGAGGTTGGGAGTTCAAGACTAGCCTGACCAACATGGGGAAACCCCACCTCTACTAAAAATAGAAAATTAGTTGGGCTTGGTGGCGCATGCCTGGAATCCCAGCTACTTGGGAGGCTGAGGGAAGAGAATCGCTTGAATCCGGGAGGCAGAGGTTGCAGTGAGCCGAGATTGCACCACTGCACTCCAGCCTGGGCAACAGGAGCAAAACTGTCTCAAAAAATAAATAAATAAATAAAAGTAAATAAATAAATCACAGAAACTATTTTTGCCATTTGAGAGAAGGCAGAGATTTACTGGACACAGGAACAATAATCATGAGAAAAAGTGGTAAATTGAACATTAAAATTAAAAACTTCTGTCATCAAAAGCCACCATAGAAACAAGCCACAGACTAGGAGAAAATAGTCACAAAATGAGTCTGACGAAGGACTTGTATTCAGAATAAAGAACTCCAAAAGTGAATAAAGATAATGAAAAGATAAACAACCCAAAAATGGACAAAAGACCTTAACAATAACTTCACAAGAGAAGCTGGATGAATGGGCAATAAGCACATGGAAAATCGTCATTAAGGAAAATTTAAACTATAATGATACCCAAAAAGCACTGACTTTTTTTTTTATTTTAAAAAGAAAAAAAGAACTATAATGAGATATCATTAAATAGAATGGCAAATTAAACAGTCTATGTAGTATATGCTGGCAGATATTTAAATAGTATGATGCATTAAACTTAAATTTAAATGAGGTTATTATTTTAAGGACTTGTGTTTTTTCTGTAAGGAATAATACAATAATTGCAATTAAGAAATATTTCATACTGTATTAAACACATTCTTCCTGTTTTGTTAAAAAAAAAAGTCTGACAACATCACCTATTGGTAAGGATATGAAACAACAGGAACTTTCGTACATTACTAGAGGAGAAGATAAAATTCTTTTGGTAAAAAGGTTTAGCAGTTTTTATTAAGTTCAACATATACCAGCCCTTTTACCCAGAAATTCCACTCTTAGGAATTTATCCAAGAAAAATTAAAACATATGTCCACAAAAACACTTGAATAAAAATGGTAATATCCTGAAACCAATGTATCAAGTAAGAGTATTCACTGTATTATTACAGTCTAGAAGGCCTATCTTATGGTGTCTTAACATAAATAATTTTCTTACATTCCTAAAATTTTTTTTTTTTTTTTTTTTGAGACGGAGTCTCACCCTGTTGCCCAGGCTGGAGTGCAGTGGCGCGATCTCGGCTCACTGCAAGCTCCACCTCCCGGGTTCACGTCATTCTCCTGCCTCAGCCTCCCGAGTAACTGGGACTACAGGTGCCCGCCACCACGCCCGGCTAATTTTTTGTATTTTTAGTAGAGACGGAGTTTCACCATGTTAGCCAGGATGGTCTCGATCTCTGGACCTCGTGATCCACCCGCCTCGGCCTCCCAAAGTGCTGGGACTACAGGCGTGAGCCACCGCGCCCAGCCCTTAAAACGTATCATTAAAAGCTGCAGATTTTTAACAGTGCAAAATTTATGTCATTTGGTATATAAAACACATTAAAATGTGGTTAAGTATAGAATAACAATGCCTAATATTTTAATGTGTTGCACATTTAAAAAAGAGAAGGTCATAGAAGTTTTATTCATAATAGCCAAAACTTAGAAACAACTCGAATGTTCATCAACAGAACAACAGATTGTAGGCAACTGTGGCACATTTATACAATGAAATACACTCAGCAATAAAACGGAACCAACTTCTAATAATCATTACATCATGGATAAATCTGACAGACATTATGCTGAGAAGAAGCCAGGCACAAAAGGACTACAATTTCATTTTTATAAGATCTAGAACCAGGGTGGGCGCAGTAGCTCATACCTGTAATCACAACACTTTGGTAGGCTTAGGGGAGAGCATCACTTGACCCCAGGAGTTCAAGATGAGCCTGGGCAGCAAAGTGAGACCTTGTCTCTTCAAAAAATTAGCCAGGTTGGCTGGGCACAGTGGCTCATGCCTGTAATCCCAACACTCTGGGAGGCCGAGGGGGCCAGATCATTTGAGGCCTGGAGTTTGAAACCAGCTTGGCCAACATGGCGAAACCCGGTCTTTGCTAAAAAATACAAAAATTAGCTGAGCATGGTAGTGCGTGCCTGTAATCCCAGCTACTCAGGAGGCTGAGGTGGGAGAATTGCTTGAACCCAGAAGGCAGACGTTGCAGTGAGCTGAGATCATGCCACTGCACTTCAGCCTGGGCGACAGAGTGAGACTCCGTCTCGGAGGAAAAAAAAGGAAAAAGAAAATTAGTCAACATAGTGACAGACACATGTGATCCTAGCTATTTGGGAGGCTGAGGCAGGAGGAAAGGTTGAACCTGGGAAGTTGAGGCTGCAGTGAGCCATGATCATGCCATTGCACTCCAGCCTGGTCAACAGGGCAAAACCCTGTCTCGAAAAAAAAAAAAAAATTCTAGAACCACCCAAGGTAATCTAAGGTGACAATGTCAACACAGTGGTTACCTAGGCGGCTGGAGCCAATGACAGGGAAATTTCTAGTGAGACAGGAAAGTTCTCTATCTTCACAATACATAAATCATATAAGGTTAACTACTGTCAAAAATGTACAATTAAGGCCGGGCGCGGTGGCTCACACCTGTAATCCCAACACTTTGAGAGGCCGAGGTGGGCAGATCACGAGGTCAGGAGATCGAGACCATCCTGGCCAACATGGTGAAACCCTGTCTCTACTACAAATACAAAACAAATTAGCAGGGCGTGGTGGTGCACACCTGTAGTCCCAGCTACTCAGGAGGCTGAGGCAGGAGAATCGCTTGAACCCAGGAGGCGGAGGCTGCAGTGAGCCAAGATCGTGCCCCTGTACTCCAGCCTGGGCAACAGCATGAGACTGTCTCAAAAAAAAAAAATGTACAATTAAGATTTGTCTTTTGACATATGTAAATATTCCCTTAAGAAAAAACACTCAAAACTCACAGAGGGACCAAGAGATAAAATTTTAGTAATATAAATTTGAGTTTCCTACCTGAATGGATTACCCCAAAGCCTTTATGGTTCTATTATTTCTTACCATCTAGGCAAAGGCAGCTAGCTACATGCCAAGTTGATGATACCACCATGTACTTCTACGTTTCATTCTGCACCAAACTGAATAATCACAAATCTCCAAAATAAGAACATAAGACTCATTTTAGACAACTACAGAAATCTAAATTATCTAGAAGATATTTACTGCATTTTCCCAGGTCAGAGAGAGCAGTGTAGACAAGGGAAATTCCATTATACTGAAGGCCCCATGATAACATACAGAATTAAAATTCTACCTCTGGGTATTTATTGAAACATGTACAAAGAGATGTACACAAACATGTGCAGGGTATTCCTTGCAGCATTGTTTGCTACAGAAAAAAAAAACCTAGAAATCTCCATTTCTAATTTATTAGGTCAATCAAATAAACTATGGCCTGTCCTTACTATGAAAACAGTTATAAAGAATGAGGTAGATTTATATATATTGACATGAAAAGATCTCCAAAACAAACTGTTAAGTGAAAAAATGTAAGCCACAATTATAATACACATAGTATTATTTCATTCATACGTGTATAATATACACAGTATAATTTCAGCATGTATCACACATGCCAGCCAGGTGCAGTGGTTCACACCTGTAATCCCAGCACTTTGGGAGGCCAAGGTGGGAGGATCTCTTGATCCAGGAGTTTGAGACCAGCCTGGGCAATATAGGGAAACTCTGTTTCTACAAAAATACAAAAGTTAGCCGAGCATGGTGGCACACGCCTATGGTTCTAGCTACTTGGAAGGAACACTTGGGCCCAGGAGTTGGAGGCTGCAGTGAGTTATGATCATGCCACTGTACTCTAGACTAAGCGACAGAATGGGACTCTGTCTCAAAAAAAGAAATAACCAATGGTTTTAAAACTAACACAACATTGATTCCAATCTCTGGACTATTCACATTATAAAGAAATAGCTTGATATAGTTTGGATATGTGTCCCCTCTTAAATCTCATGTTGAATTGTAATCCCCAATGTTGGAGGTGGGGCCTGGTGGGAGGTGACTGAATCATGGGAGGGATTTCTCATGAACAGTTTAGCACCATCCTCTTGGTGCTGTTCTCCCAATAGAGAGTTTTTGTGAGCTCTGGTTGTTTAAAAGCGTGGCACCTCCTCCTCACCTCTTGTTCCTGCTCTCACCATGTGATGTGCCTGCTTCCCTTTCCCCTTCAGCCATGACTGTAAGCTTCCTGAGGTCCCCACCTGAAGCTGAGCAAATGTTTATGCCATGCTTGTACAGTCTTGCAGAACTGTGAGCCAATTAAACCTCTTTTCTTTATAAATTATCCAGCCTCAGGTATTTCTTTATAGCAATGCAAGAACAGCCTAACACTCAGTTTTAAAATAGAATCCTGCAAGAGATCAAGACTTCAAGTTTGTGTGTGTGTGTGTGTGTGTGTGTGTGTGTGTGTGTGTTTGAGATGGAGTTTCGCCCAGGCTGGAGTGCAATGGCATGATCTCTGCTCACTGCAACCTCCCTCTCCTGGGTTCAAGCAATTCCCCTGCCTCAGCCTCCTGAGTAGCTGGGATTACAGGCATGAACCACCATGCCCAGCTAATTTTTGTATTTTAAGTAGAGAAAAGACTTCAAGTTTTTTCAAAAGCAAGAAACTGAAAGAACAACCCCTCTTCATGGAAATACGTAGGTCTTCCATATGAGAGCTTTATTACTTCCAGACAGAAAAGGAACTAGAACTATCTGCACCCCTCTGCTTGAGATACTACTCATGGCTCAGTAATTTATATGAAGAAGAGTATTCAATTAAAAAAAACCTCACACGTATCTATAATTACCTATGTGCTTTCATACACGTTACTTCATTTTATCCTAATGACTCAGGGAGGAAAAATCACCCTAAAAAACGTAAAAAAATCATTGCTAAAGACACTTCCAATGCTCATCCACATCCTAGTTTCATCTATCCCTGAGACTTAGGAGAATTACACTTTCCCGACCTATTCTGTAGCTGGACAGAGGCATTAGGCCTAGTTTTGCCTAATGGGATTTGGGTAAGATCATAATTTCTGAGACAAAGCATTTATTTGCTGAGAATGATCCACCAGCTCTATTCTGTTCTCGCTGTGGTGAACCTTGAAAGCATTACACTAAGCTTGTGGAAACATAAGATGGTGTCAAAAAAACTACCTGGAGCAGAACCCTCTACTTATCACCCCACTCATCTGAATTGGTCACACAGTCTGAGTAATAAATATATCTTGGTACATAAAGTCTTTGAGATTGTAGAGTTGTTTATCATTTTTAGCATAATCTCAACTGTCATGACCAACAGAATCAGGGTTAAAACATCCCAATAGAAAGAAATGATAAATGTTCAAAGTGATGGATATCCTAGTTACCTTGATTTGATCATTACACCTTATGTGCATGTATCAAAATTACATATACCCCATAAATATGTACAATTATTATATACCAATACAAACCACTATTAAAGTAAAAAAAAAGCCTACACAAAATTATTTAATAGTTAATAAAGCATCATAAAATACTATCTAGAAACAAAAATACTCCTGATGGCAGCATAAGCCACCCCCGCCCCCAATGCCAATTTCTGGTTATCTATAACATTCATGTAATACGTTTTTAAATGTTAAAAAAGAATGTTCTCAATTTAACTATACTAAAAAAACAGGGGGATGAAACCTTACTTCTCCATATCTTAAAAGAAGTATTAAGCTAAAAACTTAACTCATGAAAGTATGATTTCATATTCTATTCATGTTTTATTTTTCTTAATGGTTATAAAAAATGTCAAAATATACAATTATCAAAATCAACACTAAGATTTTTGCCCACTAAGATTTTTTACACTCTAAAACCATTTCTATTTAATAACGAATAACAAGTGCTAAGTTTGACCACTCTTTTCCTAATAGAGTACACAAAAAGTAGCTTACTGCCTATGAACACCCAGATGGCTTTTTTCTGACATCATGGAGACTTCAGAAAAATAATTTGTGACCAACACAATTTTAGAAACTATGAACAAATAACTCCCCATGGCAAAACTAATCTATGCCCTTCACAAATCCTTTTCCTAAGTACTATATATAAAAGATCCTTTAATATCATTCTTTCTCATTAAAGAAACCTTCTGCATTATGGACATCAGTCACCTTTATCCTGAAGGGTCTAGTTTAGAAACCTCCCCAGAATTCCAATAACCATATTTCATCTTTCCAAATAACAGACTCCGTGTCATTTTACCAGGGCGCTGGGTTTCACGGAAACACCTACTTTTAAAATGAGATATTCATCCCCAGCACCCAGCATGGCCATTTACTATGAGTTTACTGTGTACCAAGTATTGTGTAAAGTGCTACACACAAAGGATCTCACTAACCCTCTCAACAATCTAATAAAGAACCTGGCTGGTCTTTGATCTGGTTTCCAGGGAGGTAACCTTTAAATCCCTGGCATTACTTATGTGATCAGAGTGTCTCTGTTATTTGTGGGACCCCCACAAATAAGAAAAACTATACATCCTAGAACAAGGCTTACTTTGGATCTGCCCTAACAAAACAGGAGGGAGGCCGGGCACGGTGGCTCAGGCCTTTAATCCCAGCACTTTGAGAGGCTGAGGCAGGTGGATCACTTGAGGTCAGGAATTCGAGACAAGCCTGGCCAATGTGGTGAAACCCCATCCCTACTAAAAATACACAGATTAGCCAGTGTGCACCTGTAGTCCCATCTACTCGGGAGGCAGAGGCAGGAGAATCGCTTGAATCCGGGAGGCAGAAGTTGCAGTGAGCCGAGATCATGCCACTACAATCCAGCCTGGGCTACGGGGTGAGACTCCATCTCAAAAAAAAAAAAAAAAAAAAAAAAAAAAGAGGGAAAGGCCACTGTGACCCAGTACTGAACACAAAATCCAAATGGGGTAAAGGGGGGGCAATTATGCAGAGAGTTGGGCAGCAGCAGCAGCAGAATGGCTGCATACAGGGGAATAATTAAATAAGCAAATATTTTGAGGAAAATGAGAATCAGGTTTTCTCGTCAGAGAAGGAAATTAAAAATATGCAAAGGAAGAAAACTAGAAAGAACCTTAGATGGGAACGGAAGAGATCACTACAGATGCATGGTTTCCAATATCTATTTCAATACATTTATACAGATAGGTATAAAATAAAGCTCCATTGAGACAGCCTGAGAGTTATAACACCAACAGCAACATGCACACATACCATCTTATTTGTAAGCACCATTGTCCACTAAAAAGAACCAGGATCCTTGGCAAAATGGTTGATTTCAGGGTTGGGGCAGGAGAAAGCTCAAGATTGCCTGGGACATCTTGTTGTACCAGGAAGAAAAGAAAAAACAGAAGGGAAAAGGAAAGGAAAAGAAAAAGAGCTCAAAGGATGATAGAGATATGAAAAAGAACAAAGATAGCTTGAAGGGGCTCCTACTGACCAAATCTAGAACAATTTGAGCATAATAATGAGACCCCACAAATACTGATATAAATAAATTGAAAGTTTGATAATGAAGAGGATACTTAATAGTCTCAAAGTACTTCCCAACAACACACTTATTGATCACATAGGGGAAAAGGGTAACATTACAGTGGAGAAGTCTTGCAGACATCCCTTTAATCAAGTGATCAATATCACCAGTTGTAGAACTAATCAAAATCATACATACCACCTGACAGGGTTAAAACACATGATTTCTGTGGCACTCCTGTCACAGATGCAACTTGAATCTAATTACGAAAACCAGACAAACCCAAATTGAGGGGACATTGACAAAATAACTGGTCTGTAATCTTCAAAAGTGTCAAGATAATGAAAGTCACAGAAAAATTGAGGAAACATTCCAGATTGAAGATTAAAAGACAAGATATACAAATGAATAATTTGGAACTAGATCCTATTAATACAAAGAACATTACTGAACAATGGGGTCTCAATTTCCTATCCATAAATTATGAGGTTCAACTAGGTCTACTGCCCCAAACATCAACAGAATATTCAAAGTAGTTTCTGTAATAGCAAACAAAACACTAGGTCTAATAGTTTTTCAATATATATACTGTTCTCTATTGATATTCTAAATAAGCTAATAAAGAAAACTACCATAGATAACCAGAGGCTTTCACCAAAATTAGCTTATTAAATTTCAGTTTTACAGGAAAAAGTTTAAAGGAAAAAGTTAAATAATGTCTCCAACAACACATCTACACAAAAGAATATTATCTAGCTACATAAGCTGATACGGAAAGATGTTAAGCTATGGTTAAATACAGAAAAGAAAATTTAGCTCAGTATATGTAACATATTCCCATCTGTATTTATGTATGTAGGTTTAAAATTGCCATATATCTTGGCCTATATATACAAAGAAAATTTCTGAAAGAGGCCGGGTACAGTGGCTCATGCCTGTAATCCAGCACTTTGGGAGGCCAAGGCAGGTGGATCATCTGAGGTCAGGAGTTTGAGACCAGCCTGGCCAACATGGTGAAACCCCGTCTCTATTAAAAATACAAAAATTAACTGGGCATGGTGGTGGGCTACGCCTGTAATCCCAGCCAGTCGGGAGGCTGAGGCAGAAGGATCACTTGAACCTGGCAGGTGGAGGTTGCAGTGAGCCGAGATCGCGCCACTGCACTCCAGCCTGGGTGACAGGGCAAGACTCCATCTCAGACAAAAAAAAAAAAAAAAAAAAAAAAGGAAAATTTCTGAAATGATATATGGGAAAATGTTAACAATGATTAATTCTGGAAAATTGGACAGTCAAAAAGGGGACAAGGCACTTTATTCTCCATCTTCTACCCTTGTATACTCAATTTTCACCAAGAAATTTAAAAAAGAAAAGTCTTCCTAACAGCAGTAAATGCATACAGCACCCAGATCTTGGTTTCTAACTACCATTCCCAAATGAAAGAAAAATCTTTAAAGAAATAGCTGATTCTACATATGGGTCTGAGCAAGTACAAAGCGAGCTGGGGCATCTTGTTGTGCCAGAAAGGAAAGAAGCACCCACAAACTAATGAAGGCATGTGAAAAAGACAAGATGGTGTGACGGGGCTCTCACTAGCCAAATCTACGGCAATTTGAACATCAGAATTACTGTAACTAAAAAATATCAAGAAAAGCAAGAAAGTGATTATTGCAAGAGTCAAGATGTCAGTTAATTATGGGGGAAGGAAGAAAGCACACAGTGGGCTTCAAGAATGCTGGTGACAATATTCTTTTGATCAAGAATAATTATAAAAATGTTTGCTTTAATTATTTATTAAATAGCATGTATTTGTAATACGGATTTTTAAGCAGATATGGTATTTCATAATTTTTAAACAAAAACTTAAAAGTTCCAGGGAAAAAAAGAGTTCAAATAAAACAAGAGCCTCCTAGAAAGAAAATTAAAGTATTTTACCTGCAAGAATATGTAGGCTCTCCTACTTTAAAAACACGACCACAAAGATGAGAAGGTTTGTTTGCTTGCTCAAGTTTTGGAAATCCAAATGCAGGATCTTCACCACAAAGGTACCATTCCATTGGTCCCAACAAAACATGCTGTGCCAGCATGTCTTCTTTCTGTGGAAAAGGGTTGGGACCCCTGCAGTAGATTTTGGGTACATAGTGGGCTAAATGCTGGTACAGTTCTCTAGTGAGGTCAGTTGCTTGCAGCCATTTCTTTAAAAGAAGAAAAGAGAAGAAATGGTTTTAAACACCAACAAACTAATTTGAACAAATTCACCCTACTTTCTTTTAGGTACAAAAATAATGACAAAAGCATATTAAAATATTTTGTTTACAACACTCACCACCGTATGTTAGAAATTTAATCTATTAAAATGCCAAGTATGTTTAAATCCTACTTTTAAGTGTAAGTAAAATTAAAATGAAACAAGCCTCCCTCCTTCCCTGCAAAATGACTCTTGAAGCAATCTTCTCTAGGCAGTACCAGAAAATAATTACAAGAAATCATTATATAAGATATGAACCATTGAGCTCACCTAATGTCCTTCCTAATGCTTTGCTCAAATGTTATTCTCATTGTGATATCAATTCTCACGTCAGTTTGTCCATAGGAAGAGTGTACGGTGAATATGAACAGCCAATATGTACGGTGAACATGAACAGCCAATACACATTTCTTAATGATTGATAAACAAGTTTATATACCAGTCTCTTATTGAATAAGTCAGTCCACAAGAGACTGTTGTACCAATTATGCCTTCTTTCTCTGATCAACTTCTCTCTATAAGGCCTTTTCCGTTTGCTCTCCCCACTCAAAACAAATTTTAAAGCATGATTCTACTTAGATCTCATAGGTACCAACTCAATAACTGAATGCATGATCTCCCCTCCATGCTCCACCAAAATCTGTTATTTTCTCCATTTCCAGCTCAACCTGGGTATCCACACCGAAAAATCTGAAAAGCTTCCCAGCACTTTGGGAGGCCAGGCCAAGCAGATCACCTGAGGTCAGGAGTTCAAGACCAGCCTGGCCAACATGGTGAAGTCTCTTCTCTACTAAAAATATAAAAATTAGCTGGGTGTGGTGGCGCATGCCTGTAATCACAGTTACTCGAGAGGCTGAGGCAGGAGAAATCGCTTAAACCCAGGAGGCAGAGGTTGTAGTGAGCCAAGATCCAGCCTGGGCGACAGAGCAAGAGTCTGTCTCAAAGGACAAAAAAAAAAAAAAAAAAGACTCACTTCTGCTAGAATGCAGTTAACTGAACCGTGAACAAAACCCACAGATGGAGGGAAAGAGGAAGGGGGAAGTGAGTTGAAAAACTACCTATTGGGTACTATGCTCACTACCCAGGTGCAATATACTCATGTAACAAACCTGCACATGTATTCCTTAAATCTAAAGTAAAAGCTGAAATTAAAAAAAACCTCCAATGTTTACCTATGGATTACTACCTAAATTCCAGTTACATTTTTATTTAAAAAAAAAAAGTATGTTCAAGTGATATGTAACATCATAAGAAGTCAACATAAGGTCTTCATTTTAGCTATTACTTGTATATTCTTCAGACCACTCCTTCTAAAAACAACATACAGAGAGATTTTAAATATGCATGAGGTGATGTATATTAACTTTCTAGTCAATTTCTGTTTTCAGAGAACTTTTACTAAAAATGTAAAAATTTTGTTCATAAGTTAAGGGACTGGATAGAAGCTTATAAGCAAAAACGGTGAAAGAGTTTTCATGCTTAAAGTGAAACTAAACTATTTTCCAAATATTACTAACATTGTTGTGTTTACATTATGCAAGTAGGAAAGAGACTAAATTACTTTCAAAACAACAGCATTTCTTCCCTGGTGGCCAAGTGGTTAGGGAAAAAAAAATAAAAATAAAAATAAAACAGCAGCAGCAGCATCATTTCTTAGGAGACAATCCTACAGGCTTTAAGTATTCTCTCCCTTCAGAGTGACTCAATCAAAATTTTATATATACATACACATCCTTTAAGCTCAGTAATTATAAAGAGGACAAGTTTGAAAAAAAGAAAAAGAGTCCTCAACAAGCATACTAGAATCTTATTCTTTGAGCTAAAAGACCTCGTTTTGGCCTCATTCAAAGGTAAATGTCTCATTTTTCACCCATTGTCAGCAAACCAAAACAAGAATGAAGGTAGTCAAATGATCCTAAGCGCTTTTTTTTTTTTTTTTTTTTAGTCTCGTGCTGTCGCCCAGGCTGGAGTGCAGTGGTACGATCTCGGCTCACTGCAACCTCTGCCTCCCAGGTTCAAGTGATTCTCCTGCCTCAGCCTCCTGAGTAGCTGGGGTTACAGGTGTGCACCACTACACGCGGCTAATTTTTGTATTTTTAGTAGAGACAAGGTTTCACTATGTTGACCAGGCTTGTCTCAAACTCCTGACATCAGGAGATCTGCCCACCTCGGCCTCCCAAAGGTGCTAGGATTCAATTTACTCTTTATGAAAGAAAAATTAAGCAGTAAGACCAAAATAATTCACCTCCATGATCCTAGAAAGTTAAGTACTTCGGACTTTTTTTTACAACATATTGAAAGATTTTATTTAAAAACCAGTTTTTTTCCTTATATTTTATGTTCCCATTCCTGTAAAACTTCACTGTTGCAGAATTTTAATACAAGAATGAAAGGTTACTTTAGAAGGGATGCTTTTTTTTTTTTTTTGAGACGGAGTCTTGCTCTGTCACCCAGGCTGGAGTGCAGTGGCGCGATCTCGGCTCACTGAAAGCTCCGCCTCCCAGGTTCACGCCATTCTCCTGCCTCAGCCTCCCGAGTAGCTGGGACTACAGGCTAGCATGGATGCTTTCTAAAAAAAATTATGCAGTCTAGTGACTGTAACGAGAGCAAATTTGTTCATAGATTTCTTCAAGAAAAATTCAGACGCTAGTATCAGCTTCTGGTTAAGAAAAAAAAAAAAAAAAATCGGCCAGGCCCATTGGCTCATGCCTGTAATCCCAGCACTTGGGAGGCCAAGGCGGGTGGCTCATTTGAGTTCAGAGGTTCGAGTCTAGCTTGGGCAATATGGCAAAACCCTGTCTCTACTAAAAATAAAAGAAGATTAGCTGGGCATGGTGGTGCATGCCTATAGTCCCAGCTACTCAGGAGGCTGAGGTGGGAGGATCACCTGAGCCCCGGAGGTTGAGGCTTCAGTGAGGCATGATCACGCCACTGCACTTCAGCCTGGGTGACAGAGTGAGATCCTGTCTCAAAAAACAAACAAACAACAAAAAAAACCTAGCCACTTTACATAAAAATATTATTAGTAAAACAAGCAAGTATTTCACTCTTTATTACATATTATTATAAATAACAAGACTTAAAAGTCTGGTCCAAGAAAGGCATGCATATGCTCCCCATTTTTCAAATCTTTACTACTCCTGGGCACAGTGGCTCACGCCTATAATCCCAGCACTTTGGGAGGCCAAGGTGGGCAGATCACTTGAGGCCAGGAGTTCGAGACCACCATGGCCAACATGGTGAAACCCCATCTCTACTAAAAATACAAAAATTAGCCAGGAGTGGTGGTGCACGCCTGTAATCCCAGCTACTTGGGAGGCTGAGGCAAAAGAATCGCTTGAACTCAGGCGGCGGAGGTTGCAGTGAGCCTAGATCACGCCACTGTACTCCAGCCTGGAGGACAGAGTGAGACTCCGTCTCAAAACCAAAAACTTTAATACCATTATATGAAAAATTTACAATCACCTAAAAGATTTGGGCTCTATTACAGGCACTTTAAGCTGATTAAACATACATACTTAATATAAAAAGCAAGAAAAATTTATGACTGTCTTTCAGAAGTAGCTCACACATTTCCCCAAAGAATAAAATCTATAGCTTTTCATATTAGTTCTCACTAACATATGCTAACTGCAACTGTTTCTTCAACATGAAAAATTAAGATTTCCAGTTTGGTTGGCATTTTAATTTGTCTTTATTTCAGACACTTGTAGCTGTCACACCCATGTGGCATAAGAGAGTAATAAGCATTCACTATCTTACTACAAGTCCCTCTTAAAGGAAGTAAAGAAACTGTCAACTCATTCCTCTAAAGTAAACATGTTATGACAATGTTTCCAGGAGCTTTCCCTCTATTAAATACTAAATTTAAGCCTTGGGATAGAAAGCAAGTACAATAAAATAAAAATGAAATGAAAAATGAAAGAATCCCTAGAGGTTAGTTAGCCTTTTATTACAGTCTCTATTATTCTATACCCAATTAAAATTGTATCCTTTAACTACTTTTGGTTTTGCTTTCAAACAAGGATAAGCAACATGTAAGTTAATCATAAAACAACTAGTGCTCATAACCATAAAAACAATAGTGTTTAAGTGGGAGTTTTAGGGAATATATTGAGAAAAATTTTAAACAAATTATATTAAGAGCTCTACAAATTAAGGAGAGTATTTACAAATAAAATATAGAAATTTAATAGGTCAAAAGACTAATTGAAAATAGGCAAAGAAGACATAAAAATGGCCAATAAGCTCATAAAAAGATGTTCCAACATGACTCATGAGGGAAATGCAAATCAAAACCACAATGAGAAGGCATAACACCCAAAAGAATGGCTGTAATCAAAACACAGGCAAAAACAAGTGTTGGCAAGGATCTGGAGAAATTGGAACTCTCATGCACACTGGTGGGAATGTAAAACAATGCAACTGCTTTGGAAAAATCTGGCAGTTCTTCAAAATAGTTAACATATGACCCACCAATTTCACTTCTAGGCATGTATATACCCAAGAGAAACAAAAGCATATGTCCCCACAAAAATTTGTAAAAAATGTTCACAGCAACATGATTCATAATACCCAAAAAGTAGAAACAACCCAAATATTCACCAACTGATGAACAGATAAATAATATATGGTTTATCTATACAAAGGAATGTCATTTGGCAATAAAAAAGAAAGAATTACTGACACAGGTTGAGCATCCCTAATTTGAAAACGTGAAATCCAAAATGATCCAAAATCTGAAACTTTGCATGCCCATACGATGCTCAAAGAAGTGCTCATTGGAACATTTGGATTTTGGATTAAGGATGCTCAACTGGTATAACTGCAAATATTTTAAAATCCAAAAAAATCCAAAATCCAAAACACTTCTGGTGGCAAGCATAACAATACTCAACCTGTACATGGTACAACATGGATAAATATTTTATTTTTATTTATTTATTTTTTTTTTGAGACAGAGTCTCGCTCTGTCGCCCAGGCTGGAGTGCAGTGGCGCGATCTTGACTCACTGCAAGCTCCGCCTCCCAGGTTCATGCCATTCTCCTGCCTCAGCCTCCCAAGTAGCTGGGACCACAGGTGCCTGCCACCATGCCCGGCTAATTTTTTGTATTTTTTAGTAGAGATGGAGTGTCACCGTGTTAGCCAGGATGGTCTCGATCTCCTGACCTTGTGATCTACCTGCCTTGGCCTCCCAAAGTGCTGGAATTACAGGTGTGAGCCACCGTGCCCGGCCCAACATGGATAAATATTTAAAACATTATCCTAAGAGAAAGAAGTCAGCCACAAATGACAATATGTTGAATTCCATTTATACGAAATATCCAGAATAGGCAAATCTACACAGACGAAAATAAGTAGTTGATTAGACCTCAGGAGTTTAGGTGTGAAAGGGAAGTGACTGCCAATAGGTACAGGATTTCTTTTTTGGGGTGATAAAAATGTCCCAAAATTGATCATAGTGATGATTGCATGAATCTGAATATACTAAAAACCACTGAATCTAACTGTACAGTATGTGAGTTATATCTCAATGAAACGGTTTAAAAAATGTACAGCAAAAAGATAACCAATACAGACCTAAAACTCTACATAAAACTTAACAAATTCATTATTAAAACAAAATTTTTTTTTGAAGACAGGGTCTCACTGTATCACCCAAGATGGAGTACAGTGGCATGATCATAGCTCACTGTAACTTCTAACACCTGGGCTCAAGCGATCCTCCCTGCTTAGCCTTCTGAGTAGCTAGGACTGCAAGTTCATGCCACCACACCCAGCTTATTTATTTTATTTTTTTTAGTAGAGACAGGGTATAGCTAATGTTGCCCAGGCTGGTCTCAAACTCTTAGACTTAAGCAGTCCTCCCACCTCAGCCTCCCAAATAGCTGGGATTACTGGCATGAGCCAGTGCTCCCAACCTGTATTTCTTTTATATTCAGGGAAAAAGATGGGGTCCCGCTCTGTCACCCAGGCTGGAGTGCAGTGGCGCGATCTCGGCTCACTGCAACCTCAGCCTCCTGGGTTCAAGCAACTCTCCTGCCTCAGCCTCCCGAATAGCTGGGATTACAGGGGTGCACCACCATGCCCGGTTAATTTTTGTATTTTTAGTAGAGACAGGGTTTCACCATGTTGGCCAGGATGGTCTCTATCTCTTGACCTTGTGATCTGCCCTCCTTGGCCTCCCAAAGTGCTGGGATTACAGGCAAGAGCCACCACACCCGGCATGTTTACTTTTAAAACTGTAATCACTCATTGGAACATACTATAACCATATGTAGTATGGAAAGTAAACAGAGCCAAGAAGTGTTGGGAAAGTCATACTTATGGAGTCAATTCTAACAAGAAAAGAGAAGAATGAGAAGAGAGGGCCACTGTAATATCCTAAACTTACAAATATTAAAGAGTCAGCTTAGATACTTTTCTTTGTGAGGCATACTAGCTGGAATGGATGGGATCACAAAAAGTTCTTCCTCCTTATAACAGGAATAAGAAAAGCGGTGTGTAAATGAAATGTGGAAAGGATGACACTAGTGCTCATTAGGTGATTTTTAAATGGAAGTGATCCTAACAAATTACCAATGACAGAGGTCTAAAGCCTGCAATCACTGTTTTCTCTACTTGTTTCTCTTCCCTAAAATGTGCTTTCAACCTAACAGAAAACTTTATTAATTTAAATGTGTGATAAAAAGCTGAAGCCTAAGCTGAAAAAAACAGTTTTAAATGTTAGGTGTTTTAACTTAATACAGACAGTAAAGTCCTCACAAAGTAAGGCAAGATTAAGGTTATATAGTTGAAGGAATTTTATATTTTAATATTGGTTTTTGAGGTAGGAGGATCTCTTGAGCCTAGGAGGTCAAGGCTGCAGTGAGCTATGATAATGTCACTGTACTCTAGTCTGGGCAACAGTGCAAGACCCCATCTCTTACCAAAAAAAGAAAAAAAAAAAAACTTATTGTTCAGAAAGGCATTTAAAAGTAAACAGGGTAGGCCGTGTGCGGTGGCTCACGCCTGTAATCCCAGCACTTTGGGAGGCCAAGGCGGACGGATCACCTGAGGTCAGGAGTTCGAGACCATCCTGGCCAATGTGGTGAAACCCTGTGTCTACTAAAAATACAAAAATTAGTCAGGCATGGTGGCATACGCCTGTAATCCCAGCTGTAATTCAGGAGGCTGAGGCAGGAGAATCACTTGAACCCCGGAGGCGGAGGTTGCAGTAAGCCAAGATCGCGCCATTGCACTCCAGCCTGGCGACAGAGCAAGACTCTGTCTCAAAAAAACAAACAAAAAAAGTAAACAGGGTAAAATGTAGCTCAGATTATGATCTTCACAAACTCAAATGAAGTCCAAATTAATAATTTTTTGTTGCATTTTCCTTGATTTTTCCTTACTGCATCTGCTTGAGAATTTCACTGAACAAGAACTAGGAGCACTGGCCTCCCGCACTACTTTTATAACCAGTCTCCTCAGGAGCCTCTACAAATTGGAGAACCTCTAATCACTTGATAGTTTGCACTTTTAGAATGGGATAACGGAATCTGTACCCTGTATCACTGGACCAAGACACAAAATTCAGTGAGAGAAAAAAATCAAAACAGTACTTTGAGGTAAGCAACAGATATCAATTAGAAGAGGCATGGAGGGCAAACAGCTGTCATTATTATTTAACAGTTTACTTGTAACACTACTTTCATTTTCTTTTTTCAAATCTCCGATAAACGAAAGGCAGAAATTCCTTGAGTTGTACAACATTAAGTAGAAAGTAAATGAAAACAGACCTAGGCTAAACAAGTAAGTAGGTTTAAAAAAACACACCAAGGCAGGGCGCAGTGGCTCACGCCTGTAATCCCAGCACTTTGGGAGGCCCAAGCAGGTGGATCACCTGAGGTCGGGAGTTTGAGACCACCCTGACCAACATGGAGAAACCCCAACTCTACTAAAAATACAAAATTAGCCGGGCGTGGTGGTACATGCCTGTAATCCCAGCTACTCGAGAGGCTGAGGCAGCAGAATCGCTTGAACCCGGGAGACTGAGGTTGCGGTGAGCTGAGATCGCGCCACTGCACTCCAGCCTGGGCATCGAAAGCGAAACTCCGTCTCAAAAACAAAAACAAACAACAACAAAACACACCCAAACAAGCAAAGATTCAGCATTTAACAACGTATTTCTTTAAAGTTTTCATCTCTACTCCTGACATTTCTTTCTACCCGGACTTAATGTCCTCACCAATTCACGCAAAATAACTATTCACTGACCAACAGCTCCACAGTGCCCCCAATCCCAAATTTTGTTCGTAGCATTCAGATTGCTGACTTTTATTCACGGGTCACTCCCTTCCTAGCAGCCTTTTTAATTGGAGGTCTTAGAGGTGGGGCCCAAGCTGTCTTGGTCCATTCATAATCATTCTCGGCAATCTCTTCTAATGGGTGTTCCTACAACTCTGCTATTTACACTAGCATATTGATATTACAGTTTTAATGCAATACTGCGTTTGAATGGTTTTACGTTTGGAGTATAACTGCTCCTACTACACTGTGACCAGTTCTCACGTTTAGCTTATACAGTATTTGTTGAAAGCTGCTCTATCAACGTTATATAACATTTGTTCTCCATCCAATTATCCCTAACTCCTAGAAAAAATATTTTTAAAATTTCCCAGCCTCCACGACTACTTTCTCATACTCAGTAAACTTTCCACACATGCATCAACGTTGTCAACTAATCGAACCGGTGCAAAAAAAAAAGATAGCACTGAAACGGATAACGAAGGGTAGTGTCGTTTGCCTTCTTGGTGCCTGGGGCAGTCCCAAAAACAAAGTAGGGGCTCGGTTAGGGTGGCATGTTTAGTCGGAGGAGCACACGGCTCCGCTTGTCTCAGGAAAAGCAATTAACTAGATAAAGTAGGGCGATTATACCAAAAACACAAGAAGCGTCTCTTCTCCTCTTCCAAGAGTTGATATAAAGGGCAAAGGCCCATGTGTTGTGAGACTTAATGGGAGGCTGGGGGAAAGGAGGTATGATGGAAGAGCCGTGGGTTCTCCTGGGCAGAAAGGGAAAGTAAACGTAGTTAGTGCACAGCGCAGCTCTGGCAGCTGTTGAAAATGGAAAGAGAGGGGCAGGATCGGTAGCCTCCCCGGGCTATTATCCCACAAGGCGAGGGCCGGCACAGCTGTTTCCCCAAGTCTGGGTCGGGCTGCTCCAGGACGTCCAGGAGTCGGTTCCTCCCCGCAGGCGCGGCCTGCGAGGGGCAGACGCACCCGCCCGGGTCCCGGCACTCACCCCCGCAATCTCCTCGGCCGAACATTCCAGCAAACTCCGGTCGATGGCCTGCACCTCTGGCTCTAGCTCCGACGCCATCTTCTCTCCTCCTCCTCCCCAGCGCTACCGCCGCCCGGAGAGCTGCAGCCTCACCTCGGCCCCGGCGGCCTCGACTGCCACCCCTGCCCCAGGCAATCAGTCCCGGAGCCGTCCAAGTGGCTGCAGGTGGAGCAAGAGAGGGAGAGAAGGGTGACGTGAACCGGAAAGGAAGGACAGCGGCCTCCTGCGCTCCCTCCCAAGCTTAGCGCCCAAGAGTCAAGTCACTGGCTCGTCCCTGACCCAGGGAAGGACACAGAAAACCCCAGGCCTGACACTCTCGCTGGCCACTACCGCGTCCTGCACCAGGAAAGGGGCAATAACACCCAGGAGGGGAAGCGGAGCTTTCTGGGTACTGTAGTTCTGGATACTGTAGGTACAGCACAGCCGGGAAAAAGGTGGCGCCCTAATACGGTGCCCCTCGAATGCATTGTGGGAGTTGTAGTCCATTCTCAAGGGGCGCTGGCTTAAATGGCAAATAAGCGGGCGGGGCTTTTCTGCCCAACGAGAATCATGGGAAGACAGTCGCGGAAAGCAGTGCCCCCTGGAAAAAAGCCAAAGAGAAAGATACTGTGGGAACTGCAGTTTTATTCTCCGAATCTCGTTTGTTCATTTTTGTATCCCCAGCTTCAAGAACACTGCCTGGCACATGGTAGACCCTCAAGGACTTGCCAGTCTGGCATAGGGTAGGCACTCAAATACTTGTCAAAGGAATGAATGAATTACATTCTATTCCTGTGGTTCTATGTCCTGTCATCCATCGAACCCTCATCTTTTATACGAGTAATGGAGGTGAACATTACCCACTTTTTTGAAGGTTTAAAACATGTTTTAAAAAATTTTTCAAACACTTTAGTGATGACCACTTATAAACTTTATCACAAATCTTGCTGCAAAGGAAAAAGAGTCTATTAGGCCAATTAAAAGATTTCCTCTTGATAGAGACATTTAATTTCTACAGATAATCAGACCAAGCTTGGTGGCTCATGCCTGTAATTCCAGCACTTTGGGAGGCCGAGGGGGGCAGACTACTTGAGTCCAGGAGTTTG
This sequence comes from Pan paniscus, assembly GCF_029289425.2. Classification (NCBI taxonomy): domain Eukaryota; kingdom Metazoa; phylum Chordata; class Mammalia; order Primates; family Hominidae; genus Pan; species Pan paniscus. The sequence goes on along the minus strand of NC_073254.2, from coordinate 57,057,619 downwards.
AGACCAGTTTGGACAACATAGCGAGACCCTCTTGATAAAAATCAAAAAATTAGCCAGGTGTGGTGGCACGCCTGTAGTCCCAGCTACTCGGGAAGCTGAGGCAGGAGGATTGCTTGAGCCCAGGCAGTTGAGGCCATCGTGAGCTGTGATCAGCCCACTGCACTCCAGCCTGCATGACACAGCTGAGACCCTGTATCAAAAAAGAAGAAGAAAAAAAAAAGAAATAGGTAAACATTGTTAGACTAGCTATCAAAGAAAACTATGTTTGGTTAAAGGTAATTAGACTATTGACTGACAGCTGGGTGACTGGGCTCTTAGAAGTCTTCAATCTCTAGAGTTTGTCAGAAAATTGTTTATACCTTTTGTCAAGTGTGTTAATTTATTCCCAGAAGTAGGTTGTAAATTACGTATAGGGGGGAAAAGTTCTGAGCCAGACCAGGTTTAGGACATGTTTATGTTTATGTTGTTTTGGGATTTTTTTTAAACCAATACTATGATATTAATCAGTTTTTTAAAAAAGGAAATAAGAAACTGTCTGTATCCCTGTAACCTCACAATACAATTAAGCCTTGTTATCACTTTTTAAAAGTTATATATATATACATATAAAACATCAGAAATTCAAACTCAAAAGGAATGTTTTAAAAAAGGAAAACTGAAAACTTCCTATTCCTCTTACCCCAAGTCCCTCTCCCCAAAGAAAATCATTTTTAACACTGTCTTATAAGTCTGTCCAGAAAAAAGTATGCACATATCTGTACAGATATTTATAATGAGATATCTTGAAATATTCTTCTATGTATTTTTCTTTTTTTGCCCAACTTCCTTACACTGATCCACTCAGGACAGAGTCAACTTGGAAGAAAACTGGGATTGTCCCAGCCTAGAAGCAAAAACAACATCTCTTGAGCTGTCCTAACATAGAATTTAAGTCATTAATAGACTGTAAAGGCAATTTCTGTTCTTAACATTATTTGCTTCCTAACATTATTTGTTTCAGGCCGAGCATTGTGGCTCACACCTGTAATACCAAAACTTTGGGAGGCCAAGATTGGAGGATAACTTGAGGCCAGGAGTTTGAGACCAGCCTGGGCAACATAGCAAGACCCCATCTCTACAAAGAAATTTAAAAATTAGCCGAACATGGTGGCCCATGTCTGTAGTCCTAGCTACTTTGGGAGGCTGAGACAGGAAAGATCACTTGAGCCTAGGAGTTCAAGCCTGTAGTGAGCTATGACTGTATCACTGAACTCTAACCTGGGTGAAAGAATGAGAGCCTGACTCAAAAAAAAAAATTGTTTCCCTCGTGTGTCATAATTACGAATTTGGAGATCATCTTCACTTAGCATTAGTAGCATTAGCGGTGGGACTCTCCATGTATTAATACTTTCAAAATACTTTTTCATTTGCTTCTGCAAGGCCAGACAACCTAGAAAACATCGTATACTCAGGACCAGGCACTCTAGGAGTATCCTGTATCTAGGACCAATTGTACATCAGTTTCTAGGCTTGAAGATTCCCTAATAGTATTAATTCAGTTGTGTGCCATTTCTCTGTCTATAATTTTTGTTTTTTTGAGACAGAGTCTCACTTTGTTGCCCAGGCTGAAGTGCAATGGTGCAATCTTGACTCACTGCAACCTCTGCCTCCCAGATTCAAGCGATTCTCCTACCTCAGCCTCCTAGGTAGCTGGGATTAGATGCGTTGGTGGTATAGTGGTGAGCATAGCTACCTTCTAAGTAGCTGGGATTATAGGCACGCGCCATCATGCCTAATTTTTGTATTTTTAGTAGAGACAGGGTTTCACCATGTTGGTCAGGCTGGTCTCGAACTCCTGACCTCAGGTGTTCCACCCACCTCAGCCTCCCAAAGTGCTGGGATTACAGGTGTGAACCACAGTGCCCGGCCTGTCTATGAATTTTTAAGGAGAGTTCTTTTTCCTACTCAGAGTCAAGGTAAAGAGCTTCTTTGTCATTTTTGTATGCCAGTTGGTGGGTTTTTTTTCTAGTCTACCCTTTCACTGATACGACATTCCTTTGAAAGCCCTGGCTTTATGTAGGGGATCTCAGTTGCAATTCCAATGTTTCTTTGACCCAGGGTCTTGTTTTCTGTTCCCATGAGGGCATTAAGAGCTAAGCCCCAACTTCCAGTTAAATGTGGCAGATTGAATACCTCATGACAGTAAAGGGAGAAAAAAAGAAAAGAAGAGAGGATGACAGCACCAAAATTTGGTAGAAAGCAAGTGGTTGAGAAGTAACTAAGAGAATGCTGAAACCTCCGCTAGCAGTAGAGACACTGAGTCAAGCTAATTAATATGCAGTACCCGGAAAGACTTAAAAATTTGAGGCACCATGTAACTCTGAAAGTGGGTGAAGACAATGCTAAAAGCAAGCTCATTGTTTGAAAGTCTGTATAGCAAGAAGTTAGATCTCATTTCCTACTCTGAAGAAGACTGGAGCTTTATCCTCTAGAGTGACTACACTTGAGGGCCTTTTGACTGGGAGACACCAGACACAGCTGAGGACAGGGATACCGCACTGCATTCAAGAGAGATGAATCAAAGTCTACATAGTGAACAGGGATAACCTAGCTTATTTCCCCATTTGGCTCTGAGAACCTTAATGGCCAGGCTTATACCTCCCAGGCAAGAGTTTGGGAGGGTCTTCTCCAGAGGGGTAGATTATCTCACCACCAAAAAAATCTGTAGAGGTCACGCCTGTAATCCCAGCACTTTGGGAGGCCGAGGCGGGTGGATCACCTGAGGTCAAGAGTTCAAGACCAGCCTGACCAACATGATGAAACCCTGTCTCTACTAAAAATACAAAAAAAGCTAGGCATGGTGGTGGGCACCTGTAATCCCAGCTACTCGGGAGATTGAAGCATGAGAATCGCTTGAATCCGGGAGGTGGAGGTTGCAGTGAGCCGAGATTGTGCCACTACACTCCAGCCTGGGTAACAAGAGTGAAACTCCATCTCAAAAAAAAAAAAAAAAAAATTCTGTAGAGGATAAGACCCCAACAAAATGGTATAGTCAGTTCACCCCACCCATGCATAAAACTTCTAATCATATTTTTAGTAAGTTATTCTTAAATATGAATAGACAGGCAGTTGTGTACAGATACTTGAGCAAAGCCTATGGAAGAGAGACTAAAACAAAAATGACGAAGGAAGAAACAGACACAAGTCAGAAAGTTGGAAAGAACTTTTACAAATGTTATTGAAATCACTGGAGGAGATAAGCAAAGATTATATATCCAAGAAAGAAGTACAGGAGGCTAGGGAAAAGGAGTTTTTGTTTGTTTGTTTGTTTTTGAGACAAAGTTTCACTCTGTCACCAAGGAATTTCACTCAATTTTTTTTTCTTTTTTTTTTTTTTTTTTTTGAGATAGAGAGTCTCATTCTGTCATACAGGCTGGAGTGGGGTGGCAGGATCTCAGCTCACTCCAACCTCCACTTCCCAGGTTCAAGTGATTCTTCTGTCTCAGCCTCCTGAGTAGCTGGGATTACAGCCACCTGCCACCACACCCAACTAATTAACTAATTTTTGGTTTTTTTTTTCAGTAGAGACAGGGCTTCACCATGTTGGCCAGGCTGTTCTGGAACTCCTGACCTCAAGTCATCCGCCCTCATTGGCCTCCCAAAGTGCTGGGATCACAGGTGTGAGCCACGGCTCTTGGCCATAATTCAGTATTATTTAAATCACCTGAAGCATTGGAAAGAGACACTGAGTTCATCAATAAGGTTAAATACATTATGATGCAGGCCAGGCACGGTAGCTCTTGCCTGTAATCTCAGCACTTTGGGAGGCCGAGGCGGGCAGATAGCCTGAGGTCAGGAGTTTAAGAGCAGTCTGCCCAACATGGTGAAACCCTGCTCTACTAAAAATACAAAAATTAGCTGGGCGTGGTGGCAGGCACCTGAATCCCAGCTACTTGGGAGGCTGAGGCAGCAGAATTGCTTGAACCTGGGAGGTGGAGGTTGCAGTGAGTCAAGATCACGCCATTACACTCCAGCCTGGGTGACAAGAGCGAAACTCCATCTCAAAAAAAAAAAAAAAAAAAAAAGAAAGAAAAGAATCATTATTGGGTAAAACATCAATATGAGTTTCTGTTTTATGTATTCATTTAACAACTATTTATGGAGTACTCAATACATTTCAGACATTGTTCTAGGAACATGGATACATGTGTGAAAAAAGGGGATTCCTGCCTTCATGGAACTCACATTTTAGCTATTCAGGAAATATGGCACCACCATTCTCAACACAAATACCTAGAAATATTGGGTGAAAATATAATAAACATAATCTTATATGAACATTTTAAAGGATAAGGCATCCAGTGCCATTCTGATTCTGGAGTCTTTGCGTTTTCTCCTGGAAGTATAGGATTCTTTCTTTGTTCCTGTTGCTCTAAAATTTCCCAATGACTTGCCATAACGTTATTTCTACTTAAAACCATTGTGCTGGCTATGGAAGGGCTCTTTCCGTCTGGACACTCATGTCCAGTTCTTGGAAAGTTTTTTGAAATTATTCCTTGATAACTTCTTCCCATTTATTTTATTTGTTCTCTCTGGGACTCCTCTTATTCAGAGTTTTCACAATTTAAATTTCTAAGAGAACTTTTTTGTTCTTAAATGTTCCTTTTGGCCAGGTGCAGTGGCTCACACCTGTAATCCCAACACTTCAGGAGCCCAAGAAGGGACAATCACTTGAGCCTAACAGTTCGAGACAAGCCTGGGCAATGAAGTGAGACCCTGTCTCTACAAAATATAAAAAAATTAGTCAGTTGTGGCGATTCACATGTGTGGTCCCAGCTGCATGAGAGGCTGAGGCAGGATGATCACTTGAGTCCAGGAGGTCAAGGCTACAGTGAGCCAAGATCCCGCTACACTCCAGCCTGGATGACAGAGTGAGACTCTGTCTCAAAAAAACAAACAAACAAACAAACAAAATCAAATGAAATCCCTTGTTCATATAGCTTGCCAAAATCTTTTTAAGTATAGCCAATGGATAAATTCCTACAAGGAATGTGCTAAGTCAAAAGGAATAATGTAAATGATAAAAGGGCAAAAGGTGCAGAGTGAGGCTCAGAGTCTACAGGACTATGAAAAAGGCCTATTTGGGTACCCCTTGTCACTCACAGGCATTCAGAGCCCCCGCTCTGTGTAAGGCTCTCTACTGTGGCCTCTCACTGGACCTAGTTATGTTCTCAAACTTCAAATCTTTACTCAACCTCCTATTTCTCCCCCTACAAAAGTAACCAATCTATATGCCATTTCCTCAGAGCCCAACCTTGTGCCATATTTATTCATCCATCAATTAGCTAAGAAATTAATTGAACAAATATTTTTGCACTCCTGCTAAGTACCAATTACACTTTTGTTTCTGGGATATACATCAATAAACATAACAGGCAAGGCTACTGCTTTCACAGAGCTTGCATTTTAGTGGGAGAGACAAGCAATAAAAAAATAAGCTGGGCTGGGTGTGGTGGCTCATGCCTGAATAATCCCAGCATTTTGGAAGGCCAAAGTAAGAGGATTGCTTGAACTCAGGAGTTCGAGATCAGCCTGGGCAACATAGTGAAACCCTGTCTCTACAAAAAATGCAAACATTAGCCAGGCGTGGTGGCACACACTTGTAGCCCCAGCTACTCAGGAGGCTGAGGTGGGGGGATTGCTTGAGCCCAGGAGGCGGAGGTTGCAGTGAGTCAGGATCATGCCACTGCACTACAGCCTGGGCAACAAAGCAAGACCCTGTCTCAAAAATAAAAAAGTAAGCTAAAGAATATACTATATAATTTTTAGATATTGACAAGTGTTAAAAGGCAATAAATATTATACAGAAGGTGAAGGTGAAAATGGAGGTAAGGGCATTAGACAGGTTGGTCAGCGAGGTGTGCATGAGAAGTGGGGAGTTGAGCTGAGTACTGAGTGAGAAGAACCCATCACGTGAAAATCTGAAATGAGAGCATTCCAGGCAAAAAGAAACAGCAATTGCAAAGGCCCTGAGGGTGAAATGAACTTGACTTGAATCAAGAACAATAAGATAGCTGCAACTTTTAGCCAATAAGTTTCAGATAAACTAATAAATGCTATGCTCACTAGTAATAGGCATAGGTATATTATTCCTATTCCTTAGTAAAATTGTTTCAGATATGTGTTATTATTTTCAGTTAAGACTTCATGAAATAGGCTGGGCGTGGTGGCTCAGGCCTGTAATCCCAGCACTTTGGGAGGCCAAGGCAGGTGCATCACTTGAGGTCAGGAGTTCAAGACCAGCCTGATCAACATGGTGAAACCCTGTCTCTACTACAAATACAGAAATGGTGGCAGGTGCCTGTAATTCCACTACTTGGGAGGCTGAGGCAGGAGAATCACTTGAACTCAGGAGGCGGAGGTTGCAGTGAGCCCAAGATCGTGCCACTGCATTCCAGCCTGGGTGACAGAGTGAGACTCTGTCTCAAAAAAAAAAAAAAAAAAAAAGAAACTGAGACTCATAAAGGCAAAGTAACTTGGCCAAAGTCACCGTGGTAGATTGCAGTTTTATGGCCCTAATTAACGACATTCCTGCTTCCACTCCCTTTGTAATGTGACTCAGCCACTCTTTCTATCAAGAAGTGGGAACTGTTTTACCACCCCTTGAATCTGGGCTGGCCTTATGATTGCTTTAGTGAATACAATGTGGCAGAAATGACAGTATACAGTTCTAAACCTAGATCCCTAAATATGGCCTTGGACGCTTCAACCCTCTCTAGGACTCCCCTGCTTTCTCCATGTGAACAAGTCCAGGATAGCCCACTTGGGGATGAGAGATCATATGGAAGAGAACAGAGGCATCTAGCTGACAGCCAGCCAATTCCCAAAAGCAAAATCATTTAGCTGACCTGTGGATAGCTTAAGGTGTTACCGGTAGAGAGTGTCCAGGTTCTTGGTGCTTTGAACAAAGAATTGGACAAAATACACAAAGCAAGAATGAAGCAACAAAAACAGATTTATTGAAACAAAAAATCACACTCCATAGGGTGGGAGCAGTGAGAGCAAGCAGCTGAAGGGCTTGGTTACAGAATTTTCTGGGGTTTAAATACCCTCTGGAGGTTTCCCATTGGTTACTTGGTACACACCCTAGGTAAATGCAACCAGAGATTGAAGTTGCCAAGTTACACCCTATGCAAATGTCTGATTGGCTGCGAAAAGTGACCAATCAGAGGCTGAAGTTACAAAGTTATACTTCTATGCAAATGAAGACTTGGCCCTTGACCAGCCTGATTGGTTCCAGGAGGGGACCAATCAGAGGTACTTTCAGTTTTTCATCTGCCAGGCAGAAAACAGGGTGGGGTAGCGGGGAGGAGAGGCTTGCAAAGGGAGTAGCCTCTGATCATTTGTTACTTGGGTGTGGAAAGTTGGGGTTCGCCCAGGCTGGGGTGCAGTGGTACCATCTCAGCTCACTGCAACTGAGGTTTTCCTTTTGATTTAGTTCTAGGAAGTCAGTGTGAATCTGCCTTAGGTTCTCTACCTCCAGACCCTATTCTCCTGCCTCAGAGGCATGTGAGAGAGGCCAGGGAGACCAGGAGCACTGGCCTAAATTGCTGACCTGCAGAATTGTAATCTAAATAAATGCTTGTTGTTTTAAGCCACTAAACTTTGAGGTGATTTTGTATGTACCAGTAGCTAATCAATTCAGTTGCATTGTTAGATCAGCAGCCCAACTGGCATTTGAAATCTGGTCTCACCAACTCCAAGGCTCATGTTCCTCCCAAGACAGGCTGTTCCCCCTACAGGCCTACTTCTAGGCAAATTATTTATTTCCAAATTAAAATAACCAAGCTTGTGTATATTAGACCAAAACCCAGTCTCCCTTCTTCTGGACTGGTCCTAAACTAATTAGTTGGGTTTCTCTTCTCCTCTCCTTCCTTCCTTCCCCCTCTCTCTCTTCCAGCTTGCTCTGTTGCCCAGGCTAGAGTGCTGTGGTGCAATCTTGGCTCACTGCAACCTCTAACTCCTGGGTTCAAGCAATTCTTTGGCCCCAAGCCACCCAAGTAGCTGAGATTACAGACGCCCACCACCATGCATGCTAAATTTTTGTATTTTTAGTAGAGACAGGGTTTCATGATGTTGGCCAGGATGGTCTTGATCTCCTGACCTCCAGCAATCCACTGCCTTGGCCTCCCAAAGTGTTGGGACTAGAGGCATGAGCCACCCTGTCTAGCTGGGTTTATCTTAAAGGCCATGGGTAAAAGATCGAGAACTTTCATGTCCTGGAATTCTTTCAAAACATTGGACATAGATGTATCTCAGGAGTGTCACACTGTGTCCAGAATTGGTGGGTTCTCAGTCTCACTGACTTCTAGAATGAAGCCTCAAACCCTTGCAGTGAGTGTTACAGTTCTTAAAGATGGTGTGTGTCCAGAGTTTGTTCCTTCAGATGTGTCTGGAGTTTCTTCCTTCTGGCAGGTTCGTGATCTCGCTAAGTTTCATGAGCGAAGCTGCAGACCTTCACAGTGAGTGTTACAGCTCTCACAAGCAGCACAGACCCAAAGACGGAACAGCACCAACATTTATTGCAAAGAGCAAAAGAACAAAGCACCCCCACAACACAGAAGAGTTCCTGATCAGGTTGCTGCTGCTGGCACTGGTGGCCTGCGTTTATTCCCTTATCTGGCCCCACCCACATCCTGCTGATTGGTCCATTGTGCAGAGAGCTGATTGGTCCATTTTACAGAGAGCTGATTGGTCCGTTTTGACAGAGTGCTGATTGGTGCGTTTACAAACCTTTAGCTAGACAAAGAGTGCTGATTGGTGCGTTTACAATCCTTTAGCTAGACAGAAAAGTTCTCCAAGTCCCCAATATCCCAGAAGCCTAGCCGGCTTCACTTGTCAATGGCACTGGCTGCGGGATTTTGGGGCACCTAGCCGGGCACTCCGGCAGCCCAGAGGGAGCTCGTCCCCCAGTCAAGCCCAGCAGGCGCCGGCCCGCCGCGCAGAGTGCGGGACTTGTGGAGCCCGCGCGCAGCCCCAGCTCCCGCCCGCGCCTCTCTTTTCACACTTTCCAGTGAGCAGAGGGAGCCGGCTCCGGCCTCGGCCAGCCCCAGAGAGGGGCCCTCACAGCGCAGCGGCGGGCTGAAGGGCTCCTCGAGCGCGGCCAGAGCGGACGCAGAGGCCGAGGAGGCGCCGAGAGCGAGCGAGGGCTGCTAGCAGATTGTCACCTCTCAACACCAAGATAGTTGTATCCGTGGTTAAACTCTGTAGGCATACACTCTGCTTTTCTTGGGGACAAGGTTACCCGCCTCCCTCTTTTATAGGGACATTGGCTTTGGTGACAGCCAATTGCAACTTTTTTCTTCTCATTGGGAAGTACTGAGAGTGGGTTTCCTTTAGTCTCTAGTGGGAATATTATAAAGCGCTGGTATACAAAGAGCCCTCAGACAATAAAAAAGTTAACAAAATACATTATATAAATAAATATAAACTAAAAAGATTCTGAAGAACATTTTATGTTTTCTGTACCTGTTGTTGCTGATATAAATTATCTCCTGGGACTGAACTTCGAATTGTCAATTGTCTAAATCTCCCATTGTACTGAGACACATCCAGTGGTCTATAAATTTTATCTTGGGCTGGGCGTGGTGGCTCATGCCTGTAATCCCAGCACTCTGGGAGGCCAAGGCCGGAGGATTTCTTGAGGCCAGGAGTTCGAGACCAGCCTGGGCAATATAGTGACACCTTGTCTCTACAGAAACCTTAAAAAATTAGCGGAGCATGGTGGTGTACACCTGTGGTCCCAGCTACTCGGGAGACTTAGGTGGGAGGATCACTTGAGCCTGGGAGGCAGAGGTTGCAAGAGCTGAGATTGCTCCACTGCACTCCAGTCTGAGTGACGGAGCGAGACCTTGTCTCAAAAAAAATTTTTTTTTAAATCTTTTCTTTCCTTCCTTCCTTCCTTCGTTTTTTCTTTTTTTTCAACAGTCTTGCTCTGTCACCCAGGCTGTAGTGCAATGGTGCCATCTCGACTTACTGCAACCTCCACCTCCCGAGTTCAAGCAGTTCTTGTGCCTCAGCCTCCCCAGTAGCTGGGATTACAGGCATGAGCCACCGTGCCCGGCCATTTTTCCCCCCCAGTCTTGTAGAGATCTCTCCTGGAGTTTTCTATCTACTCCAAAACGGATTGGTTACCCTGTTGGCCTAGTTCCAGAGGTAGATTTCCCATGAAACTAGTAAAGCTTAAGCTTCAGGGGCCCTCACTGGCTTCAGCAATGAATTCATATGGTCATAAGTTACATAAAATTTGCAAAATAAGATATTTTAACTGTGATTGGCTAAACTGCTGTCTCTTTCCTGTCCAACTTTTCCTCAGTCGCATTTCCTCTCACATTGCTGTTTCGGGATCAGACCAATGGGAAATAAATAGGAGATCTTAGCATGGGTTTAGTTAGATTATTTATGTAGTTCACAGCCACAGCTATGTAAAGTTGGGTTATTGTCAGCCATTCCAGTAGGAATTGCTTCCAGAAATATTCACACCTCTTACTGTCGTAATTCACCCTGGGTGCAAGGGTGAATATGCACCACAGAGGTGCGCCTGTAGTCCCTGCTACTACGGAGGCTAAGGTGGGAAGATGGCTTGAGCCCAGTTGAGATCGTGCCACTGCACTTGAGCCTGGGCAGTATAGCCAGACCCTGTCTCAACAACAACAACAACAAAACATTTTGCTATACTTATTTTTTTTTTTGAGACAGGGTCTGGCTCTGTTGCCCAGGTGGGAGTGCAGTGGCACCATCTCGGCTCACTGCAACCTCCACCTCCTGGGCTCAAGCCATCCTCCCACCTCAGCCTCCCAAGTAGCTGGGACTACGGGTGCATGCCAGCACATCCGGCTAATTTTTGTATTTTTAGTAGAGATGGGGTCTCACCATGATGCCCAGGCTGGTCTCAAACTCCTGAGCTCGAGCAGTCCACCTGCCTCGGCCTTACAGGTGTGAGCCACCATGCCCTGCCAGCAAAATGTTAAGTGTAGAATTTAGATGACAGGTATATGGTGTTCACTGTAAAGTTCTTTTAACTTTTGTATAGGTTTGAACATTTTCATGAAACACTGTTGGAGGAAAAGTATATAGCTGAAAAATAAAGGAAAAAAGTATTATAGACAGGGATCAAGCAGTTAATTCATTTAAAAATTCTATCTTTTGGCTGGGCGCGGTGGCTCACGCCTGTAATCCCAGCACTTTGGGAGGCCAAAGTGGGCGGATCACCTGAGGTCAGGAGTTCAAGACCAGCCTGGCCAACATGGAGAAACCCCGTCTCTACTAAAAATACAAAAAATTAGCTGGGCGTGTAATCCCAGCTACTCGGGAGGCTGAGCTAGGAGAATTGCTTGAACCCAGGAGGCAGAGGTTGCAGTGAGCTGAGATCACGCCATTGTACTCTAGCCTGGGCAACAAGAGCAAAACTCTGTCTCGAAAAAAAAAAAATTATTTTTCTAGATTTTGTGATGTCTGTGGTATTTTTGTTAGCTTTTAAATTTTTTGTTGTGATTTCTCATTGTAAATAAATATTCATTTTTATACCTGATTTTGTATTTACAATTTTGTATTTTACTTTTAAGAAGAGGACCCTCAAATTGCATAAGCTTCAGGCCCCACAAGACCTGGATCCACTCCTGCCTGGTACACAGCTGACATTCTCAAAGCTCTTTTCACTTTCACTTCGGAATTTCCAGTCTCCATATCCTTAAGATTCCTTTCAAGCTTTCATTTACTGGATCCTATGTCTCCTTAGTGTCTTCATTCTTGAATTCATCCTCCTTTTGGTAAGTCATATACTCCAATAGCTTCCCAAGAAAGGTTGCATAAGAAATTCATTTTTGAATTTATTGTAATCATGCAATGATTTTTATTCTGTTCTCCCACTTGATTGATAGTTTGCCTGAGTATAAAATTCTAGGTTGAAAATAATTTTCCTCCAGAATTTTGAAGGCATTTCCCAATTGTCTTCTAGCTTCCAGTATTGCTACTGAGCAATCTAAAGACATTCTGATCTTTTATTTCTGATCTATTTTTCTATCTCTGGAAACGTAAAGGATCTTTTTATCCATAGAGTTCTGAAATTTCATGATAATGTGACTTGATGTGAGTTAATTTCCGTCTATTGGTTATGGGTACTAAGTGGGCCCTTTCAATCTGAAAACCTGTGTTTCTAAGTTTAGGGAAATTTTAGAGAATTAATTTTAAAAATAATGTTATCTGTTTTTCTCTTTTCTCTCTTCCTGGAACTCCCAGACTAGTCTTCTCTTTTTCTTATCTTTTGTCTTCTATTTCCACCTCTTGGTCTCTTTTTTTTCTGGGAGATATCCTGGACTCTATCGTCAATCCTTTTAATGAGTTTTTCTTTCCATTCTTAATTTCCAAGGACTCGGTTTTTTTCTTGACTATTTTCTGAAACAACATATTTTTCTTATTTTGAGGTTTCAATATCTTATCTGAGGATTTCAAATATAGGCGTGGAGATTTTTTTGTGTTGTTGTTGTTGTTGTATTGTTAAAATTTTCCTCCCTCCTGTAAAGTTTCTGTTTTATCCAGGTTTCTTTTTTTTTCTGTTAGTTTTGGTCTCTATCTTTCACATCAGAGACTGCAATCTGTTGTTGTTGGTTCATTTTTAAGAATGAGAGACTAAGAACCTGATGAAATGCTCTGAAATCATGGATAGAGCTTATCAATTATGGAAAGTTTTGTGGGGTGATCTGTCTGGGATGTTTCATTAGGAAATCTATAGTGCCAATATCTTTTGATCTTTCCTCTTAGTCTAGTCAGATTTCTCAGAGAAGATATTTGGCCTTTTGCCTGGATGGTAAAATTGTCCTATCTTTTCTCACTGTTAGAAAAGTAATCCAGTATGGCACCCACTGTCAGAATCTGCAGGAACAGAATTCTCAGGCTCCCAAGCTGAGTCAGTTAAACAAACTTACCGTAGACAAGTGATAAATGTGTTCATTTTTAAAAACTATTGAAAGGGCAGTAGTGTACTTAAAAATTGATACCCAGTCTTTTTTTTTTTTTTTTTTTGAGACAGAGTCTCACTCTGTCGCCCAGGCTGGAGTGCAGTGGCACAATCTCGGCTCACTGCAAGCTCTGCTTCCCAGGTTCACGCTATTCTCCTGCCTCAGCCTCCCGAGTAGCTGGGACTACAGGTGCCCGCCACCATACCCGGCTAATTTTTTGTATATTTTTTTAGTAGAGATGGGGTTTCACCGTGTTAGCAAGGTTTGTCTCGATCTCCTGACCTTGTGATCCACCCGCCTCAGCCTCCCAAAGTGCTGGGATTACAGACGTGAGCCACTGCACCTGGCCCAGTCATTTAGGATTTTTACTCACCAATTTTTATTGGCATTTGTTTCCATCAATTGCTTTTGCCAATGGCTAATAGTTGTACTCTTCCATAGTTGAGTTTACACACCTATATGGTCTGCAAATAACTGAGTGTTAATTAGCATTAATTGAGTGTGGCTATTCTCTACACACATTCCAGTCTGCTCCTTTTGGGTTCAGTCTGTCCACAAGTGCTACATGAGGAGTCTCTTAGAGTTGTAGCTTGTGCTGCTCCCTATTGGAGGGAATAACCCCATGCTTATTGAGGGCTGATCCTTGACTAGGAGGCGCCATTACAAAAAGAAACAGGATCAGGCTGGGCACAATGGCTCATGCCTGTAATCCTAGCACTTTGGGAAGCTGAGGCAGGTGGATCACTTGAGGTCAGGAGTTCAAGACCAGCCTGGCCAACATGGTGAAACCACGTCTCTATGGAAAATACACACACGCACAAAAATTAGATGTGTGGGGTGGTGCGTACCTGTAATCCCAGCTACTCGGGAGGCTGAGGCAGGAGAATAGCTTGAGCCCAGGAGATGGAGATTGCAGTGAGCTGAGATCATGCCACTGCACTCCAGCCTGGGTGACAGAGCAAGACTTCGTCTCAAAACAAACAAACAAACAAACAAAAAACTGCTCTGATCTGGAAAAAATAAATTCAATCAAAGATCTCTTAACTGATGTAGTAAATTTGTGTTTATGGTCATATTCAGTACTTCCCCGGCCTCCCTCCTCTTCCCCTTTATGATTTGATTCCCGGATAGTTTGTTCATAATTTATCTACCATTTAGTTAAAAAGAGTTTTCATTTTTACTTTCATCTTTCTGGTGAATTGTGAAATTATAAGTTCCTGTCCCAGTTTACTTAGTGAATTTTCATCAGATTGGTCACCATCATCATGTAGAACCTAAAAGGTAGAGGGAAATTTCATTTTAGACTCATATGTTTACTTGTTAGTTTAGACTCATTTGTTTACTTGTTAGTTTTCCCTTGTTTTCCCACTCTTTGTCCCAATCTTTCACTTGTATTTATCAAAGCAAAGTTCAAAATTCCTTATTTGTATTTATCAGATCCCTTCATAGGTAGCATCACCAGATGTACTTGGGGTTTTGGCAATTTATTGATGGGACTCTTACCTGTCCCCATTATTGTTACTCACTCTTTGGTCTGTCACCATGGAGTTATATGTTGGAAGCAATTAGGAGAGTAAATGGCTTGTGATAGAACAGTAGGCTTCCTCATGCATGTTCCTGAGTCAGTGAAAATCCTCAGCTATAAAGTGAGGAGTCAATGCCTCCACCCTCCTTTACTTGCTGCTTAGGAGATGGGCAAGTAGGAAGGGCCATTTTATATTCAGATTATAAACCCATTCTTGACAAATCAGATGCTAAGAAATCAGGAATGCTGTTTTTCTGTACATCTCCTTAGTGGTGGCTTTTACCGATTTCAGCATTAATTGTGACAACATAGTTTTGGCTCTGATGAGAGGGCAGCAGTGAAATATAACCTACCTTTAGGACGGTGCCTCCAGGCACAGAAAAGGGTAGGGAAAGGATAAGCTCACAGGGCTGCTGTGAGTAGCACGTGCGTGGACTGCTAAATACCTTGGGTCCTCCCCCAGGCCAAGGCAGCATCCACTCCTCCACGGTCTCTCTGTTCATGTGACCACTTGTCTGCCTCTCTCATCTTATCAGAACATCTACAGCTTTGTTCCACGGGATTCTTCACTAGGGATCTGATGGCATCCACGTGAGGAACCAGGAGCTTAATTTTGTCCGCCAGTCAATGGAATCCATAGCCGGCAGCCAAGCCAGTGGCCTAAACATAAATCACTGCCTGGGAATTTGAATACAGGAAAGTCTTGTTTGCTCTCTAGAGCCCAGCTTCAAGTCATCGGTACTGCCTTTGGTTCTGCCCACTGGGAAGAAGCCCCTCATTCTCCTCTCCAAGTATCCCCCCCAGGCAGGGTGTAAGGGGACCGCCACCGCTGGAGGTTTTAGAAGTGAGGGAGGCAAAGCCACCCACAAAACCGGCGGCAGCTCAAGAGTCCACCGTGCTTCTCCGGCACCGATGCCGGGAGCCTGCAGGGGGCGCCCTTGCCCAGGCTGGCCTCCGCAGTGCCGGAGGAGGGACCAACCTCCGTGGGGCTGAGCTTTTCGATCTCTGGAGTTCCTCTTCAGCAGTGGAGCTAGCTTTTGTTTGAACGTGACCGATTCCCGTTATACAGCTTGGGATCCCGAAGTACTTGATGTCCCTTGTCTTAGCTTCCATAAGCAGCTGGTAACTGACATTCAAAGGGAGCATCCTCAGGACTAGAAGCCACAGGCTAAGTCCTTCCCCTCCCTCAGGAATTCCCAGAAGGCTCCAGTCATCAGCAGTTAAGGAGACACACTTCATATTCTGATTGGTGATATGGACCCAGAGGAAGGGCAGCAGGCACTGTGGTCTGCAAGGCTTCGGAGGCAGTGGCTGGTTCGGACCGCATGCAAATTCTGATGCCCTTCTAATAATCTAATACCCAGATGTGGATCCAAGATGCCCATTAATATCTATGCCTGCTTTTTAGTGGTAGGGGGCTTGAAAAACAAAAGCCTCTATCTGGTCCAGGGTGAATTCCTCTAGCGGGCAGAGGCAGAGCCAAACTGCATCTTGGAGGGCGCCTGAATTTTCTCATGATTGATGGCACATCCCTTTCAGTCAAAAAAATCAAGGGAAGACAGAGCTTCAAGCACAGTTGTTTCTGAATTACCCCTAATTAATTTGTCATCGTTGTACAGAATAACTTCAGTATCTGAATTAGGCCACCTATTAAAATCCTGCTTTATCAGATTATGGCACATTGCCGGAGAATGGATATTTCACTTTGAAGGGAATTGCTGGCCTCGCCAAATGAAGGCTAGCTAAAAGTAGGGTTGTCAGATTTAGAAAATACGAATAGAGGGCACCCAGTGAAATTTGGGTTTAAGAGACATAACAAATAATTTTTTATTTAAGTGTGTTCCAAGTATTGCATGGGATGTACTTATACTAAAAATCAATTTGTTCTTTTTCTGAAATTCAAATTTAAGTGGGCATCCTGTATTTTATCTGGCAACCCTAACTGTAAAAAGAGAATTCAAACAATTTAAAAGACCTTAGACCTTCGGTACCATTGTAGAGAGATAATCGCCATTAAGAGTTTTGGGTGTGTCTTTCCTTTTTTTGTTTTGTTTTTGAGATGGAGTTTCACTCTTGTTGCCCATGCTGAAGTGCAATGGCGCGATCTCGGCTCACTGCAACCTCTGCCTCCTGGGTTCAAGCGATTCTCCTACCTCAGCCTCCCGAGTAGCTGGGATTACAGGCATGCGCAACCATGCCCAGCTAATTTTATATTTTTAGTAGAGACAGGGTTTCACCATGTTGGCCAGGCTGGTCTCGAACTCCTGACCTCAGGTGATCCACCTGCCTCGGCCTCCCAAAGTTCTGGGATTACAGGCGTGAGCCACTATGCCCAGCTTGGGTATGTCTTTCCATAAACTATTCATGAATATCCACAAATATTTATGTATGTTCAAATCCTGGTTCCTCCAATTGCTAGCTGAGTGACCTTGGAAGAGTTAACTAAACTCTCTGGATCTTAGTTTCTTTATCTGTAAAATGGGCATAATAATAGTATCTGTCTCATAGAGTGTTAATGGGGGTTAAATGAGTCTGGCATTTAGAAGGCACTGAATGATTGTCTGTTATCAATAATTACTATCAATAATGATAACTAGGCCGAGCGCGGTGGCTCAAGCCTGTAATCCCAGCACTTTGGGAGGCCAAGGCAGACGGATCACTTGAGGTCAGGAGTTCAAGACTAGCTTGGCCAACATGGCAAGATCCCGTCTTGGAAGCTGCAGCATGAGAACCTCTTGAACCCAAGAAGCGGAGGTTGCAGTGAGCCAAGATCACACCACTACACTCCAGCCTGGGTAACAGAGTGAGACTCTGCCTCAAAACAACAACAAAACACAAACACACACACACACACAACATACACACACAAATAATATCACTAATATATATCATGTCTTAAAAATTTGCAAATAGAGGCCTACTCTATGAATTGTTCTATACCTTGCTTTTTTCAACTTTTATCTTGTTTATTCTTTTTCACAGATACATATGATTTTTAAAAAAAAATTTAGTTCCTATTGATGATCATTTAGGTTATTTTCAACACTTTTTTTGCATGTACTGCTGTGTAAGTACCACGTGCACTAACCAATTGCACCACTGGAGCTCCAATTTTCAGCACATTTCTATCTGAATATTGCTGCAGTAAACACGCTTGTGGTGAAATGATTGTATGAAAGTGCTTCCTCTGTGTAGTCTGGACAATGAGCCAGCCAGGACTCAGAGCTCCCCCTCCCTCACTTTTTTCTAGTACCCAGGGCTGCAGTTTATCACTGTCAGCAGAGCCAGCACCTCCCTTACCCAGGTGCTGTCAGCTGGCATCTCCAGACAACAAGGCAAACAATGGCAAAGGGCTGAGACTAGGATGTTTAGATGCAAAATTTTAGAGGACACCAAAATCTCAGTAATTAAGATAAGTAATATTTTAACGTGCTATTTAAAAAAATTGATATAAATACAAAATTAATGATGGACAAATAGCAAGCTTTTAAATAAAGACAGGATTAACAACTGTGCCATACAGAGTCCTGTTGGATTTTACATTAATTTGTATTTTAAAAAAATACTTCATTGAGTTGGGCATGGTGGCTCACACCTGTAATCCCAGCATTTTGGGAGGCTGAGGTAGGAGGATCGCTCGAGGCCAGGAGTTTGAGACAAGCCTGGGCAACAAAGCAAGACACAGTTTCTACAAAAAATTAAAAATTAGCCAGGTGTAATGGCATGCATCTCTAGTCCCAGCTACTTGAGAGGCTAAGGCAGAAGGATCCCTTGAGTCCAAGAGTTTGAGGTTACAGTGAGCTGATTGTGCCACTGCACTCCAACCTGGGTGACAGAGCAAGACCTTGTCTCAAAAACAAACACTCCCCCCCGCAAATCTTATTTCATTGAAATATAATATCTTGGTTACTGAGATTTTTAGTGCCACTTTAAATTTTGCACCAGGGGCAAGTGCCTCATTTGCCTCTTTATAAGTCCTGGCTCTGGCTGGTACCGTATCTGGATGGCAGGCACAATGTCCAAGTTTGAGCACCATTGATAAAGTGGTTCTAGCTGGGCATGGTGGCTCATGCCTATAATCCCAGCACTTTGGGAGGGCGAGGCAGGCAGATTGCCTGAGGCGAGGAGTTCCAGACCAGCCTGGCCAACATGGTAAAACCCCATCCTACTAAAAATACAAAAATTAGCCCATTGTGGTGGCTCACACCTGTAATCCCAGCTACTCGGGAGGCTGAGGCACGAGAATTGGTTGAACCCAGGAGGCAGAGGTTGCAGTGAGCCAAGATCACACCATTGCACTCCAGCCTGGGCCACAGAGCGAGACTCTGTCTCAAAAATAAAATAAAATAAAATAAATAAAGTGGTTCTTGTGCTTGCCTTGAAAGAAGGGAGCCCTTCAAAGAATGGGGTTCCTCCCATGAAACACAGCCCCATATTGCATATACAGTAAACTACTTGATTCCAGCATACCTGTCCAGTGGTTAATGGGCTGAAGGGAGTCATAGGCCTTCTCCTGTTGACCCTGATCTCGTAAAGCCTATTCTTCAATCCACACCACGTGTGTAACAGTGTTCAGGAATTTATTCCTGGGAGTCAATCCTGAAGGGATCTCTCTAACACGACAAACCTTGTATATATGCTTTCGTGAACATACAAATATATATCTGTAGCATAAGTTTCGATAAGCGAAATTTCTGGTCCAAATGATATGTGCATTACAAGTTCGGATAAATATAGCCAATTTCCTCTCCTAAGATAATATATCCATTTACACTCCCACTAAAAGTATGTGAGTATGACTGTTTCTCCATATTCTTGACAATATTGAAAATTGTGGCACTTTTTAATCTTTGCTCATCTTACAGATGAAATAGTATTTCATTTTTGTTTTAATTATTATTTCTTAATTCTGAGCAAGGTTAAGCAACTTTTATCTTCCTATGTATTTATAAAGCAATAAATAGCATGCTCTTCTATGAGTAAATTCCCTAGTCTCATTTTTCAAAGTCAACTGTTGGTCTTTTTCTTACCGATTTGCTAATGCTCTTTAGATAAGTTTTTTTTAAATAACTCTCTGGCTATTATATATGTGGTGGATATTATCCCTGATTTGTTTATCTTTTGACTTTTTAATGATTTTTTCCCCTGAAGAAATGCTTTACATTTTTACATTGTCAAAGTTATCAATATTTTCCTTTTTGATACTAAATGTTATATTTCATATAGAGAGATCTTTCTTACAAGTTTATATGCTGTTTACCTTCTAGTACCTTTATGGATTTATTTCCTCTATTTAAATTCATCTGGGATTTTTGTGTGTGTGTGAATAAAGAGTAAGAAATACTTTTTTCCCCCTGAAATGACTAGCCAACATGATTTGTTGATAACCTCTGGGCCGGGCACGGTGGCTCACGCCTGTAATCTCAGCACTTTGGGAGGCCGAGGCGGGCGGATCACGAGGTCAGCAGATCGAGACCATCCTGGCTAAAACGGTGAAACCCCGTCTCTACTAAAAATACAAAAAATTAGCCGGGCGTGGTGGCGGGCGCCTGTAGTCCCAGCTACTCGGGAGGCTGAGGCAGGAGAATGGCGTGAACCCGGGAGCAGAGCTTGCAGTGAGCCGAGATTGCGCCACTGCACTCCAGCCTGGGCGACAGAGCAAGACTCTGTCTCAGAAAAAAAAAAAAAAAAAAAGACAAAAAGAAAACCTCTGCTTTTTCCCACTGATTTGAAGTGCCGCTCATATCACACTTTAAATCCTCATTTGTATATGGGACTTTTCCTGAATTCTTTAATCTGTTACAATTGTCTATATTTCTGAACCAGCACCAAATTGTTACAAATAAGGTAGATTTTTAATGCATTTTAGTATTTAGTATTTGTTTTCCCTGGAGTTAATAATTGTCACTTTTTTCCTCCATTTCCTCAGTTGTTTTTTCTTAATGTCATTATCATTCATTCAACCTCAAACTCTTTTTTTTTTGAGACGGAGTCTTGCTCTGTCGCCCAGGCTGGAGTGCAGTGGCACAATCTCGGCTCGGCTCACTGCAAGCTCCGCCTCCCGGGTTCACGCCATTCTCCTGCCTCAGCCTCCCGAGTAGCTGGGACTACAGGCGCCTGCCACCACGCCCGGCTATTTTTTTGTATTATTTTAGTAGAGACGGGTTTCATCGTGTTATCCAGGATGGTCTCGATCTCCTGACCTCGTGATCCGCCCGCCTCGGCCTCCCAAAGTGCTGGGATTACAGGCGTGAGCCACTGCACCCGGCCTCAACCTCAAACTCTTACCTAGCTTATATATCTCTTTGCGAGATTGATTATTTCTCAACGTTATCTCCCTGAAAAAAAAATCTGGGCTTGCCGCTCTCCATGATGGGTGCACATTTTGTATCCCTTTGTCTTCTGTCATGGTCTCCTGGGATTCCCTTAGCCTGTGATAGAGCTCCAGTTTCCTGGACATTCTGTCTTCCTTGTTTTGTTTTCTTTACTATCATGTTTGGATAAAGCATACCCTTCAATAGCTTCATAAGGAAGGGTGCATGGGAGGTAAATTTTCTCACATCTAAAATATTTTTACTTTGCTCTCATACTTGAAAAATGGCTGGACATGGTTTCTCTAGATTGAAAATCATTTTACTCTAGAATTTTGAAGGCATTGCTTTTTTGCTTTCCAGCTTCCTGTTGAGAAGTCAGAAGCCATTTTTGTCCCTGATCTTTTATATGGGTCCTTTGGCTTTCTCTCTAGAAATGTGGAAGATATTTTTCTTCGTCCCCATTGTGAAATCTGCATGATGTACCTTAGTATAGGTCTATTTTAATTCTTTGTGCTGGACACTTTTAATTTGGAAACTCATACTATACATTTCTGGGCAATTCCCTTGAACTATTTCTTTTAACGGTTTCCTTTCTTTCATGTTCACTGTTTATTCTTTCTGGGACTCCTACTATTTGGGTCATGTTCCACCTGAACTAGCCTTCTAATTTTCTTATCTTTTCATTCCTATTTTCTACCTCTTTGTGTTTGAACTCTACATACTTAGAGATTTCCTCAACATCATCTTCCAAACTTTCTGTATATTAAAAATAATCTCTGCTATCATGTCATTAATTTGCACCGGCCCTCTCTCATTCTTTTCCCTGTGAATATTTTTTTCTTTGTAGCATTCTATACTTAGTTTATGGATATGATATTACAATTGCTTTTAACTTTTCTAAGGATATTGTGATAGTTAATTTGATGTGTCAACTTGACTGGGCCCATAGGGTACCCAGATATTTGGTTAAACATTATTCTGGGTTATCTGCAGGCAGAGTGACAAGGGGGTTTCTGGATGAGATTAACATTTGAATCAGTAGACTGAGTAAAACAAATTGCCTTCACCAACGTGAGCAAGCCTGATTCAATCTGTGGTATTCAATTTGAATAGAACAAAAAGGCTGAGCAAGAGGGAATTTGCTTTCTCTACCTTATGGTGTTTGACCTGGGACATTGGGCTTCTGTCTTTGGACATGTACTGGAACTTACATCATCAGCCTACTGGTTCTCAGGCTTTTAGACGGCAGATTTGTGGACTTCTTAGCCTCCATATTCGTGTGAGCCAATTCCTTATAATAATCTCCCCTTTATATATCTACATCTATTATTTATTTATTTATTTATTGCTACTAGCAGGATCAACCAGACAAATATCTGTCTATCTATCTATCTATCCATCCATCCATCCATTTACCTTATTGTTCCTGTTTCTCTGGAGAATCCTAATATTCATATTAATGATAAGATTTGTTTTGTTTTAGTTTTCTTCTCCTTGTGTAATTGCATAATTCATTTTCTCCAAGTTTCTTTTTTCTATTTGTACATTTTAGTTTCTAGTGATCCATGTTAGAAGTTTTCCTCAGATGCCTCAGGTGATCCTTGGTAGTTTGCTCCTATTTAAGCTGATTGGAAACTTTGACAATGCAAGGAAGGATTTATAGGGTGTTCTGGCTGGATGGTTTCATTGGAGGAATGCTTGAGGTCTATACCTTTATGTCTTTACTTGTCAGCTGATCAGATTCCCCAGATGTGTCCTTTCCCATCTCTGTCTGGAAGGGTGCAAGCCAGGCTGCCAATGCTATAGGAGCAGAGGCAGAAGAAGGCAAGAGTTTCTGCCTCTAGTGCTTACACCTAATCCTGTTTTCTTTCTTTCTTTCTTTCCTTCTTTCTTTCTTTCTCTTTCTTTCCTTCCTTCCTTCCTTCCTTCCTTCCTTCCTTCCTTCCTTCCTTTCTTTCTTTCTCTCTCTTTCTCTCTTTCTCCTTCCTTCCTTCCTTCTTTCCTTCCTTCCTTCCCTCCTTCCTTTTTTGAAATGGAGTCTCGCTTTATCGCCCAGGCTGGAGTGCAGTGGTGCGATCTCAGCTCATTGCAACCTCTGCCTCCCGGGTTCAAGTGATTCTCCTGCTTCAGCCTCCTAAGTAGCTGGGATTATAGGTGTGCACCACCACGCCCGGCTAGTTTTTTGTATTTTTAGTAGACATGGGGTTTCACCATGTTGGTCAGGCTGGTCTTGAACTCCTGACCTTGTGATCTGCCTGCCCTGGCCTCCTAAAGTGCTGGGATTACAGGCATGAGCCACTGCACCCGGCATCCTGTTTTCTGTGTAGTGTCAAGTGTGCCTAGTGTCCTCCAGACCAGACATCTACCTCACCCTCACCCCCAGTTTACCCTTTTTAGGCAATAAACCACCAATCTGTTGCTGTGGGGAGACAGGGAGTTGGGGGGGCATCTAAGGCTCTAATTGCTTTTATTTATTTATTTATTAACTAGAGAGAGAGAGTTGTGCTCTATCGCCCAGGCTGGAGTGCAGTGTCACAATCATAACCCACTGTAACCTTGAACTCCTGGGCTCAAGCAATTCTTCTACCTCCGCCTCCCGAGTAGCTAGGACTACAGGTGTGCGCTATTTTTATTTATTTATTTATTTATTTATTTTTGGTAGAGACAAGTTCCCACTATGTTGCCCAGGCTGGTCTTGAATTACTGGCCTCAAGTGATCCTTCCACCTCAGCCTCCCAGAGTGCTGCGATTACAGGTGTGAGCCACTATGCCAGGCCTCTAATTGCTTCTTAAGTGGTATTTCCATTAGTTCTCTTTGTTTTATCTCTCTTTCATTTCCAAAGATAAATGGTTCCATCCATTCCTGAGCCTTTTGGGAGATTCTGTCGTGTAAATTGATTTGATTTCTATCTTTCTCCACTGCCACCTTAGGATTCTGTTTTCTTAGGTCTGAGTCATTTACTTATAGCACAGCTATTCATTTGTATATTTATTTTGCAATTAGATACTGAAGTGCATTTGCTTACTCTTAAGTTTTCAAAGTACACAATACTATAACAACTGCAAATAATGAAAATTTTCCTTCCCTTACTAACTTTTACACCTTAATATTTATTTTAATATTTATTTTCCTTCTAAAATACTATTGGCTTATACCTTCACTACAATGTGAAATAGTAGTAGTGATATGGGCATCCTTGTCTTTTTCCTGGATTTGCTGGGATTCTTTTAGTATTTCACCATTAAGCATGCTGCTGGTTTGGATCTGATTGCATACATTTATTTATTGTGTTAAGGAAATATCTCTCTTTTTTATTAAAAGCTTTGTGTCAGAAATGAATGTATAATTTTTCTAAATACCTTTTGGTCCCCTACAGATTTTTTTTTTTTTTGAGATGGAGTCTTGATCTGTTGTCCAGGCTGGAGTGCAGTGGCGCGATCTCGGCTCACTGCAACCTCTACCTCCCAGGTTCAAGCAATTCTCCTGCCTCAGCCTCCCGAGTAGCTGGGGTTACAGGTGCCTGCCACCACGCCCAGCTAATTTTTGTATTTTTAGTAGAGGCGGGGTTTCACCATGTTGGCCAGGAGGAACTCCTGACCTCAGGTGGTCCACCCACCTTGGCCTCCCAAAGTGCTGGGATTACAGGTGTGAGCCACTGCGCCTGGCCTCCCCTACAGATTTTTAAAATCCATATTCATGAGAGAAATTTGCCTGCATTTTTTCTACTCAATGCTGTATTTTTTAGGTTTTAGTATCAGTGTCATATTGCTTTTGTAAAAAAATAATCTAAAAGCTTGCTTTCTCTCTTATACTTTTGAACAGTTTAACAGCATTGGAACTATCTGGTGAGTAATTTAAAAAATTATAGTGTCCAGTACCTGAACAGACTGACCCTCTACCCTCCTTCAAATCAAATAATAGTTTATAGGGTGATGCCTACTTGTAAGTCAGCTCCGCAAGCTGTGGTCTCAGCAACTACAGAGGTAATATTAAATGAAAGACACAAAATTTACTTTCTCGAAGCTTCAGGCAGCCGGAAAAGGAGGAGAAGGGAAAGGAAAAGGAGGAGGAGGAAGTTAATTGTGTTGTTTGGACAAGAATGTAGTTCAACAGACTGTTTTTCTTCAGCCAACCACAAGACAAGCCTGATAAAAAAGGACGAAGTAAAAGGAATTTCTGCTACTCCTTTCTCCAAAGCTCTCAGACTTGGCCTCACGATTCTGTAGTCTCCTCAAGAGTCCTGTAGAAGATTTCCCAGAGGAAATATGTAAGGCTGTCTCTGGGCCACTGGAACAAGGTCTGGGGTTGCTGCTTGCTGACAAACAGCAAAGTGCTGTGTTGGTTTAGTGATTTGCTGATCCCTTTTCTTTGATGAAGATGGTGTTTGATTCATTGCATCAGCTTGATTTGGCTAACTCAAGACCTGGCTTTTCACAGTTTATCTACTACCTGGGGAAACACTGAGGTGGAAGGTTCTAGAAAAAGTTCAGTGTATTATAAATGAGAGACTTCTGATTATGTCTGCAAGTGGAAGTTGCTGCTGCCCAAGGCTTGATTTCACCATCAGACAGTGGCCAAATGGGATGACTCTTACAATTCTCCAAGTGTACAGTGAAATGGGGAGGTTTCGAAGATGCCCTCATATTTTAGATGGGCTTGGAGCTTAGACCACTTCCATATTCCCTTTTAACTGTCATAATTGATGAGGGAGTCAGTATAGCTCAAGTGACCAAGAGCATAGACTCTGGATTAGACAGATCTAGTGTGGATCCCATTTCTGCTCTAACTAGCTCCATCAAATTAATGAACTTCCCTGAGCCTCAGCTTATCTGGAAAATGAGGACAGTCATCGAACTTACCTCACTCAGAAGGCTGATGTGAAGATGAAGTGAGATATTGGGTAAAAGGCTCCTGACAGGATGTCAGGCCCATAAGTAAGGACCTATAAGGGATTGTTATTGTTGGTGTTATTATTATTCTATATGTCTTCTGGGACTGATGCTTCTGTCACTAAATAAGTGAATAAAGCTCCTGCTCATGGAGAGAGGCTGGTAAGGGTCAGGCCTGTCTGGGAGTTGGATAGCAGCTGCGGACTTGCCTAAACCGATCCACCCCATGGTTAGCAGGAAGATGCTGATCCCTTAGTCTCCTGTTCTCACTTCCACATCTTTTGTCTTAGGGGAAGTGGTAGGAACTTCTTGGATGTGCAAGCTCTGTCCTCTGAAAGTAGACCAGGGTCTTTATTCTGCTTGTGAGTGGAGAGTGAACTCCAAGTCAGAAAATCTTGTTGTTACTTCTGATTAGTCATCAACAGAGCAAGGCCCCCTCGGGGGACTCACCTGCTCCCTGCACCATCGAACGTGCTCTGAGCATCACACCACCTCTCAACATCTTCTCCTGGACAACCCTGTGCTGCTCAGCTGCTCCTGCCCTCTGACACTAGCCTCCAGTTGGGTTCTCTCTCTGACTGGAATAGCCTGGACTGGTTGTGGATAAAGAAGTTTGCCCCCTCCTTCTCCCTCATTTTGCCCTCTTTGCAATGTCTTTCCTCTCTCTTCCTACCCCAGGGACCCCCTAGTCTTCACTTCCTTCAGTTACCCTGTGTTTTCCCATCCTCTTCCACACTTCTTCCCATTGCAATCACATTTTATATCCTTTATTCAAAAGTTTAATAAATGAATCTAATTACTTAAAGTACGTGCTAAGCTCTCTTGCTTGTAATAAATGGCTTTCTTTGGTTTATCTCAAATAATTCTCTTCCCCCAGTGGGAGGGTAGGTTACATAATTATTGTGAAGAACCCACATGGTAATTGGGGGAATCAGGGCACTGCCGGCACCAGAGTGGCTGCCCAGCTGGGCCTCATTGCAGCTACAGCATGGCTGGGGAACCAGAAGTGGGGCCCAGGATACAGAGCTCTGGGGACAGTAACGTGTCCCCCTCTCAGCAGGAGATTGTCTACCTTTTGACATGACTGTGACACAGCCTCCTTCTGCCTCTGATTCTCACACTTTTGCCACTACCAGCTCACCTCTAACCCTTCTTTTCTTTGCCTCATGGCTTCTGTTCTCTACAAGCTTCTACTTATCAAGAGTTCTGGTCCTCAATGGCTTCTATGACCTCATGGCACTGCCTCTTCTTTGGTGGACAGGAGTTTTTACAGTGGAGCCCCTCACGGGCTGCTGCTGGCTGGGCCACTCATTGGCTGACCCTGCATTGGTTTTCCACCCCGATCCATTCGCCAGTGGACACAGAAGACCCATGGCTCTGGGCTGGGTGTGGTGGCTCACACCTGTAATCCCAGCACTTTGGGAGGCCAAGGTGGGCAGATCACCTGAGGTCAGGAGTTCAAGACCAGCCTGGCCAACATGGTGAAACCCCGTCTCTACTAAAAATAAGAAAAATTTGCCAGGCCTCGTGGCTTGTGCTCCCAGCTACTGTAGTCCCAGCTACTTGGGAGGCTGAGGCAGAAGAATCGCATGAACCCAGGAGGTGGAGGTTGCAGTGAGCCAAGATTGCACCACTGCATTCCAACCTGGGCGACAAGAGTGAAACGCTGTTTCAAAAAAAAGAAAGAAGGAAGGAAAGAAGAAGACACGTGGCTCTGAACTTGCTCCTCAGCACAGGGACTGTTGGTGTACCCAGCACTCTGAGCTTGGCTTTATCCAGGAAACACCATGATCTTCCTATAAGAATTTCAGTGATTCCCAATCTATATGATTGGCAGAACCTCATGGGTAAATTTTTAAAAATACAGATTTCTGGGAGCCACTTATATGTAAAATGATTACAGTGATAACACCTACCTCACAGGATTGGTGTGGCTGATTTTTTTTTCTCTTTTTTTTTCCAAAAAAATAATTCTTTTTGCTATGTTTGTAATGCCAAATGTTTGGAAATCTAAGTTCCCCCAAATGGGAACTTAATAGATCAGTGGTTCTCAAGGTCTGAGAAGAGGAAAGAAGGATAGTGTATCAGAATTACTCGGGGACCCCCATACTTGACCTCTGCAACCAGAATGGAGGGGGGTGCTGAAAGTCCCAGACTCTATACCAGCTGCAAACCCCATCTCCACATCACTGCACTAAGTAACTTAAAGTATGTCTTTAAAATAGAATCTCGTGTAGCCAATCAAATTGGTTTTGCAGAAGTCCATTTTGTTTAACATGCAAAGAAGGTCATGATGGATCATTGAATTAAAAAAGCAGGTTGTAAAACAGGACTATGATTGGATCTAATTTTTAGGGGAAAAAAGTATGTACATCTATGTATAGCTAAGGGCCTGGAATAGTAAAAGTATGGTTGGCATACCTGCTACCCCAGCATTACCAGGGAGCTTGATAGAAATGTAGCATCTGGAGCCCCACTGCAGACCACTGACTGAGAATCTGCATTTTGACAAGATCTCCACGTGATTGGTGTGCACATTAAAGTGTGAGGCTCACTGCTCTAGAACACTGGTTCTTGTCTTGGGTGCTCATTAGAATTCACCTGGGGAGCATGGAAAAAATAATCCTCATGCCCAGGTGGTACCCAGATCAATTTAATCCTAGTGTCTGTGGGTAAAGACTGGCACCATATAGCTTTAAACTCCCAGAGATCTTGATGAGCAGCCAGGATGAAAACAGCTGCTGTGAGGATATATCCTAGGTGTTAGACTGATTGTCCTGCAGATGGTGGGAATCTGGTGGTTCTTCTTTCTGCTTTTCTATATTTTCTGATTTTTGTCTAAGAAGCACATATAGTTTTTGTAATGAGAAAGAAATTATTTTTAATTTAAAAACCCTTGATTAATGCAAGGCTCATCCAAGGTTTAGACAGAAGCCTCAAAATGAGGAAGACGTTTTAGAGGAGGATTTGTAACAGAAAGAGAAAGAAAGGCCAGACATGGTGGCTCACGCCTGTAATCCCAGCACTTTGGGAGGCCAAGGTGGACTGATTTCTTGAGGCCAGGAGTTCGAGACCAGCCTGGGCAACATGGTGAAACCTCATCTCTACAAAAATTAGCCGGGTGTGGTGGCACATGCCTGTAGTCCCAGCTGCTCGTGGAGCTGAGGTGGGAGGATCACTTGAGCCTGGGAGGCAGAGGCTGCAGTGAGCTGAGATCGTGCCACTCCAGGTTGGGCGACAGAGCCAGACCTTACCTCAAAAAAAAAAAAAAAAAAAAAGGAAGGGAGCAAAAGGCAACACGGGCTAAAATGGTTGAAAGACACCATTTTAGAGGAAAATTAGGAGTCACTCCTCACTCCACCTAATACTTGATCTGGTATATCCCTGACCTGGTACATCTCCTCCACTTGAGAAAGAAGGAACTGAACATTGCTGAGAGTGTACTAATTACCCAGCAGTATAATAGGTGTTTCTTCCTTTTTTTTTTTTTTTTTTGAGACAGAGTCTCTGTCATCCAGGCTGGAGCGCATTGGCTCAATCTTGGCTCATTGCAACCTCTGCCTCTGTCGGGTTCAAGCGATTCTCCTGCCTCAGCCTCCTGAGTAACTGGGACTACAAGCGCCCACCACCATGCCCAGCTAATTTTTGTATTTTTAGTAGAGATGGGGTTTCACCATGTTGGCTAGGCTGGTCTCGATCTCCTAACCTCAAATTATCTGCCCGCCTTGGCCTCCCAAAGTGCTGGGATTATAAGTGTGAGCCACTGCACCTGGCCTATAATAGGTGTTTCATGGATCCTTATGAACTGTGAGTGTAAAATACACACCAGATATCAAAAAGACTTACTATAAAAAAGAAACATAAAATAGTTCATAATGCTTCATATTAAATACACATTGAAACATATTGTTTTGGATATATTTGGGTTAAATTAAATATATTGTTAAAATGTATTTCACTCGTCTCTTTACCTTTTTAAATTTGACTCATGGAAAATTTAAAATTACATCTGTAGCTCACATTTGTGGTTCATATTTTATTTCTAGATGGTCAGTGGCAACTAGAGTAGCAGACACATGGGGATTACTTAGGCTGGTTGTTCATTTTTTTTTGGACCCCTCCTAAGAGCAGAGAAAGAGGTGAGAGAGGAAGTAACTTCTCCCAAGCCTGTCTGATTGAGGATTGGATGGAAAACAGGTTAAAATGAATTTGAGGACATATCCCTGACCATTTTCTTTCCTTTAAATTTTATTTTACTTTTTTTTTTCTTTTTTTTTTTTTGAGACGGAGTCTCGCTCTGTTGCCCAGGCTGGAGTGCAGTGGCGCGATCTCAGCTTACTGCAAGCTCCACCTCCCGGGTTCACGCCATTCTCCTGCCTCAGCCTCCCGAGTAGCTGGGACTACAGGCGCCCGCTACCACGCCTGGCTAATTTTTTTAAATATATGTTTTTAGTAGAGACGGGGTTTCACCGTGTTAGCCAGGATGGTCTCAATCTCCTGACCTCGTGATCCGCCCGCCTCGGCCTCTCAAAGTGTTGGGATTACAGGCGTGAGCCACCACGCCCGGCCTAAATTTATTTAACTTTTTAACTTTTTTTTTTTTTGAGGCGGGTTAATGAGACTGCCTAATTTTTGCATTTTTTGTAGAGACGGGGTTTTGCCATGTTGCCCAGTCTGGTCTCAGGCGATCCACCTGCCTCGATCCCCCAAAGTGCTGGGATTACAGGCGTGAGCCACTGAGCCCAGCTGATGACCATTTTCTTTAGCCTAGTGGTTCTCAGCCTCAGCTGACCACTAGCATCTCCTGGGGAGCTTTTAAAAATCTGATCCTCAGGCACACTACTGTCCAGTTAAATCAGAATCTCTGGAGAATCTCTGTTTTTCAGGATACTGAGGCTTAGGCAAGATTGAGCCTCAGTATCCTGAAAAAGATTGAACCACTGCTTTAGCCAGATTTGTAATCCTTCCCTGGGAGCAAACTGTAGGTATCTGGAAAACAAAGCTAGCAACATTTAGAAAGCAGTAGCCTGTGAAGATTTTGAAGGATATTACTTGGGTCATTATAAATGTTCTTTCAAAAAAAAAATTGAGGTTACTTTATTTCCCTTTTGTGAATTAACCCTGAAAGAACAAGGTTAGTTTTCTAACAGGGTTAGAGAACTAATCTTGGAAGTTCATCCTGTTGGCCACTAGGGGGACTGGATAAAACACTTGTGGAAGGACAAGCCTGTGTCCTTGGAGAAACTGCCTCCAGTGGATGTAAGTTGGCACTGTCATCTTCGTGGACAAAAGACCAGCATGTATTACTACTTTTTAATTTTTATGTGAGTTAAATCCTATAAGCTCCCCCAAAGGACCTGACTTTGCCCCTAGGAATGAAAATTGATATAATCCTTCTGGAGAAAGCAACGTAATTACAGAAAATATTTGTTGAGCGCTCACTCTAGGTTGGCTACTGTGCTAAGTGCTTCACGAACATTATCTTATTTAATTCCCCACAAAACCCTATGCAGCAGGCGCAATTACCTGTATTTTCAGATGAAAAACAAGGACAGCAGCCAGATGTGGTAGCTCAGGACTGTAATCCCAGCACTTTGCGAGGCCAAGGTGAGAGGATTGCTTGAGGCCAGGAGTTTGAGACCAGCCTGGCCAACATAGAGAGACCCCTGTCTCTACAAAGAATACAAAAATCTAGCTGGCATGGTTGTGCATGCCTGTAGTCCCAGCTACTCAGGAGGCTGAGGTAGGAGGATCACTTGAGCCCAGGAGGTCAGCCCAGGAGGTCAGCCCAGGAGGTCAAGGCTGCAGTGAGCCATGATCGTGCCAGTGCACTCCAGCCTTGGTGATGGATCCACACCCTGTCTCGACAAAACAAAACAACACAACAACAACAACAAAACCAAACAAGGGCTGGAAGGATAAAAGAAGATACCCATGGCTACAGAGCTGGAATATAAAGCATTTGAGCCTAGGCAATTGGTCCCCTAGAACCTCACTCTTAACCTCTAAATAGACTTTTACCTAAGGCTTATAGTTCTTGGACTTTACTCAAGGAAATGATCAGACAACTGCACAATTCAGAACAAAACTGGACCTAGAAAAACCCCTACTCTCATAGGAGACTAGTCAAATAAATTATTATGCAGCCATGAAATGAAATAATATGCAACAGCTAAGAGTGCTGATATAGAAGATTTTATTGAAATGGAAAAATCTTCATGAAGTATTAAGTTAAAAAAGCAAGTTATAAAACATATTCAGTATGATATCCAGAAAGCAAAAGTTGGCAGATACGTGTATGTGGGAAGGAACACTAAAATATTTAACAGTGGTTATATTTAAGTGGAATCTCAGAAATTTTAACTTTCATCTTTACATTTGCCTTTATTTGCTAATTTTTCCATAATGTATCTTTTGGGCAGTAATTTTTTTAAAAGCAATGCAAACTAAGATATCTCAGGATATGAAAGAACAATGCCTGATTAAAGGAAGTGGAAGGAGTAAATGGGAACTAGTTCTTGAGATTGTCCTGGGCACTAAATTTAGCTCTAAAACTCTGGCAACCAAGAGAAAAAGATAAACATATTGGCTGTACAACTTTCACGTTATTTTATTTAGTGTTTTAGGAGAGGGCCTCTTAGGTGGTTTTCCCCATTTCTAATTGTTCACTCTTGTGAATTTCAGAATGTGGGACCCTAGACAGTTGTTCCACACGTGTCCCAATTCTGTGTTACCAACTGCATTTCACTCGATTGAACCTATGTTCAACACTAGAGATAGTGCCAGGTGAGGGACTGAGTGCTAAACCATCTCTTCCTTGCAACAGCACTCTGATTCCTACCTCCCGCTCATCCTCCATCTTGAATTCCATCCCATACAAATCCTTCTGTTGCTTGAGTCTAGTTCAGGCACCTCCATTAAAGTCATTGGTTCAAACCAACCTTCCCCTTTGGTGAGCCTATTGCAACATGAGTCCTCATAGAACAATTCAGTGTGGACACATTCCCTCATTTCATAAGCAATGTTTCTGCTATTAGACTGGAAACACCTCATAAACACAAACCTGTTCTCTCCTATGTATAGAACCCTAGAATCAGCATTTTAGAGTTTAAAAGGGAGACCTGACCACTAGGGTGATCAATGCATCCTGATTTGCCCAGGACTTTCCCACTTTTAGCACTAAAGTTTCCGCATCCAGAAAAGCCTCTTAATCCTGGCAAGATGGCAGGACACTTTATGGGTACTCACTAGTTGTTTCTCGATTGGTGGGACTGTTTTATCTGGTAAAATCCCTACTGGGAACATTCCTATTTTTAGCTATGTGTTAACAAAATAATAACCCTGTGCATTAACATGACTCTCTCCACTGCAGTGGGATTTTTTTTTTTTTGAGATGAGTTTCGCTTTTGTTGCCCACACTGGAGTGCAATGGCGCGATCTCGGCTCACTGCAACCTCCGCCTTCCAGGTTCAAGTGATTCTCCTGCCTCAGCCTCCCGAGTAGTTGGGATTACAGGCGCCTGCCACCACACCCGGCTAATTTTTGTATTTTTAGTAGAGACAGGGTTTCACCATGTTAGCCAGGATGGTCACGAACTCCTGACCTCAGGTGATCCCCCCATCTTGGCCTCCCAAAGTGCTGGGATTACAGGTGTGAGCCACCACGCCCGGCCCCACTGCAGTGGTTTTTGTGATCCTCAGACAAACTCTGAAAGTAGGAAAAGACAGGGAGTATTAGTCTGGTTGAGAATCTAAATTCCAAGAAGATTTTTCTTGGGATGTGACAGAATGATTCTAAAGTTTATCTGCTAGACCACCCACTCAAGAAAAGTGTAAGCAATTTTTGAAAAAGAACAATTATGAAGGAGGAAAACTCTACTACCAGGGGTTAAAAGTTATTAAACCACAGTAATTAAGCAGTGAGATGTTGGCACAGAATGGATCAATCAATAGAACAAAATGAAAAATCCACAAAGGGAACCCGAAGTATATAGGAAATTTGATGTAGTATGAATGTGGTTCAGGTCAATTAGGGAAATGTTTATTAAGTAAATGATATTGGGTGAACTGGGTGATCATTAGAATGCACATAAAGTTTCAAATGGCTTACAACTTTTAGTGTAAAACATGAAGCTACAAAAGAACAAGTACCAATGAATGTTTATGTGATCTTCTGGTGAAGAAAATGTTTCTAAATATAACACAAAAGGCAAACAAACATTAAATTTGACTACATGAAAAATACATTTGTAAAAAGTACAATAGATATGTCAATGTGGGAAAGACCTTTGCTGAATATATGAAGACAATTTTAAAAACTTCTTATCAGCTGGCCGGGCATGGTCGCTCACGCCTGTAATCCCAGCACTTTGGGAGGCCAAGGTGGGCGGATCACTTGAGGTCAAGAGTTCGAGATCAGCCTGGCCAACATGGTGAAACCCTGTCTCTACTAAAAATACAAATATTAGCCAGGCATGGTGGTGGGCGCCTCTAATCCCAGCTACTTGGGAGGCTGAGGCAGAGAATTGCTTGAACCCGGGAGGCAGAGTTTGCAGTGAGCCAAGATCACACCACCACACTCCAGCCTGAGTGACAGAACGAGACTCTATCTCAAAAAATAAATAAATATTCTTCAGCCACATGGAACTGTGAGCCCATTAAACCTCTTTTTCTTTATAAATTACCCAGTCTTGAGTAATAAAATAGTGGTTTGTCCACAAAAATAAATAAATAAATACATACATACATAAATAATAAAAATAAATAAATGATAGTTTGGTCATGTGCTGCATACCAACATTTGGGTCAATGACAGCCCACATATATAATAACACTGATCCCATAAGAGTATAATGCCATATTTTTACTGTACCTTTTCTATGTTTAGATGTTTTAGGTACACAAATAGCATTGTGTTACAATTGGCTGCAGTATTCAGTAGAGTAACATGCTGTACAGGTTTGTAGTCTGGGAGCAAGAGGCTATGCCATATCATATAGCCTAGGTGTGAGGTAGGCTATACTGTCTAAGTTCACAGAAGAACACTCTGTGATGTTCACACAATGATAAAATCTCCTAACGACACATTTCTCAGAACGTATCCATGTCGCTAAGTGACACATGACTGTATATTGCTTCCATTGAATAGGAGGCAGTTATAGAAGAATACTATGCAGTTGATGTTGTAGAAGAATATTTAATGACATGAAAAATATTCCTGACAATGTATACTGCTAAGTTAAAAAGCATATTACTAAGCAGTTTTCAGAGTATGATCCTATGTTTGTTTACATACCCACACATACGGCATGAATTGTGCATTACAAATTATCTTTTTCTTTTTTATTTTTCTTATGCATTTCTACAGTACACATTTACTCATTTTTTAATAATGAAAATTAACAATTACTCCAGCCTGGGCAACATGTCAAAACCCTGTCTCTACAACAAATACAAAAATTAGCAGGGCATGGTGGTGGGGGCCTGTTGTTCCAGCTACTTGGAAAGCTGAGGTGGGAGGATCACTTGAACCCAGAGGTAGAAGCTGTAGGGAGCTGCAATTGCACCACTGCACTCCAGCCTGGGTGACAGAGTGAGATCCTGTCTCAAAACACACAAAAAGAAATAACAATTACTATTAATTGCTACTAAGGAGAACTTTCCAAATCTTGGTCAATGGTTTTTTTGAGGCTATAGAATTACAGGGATGTTTGTGTCCTATGATATTTACTTCTGTAATGCTTGAATTTTTTAATTGTACCTGATCAATTTTATAGTCAGAAGGAAATAATTTTTAAAAGAAAGAAAATGGGTTAGGGAACAGAGACATTCATATTCTTTAATCCAACTATTTCATTTTTAGAATATTTCCTAACCCTGAATATGAGCAAATATTTATACAGAGATTTCTCATCGCAGAAGCATTTATAATGGAAAAACAAGCAAACAAAACAATGTTTGTCATAACAGGCTTATATATACCACCTAAATGTCTAGCCATAGGGAGCTGGAAAAAGGAATTATAACAGGATGGATCCACAGAGGCATAGTGAAGTGAGCATGATTCCAGCCTGCCTGGGTTCAAATCTCAATTCTGCCACTTACTAGCTGCGTAACCTTGTACAAGTTACTTAACCTCTCTGATTTTCAATTTTGTTGTTAGTAAAATGGGATAATAGTACCTATATAACAAGATGATTATGAGGATTTTTTTTTTTTGTCATTCAGAGTTTAGGCAGGAAACAAAACACTCTCAAACTGGGTAATTCAAGTATAATCTAATAAAGAGATTCTATTGAGGCAACAGCAGGGTGTCCTAGGGAGCACTTGAGTAGTCATTGGAACCTGGAGAGAGAGAGGTGTGGAGAGACGTGGAGAGGAGAAGCTGTGGCTTTGAAGAAAGGACCCAGCAGCCCTGTGACCCTTCATACATACCTTGACATTACCATCCAGTCTCCTGTCTCCTGAGATACCTGTAATTACACTCCCTGATTGCAATAATGGTATATGCAAACAACCCACAAACCTCAGTGGCTACAAACTACAAACATTTGTTTTTCTTCCTTCTGAGTTGACTGGGCCTGCTCTGCTTCAGGCTTTGGGTCAGATTCAGGTCTGCTTCATGGGCCTCTCATTTTGGAGAGAGTGGCCAAGAGGCCAACCCAAGGAAACTCCATTCCAGTCCTCTGCTCAGGGTGTCTACAAACATCCCATTGGCCAAAACGTGTCATGTGACTGATCCTAAAATAAATGGAATAGATACTTATATTCCATATACTTTCATGGAAAATCCTAACACAGGGAGAGATTACAGAGTTGGGAATGATAATCCAACCTACCACAGCTCTCACTGGGCAAACCCGAAGAAGAGAGACGTCACAGAGCCTGTTGATGCCGTCTATTCAGATCAGCCTTCCAAGGCACAGAGCAGGGTGGGAGGGGATAGAGGCATCTGGAGGGGCAAACAAAGATATCTCTGCAGGATCACATGAGTTAATTATTATTATTATTTTAGAGATGAGGTCTCACTCTGTAGCCTAGGCTGGACTGCAGTGGCATGAGCATGGCTCACTGCAGCCTCAATTTCCTGGGCTCAAACGATCCTCTCACCTCAGCCTCTCAAGTAGCTGGGCTACAGGCATATGCCGCCATGCCTGGCCAATCTTGGTATTTTTTGTAGAGGTGGGGTTTCACCATGTTGCCCTGGCTGGTCTTGAACTCCTGGGCTCAAGCAATCCATTCATCTCAGCCTCCCGAAGTGCTGGGATTATAGGGGTGAGCCACTGTGTCTGGCCAAGTTAATATTTTAATGAGCTTAAAATATTGGCTCACATAAAAATACCATACAAGTGTTTGTTGGATGAAAAAATAGGCCAGGCCCAGTGGCTCATGCCTGTAATCTCAGCACTTCAGGAGGCCGAGGTGGGTGGATCATTTGAGACCAGGAATTTGAGACCAGCCTGGCCAACAGGGCGAAATCCCGTCTCTACAAAAAAATACAAAAACTAGCCAGGCGTGGTGGCATGCACCTGTAGTCCCAGCTACTCAGGAGGCTGAGGCATGAGAATTGCTTGAACCAGGGAGGCAGAGGTTGCAGTGAGTTGAGACGGCACCACTGCACTGCAGCCTGAGTAACAGAGTGAGAGACTCTGTTCTCAAACAAACAAAACAAAACAAAACAATAAAACATGGTGCCACTGAGAATGATATTTTTAAGAATATTTAAGTATTTAAAATTTTTATAATGAATTATAAGTGAAAGAGGTTATAAAGCAGTTATACATTATAACATCATTTAAACATACTATATACCTAGAAGAAGGGCTGAATTTAGCAAAATGTTAATATTGTTGTTGGGAGGTAGAGTCATGGGGCATTTTTATTTCTGTGCTCTGTGTTCAGAATAAGGTTGTCACATATGGCCTCATAGGTTGCGCACTGCACAATTCCAGGAGGCCCCCTTTGTCCTTCTTCCTACTTCCAACTTGCATAACCTCCTTTATTGCCCACACCTTCTAGAACACAGACGTATTACTCTCGTGTAATCAAACAAATAAATACAGTTTAAAAAATTGCAACCTTGCCTTTTCTTCCTAACATACTTCAAAGACAAATGAAGTTGACCTAGTTTGTCATTTTTATTAGAGCTGGAGAGAAATTACCTCTGGACTCTAAAATGGTTGTTATAAAGGTAAACTCAGCAACTCTTGGGACAATCAAGGAATGTACAGTCATGACTGCAGAACTGAAAGGTACTGCGTCACGTGCATAGGATAAGTAAACATATTTGGCCTGAGTGAGTTAATCACATTTTTAAAACCCTGAAATGTATTTTATCTACTGAAAAAATTCAGAACTGCTGAATCAGAAATGATGAATATGAGCATGAAATGTTTATATTAAATTCACAATGAAGAAGATTTAAAATAAAATGATTTAAATAAAGAGATTTAAAGTAAAATGATTCTCCCGTCATGCACAGGACAAAAGGAGCCTGGTTCTTAATGGCATTCCACACTAACCCTGGACTTCTCAGCTCCATACTTCTTATATATAAGATAGCAAATATCTTTACTACTTAGGCCACTGTAATTCTGCACTGTTCTTTGCAGCCAAAGCATTATATAAGAAGCTTTGAACCCCTCCCTTCCCTAGATAGAGTCAAACAATTCCTCTTCTATGTGCTCACAACCCATTGCACCTCTATTCTAGAATTCAGCATATAGTGTGATATGGTTTGGCTCTGTGTCCCCCAACCAGATCACATCTCGAATTGTAATCCCCATGTGTTGAGGGAGGAAGGTGATTGGATCATGGGGGTGGTTTCCCCCATGATGTTCTTGTGATAGTGAGTGAGTTCTCATGAGATCCAATGGTATAATAAGGCAGTTTTTCCTGCTCTTGCTTGCTCTCTGTCCTGCTACCTTGTGAAGAAAGTGCCTTGCTTCCCCTTCCGCCATGATCGTAGGTTTCCTGAGGCTTCCCCAGCCATGCAGAACTGTGAGTCAATTAAACCTCTTTCCTTTATAAGTTACCCAGTCTCAGGTAGTATCTTTACAGCAGCATGAATACACTGCTGTATATTATATAGAATAATATATAGAATTATTCTATAGAATATAGAATATTCTATAGAATAATATGTAGAATAGTCTATAGAATATAGACTATTCTATAGAATATAGACTATTCTATAGAATATAGACTATTCTATATAGAATATAGACTATTCTATAGAATAATACACTATTATGCATGGTGTAATAGTCATTTACATGACTTGTTTGTGAGATCATCCAA
Source organism: Pan paniscus (assembly GCF_029289425.2). Taxonomy (NCBI): domain Eukaryota; kingdom Metazoa; phylum Chordata; class Mammalia; order Primates; family Hominidae; genus Pan; species Pan paniscus. The sequence continues at coordinate 57,018,597 of NC_073254.2, read as the reverse complement.
AAAATTCATGGATTGTCTTTTATTTCTGTAACCTCAGTACCCTTCCTGGTGTCTGACACAGAAACACTTGTTCAATTGGTGTCAAGAATTTATATATTCACTGTTGTGGGAGATATGGAGGGTGCTCTTTTTTGAGTGTAAAGGAGTGGGGATGCAGCTCATATGCATGCACAGATGAATAGTTCCATAGCCTGGGCAAGGCTGTCGGTAAAGGCTGAGTCAGAAACACCCTAGGAAGCCTGGCATGGTGGTGCGTGCCTCTAGTCCCAGCTACTCAGCAGGCTGAAGTGGGATGATTCCTTGAGTCCGGGAGTTTGAGAACACTGGGCAACATAGTGAGATCACAATTCTTTAAAAAATAAAAAGGAAAAGGAATACCCTAAGGATCTCTCCCCATAAGCCCTGAGCCTCTGACAGGGAACTCCAGAAAACTGGTAGATGGAACCGAAAGCAACTCTAGATGCAGGGGAGGGGCAGTATAGAGGAGTATGTCTCCTCCCCCATTTGGATTCTTAGGATTCTTTTTAGAAATTATTGTTATTTTATATTTTTACATTTTTGGAGATTAAAATGTTGGCTTCGTTACAAAGCTAGATTGAAGTATGTGGTATGGTTGTCGAGTGGGCTTGCCATTACTCTTCTGTTTTGAACTTACCCTCCAAAGTGCCATCTTCCACCCCTGCTGGGGCAGAGCCTGTCCTGCTTGGCTTAACACATGGCTGGAGGTCAGACTAGGATGCACCTGCACTTCATAGATCAGGCTGCCAATCGCAATGGCTGGCTGGAGTGAAAGTGAATTCAGAAAGCCAGGCCTGCCTAGGACACAGGAGTTGGGGGATGAGAGGTGGAAAAAAAGGAGGAGTGGGAACAGGGAGGTGGGCACATGTACAAAGACATGAACTTACACCATATAATCTGCTTTTTTTTTTTTTTTTTTTGAAATGGGGTCTCACTCTGCCATCCAGGCTGTAATGCAGTGGCACAATCTTGACTCACTGCAACCTTTGCCTCCCAGGTTCAAGTGATCCTCTGATCTCAGCCTCCCGGGTAGCTGGAACTATAGATGTGCACCACCATGCTCAGCTAATTTTTTTGTATTTTTGGTAGAGATGGGATTTCACCATGTTGCCCAGGCTTGTCTCAAACTCCTGAGCTCAAGTAATCTGCCTGCCTTGGCCTCCCAAAGTGCTGGTATTACAGGTGTGAGCCACCGCACCTGGCCTACCCTGAAGTCTTTATGATCCTTCTCACTTTTCAGTCCTGGTTTAGCTCACTGAGAGGTCACAGTTTTTAAATATGCACCCTCCCCCCACCCCCCACCAATTTTGGTTTGGCTTTTGCTTTCTTACAGTAAAAAGAATGCAGCTTCTGAACCAGCCAAGGAATGTGGGCTGTAAAGAATGGACTGTTTCATTTTGATATCATCGTATTTTGATACTTTCTACACAAAGTTCCAGTACAACAGTTGTAATTATCATTGGCAGAAATATGCAGAATTCTCAAGGTTGAAATCTGGGGCCTGAGTTTGCAGTAAAAGTATACAGTCTAGAGTGCTCTTTCCAGAGTTCAGATGTTTCACTGGGCAAGTCTGATAAACCGAATTGATAAAGTGTTAATGACAGAGAATAGGTGTATATGTAAGATCACCCAAACCTCATTTGCTTTTTTTTCTTTTTTTTTAGAGATGGCGTCTCACTATGTTGCCTAGGCTAGAGAGTAGTGGTTACTGACAGGTGCAATCATAGAGCACTACAGCTTTGAACTCCTGGACTCAAGTGATCCTCCCACCTCAACCTCCTGAGTAGCTGGGACTACAGGCATGTGCCATTGTACCCCGCTTCATTTGGTTTTTTGCAGCTGCTTTCAATGCCTGGCCTCAAAGGAGGTTGTCCTGGAGGTATCTTGAGCCATATGGCAGGTTTTTTCAGAGAGGGGGGCTTTATTTAGCACCCCTTAATCATGGCATAAGGGATGCTCCTATTTTATTTCCCCAACCCTCCCCACAAGGCTGGTGATTGGAAGGAACATAGTGGAAAAGTGGGGGAACTTTCCAGATCTTATTAAGAAGAACCAAAACACAGGTGGCCCCAGAGCAGGGACCCTTCCAGCCCCACCCCATCACGATGCACTTCACCAGCCCAGGCAGAATCAGGAAGTGAGTGAGTGAGAACACAGAGCTCCATCAATATCACCACATCTGGGTTCCGTATAGTAAATTGACCTGATTGGGCTCCATTCAACCAGTCTGAGTTCAGCCTCTTCCTTCAGTCTCCTCAGCCTAATACAGCCCTGGGCCCAAAGAGCACACGGTCCACCAGCCCAAGGTCCCACTCTACAGCCACCATCCCTACATTGCTAATCCTGCCCAGCCATCAAGCAAATGAATCTCCTGAGGGTTCTCAGGGGACTGAGTGAGAGTGTAGATGACTCAGTGTGACCCCTCCCTACTGTTAGAGAAAGCTCAAAGCAAATAGTTTGTGACGGTGAGTTAGTAATGTCAGCCACAACATGGAATATTTTGTGGCAAGTACAGCAGTGAGTAGCATTTGCAAACCTTTAAGACTAATTTTTGTGCCATGAAAGAAAGGGGAAGTTGGAGTCAATAGACTGAGCCTCTGATGATTTATATCTGAGTTTAGACTTGTGTATTTCATTCACTTCTGCCACATTTCTTCTAGTCTATCTGCCTTTGGGGATCTCGTTGAAAGAAGAGTGAGTCATTGTTTGGCCATATCTTCTTTTTAATGTGTTTAATCCCATAATGTAAAAGAGAATTAGGCAAGAGGTTTAAGAGATTAAATAAGATTCATCACTGAATTATTAAAAATTAAGCTCTGGCTTAAAACAAGCTAAGAGGAGATGTGTACAACAGTCTTCAGCATTGCAAAGGACACAAAAACTCCTTATTCAGGCATAATAGATGCTATCCATTAGTTTCTTGGTAAAATCAATAACTAACAATAATAATGTGCTCAAAAGTTATCCTTAATGTTTTTCTGAGACAGTGTGTCGCTGTCACTTAGGGTGGAATGCAGTGGCATGATCATGGCTCACTGCAGCCTCAATCTTCCAGGCTTGAGAGATCCTCCCACCTCAGCCTCCTGAGTAGCTGGGACTACAGGCACGAACCAATGTGCCTGGCTATTTTTTGTTGTTGTTGTTTTCTTTTGTTGTTGTTGATAGTGTTGTTTTTGGTAGCTAGTCTGCAAAGGTGGCCCCCAAGGATCCATGCCTCCTATGACTCCTGCCATTCTGTAGTCCCCTCCCACATGGAATCTAGACTGGCCCAGATTCGCTTTAACCAATAAAACATGGTAGAAGTGATACTTACATCAGTTCCAGGCCAAAGCCTTAGAAAAGTCTCAAAGTCTCCCCTTTTGCACTTTTGGGAGCTCTGTGCTGCCATGTATGAAGTCCAACTCCTCTGCTGGGGAGGCCATGTGGAAAGACAGAGGCCTTGAGACTATGTAGAAATAGAAAAAATCCTAGCTGCTCAAGTACCCCATCTGAGTCCAGCCTTCCAGCCATCACTGCCAAGGTACCAGACACGTAAGAGAGATAGCTTGGATTTTCCTGTACGGTAGTACTCCCAGGTGACTGCAGCCCCAGCCAACATCACATAGAGCAGAAGAACCATCCAGCAGAGCCCAGTCAACCTACAGAATAGCAAGAGAATAAAATGGTTGTTGTTTTAAACCCCTAAATTATGGGATAGTTTGTTATACAGTAGTAGAAAACCAAACACTTTTTATATAACAAATCTGATTATTTTTGTGAGTAAACAAAGTTAATAAAGTACATATTATATAAAGTAATTAAAAACATTCAATTATTTTGCAGAACACTCAATCAGAAAGAAGCCCCACTGGCTTGGCACAGTGTCTTATGCGTGTAATTCCAGCACTTTGGGAGGCTTGATGCAGGAGGATTGCTTGAGCCTAGGAGTTCAAGACCAGTTTAAGCAATATAGCAAGACCCAGTCTCTACAAAAAATTTAAAAATTAGCCAGGAGGGCTGGGCACAGTGGCTCACACTTGTAATCCCAGCACTTTGGGAGGCCAAGGTGGGTAGATCACAAGGTCAAGAGATCAAGACCATCCTGGCCAACATGGTGAAACACCGTCTCTACTAAAAAAAAAAAAAAAAATTAGTTGGGGGTGGTGGCGCGTGCCTATGGTCCTAGCTACTCGGAGGCTGAGGCAGGAGAATCACTTGAACCTAGGAGGCGGAGGGAGGTGGAGGTTGCAGTGAGGCGAGATTGCACCACTGCACTCCAGTCTGGCAACACAGTGAGACTTCTTCTCAAAAAAAAGAAAAAAAAAAAAATCAGCAATGTGTGGTGGTGCATGCCTGCAATCCCAGTTATTTGGGAGGCTGAGGTAGGAAGATCACTTGAATCCTGCAGGTTGAGGCTGCAGTGAGCCGTGATTAAACCACTGTATTTCAGCCTGGGTGACAGAGCAAAATCCTGTCTCAAAAAAAAAAAAAAAAAAAAAAAAAAGAAAAAGAAAAAGAATAAGAAGCTCCCATTAAAGCAATATTTAGACCACAATGAAATAGGATAGCTATAATTTAAAAAGACATAATAACAAATATTGACAAGGATGTGGGGAAATTGGAACTCTGCACTGCTGATGAGAATGTCAAATGGTGCAGCTGCTTTGGAAAACAATCTGGCATTTCCTCAAAGTGTGAAACATAGGTTTATCATATGACCCAGCAATTTCACTACTAGCTATACAACCCAAAGAAATGAAAACCTATGTCTCCACAAGAACTTATACAGGAATTCCTTGTAGCAACACTATTCATAATAGCTGAAAAGTAGGAACAACTCAAATGTCTATCAATTGATTAATGGATAAATAAAATGTGGTATTATCTATACAATGGGCTATTATTTGATAAAAAGGAATGAAGTACTGATACCTGCTGCAACATGGATGAACCTTGAAAATGTTCAGTGAAAGAAGCCAATCACAAAGACCACATAGTATATTATTCTATTTATATGAAATATGCAGAATAGGCAAATCTATAGAGACACAAAGTAGATTAGTGTTTGCCTAGGGTTGTGGGCAATGAAGAATGATGGCTAATGGGACAAATGGGTACAAAATTTCTTTCAGGGGTAATGAAAATATTCTAAAATTGATTGTGTTGATGATTTAAAACTCTGTGAATATACTAAAAACATCATATCGTACATTTTAAATGGATGAACTGTATGGCATATGAATTACATCTCAATAAAACTGTTATAAAAAAAGAAGAAATCTTCCATGAGACTGATGTCTATTTTATTTCATCTCCTTGGGCATGAGAGTCCTGCCTATCATCAGATAGGGCTCAATCAACCCAGATATCTAACTATAGCAGTATGTACTTGAATGCACTTTTTGACAGGGGAGTTTATAGAAACAACATATGAGCTGAAAACTGAATGTCTGTTTATTATACAATCAGTATAGTATAATTTTACAGTTCATATCTCGTCTTCTTAATAAGGTGATGATCAATACAGAGATTTGGGCTGAATTCTAACATTCTCTGATTGTGAGATTTTGTTAAGTCACTTCTTGGACCTGCTGTATTGAGTTCCACAACGCTTCTTGCTGTTCTGTCAGGTCCTTGTATCAAGATTTTTGTTTTTATTGTCTGATTATGAAGTCATATTAGCTTGTCAGCATGAAGAATGGGAGGAAGGAAGTGTTGCCCCCTCCTCAACTTCCCAGAAAATAAAATAACTATACTTGCAAGAACCATTAAAAGTATCTGAATTCACTGCTTATATAGCAAGAAAACATCAGTTACAGTTAGAGTCGCCTGCAACTGCATGACAGCAAAATTTTCATTGTCTAATGGTTACTGTATGGTTGACTATTTTAGTTGTTCTCATGTTTTTGAAATAAATATGTATGCTCTATTTGCTATTGGGTACAGTTGTATACATCTCCATTAATTCAAACTGTTTAACTGCCCACTTAATTCTTCTGTAGACTTACTAATGCTTTAGCTACTTATTTAGAATTCACTTATTATTTAGAATGTATAAGTATTTACTTATTGATAATCTAAAAAGTGTCAGGCCCCATGCTGGGCCCTGGAGATTCAATCCTAAACAGGACACAGTTCCTGCCCTAAAGTAGCTCATGGTAGATGACAAATGTCTCAGTACATGAGGTTGTAGACCTTCAATGCCAATTTGTGCTTACTTTGGATTTTTATTTAAAATGTTTAAAAGTATATATTTTATTTAAAATCTCACTTTTTTACTATCAAATATTGATAAAGCAATATTAAAATCTTCCACTATGATTGTGAAGTTATCAAATTCTCCTTTGGATCTGTTAATTTCTGCTTAATACACTTTGACTTTGAGGCTTTACTGTTAGGTACATGGTGGTTCTGATTGTTACATCTTTCTGATGAGTTCTATTAACTCCTGTAGTGTCTAATCTGCTGTTTAGGCCACACAGTGACATTTTATCTCAGACATTATGGTTTTCATCTCTAGAGGTTCAATTTGGGCCTTTTTTATGTCTTCCATGTCTCTACTTAACATGCTCAGTCTTTCCTCTAGCTTCTCAATCATGTGAAATATACTTACAATAACTTTCAATGTTCTTATTTACTAATTCTGTCATCTGTGCTGTTTCTCAATATGGTTCTATTAATTGATTTTTCTCACTCTTATGGATTATAATTTCCTACTTCTTTGCAGACCTAGTAAGTTTTGATTGGATGTCAGACATTGTGTGTTTTACCTTGTTAGATGCTGGATGTTTTCATATTCTTATAAATGTCTCAAGCTTTGCTCTGGGACAGAGTTAAATGACTAAAACACAGTTTGATCCTTTCAAGTCTTCTTCTTGTTTTTAATTTCAATAGGTTTTTGGGGGGAACCAGGGATGTTTGGTTACATAGATAAGCTCTTTAGTGGTGATTTCTGAGATTTTGGTGCATCCATCACCTGAGCAGTGTACACTGTACCCAATGTGTAGTCTTTTATCCCTCATGCCCTCCCTCCCTTCCCCCTGGTCCCCAAAGTCCATTGTATTGTTCTTATGCTTTTGCATCCTCATAGCTTAGCTCCCATTTACAAATGAGAACATACAATGTCCATTCCTGAGTTACTTCACTTAGAATAATGGTCTGCAACTCCATCCAAGTTGCTGCAAATGCCATTATTTTGTTCCTTTTTATGGCTGAGTAGTAGTCCATGGTGTGTGTATACATATATATATTTATTTAACATTTTCTTTATTTGCTTGTTGATTGGTGGGCATTTGGGCTGGTTCCATATTTTTGCAATTGCAAATTGTGCTGCTATAAACATGTGTGTACAAGTGTCTTTTTCATATAATGATGTATTTTCCTCCGGGTAGATACCCAGTAGTGGGATTTCTGGATCAAAAGGTAGATCTACTTTTAGTCCTTTAAGGAAACTCCATACTGTTTTCCATAGTGGTTGAACTAGTTTACTTTCCCACCAGCAGTGTAAAAGTGTTCCGTTTTCACCACATCCATGCCAACATCTATTATTTTTTAATTTTTTAAATTATAGCCATTCTTGTAGGAGTAAGGTGGTATCTCATTGTGGCTTTGATTTGCATTTCCCTGATAATTAGTGATGTTCAGTATTTTTTCGTATGTTTGTTGGCCATTTGTACATCTTCTTTTGAGAACTGTCAAAAGAAAGACTCATTATGGGAGATATAATCCTGCACTACCCAAATCTCTCTTCCAGACTAAAGGACCTAATCCTCCAGATGCTGGGTACTGGGAGCTGGGGCTGCTTCTAGGAGACAATGCTCAAATGTCAGAAATGTCAGTCCTCTACAGGAATTGCTCTCGGCTGAATAGTGCTGCTTTACTCACAGGGTCACACTACTTCCTGGAGACAGGCTGCATCCAGTGATTGGTTGATGCAGGACTACAAAGAACCAGTCTTCTCATCCCCATGGTGGACAATTCTAAAGTTCCATCTTAGTCTCAGAGTTCCCCGTGGTAGGATGATCAACTCATCCTAGTTTGCCAGAGACTATCCTGGCTTTAGCATTGAAATTTCCACATCCTAGGAAACTTCCAAGTCCTGGGCAAACCAGGTCATTCTTTTCATGAGGTGGCTGAAGTCTTAGTTGAGACTCCATCATAACTCACCCTCTCCCTCTGCCCAGTCCTGCTTCCACCCCCTACACTGGTGCTGATCCCAAGAGCTCTCCCTGATAAGCCTCCTGTGTGCTAATCTGTGTCCCAGTCTACTTCCCAGGGAAACCAACCCACCAGCTGATAACACTCACGTCTTTTTAAATTTTATTATAGAAAATTCTTAGATATTCTCCTCTTTGAAGATTGCTTTTTTCATATTCCCTCTTCTTTTCTGCAGGGATGCTCACTAAATGCATGTTGAATCTCTTTTTCCTCCATTTCTCTTAATCACTCTTTTTAAATTTTCCGTTGTTCTTCTAACTTTGAATTTACTAATTTTGTCTTCATCTGGGCCTAATTTTCTGTTTAACCCATCTATTGGCTTTTACACCTTAATAACTTCCTTCATCTGGCTTTGAAGACACCATTGTCATCTGGTTTTCTTCCTGTATTTCTGGTTGTTCTGTTTCAGTCTCATTTGCTGGTTCCTCTTCATCTTCCTTACTTCCTAATGATGAAATCCCCAGGGCTCAGTCCTTGGACCTCTTCTCTTTTTTACAATCTCAACCACTTTCCAGATGAAGTCATGAGTCTTATGACTTCAAATACCACAGACATGCTGATAATTTTCAAATTTATGTCTTTAGTTCAGATTTCCCCCCTAAACTCCAGACCTCTATACCTAGCTGGCTAGGAGATATCTCCACTTGGAAGTATGGAGCTCCTGATCTTCATTCCCAAACCCTGCCATTTTTCCTATCTCATTTAATGAGATTACAGGTGGTATTCAGATATTACAGATGCTCAGTTTAAAAACCTTTAACTCCTCTTTGTCTCACACTGCAAATACTGGAAATCTTATGGGTTTTACCTAAAAATAGATCTGGTCCAAGTCACCATCATTTCTTGCCTGGATTATTGCAGTAGTCTCCTGGCTGGTCTACCTACACTTTATTCTCAATATGGCTGCCAGAGTGATGCTGTGAAAGTTAGTCAGATCCTTATGTCCTTCTGCTCAGAACCCACCAGTGGCTCCCTTGTCATTGGAGTAAAATCAAAGTCTTCAGTGTGGCCTGCAAGCCCCTGCATGATTTGGCTCCCTGTTATGTCATGAACTCATCTCCCATTACTTTCTCTCTCGCTCTCTCTCTCTCTCACACACACACACACACACACACACACACACACACACACACACACACTCTACTTCTAGCCACACAGCAAGCAAGGCTCCTTGCTGTGACTTAAAAACACCAGGCATGTTCCCCACTCAGGCCCTTTGTTCTGGCTGCTTCCTCTGCCTGAAAAGTTCTTCCCCATATACCAATTTGGCTTGCTGTCTCACTTTTTCAGGAGTGGAATAAAAATCACTTTCTCAGTGAGGCTTTCTCAGACGCCCTATCTAAAATTTCAACCGCCCTGTCCCCTCTGTTTTCTGTTTTCTTTTTTTTTTTTGAGACAGGGTCTCACTCTGTCACCCGGGCTGGAGTGCAGTGGCACCTGCAGCCTCGACCTCCCAGGCTCAAGTGATCCTCCCACCTCAGCCTCCCCAGTAGCTGAGACTACAGGTGCACATCACCACACATGGCCTTAACCCCCTTTTTGATGTTTCATATCCCCCTTCCCTACTTTATTTTTTCTGTGTAGCACTTATCCCTACCTAACATGCTACGCATTATATTTATTGTGTCTTCTTCATTAAAATGTAAACTCTGCCAGGCATGGTGGCTCATGCCTGTAATCCCAGTACTTTGGGAGGCCGAGGCAGGCAGATTACCTGAGGTCAGGAGTTTGAGGCTAGCCTGGCCAAAATGGCAAAACCCCATCTCTACTAAAAATACAAAAATTAGCCGGGTGTGGTGGCACACATCTGTAATCCCAGCTACTCAGGAAGCTGAGGCAGGAGAATCGCTTGAACCTGGGAGGCGGAGGTTGCAGTGAGCCGAGATTGTGCCATTGCACTCCAGCCTGGGTGACAGAGCGAGACACCATCTCCAAAAAAAAAAAAAAAAAAAAAAAAAAAAAAAAAAAAAAGAAGTAAACTCTACTAGGACAAGGATTTTTGTCTGGTTTGTTCACTGCAATATCCTTAGAGCCTCTGTGTGTCTGGCACATTGTATGAGCTCAATAAATATTTGACGAATGAATGAATGAGTGACTCTATTTTTCATTTCTGGAAGTTTGATTTGGTTCTTCCTTCAAATTGGCCTACTTTTATTTAATAGTGTCCTGTTGCTTTTTAATTTGTAGTGATTAGTTGCATATGCTCTGGAACTAAACTGCGTGGGTTCAAATCTCAGCTCTGCCACTCTAATAGCTTGTGGTAACCATGAGCAAATTTCCTAATATCTCATCTGTAAAAGAGAGAAAGCAATAGTACCTACTTCACAGGAGCTTTGTAAGGATTGAATGAGTTAATATTTTGTGAAGCCCTTAGAACAGCATTATATGTTTGCTATCATTATTATTATCACCATCATTTCTTTAATCATTTAAAATCAACTTATTATTTATAGCATCCTCTAGATTCTCTATTGACTTTTGGTTAAGTGCCAATTTTTCTGTTTGTTGCATATGCTAACTCTCTACTGATAAAAATCTAATCACCACGGAGCATCAGGAGCCAGTCTGTAGTCTGACCAAATTAGTTATTAACTCAGTCCAGCAAGGGAGGCCACTCCGGGGGAAATGTGGAGTGTCGCTCCAAATAGGGAAGACAGGAAGCTGCTGAAGGATTCTGAAGATTCTAAGGGAAGTAGGCATCAGTTCTGGATTGGTTGCTCCTACTCTGGTTGGGGGTGGGGTCGGTTAAGGGAAGTGGGGATTAAGTAGGTATTGGGTGCTGCCATGAGGCAGCAGTAGCTCAGCAATTGGCTAACCAGCAATAGGTGGGTATGGCAAAGCTGTCTGGGAGTTTGGTAGGAAAGCAGTCATCGCTCAAAGAGGGGATCTTTATGGCATTTTACAGCTGCCGACTGACTTTGGGGGAAGCAATGTTCCTGTGAACTTTGCAGCTGGCTTTCTTTATGTCTGTCTTCTTTCTGGCTTGAATTGACAGTTGCTTTTTCTTTTCTTTCTTTTTCCAGTCCAACCTATTTTTCACTCTTTAAATCTTAGACAGGATTTGACTCTCACCAGCATAGTAGGGTGTTTGTAATTTTTTACTGTGAACTTGTCTTCAGCAGGTTGTTTCTCCCAATGGGAATCCTTGAAACTCTTGAGTAGTAACATTTTCTCCGCGGAGATGATTCACACATTTGCTTCTGCCAGAATGCTGAGTGTGTCAATGGCCCTCACTCCTATGCACATGGCATAGGCCCAGGGTTTAGGTTTCTCTGGATGACATTTTCACCCTCATGTTCCAGACCTTAAACAAATGGTGAGCTTCCTGGCTGATTCCCAGGGCCCATGTCCAGTTTTTCTATCTCCATTTAAGGGGGGAAGAGTGCCACAAGGCCTTATTTATTTATTTATTTTAAGATACGGAGTCTCACTATGTTGCCCAGACTGGCCTCAAACCCCTGGGCTCAAGCGGTCCTCCTGTTTCAGCCTCCCAAGTGGCTAGGACTACAGGCATGTGCCACCATGCCAGCTCAAGGCCTTCAATTTTATGCAGGGCTCACTGCCTTCCTCCTGTCCTCTCATGGGTATTAGCCCCCGGCCCTAACTCCAGATCCATATTCTTCTGGGCTACTATGACATCAGCTCAGCTAGCTGCTCTGCCTTTGATGTTCTCTTCATTCCTAGCACCTGGAGATTTATTTGGATTATACTTTATTCCACATCTTCTCTGTATTTGTGCTAGAACTGGGCCTACTTCCACAGTAGTTTGGTTGACTCGGTCCTGATGCTAGGACCTCAATGGTGGTTAAAAGCTCAGGCTCTGGGGACAGACCTAGGTTTAAATCCTGGAGTCCATGGTTATTTTTTCTATGGCTTTGGTAAACTCTTTAAGTGTCCTTCTCTTGTCTGTAAAATGAGAACAATGACATGCCTATTAAATGAGGTAGTAAATACCAAACACATATATAAGAACTCAGTAGCCAGGAGCGGTGGCTCACGCCTATAAGCCCAGCACTTTGGGAGGCGGAGGCAGGTGGATCACCTGAGGTCAGGAGTTCAAGACCAGCATGGCCAAAATAGCGAAACCCTGTCTCTACTAAAAATACAAAAATTAGCTGGGTGTGGTGGCATGTGCCTGTAATCCCAGCTACTCAGGAGGCTGAGGCAGGAGAATTGCTTAAATCCAGCAGGCAGAGGTTGCAGTGAGCTGAGATCGCGCCACTGCTCTCCAGCCTGGGTGACAGAGCAAGACTCTGTCTCAAACAAAAACAAAAACAAAAACAAAACTCAGTAGATACCATTATTATTATTACTATCAATATAGAAAATTAAGGAAATAAAAAAGAACAAGAAAGACAATAGTGTGTGCCACCTGGTGGCAAGACTTACCTCCCAAATCAGGAGGTCTTCCTCCATCCATCTTGGACACATTCTACCTATAAATACAGAATCCTTACCCATTCAATTGCCCCCCAAAAGCCTTTGATTTCCTCAGGAGGGTTCCGAAAAACACCTTCCTCTTGTTACTTTACCCGGAACATGGCTTAAGTCTTTGGCTGCTGGAGATGGAAGATCTGCCTTTGAATATGAGAGTTCTGACCAGCTACTTCTGTGTTCTGTGTTTTGTGATGTGTTGTGTCAGTGGGTTAGTGTTTTACTGCTTCCTCTTAAGTAGAAGAATAACTTTCTTTTTGGTGACTTCTGAAACAGAACTTCCCCCTCCCCAAGACACACAAGTGTGCATACACAGGCACACACCAACCAGGCAGTATGCCGAGGTCATAACACTGCATTCATAACACCATTAAATTATAATCTAACCATTAAATTATAGTTAAGATGATCATCAGCAGTGCAATGCCATGTGAGCTACACATATTTATTCCCCACATGTCTGATTTTGGAAATCCGACATCTTCTCTAAATGAGTGCACCTTCCTCTCAATGCTCACTTTCTCAATAAAGATAAATGCATCATCTACACACATACTCAGTTTCTATCCCTAAATTTCCCAGACAGGGAAATCTAATAACTGTTTTATATATCCAAGGATATCTATGTGTCTAGCTATCTCATGCTTCTGGAATTCTACATTCACATATTATGAAGACTAAATGGAAAAGCACACATGGATGTATCTAGCCCTCAGCTGGTACTCAGTCAGCCCTCAATAAATGTTGGAATTGAACATGTCCCTAGCCTCTACAAACTGATGCTATCTAAGGTAGATTTTTAAAATATGCAAATAATAAATTCCCTAGTGCATTTTTTTCAAAAGTTTTATATATATGTGTGTGCATATATGTATATTATATGCATGTGTATGTATATGTTGGCCTGCCAGTCACTTTTTCTGTTTCTCAAATGAGTCAGCGTAAGCTCTGGGAAGCCAAGAGTGATTTATATTCTGTACTCAGAGTCCTCCCCCACCAGAAGGTCTTACACTTTGCATAGATTCTTCTTATACACATGATGATGTTCAGGGCTGGCTTTGGTGTATCATAGTGAACCTTAAGGGGCCTAGGGGGAATTGTGTTTTTCCCCACTCCATGACAAATATTACAGATAGGCCCACTCAACTCCATTCCGACTCCCAGCAAAACTTTGAAATGCGTTGTTCTGAGCTATAAGTGGTTGAGAATACCCTACAATGGGTTATATGTTCCCAAGGTTGATCAACTTTTATAGGATTCCAGGGCAGAAACAAGTGGGGGTAATTTTTCCGCTAATATGCCTTGCTAAATGCTTCAGATAAAAAGAGAAAGACTATTAATTTCCTAGACTCCTTTAGAGCTGAGTTCTGAGTCCATCAAGGAAACTCACTTGGGGGTTTGGAAGGCAGATATAAGGTGGGGGCCACAGTTCTGCTATTCTCTGTCATTCTCCTGGCATGCACATGTGTGGAGATAAATGGAGTTCTGTGACAGAAGTGGGAAGAGTCCCAGTGTCTGGTTCTTAGCTTTGTGGGTGTCAGGAACGATGTGATCCTAGTATTTCTGGTATTTCCTGATTCTCCAACATATTGTAGTGACAGAAGAAGCAGCTCCCTTATGGGCCACTTCTGCCATCTTGTTTTGGGGAGTCATTCTTGGAAGGTCACCGTAGGGCTCTTCCTACAGCCCCTCAAACAATTTTTTAAGTACCTATTTCTCTTGTCAAGGAATCATTTGTTTAAGTTAGCCCTAGTGGTTTCTGCAACTGAACCCTGATGGATAGACCCTAGAAACACCCCTTCCTCTCACATCCCCATGCTATCTCAACCCAGGCTGGTGACTGTAACTGTAGCTGGAAAATTCTGCCTTTGAATCCTGTAGAAGCTTATCAACATTGGGAACATATAACGCCATGTAGGACATGCTCGATCACTTATAGATCTGAACAATACACTTAGAAGTTTTGTCCTGGGAAAAAGCTTTGACTGTGTGGAAAAAAAGAAAGAAACAAAAAGGATTATGGGTGTAGTGGGCACCTTTTTTTTTTTTTTTTTTTTGAGACAGAGTCTTGCTCTGTTGCCTAGGCTGGAGTGCAGTGGCACGATCTCGGCTCACTGCAAGCCCACCTCCCGGGTTCACAATATTCTCCTGCCTCAGCCCCCCAAGTAGCTGGAACTACAGGCGCCTGCCACCACGCTCGGCTAATTTTTTGTATTTTTTTTTTTTAAGTAGAGACGAGGTTTCACCATGTTGGCCAGGATGGTCTTGATCTCCTGACCTCATGATCTGCCCGTCTCGGCCTCCCAATGTGCTGGGATTACAGGCGTGAGCCACCGCGCCTGGCCTTAGTGGGCACCTTTTTAGAGGAGTTGCCACCGCAGGAGACAACCAGGTACCGAGCCGGAAGATAAATGTTGCCACCTCCATGCTTTTACCCCACACCTTCCCCTGATGATTGTGGCATTTGGTTTTACAGCAGAGTGTCACCATCAGGGAAACCAACTAACTGGGAAAGTGGCTGGAAAAGTCACCCATCCCAACCACTCTCCTTGCCTGAATCTGCAGCCATGATGCAAATTTTCCAAAATGCTCTGTTTAGCAAGAGTTGGCTGTGAGTTCTAAAGAAAAAAAACCCTAATAGTATTTTTGTTCTCATCCTAAGTGTTCTTGCAGGGGAAGTATTTTTTTTTAATTTAAAAATAAAATGTAGTTATTTTTATTTAAGACAATTCCCCATCTTGAACACATTTACATTTTTTTCTTCCCCCATTTACAGCCTATTTCCTGAAAAATGTTGAGAAGATTTAAGTGTCTAATATTTTCCAAGGCCATCTCATGATTCATCAGTTTATTGTTTGTTAAGTATCAGCCTCAAGAAACTGGCTTAAATGGGAATGTTGATCTGGATTTTCTCCTCTGATTTACTTCACAGATGACGGGAGAATGAATTAAAAGATTAAAAAGTCAACATTTTGCTGAGTCCTTTGAATAACAAAGAGGTCCTGTAAGAACCAAGTGAGGCTAAATAGGCAATCCTTGTCCTATGATATAGCATCACATATTAATAGAATTTGTGACGGGAGGGAGGGAGGGGGCGGGCTCAGTAGCTCATGCCTGTAATCCCAGCACTCTGGGAGGCCAAGGTGGACAGATCACCTGATGTCGGGAGTTCACGACCAGCCTGATCAACATGGAAAAACCCCGCCTCTACTAAAAATACAAAATTAGCCGGGCGTGGTGGCACATGCCTGTAATCGCAGCTACTTGGGAGGCCGAGACAGGAGAATCACTTGAACCTAGGAGGTGAAGGCTGTGGTGAACTGAGATCGCGCCATTGCACTCCAGCCTGGGCAATAAGAGTGAAACTCTATCTCAAAAAAAAAAAAAAAAGAATTTGTGACCGGAGGGGCCTTGGACCTGTCACCTAATTTCACAGAAGAAGAAACTGAGCCCTAAAGAAGGGAAATGACTAACTCAGGATTGCCAGTGACCAGTGGCAGAGCTGGGAGTAGAATTCAGGTCTCCTGAGGTTCACCCTCCGGTGCTTTCTCTCCTGTCTTGCTTATTTTCATGTGAACCCTTTTTGATCACACTTCCCTTTCCTGCTTTCCAGCCTTTTGATCACACTTTTACTTTCCTGCTTTTCAGCCTGAGTATGTCTACTTATGAGAAATACAGAGATCATTTAAGGAGCTGAGAATTTCCATCTCACTTAGAGCTCCATAGAAGTCAGGACTCCCATTCACATGGAACAGATGAGAAAGAAAAAAGTTCAGAAGGGAGTTTCACTTGCCAGAGTCCACACAGCTACGGTTAGACCTCAGACCTCCTGAACAACCAAGCCAATGTCCTTCCCAACACATTAAAACAGGTGGGCTAAATAGGTGGCCTGGTACATTACATGAATGTACTGTTCTTTTGTTTAAAGAAGTGTGTGGGAAACAGAATTTGGTCTAATTAAAGGCCGTTGGGGGTGGATTAATGAAGTACAAAAAGGGCCTCATTAAAAGAAGCTGTCCTCTAAAAGGCAAGCCAATGGCAGTTATCTTTCCAAAGTGAACATTAGAAAGTGGTTCCTGTGTAATTTTCCAATCATTTAACTTAAAGATTCCTATCTATTGATACATGAGGGTCTGCATGTACTTTTGTGATGGCTTGAACCAAGGTTGACTTGAGCAAAAAGCTGCTCAAGGCCAGTGATCATTGTTTAAATTATGAAAGTAATATAAGCACATTACAGATCTTTGGAAAGTTCAGGAAGGAAAAAAATGTACCCATGGTTCTACCATCCAGCATGGTATTGTTATTATTTTGTACATTCCCTTTCTGTCTTCTTATCAGAAGTGTCTTTACGCAGTTTTAAATGGTCTTCCTCTAATTTTCATAGCATACTATGACCTCGTATTACACTTTCCCCTGTGACATTAGATCATAAACATTTTTCTCGTAGATTTTGTCTTCATGAGCGTCACATCTAATGGCTGCAAAAAGGTCCACCTCATGGGGGTCCCATAAGGTGCTCGTGATTCTCTAGAGGATTCATGAACATCTTTCCAGGGGGGTCATATTGTCAAAGACAGCAATGGCATTTGTTTTAATTTCAAAAAATAAAAAGTAGCTCAGTTTTTAATTTGAAACATTGCCCCTTTAAAGCTGAGCAGCATGAGAGCCTCTGGGTATGTGTCATGTGGATACACACAGGGTTAGTGGAGATGATAAGCCAGTGCCTCAGTCCATACCCCGCTCAGCACAACACACTGGGGACTAACACCTAAGAAGTCTATTGGACTGTTATAAATTCCACACGGACTCATGCTATAACACGGATGAACCTTAAAAACATTATGCTGGCCGGGTGCGGTGGCTCACGCCTGTAATCCCAGTACTTTGGGAGACCAAGGCAAGTGGACCACTTGAAGTCAGGAGTTCGAGACAAGCCTGGCCAACATGGTGAAACCCCATCTCTACTAAAAATACAAAAATTAGTCAGGCATAGTGGTGGGTGCCTGTAATCCCAGCTACTCAGGAGTCTGAGGCAGGAGAATTGCTTGAACTCGGGAGGGTGGAGGTTGCAGTGAGCTGAGATTGCACCACTGCACTCCAGCCTGGATGACAGAGTGAGACGTGTCTCAAAAAAAAAAAAGAAAGAAAGAAAGAAAGAAATTTAGGGGACACATTCAAACTATAGCAAGGAACAATTCATTTACTGGGAATAATGATTATCCATACCCCAATTCCACTTCCAAATGTACTTGTAGAAAATTGTTTGCAAATGACAGCCTGAAATCCCTCATCTCTTTGTTTTGAAACAAAACATAAAATCTCCAAAAATAAAACAGTTGAGATCCGTTTGTGATTCATAAGGGTGATGATTGGGTTTTCATGCTAATATGTGAGATGTGACTCCTTCAAACTTCCTTGTTATGACATCAGCACATTACTCATCTGATGTGAAAATAAATTTTTAATTTAAAAAAGTTGATATTTTAAGCTAAAATGCAAAAATTCTAAACACTAGGCAATCACAATAGCTTTTGTCCATTTGACTGCCATAGCATGTAGTTACTTTTATTTTATTTTAGAGACAGAGTCTTACTTTGTAGCCCAGGCTGTAGTGCAGTGGTTTGATCTTGGCTCACTGCAACCTCTGCCTCCTGAGTTCAAGTGATTCTTATGCCTCAGCCTCGAGAGAAGCTGGGGTTACAGGCGTGTGCTACCACGCCCAGCTAATTTTTTTTTTTTTTTTTTTTAGACGGAGTCTCGCTCTGTCGCCCAGGCTGGAGTGCAGTGGCACGATCTCGGCTCACTGCAAGCTCCACCTCCCGGGTTCACGCCATTCTCCTGCCTCAGCCTCCGGAATAGCTGGGACTACAGGCGCCCGCCACCACGCCCGGCTAATTTTTTTGTATATATATATTTTTTTTAGTGGAGATGGGGTTTCACCATGTTGGCCAGGATGGTCTCCATCTCCTGACCTCGTGATCCGCCCACCTCGGCCTCCCAAAGAGCTGGGATTACAGGCGTGAGCCACAGCGCCCGGCCATTTTTGTATTTTTAGTAGAAACGAGATTTCACCATGTTAGCCAGGCTGGCCTTAGCCTCACAAAGTGTCGGGATTACAGGCATGAGCCACCTCGCCCAGCTGCATGTAGTTACTTTTAATCTATACTGAATATAGGCTTGGTCCCTAAACTAACCATAATAAACAATTCCATTTCAAAATGTAAATCACAAATTATATTTTGTCTTACATAATTGATTTAAAGTATGTGTCATGTTAAACAGAAAGTTGAATTTTGTCTTAATAACATGAATATTATTGGATTATATTAAATTAATATTTTTTGTAGAATTGTAATACTTTTTTAAACATAAAAAATTTTACAAAAAATTGTAAAACATACATCAATGAGCTAATATTTATAAGTGTAATATTCTAAATATTTTTGAAGTGCCTGTAACAATGCCTAGAACAGTGCCTGGTACATAATAAGCATTATATGTGTCTGTTAAATAAAAAGAAAATGAAATTATAAAATATTTTAAAATACTACAAGTTTTATAAGTATATTTATATATATGAATTGATAAAGAACATTTGCATAGTAAAAAATATATATACATTGGAAAATGCAGATTTATGTAATCACTCCCCCATTGTTGGCTATTCAGGTTACTGCCAGTGTCTTTTTTAAAGGATTACTATGATGAACATTTTTCAAGCGTAAAGAAGTTTCAGTAGTTTATGTTATTTTCTTAAGGTATCTTCACAGAATTGGGTAACCGGTGCAAAAGTTGTGATGACATGTATTACTTTCTATATGTGTCATAGTTGCTAATATTATCTTAGTGGCACTTAGCATAAGGAAAATATAATGCCCCAACTCTGTGTCAGGCTCTGTTGCAAGAGGCTTTACCAAACTTATTGCTATGGTTGGAATATTTATTTCCTCCAAAACTTTGTTGGAATTTAATCCCCAACATGGCAATATTGAGGAGGGGGTCTTTAAGAGGTGACTGGGTTATGAGGTCTCTGCTCTCATGAAGGGATTAGTTGATCAGTGGATTAATGGATTAATGGGCTATCCTGGGAGTAGGACTGGTGGCTTTATTAGAAGAGGAAGAGAGACCTGAACTAGCATGCTCAGCCCCCTCGCCATGTGATGCCCTATGCCACCTTGGGGCTCTGCAGAGTCCTCACCAGCAAGAAGGCCCTCACCAGATGTGGCCCCTTGATCTTGGACTTCTCAGCCTCCATAACTATAAGAAATATTTTTTTTCTTTATAAATTACCCAGATTCAGGTATTCTGTTATAACCAACAGAAAATGGGCTGGGCATGGTAGCTCACGCCTATAATTCCAGCCCTTTGGGAGGCCAAGGTGAGTGGATCACTTGTGGCCAGGAGTTTGAGACCAGCCTGGCAAACAACCTCCTTACTAAAAATACAAAAATTAGCTGGGCATGGTGGCACTTGCCTGTAATCCCAGATACTCAGGTGACTGAGCCACGAGAATTGCTTGAACCCAGAAGGGGGAAGTTGCAGTGAGCTGAGATGGCATTACTGCACTCTAGCCTGGCTGACAGAGCGAGACAAAAAAAAAAAAAAAAAAAAAAAAAAAAGGCAATAGAAAATGGACGAAGACACTTATCTTTATGGATCTTCATGATAATTCTGTTGGGTAGGAGGTAGTATTATCATTCCTGTTTTCTAGATGAATCATCTGAGACTCAAAGAGTTGAATCACAATGACCTGATGTCTAGGAGGGAACACTGAGTTTCAACTGCAAGTACACCAAGTAGGAAAGACTGTCTTGTGGTAAATTTCTTTCTCTTGGCTAAAAGTAGGGGGTGATATGGGGTCAATTTGTTATTGTCACCTACAAGAGAGATGGAAAAGGCTTCTACATTATCATGAACTTGAGAATCTTACAGTTAAAAATTGGAAAGATGAAAAATGGGGTGGAGAGTGGGGCAAGAGTGATTGGTAGGATTACTTGGTGTATCAGTTTCCTAGGGCATCCATCACAAAGTACCACAAACTGGGACGCTTAAACAATAGATATTTATTCTCTTATAGTTTTGAAGGCTGGAAGTCCAAAATCAAGGTGTCAGCAGGCACCTGCTCTCTCTGAAGGCTCTAGTTTCAGGTGGTTACTGTCAGTCTCTGGCATGGCTTGGCTTGTGCATGCATCACTCTAATCTCTGTTTTCACATGGTCTTCTCCCCACTGGGAAGACAGAGATAGTAATTTGGACACAGACACCAAGTCTCTGTGTAAAGACACTATTTCCAAATAAGATTCTGGGTGAACATGAATTGTGCAGGGTTACTATTTTTAACCCAGTACTGTACACTTGGGTAGGAGAAGCCTGATACTTCTGCCCCTTCCCACTTTCTACTTTGTGCATGCAGTGGCTAGCAGAGGTATCTCTGCTCTCAGAAGTGAGGGGAAATCCTTATGTCCCTAGGCAATGTCTTAGTAGGCTGCTGACACCCAGAAGAAACAGTCTCTTCAGACTCAGAAGGCTACATATAGGCCCATCCCCATCATCTTCCTCCACAGTTGCTGGAAGAAGGCTGCATTAAATAGCTCCCTTAGTTGGGGCAACAGAGAATCTCAAAGGAAAAGATATGCACAGAGCCAAGAATTACTAAAACATCGTAAAAGAGAAGCACAAAATGAAACAAATGACTAGTACCTGAGAAACAGATCATAGAACTCACAGAAGGGGATTTTAAGAGAAGTATAATGAACCTTTCATCACAGGGATAAAAGACAATTAAGTGAAAAGTATTCAGAAGAGAGGGAAATGGTAAAATCAATACAGATGAAGAGCTGTTTATTGAGCTGGAAACAATAGCTGAGGCATTCTCCCAGAATGTAGTATAACAGGACAGAGAAAAATTATGAAAGAAATGTTTAGAAACATGGAGGGTAGAACCAGAAGCTCCCAAATCTATCAATTCACATTCCAGAAGAAAATAAAAGCAGAAAATATGAGAGAGAGGAAAAATTAAAAACATATTAAAAGAAAAATTTCCAGAGTTGAATAAAAGCACAAATCTTCAGGTTGAAAACTGAGTAGGATGAATAGAAATGACTACACTTAGATACACACAGTGAAATTTTAGAACAAGTGTAAGGAGAAATTCTAAAAGCATCCAAAGATTTTTAAAATTTTTTTCTGCAAAGACTAATATCAGAATTCTCAGTAAAAATGCATTGCATACAAGAAGGCAATATAAATACATCTTCAATATTTTGAGAGAACATGGTTACAAACCTAGAATTCTATTTTTTTTTTTTTTTAGACGGAGTCTCTC
The DNA here is from genome assembly GCF_029289425.2 of Pan paniscus. NCBI lineage: Eukaryota > Metazoa > Chordata > Mammalia > Primates > Hominidae > Pan > Pan paniscus. The sequence continues at coordinate 56,996,622 of NC_073254.2, read as the reverse complement.
TCTGTCGCCCAGGCTGAAGTGTGATCTCGGCTCACTGCAAGCTCCACCTCCTGGGTTCACACCATTCTCCTGCCTCAGCCTCCTGAGTAGCTGGGACTCCAGGCGCCCACCACCACGCCCAGCTAATTTTTTGTATTTTTAGTAGAGACAGGGTTTCACCGTGTTAGCCAGGATGGTCTTATCTCCTGACCTCGTGATCCACCCACCTCGACCTCCCAAAGTGCTGGGATTACGGGCGTGAGCCACCGCGCCCAGCCACAAATCTAGAATTCTATACCCATCTAAACTATTATTTAAGTGTAAATGCAAAAAAAAAATACATTTATAAATATTCAAGGATCTGGAAAATTTACCATCCACAATGAATTAAGAGAGAATGAACTTAACCAGAAAACAAAAACAAAACAAAACAAACAAGAAGAAGAGAAATACACGAAGCAGTATCTTATTGAAGAAATCAGTAAAATTTATTGTAAAACTCATATAAGTTAGGATAACTACTTCTAGTAGTAACAGGTGCAAGTTTTAAATTTTGAGAAGGACAAAATAAGACGAAGAAAACTCACCAATTTTGCAAAAGACAAAAGGAAATTTAAAAAATCCAGAAGTAGAAAAGACAAATAAAATGAGAGGAATAGTTCAGATGTCTCAATATCACATTAAATATGATTGGGTTAAGCCTATGGATAAAAGGAGAATTTTAGATTGGATGTTTGAAAACTTAAACATTATAAGAGACACATCTAAAACAAAATCATCTGAGAAGTTTGAAAATAAAGTGACGGAAAAGGATATTTCAATGAAAAAATGTGTGATTATATTTAAATCAGATAAAATGGAATTCAAGGAAGGTTTAGAAAGTGGATCTACCCAGTAGTAGTCAGCACCCCTGGTAGCTAGATAATAGTTTCTAAACATCGTTTCACACATACACATGGAATCAATGTTCACTTGAAAAAAGGCTGATTCCAGGTCTGGGACAAGAAATATACAAGAGGAGCCTGGACCAACATGTCATATCTGAGGCAAGAAAGCTGAAGACTACAGAAAGTGTCAAAACTACTTAGAAAACAACTTGAAGAGGCTCCTACTGGCAAAAGATGCAACAATCATGCATTAATAAAAATGATAATTGCAATGATTAAAACACTTCAAATATACTCAAGTTTATGAATATGGAAATGAAATAATTTTTTTAAAAAACCCTTATTGGCCACTTTCTATTAAAAAAAAACAGGGAACTGAGGAACATGTTAAACACTATCACAGAAAGATAATCAGCAAAATCCAGACTGCAGGAAATTCTACAGAACAAATGACCCAAAAAATATATTCCAAGCAAAAAAGAAAGTGTGTATTTGTGTGTGTGGTCGGGGAGGATTACAGACTAAGAGTTACCTAAAAAACATCACTCGATTGCATGTATGAATCGTAACTGAATCTTTTTTTTTTAACATAAACTCAAGATTTGATTGTCTTCATAATAAAACAAAAGATGATACTCAGAACTATATCACTTGGCCCCCCTTCTCTTCTTATCTCCTCCCAGTTCAAAATGCTCGCATCTCTTAATAGCCAGCATTCTCTTAGATATGCAGTTGGGCTCAACGCGCTCAAGTCTTAGCACAGTCTTCTTTGTAGTTTTAGCCTTTTTTTGGAAAATCCGCTTAGTCTGTCCATCATAGCCACTATGCTTCCCATCATAAGGCTGTTTTCCCTGGGCATATAGACAATCCTTGCCCTTCTTGTACTGTGTCACTTTGTGGGGTTGGTGCTTGCCACACTTCTTACAGAAAATCCACTGAGTTTTAGGAACACTCACAATGTTTGCAGGAGCATTATTGGCACAGAAAGCTGAATGTTGATATAAACAAATACATTGGGCCCTCAAGGTGGCTCATGCCTGTAATCCCAACACTATGGGAGGCCGAGGATTGCTTGAGCCCAGGAGTTCAAGACTAGTCTGGGCAAAATAGTAAGACCCAGTCTCTAAAAAAAATAATAATAATAGTAATAAGCAAAAAGAAAGTTTATATAATTCGCTACATGCACAAATTAAAGCACCTCATTATATCAATAAATGCTAAAAAAAATTGACAAAATTTAACCCCTGTTAAGATTTTTAAAAGACTTGCAGTAGCTTGCTATAGAAGGGAAATTTCCTATCTTAATTAAGGGGCCTACCAAAAACCTATGGCTGTCACCATACTTTGTGGCGAATTTAGAGGTAATCCTATTACCTCAGGAATGGGACAAGGATGCTTGCTTTCATGCTGCTAGACAACACCAAACTGGATGATCTAGTCAATGCAATAAAATAAGAAAAATAAATAAGAAACCTGTAAATGATATTTTCATCTACAAATAACAGAAAAACCAATTTGAAATAGTTTATACAATAAATACATTTTATTATCTCACATAATAATTTCTGGCTCTCTTCTTTCTTCTCTGGCCCTGTGAAGATGTGCCTTGCTTCCCTTTTACCTTCCACCATGATTTGAGTTTGGTTTACCTGAACAGTAATGTGCACTTGCTGTAAGTGGTAGAGCCCACCTACATTAGGCTGATGATTTATTGTTGAAGTCAAAAAAATTGGTGAGGGAAGATGGCAGATAGGAGACAGGGCTGACGTGCAGCTCCCATTTGTATGGACAGAACAGTGTGTGGAAACTCATGTCATGGACTTTTGCTCCAGGAACCACCGCAGGAGTGTACTAGGAAAACTGAAAGAAATCACAGATCCTTTGAAAGCAGCAGCGGGCTGCTGCAAATTCCATGAGACAGGCCAAAAGCTCTGGTGCTCTCTCAAAAGTGCCACCTCCTGGCTGGAGGCCAACCAGCTCGGGACGTTACAGCAATTCATGACAGAACAACCCTGCTGAAGTGGTGGACTTCAGTACTCCACTGACAGCAAAGACAGGTCATCAAGACAGGAAGTCAACAAAAGACCAATGGACTTAAATTATACCTCAGAACAAGTGAACTTAACAGATATTTACGGAACATTCTACCCAACAACTGCACATGGAAAATTCTCCAAGATAGACAATATCATAAGCCACAAAACAAGTCTCAATAAAATTAAGAAGATTGAAATTATATCAAGTACCCTCTCAGAACACAGTAGAATAAAGTTGGAAATTAACTCCAAAAGGAACCCTCAAAACTATACAAATACACGGAAATCAAATAATCTGCTCCTGAATGATCTTTGGGTCAATAATGAAATCAAGATGGAAATTAAACAATTCTTTGAACTGAAAGATAATAGTGACAAAACTTATCAAAACCGCTGGGACACAGCAAAAGTGGTGCTAAGAGGAAAGTTCATAGCATTAAATGCTTATATCAAAAAGTCTAAAAGAGCACAAATAGACAATCTAAGGTCAGACCTCAAGGAACTAGAGAAACAATAACAAACCAAACCCAAACCCAGCAGAATAAAATAAATAACAAAGATCAGAGCAGAACTAAATGAAATTGAAACAAAAAATACAAAAGATAAAAGAAACAAAAAGCTGGTTCTTTGAAAAGATAAAAAAATTGATAGACCATTGGTGAGATTAACCAAGAAAAGGAGAGAAGATCCAAATAAGCTCAGTTAGAAACAAAACAAGAGATATTACAATCAATACCACAGAAATAAAAAAAGATCATTCAAGGCTACTATGAACACCTTTATGCACACAAACTGGAAAATTTAGAGAAGATGGATAAATTTCTGTAAATATACAACCCTCCTGGATTAAATAGAAATAGGAAGAAATAGAAACTGAACAGACCAATAACAAGTAGAGAGATTGAAACAGTAATTTAAAAATTTCCAACAGTAACAAAAAAAGGCCAGGTCCTGATGGATTCACAGATGAATTCTATCAGGCATTCAAGGAAGAATTGGTACCAATCTTACTGAAACTATTCCAAAAGACAGAGAAACAGGGACTCCTCCCTAAATCATTCTATGAAACCAGTATCACCTTAATACCAAAACTGGGAAAGGACATAACAAAAAAAGAAAACCACAGGCCAATATCCCTAATGAACATAGAGGCAAACATCCTAAAAAAAAAAATACTAGCTAACCAAATCCAATGGCATATCAAAAAGATAACACACCATGATTGAGTGGGTTTCATACTAGGGATGCAGGGATGATTTAACATATGCAAGTTAATAAATGTGATGCATCACATAAACAGAATTAAAAGCAAAAGCCCTATGATCATCTCAAGAGATGCAGAAAAAGCAGTTGACAAAATCCAGCACCTTTATGATTAAAACCCTCAGCAAAATTTGCATAGAAGGAACATACCTCAAAGTAATGAAAGCTGTCTATGACAAACCCGCAGCCAACATTATACTGAATGGGGAAAAGTTGAAAGCATTCCCCCTGAGAACTGGAATGAGACAAGGATGCCCACTGTCACCACTTCTATTCAACAGAGTACTAGAAGTCCTAGCCAGAGCAATCAGACAAGAGAAAGAAATAAAGGGCATCCAAACCAGTAAAGGGAAAGTCAAACTATCACTGTTTGCCAATGATATGATTGTATACCTAGAAAACCCTAAAGATTAATCCAAAAAGCTCCTAGAGCTGATAAATGAATTCAGCAAAATTTTAGGATACAAAATAAATGTACACAAATCAGTAACACTGTTATACACCAATATACAACAATGACCAAGCTGAGAAGCAAATCAATAACTCGACCCCTTTTACAACAACTGCAAAATAAAATAAAATACTTACCAATATACCTAACCAAGGAGGTGAAAGATCTCTACAAGGAAAACTACAAAACGCTGCTGAAAAATCATAGATGACACAAACAAATGAAAACACATCCCATGCTCATGGATGGGTAGAATCAATATTGTGAAAATGACTATACTGCCAAAAACAATCTACAAATTCAATGCAATTCCCATCAAAATACCATCAATATTTTTCACAGAACTAGAAAAAATAATCCTAAAATTTATATGGAAGCAAAAAAGAGCCCTCATAGCTAAAGCAAGACTAAGCAAAAAGAACAAATCTGGAGGCATCACATTACCAGACTTCAAACTACACTACAAGACTATAGCCACCAAAACAGCATGGTACTGGTGTGAAAATAGGCACATAGGCCAATGGAACAGAATAGAGAACCCAGAAATAAAGCCAAATACTTACAGCCAACTGATCTTTGACAAAGCAAACAAAAACATAAAGTGGAAAGAAGACATCCTATTCAACAATGGTGCTGGGATAACTGGTTAGCCACATGCAGAAGAATGAAGTTGGATCCTCATCTCTCACGTTACACAAAAATCAACTCAAGATGGATAAAAGACTTAAATCTAAGACCTGAAACCATAAAAATTCTAGAAGATAACATCAGAAAAACTCTTCTAGACATTGGCTTAGGCAAAGAGTTCATGACCCAGAACCCAAAACCAAATGCAACAAAAACAAAGATAAACAGATGGGACCTAATAAAACTGAAAAGTTTCTGCACAGCAAAAGAAATAATCAGCAGAGTAAAACAGAGAACCCACAGAGTGGGAGAAAATATTTGCAAACTATGCATCCAACAAAGGACTTATATCCAGAATCTACAAGGACCTCCAACAAATCAGCAAGAAAAAAACAAATAATCCCATCAAAAAGTGGGCAAAAGATGTGAATAGACAATTCCCCAAAGAATATATTCAAATGGGCAGGAAACATGAAAAAAATGTTCAACATCACTAATTATCAGGGAAATTTGACCAGGTCAAAGGGTAAATGCATTGTAAATTACAGAAATATTAAATTACCTTCTATTATGGTTATACCATCTTTCAGTCCCACTGGCAATGTATGAGATTACCTTATTCCCCATATATTATTCCCCATTATTATTAATATTCCCCATTATTATTCCCCATATATTCTGTTAGCTCTTCTAAAGTTGTTCAACTTTTGGAGTTTTTTCTGATCTAATAAATAAAAATCACAATGTAACACCACCTTACTCTTGCAAGAATGGCCATAATTTAAAAAATCAAAAAATAACAGATGTTGGCATGGATGTGGTGAAAAGGGAACACTTTTACACTGCTGGTTTAAAAGGTAGTTCGACCACTTTCGAAAACAGTATGGAGATTCCTTAAAGAACTAAAAGTAGAACTATCCTTCGATCCAGCAATCCCACTCCTGGGTGTCTGCCCAGAAGAAAGTAAGTCATTATATGAGAAAGACACTAGCACACGCATGTTTACAGCAGCACAATTCACAGCTGCAAAAATATGGAACCAGCCTAAATGCCCATCAACCAACGAGTGAATAAAGAAAACGTGGTATATATATATATACCATAGAATACTACTCAACCATAGAAAGGAATGAAATAATGGCATTCACAGCAACCTGTGTGGAGTTGGAGACCATTATTCTAAGTGAAGTAACTCAGGAATGAAAAACCAAACATCATATGTTCTCACTTATAAGTGGCGGCTAAGCTATGAGGAACGCAAAGGCATGAGAATGATATAATGGACTTTGGGGATTCGGGGGGAAGGGTGGAAGGGGGATGAGGGGTAAAAGACTACATATGGGGTACAGTATACACTGCTCAGGTGATGGGTGCACCAAAATCTCAGTAATTACTACTGCAGAACTTTTCCATGCAACCAAACCCCACCTGTTCCCTCAAAACTATTGAAATAAAATAAAAACACAAAGAAATCCTGAGGTAGGGAGTGTCCAGAGTTGGTTAATTCAGAGGTTTACTGACATCATTAAAGACCCAAGGCTGGGCGCGGTGGCTCACGCTTGTAATCCCAGCACTTTGAGTGGCCGAGGTGGGTGTATCACGAGGTCAGGAGTTCGAGACCAGCCTGGCCAACATGGTGAAACTCCATCTCTACTAAAAATACAAAAATAGGCTAGGTGTGGTGGCGCGCTAGTCCCAGGGCTCAGGAGGCTGAGGCAGGAGAATTGCTTGAACCCGAGAAGCGGAGCTTGCAGTGAGCCGAGATCACTGTCACCTGGGTGACAAGAGAGACACTCTGTCTAAAAAAAAAAAAAAAAAAGACCCAGGTTCTTTCTATTTTTACCTGTACTATTCTATTCCAGCAATGTGAGGTTTGTGGCTCTCCAGCTTGCCCCTCCCAAGGAAACAAGATGGCTCCCGCAGTTCCAGGCATCGTATGTAAGCATGTTAAGCGGAAGTGATGTCAACTTCTGTTTGTCTCTTTTCAAGAGTAAGGAAATATTTCCCAGAAGTCCCCGGGATATTTTGTCACATCTCATTAGTCAGAACTAGGTCACACACGCATTCTAGAACTATGGAATGGAGTTCCCAGTGGGCCCAGGATGGACATTTTGTGGGGGAAAGAAAAAAAATCTAGGCGGTTAGACCGCTGAGATTTTAGTGTGTTTGTTACTGCAACATAACCTAGCCCATCCTGATTTAACAAAACCTAAAGTAAGGCCACAGCCGGGTGTGGTGGCAGACGACTGTAATTCCAGCTACTCGGGAGGCTGAGGGAGGAGAATCGCTTGAATCTGGGAGGTAGCAGAGTTTGCAGTGAGCCAAGATCTTATCACTGCACTCCAGCCTGAGCAACAAGAGCAAAGCTCCATCTCAAAAATAAATAAATAAAATAAATAAAATTAGGCCAGATGCAGTGGCTCACTCCTGTAATCCCAGCACATTGGGAGTCTGAGGCCTGAGGATCACTTGAGCCCAGGAGTTGGAGACCAGCCTGGGCAAAATAGCTGAGACCCTGTCTCTTAAAAAAATGTTTTTTAATTAGTACACCTGTAGTCCCAGCTACTTGGGGGGCTGAGGTGGGAGGATCGATTGAGCTGGGGAAGTTGAGGCTGCAGTGAGCTATGGTCGTGCCACTGCACTCCAGTTTGGGCGACGGAGTGAGAGTCTGCCAGAAAAAAAAAAAAAGAAGAAGAGGAAGAAAAATAAAAAGGATATATCTTATTTTACCCTCTTGCTTACATAAAAGGTAGAAGATTATGTTACTATTCTGTACCTTCCTTTTGTTTCTTAAAATAGATCCTTTAGCTCTTCATATCAGTACAAAAAAGCTTCCTAATTCTCTCTTTCTCTTCATCCCACTCAGTGGCCAAGGCATCTTAATTTTTTTTGCTTTGTTTTACAGCTGTATTGTGTTCCATTATATGAATACAGCACAGTTTATTTAACCATTTCCTTATTGATGGGCACTTTGGTTGTTTCCAGTCTTTTTCTATTACAATGATGCAATGATGAATTACCCTGCACACACATCATTTTGTCAGTGTGCAGGGGAATATATAAAATCTCCAGAAGTGAAAATGCCAGGGGCATTAACAACAATGATATACTATTTCTTAATTGTGATGTAGACAAGAATTTTATATTGATTATATCAAATGCAGGCAAATGTGCAGAAAGTTGATATCCCATGCTTAATTGTTGGAAATTTAAACTGATACAATCTTTTAAAAAAATAATTTAGTGATATCGAAATTTTTAAACGTGCATAGCTTTTATGTAAGAATGCTACTTGCATAATATATATCAGAAGAATGTATATGCTCACATGATAGAGATCTGTAATAGTAAAAATTTAAGAACAAACTGCCATCAATCATGAAATGGCTAAATGATCTATGGGTTGTACATGTACACAAAGAGACATGTACAATACTTTTCATTGCATCACTGTTTGTAACGACAAATAGTAAAAGGCAACCTAAATAACCATCATGGAGGAATGAATAGATAAAATGTGATCTAGTCATTTGATTGATTACTACACAGAAATTAAAAGGAATAAACTAGACATAGTTATCAACATAGATGAATCTCAATCATAATTTGCATGATAAAATCAAGTTGTAGATACATATGGTATGACACCATTTTTGTAAAATTTTTAAGCTCACAAAGTAATGCTGTATGTTATGTAAGAAAAATGTGGCAGGTGGGTTGAAAAAATACAAATTAAACATATGGGAGAAAAGTGGGGGTAATGGAACAAAAACCCAAACTGGCTATAACTGAGGAGTATGAATAGTTAAATCATATCAATCCATTCATACCACTGAGGTCTAACACAACTAGAAAAACAAAAACAAACAAATGGACAAAACTCTAATATAACCATATCAAGTACTTAGGAAAGAGTTAAAAGATGTGGAAAGAACTCCAAGACATATTGTTAAGTGAAAAAGCAAGTCAAAGAACCATATGCACAATGTGTAACATTTTTGTAAAACAAAACCACAAAATAAAACTATATATTTACACACATGCATACAACCAAATGCATAGAAAAAGTTTTAGAAAAGATAACGACGTAACAAATACAAATAGTGATATAGAAAAATTTCTTACATTGTTTATAAACATTTATAAATAGTGTGGAATAAAAAAGGCAGATAGAAATTCCAGGAAAGGCTGGTGCGGTGGCTCACGCCTGTAATCCCAGCACTTTGGGAAGCCTAGGAGGGCGGATCATGAGGTCAGGAGTTCGAGACCAGCCTGACCAACATGATGAAACCCCTTCTCTACTAAAAATACAAAAATTTGCTGGGCGTGGTGGTGCGTGCCTGTAATCCCAGCTACTTGGGAGGCTGAGGCAGGAGAATCGCTTGAACCCAGGAGTCAGAGGTTGCAGTGAGCTGAGATCACGCCACTGCACTCCAGCCTGGGTGACAGAGAGAGACTCTGTCTCAAAAACAAACAAACAAACAAACAAAAAGAAATCCCAGGAAAACAGAAAGAAATAAGAAATGAAATGTGACCGTTATGATCATTGCTTCTGCAATAAACAGTATTTACATAGTGTTATGAAGTGAATGTTTGTGACTACCCCGACCCCCTGCCAAGTTCACCTGTTGAAGTCCTAACTCCCAATATAATGGCCTTAGGAGGTGGAGTCTTTGGGAGGTAATTAGGTTTGGGTGAGGTCATGAGAGTGGAGCACCCATGATGGCTTATAAGAAGAGAAAGAGACACCAGAGCTTGCTTTCTTTGCCATGTGAGGATACAGCAAGAAGACAGCCATCTGTAAGCCAGGAAGATGACTCTCAGTGAGAACCAAATCTGCTGCCACCTCAGTCTTGGACTTCTCAAATTCCCGTTGTTTAAGCCACCTCATCTATAGTATTTTGTTATAGGAGCCTGAGGTGACCAAGACACATAGTCACAATAATATCTGTACATTAATTTTTAGTTGTTTATAACCAACCTACAGACAAAGCTTAGAAAATGTAGTTAATAGACAAAGCTTAGAAAATGTAGTTATATTATAAAAATTATCAACCTTGACAATGCAAAAGACAAAAGGTGCAAAGTGAGGTGTAGAACTGCTGAGTGGACTTGTTGGGGAGCTATTATCTTCATTTTATAAAAAGCATTAAAAGATAGTTGATGGAACAAAAAATAAAGGTATTAGGATGCTATTTGTAGTATAAAGGCAACCAACAGAGAAGCTAAAAGGCGCAGTACAGGAAGTATTGAAAAATGAGCTGAAAACATCTATCATATGACAGATGAAATAGATAATGTCTAAAACTGTAAGGAAATGTATTGGCTCTTATCACTAAATTTCCAGAGGTAGGGCAGGTTTAAGATTGATCCAATCCAGTGTCTTCAGCTCTGTTTCACTAAACTTCTCTTGGCCCTGGATTTATTTATGGGTTGGCCTCATTCTCAGGTTGGCATCAAGATGGCTTAAATTCTAGGTTTTTCTATATTTCCAAATCCTGGAAAAACTGATTTCCAGTCCAGAAGGAAAATAAAATTTCCTCTTTCCCTCTCCCACTGAAGACCCTTCTTATATTTTTATATCTTGACTGAAAATTAACCTATTGTCAGGATCATTGGTGGCGGGAACATCTATTCTTTATAGGAAGGAAAGACCTGGACTACTTTTATGTGGGCAGGCCATCACAATGGGCTTAGGAAGTAGCTATAAGTTCCTCTGGGAGTGGCCCACCCTGCCCATTGCTCCCAACCTCCAGTAAGTGTTATTGTTATTAAAGTTACAGCTCAGTTTCAATGCTGCTGGGAGAAAACAGGAAAGAACTGGGGGCCTAGGCAGGGGGCAAAGAATTAGAAGGAAAAGTGTCTTAAACCTGAGCGGAGGTGGTTAGCAATAGCCATCAGCAGAAGAGAGTCATGTCTAGGAGAATGGTGAGCAATGAGGAGTTTCTCAAACACTTTCCTTAAAGGTGGAGCAGAGCGTTATGTGGTCATTTATAGGAAGTATTGTGCTAGGGGCTTGAGCCATAATTATTTGGGTATAATTATTTGGGTACAAAAAGGAAGAATGACCTCATTTTACGTATGGGTTTTATATAGATTGGATCTCAACCCAATAGCTCATCAATCTTTTGCTCCTTTTGGGAATATTTTCTTAGGAAATATGTTCCTTTATTATGTAAAAAAGTCACTTCCCTCTATACATGAATTTCCAGGAGAGAATCCATGACCTGATGAGTGGAGAGAAGACATCCTATCTAAGACATACACACCTTCTTTTTCACTTAGCATTGATCGCATTTTTAAAAACTCTCTCATTTGTATGTCCTGTATGTCAGTGGGCCTATTTGTGTTCAATAAAAATTTATAGCAAGTTAAGGCCAGGCACAGTGGCTCAAGCCTATAATCCTAGCATTTTGGGAGGCCGAGGCTGGTGAATCCTTTGAGTCCAGAAGTTCGAGAACAGCCTGAACAAGATGGAGAGACCTCGTCTCTGCATAAAATACAAAAACTAGTTGGGCATGGTGGCACATGTCTATAGTCTCAGCTACTGGGGTGGCTGAGGTGGGAGGATTACTTGAGCCAGGAAGATCGAGGCTACGGTGATCTATGATTGCACCACTGCACTGTCCATAAAAGATGCCGTCTGTTGGTGATGCCCTTCCAGGAGAACTATCTCTATTTTTTTGAGATGGAGTCTTGCTCTTATCGCCCAGACTGGAGTGCAATGGTGTGATCTCGGCTCACTGCAATCTCCGCCTCCCAGGTTTAAGAGATTCTCCTGCCCCAGCCTCCCATGTAGCTGGGATTATAGGTGCCCGCCACCACGCCGGGCTAATGTTTTGTATTTTTAGTAGAAACGGGGTTTCACCATGTTGGTCAGGCTTGTCTCGAACTTCTGACCTCAGGTGATCCACCCGCCTCAGCCTCCCAAAGTGCTGGGATTACAGCCATGAGCCACCACACCCAGCCAGAGAACTATCTTAATAGGGTAGCTGTGGGGCTAGAGATATTTTGACTAAATATGCAAGAGAACTTTAAAATGTTGGACAAGACTATCTGGGAAAGCAATGGATTTCCCGATTCCTAGAAACCTTTATGAGTGGAATGGACTGAAACTTGTCCTTAATAGTTTAGCTGTTCATCTGTCTGAAAAAAAGAGCACACAGTCAGGTACCGTTTCATGGTCCTTTTCTAGTTCTGGGTTATTGCACTTTTATTTTTAAATTTTATTTATTTATTTTTTTGAGACGGAGTTTCCCTCTTGTCACCCAGGCTGGAGTGCAGTGGCGCGATCTTGGCTCACTGCAACCTCCGCCTCCCAGGTTCAAGCAATTCTCCTGCCTCAGTCTCCTGAGTAGCTGGGATTTCAGGCGCCCACCACCATGCCTGGCTAATTTTTTGTATTTTTGGTAGAGATGGGGTTTTGTCATGTTGGGCAGACTGATCTGGAACTCCTGGCCTCAGGTGATCTGACTGCCTGGGCCTCCCAAAATGCTGGGATTACAGGTGTAAGCCACTGCACCTGGCCTGCACTTTTAAAATTTAAGAGCGCAGGTACATTTTGAGCTTCCCAGGGTAGCTTAAAATGGGTACATAAGTATGTGATATTGAGCATGGAGATGATAAATGGAAGGCAAAAATTAAATTTAAACTTGTTTTTCCTTAAGATGACAAAGTTTATGATTTGCTGCATATTCTACACAGCTTTGGAATAGAAGTGTTCCTCCATTTATTCTTATAGAATTGTTATATTCAGAAGAAAGGCAAAGGAAATAATATGCTTTTTAAAATAAGGTTTCATTCAAGGCTGGCAGCCATCAATGTTCCAGGAAATAATAATAGGGCAATAGTCATTTATTCTGTCTGCAAAGTGCTTTTCCATGGGAGGACCTTGAAGAATAAGTACAAATGATGATTTCATCAATCCCAGCCACATATATGTGGGAGAAACAGCACACATGTGTGACAATGTTACAGTCAAAGGGCTGCGAGGCAAAGTTAAGTGATTTGCCAAAGGTCAATTTACAGATCCCCGGGAACAGTCTGAGGAATATTTTCCTTCTCAATATTCTTATATAATATGTTAATCACTGACAATGGTTTAATACATTTCTTTTTCAAGAGTATGGGAACAATGTCTTAAGTCTCTGGAATAATCTTTTTCTTTAAAATATAATTTATTTTACTTTCTCAGATTATGAAAGTAGTACATGTTCATTGTGGAAAATTTGGAAATCATAAAACAATGAGAAGGTGGGAAAAAGTCACTATAACTCCACACTCTCAAAAAACAGTATCAAGGCTGGGTGCAGTGGCTCATACCTGTAATCTCAGCACTTTGGGAGGCTGAGGTGGGTGGCTCACTTGAGGTCAGGAGTTCGAGACTGGCTAGCCTGGCCAATATGGTGAAACCCCGTCTCTACTAAAAATGCAAAAATTAGCTGGGTGTGGTGGCGTGCGCCTGTAATCCCAGCTACTCAGGAGGCTGAGGCAGGAAAATTGCTTGAACCTGGGAGGTGGAGGTTGCAGTGAGCCAAGACTGTGCTACTGCACTCCAGCCTGGGTGCAGTAGACTGAGTGAGACTCCATCTTTAAAAAAAAAAAAACACAGTATCAGTACAGGGGTTCTTAATTTGGGGTCCATAGTCTCATGGTGGTCACGAGGTTCCATGAAGCCCTGAAAATTGGTGCAAATCTGTGTAGATATGTGCATTTTTCTAAGGAAAGAATCTATAGCTGTACCAATTAAGGTACAACCAAGAGGTTGTAAAACACAGAGACCAATGCTGGTTAACTTAGACCAAAAATGTCTTTTGAAAAGCCATCAAAAGTGTTAGGGAGGCTGAAAAACCAGGCTAGAAAAAGCAGCAGATGATTGG